>NC_133324.1:821638247-822306247 GCF_042186555.1 Aquarana catesbeiana | reverse complement strand
ATGCGGTGCTTGAGCTGGTGTGCTTGGGGGACAGGAGCCACACTGGGGCAGAGGTTCTGTCAGCTCTGCAGGGGCAGGTTCAGAGGTGGTTGACGCCACGCCAACTTAAGGCAGGAATGGTGGTTTGCGACAATGGCACCAACCTCCTCTCTGCCCTCCGACAGGGACAAATGACCCATGTGCCCTGTTTGGCTCACGTCCTTAACTTGGTGGTGCAGCGGTTCTTGGGCAGGTACCCGGGCTTACAGGATGTCCTGAGGCAGGCCAGGAAAGTCTGTGTGCATTTCCGCCGGTCATATAATGCCAGTGCTCGGCTGACGGACCTCCAAAAGGAGTTTAACCTGCCCAAGAACCGCCTAATCTGTGACATGCCCACCAGGTGGAACTCAACGTTGGCCATGCTGCAGCGGCTGCACACGCAGCAGAGGGCCATCAATGAGTACCTGTGCGACTATGGCACCAGGACAGGGTCAGGGGAGCTTGGTTTTTTTCCCCCACGCCAGTGGGCCATGATCAGGGATGCATGCACTGTCCTGTCACCATTCGAGGAGGCCACGAGGATGGTGAGCAGTGACAGTGCATGCATCAGTGACACTGTCCCCCTTGTCCACCTGTTGGAGCACACGCTGCGTGGAATAATGGACAGGGCACTTGAGGCAGAACAGAGGCAGGAAGAGGAGGACTTCCTTAGCTCTCAAGGCCCCCTTTATCCAGACAGTGTTCCTGCGTGCCCGCCGATCACACAGGAAGAGGACGAGGAGGAAGAGGAGGAGGAGGAAGATTGTGTCAGTATGGAGGTGGAGCCTGGCACTCAGCATCAGCAGCAGTCTTTAAGGGATCAGTCCCAAGAAACACATGGACTTGTACGTGGCTGGGAGGAGGTGGCTGCGGACCATGTCGTTCTTAGTGACCCAGAGGACTCCGGACCGAATGCCTCAGCAAACCTACGCTGCATGGCCTCCCTGATCCTGCAAAGCCTGCGTAAGGATCCTCGTATTCGTGGTATCATGGAGAAGGACCAATACTGGCTGGCAACCCTCCTTGATCCACGTTACAAGGGTAAGGTTGCGGACCTTATCTTGCCATCGCAGAGGGAGCAGAGGATGAAACATCTTCGGGAGGCCTTGCAGAAAGGTCTGTGCAACGCGTTCCCAGAGACTGGGAGGTTACAAACTCCTGTTTCTGGACAACGTGTTGCTGAGGCTTCGGTCAGTCAAAGAAGGAGCGGTGGAGAAGGTGGCCGTCTGACCGATGCGTTCAGACAATTTTTTGGTCCGCAGCCCCAAGGTATGATCGGTTCCAGCAACCATCGCCAGCGTCTGTTTTACATGGTGCAGGAATACCTAGGGGCAAGATCAGACTTGGACACCTTTCCCACCGAAAATCCTCTGGGTTACTGGGTCTTGAGGATGGATCACTGGCCAGAGCTTGCACAGTATGCAATTGAGCTACTGGCCTGTCCTGCATCCAGCGTTCTTTCGGAACGCACATTCAGTGCTGCTGGAGGCGTGGTAACCGATCACAGGGTGCGTCTGTCCACCGACTCGGTCGATCGGCTGACCTTCATAAAAATGAATGAGTCTTGGATCACCACCAGCTACCAAGCACCTGATGCTGATGTAACCGAATAATTTTTTTTGAAATCTCAGATCCCTTCAAAGACTGCCTATGCTGATGCTGAGTGACTATCCCTGAGTAATTATCCTCTTCCTCCTCAATCATCACGCTGATAGCTTGTAAGAACATTTTTGGTTCTGGGCGCCACCACCAGTGCCTAAGGCACAATTTTTCAGCCCCTGTTTAACAGGGGCGTGTAATTACAATTTTTGATGTAATACTTTGCAGCAGGGCTCGTTCCTGCATTCCAACTAGAGTGTCTGTGAGGGGTTGCAGTGTTGTGGCACCAGCACCAGTGCCTAGGGCCCAATTTTTCTGCCCCTGTCTAACAGGGGCGTGTAATTACAATTTTTGATGCAATACTTTGCAGCAGGGCTCGTTCCTGCGTTCCAACTAGAGTGTCTGTGAGGGGTTGCAGTGTTGTGGCACCAGCACCAGTGCCTAAGGTCCAATTTTTCTGCCCCTGTCTAACAGGGGCGTGTAATTACAATTTTTGAAGCAATAATTTGCAGCAGGGCTCGTTCCTGCGTTCCAACTAGAGTGTCTGTGAGTAGGGATGAGCCGAACACCCCCCGGTTCGGTTCGCACCAGAACCCGCGAACGGACCGAAAGTTCGCACGAACGTTAGAACCCCATTGACGTCTATGGGACTCGAACGTTCGAAATCAAAAGTGCTCATTTTAAAGGCTAATTTGCATGGTATTGTCCTAAAAAGGGTTTGGGGACCCGGGTCCTACCCCAGGGGACATGTATCAATGCAAAAAAAACTTTTAAAAACGGCCGTTTTTTCGGGAGCAGTGATTTTAATGATGCTTAAAGTAAAAAAAAAAAAGTGAAATATTCCTTTAAATATCGTACCTGGGGGGTGTCTATAGTATGCCTGTAAAGTGACGCGTGTTTCCCATGTTTAGAACAGTCCCTGCACCAAATGTCATTTTTAAAGGAAAAAATCTCATTTAAAACTGCTTGCGGGTTTAATGTCATGTCGGGTCATGGCAATATGGATGAAAATCAGTGAGACAAACGGCATGGGTACCCCCCAGTCCATTACCAGTCCCTTTGGGTCTTGTATGGATATTAAGGGGAACCCCGCACCCAAATTAAAATAAGGAAAGGTGTGGGGCCACCAGGCCCTATATACTCTGAACAGCAGTATACAGGCGGTGCAAACAAGACAGGGACTGTAGGTTTGTTGTTAAGTAGAATCTGTTTGTAATTTTGAACATTTTTAACGTGTTTAGCTCCAGCCAAAAAATCTTTTCTAAGCTTTTTGGAAAACATAGGGAAGGGTTATCACCCCTGTGACATTTGTTTTGCTGTCTTTCCTCCTCTTCAGAAGATTTCACCTCACTTTTTTGTCCCAATGAAAAATGTTTTTTGAAAATTTGGGTTTTTTTGTGGAACAAGGATTGGAAAGCATCAGTGGAAAGGAGAACTTGTTTTCCCATATTAACTCTTACAGGAGAGAATTTCCCTTCCTAGGGGTAGATTTCATCTCACTTCCTGTTGTCTCCTTCCGTTTGCAAGTAGGAGTCGTTTGTAAGTTAGATGTTTGAAAGTAGGGTCCTGCCCTATATACTCAGCAGAAATTTGGGCCTTAGGTGTTGCTGTGGCCACAACACTGTAAGCCCTCACAGGGCCCTGCTGTGAAATATTAGATCAAGAATTGTAATTACATGCCCCTGTTGAACAGCAGCTGAAAAATTAGGCCTTAGGCACTGGTGCTGGTGCCACAACACTGCAACCCCTCACAGACACTCTAGTTGGAACGCAGGAACGAGCCCTGCTGCAAATTATTGCTTCAAAAATTGTAATTACACGCCCCTGTTAGACAGGGGCAGAAAAATTGGGCCTTAGGCACTGGTGCTGGTGCCACAACACTGCAACCCCTCACAGACACTCTAGTTGGAACGCAGGAACGAGCCCTGCTGCAAATGATTGCTTCAAAAATTGTAATTACACGCCCCTGTTAGACAGGGGCAGAAAAATTGGGCCTTAGGCACTGGTGGTGGCGCCCAGAACCAAAAATGTTCTTACAAGCTATCAGCGTGATGATTGAGGAGGAAGAGGATAATTACTCAGGGATAGTCACTCAGCATCAGCATAGGCAGTCTTTGAAGGGATCTGAGATTTCAAAAAAAATTATTCGGTTACATCAGCATCAGGTGCTTGGTAGCTGGTGGTGATCCAAGACTCATTCATTTTTATGAAGGTCAGCCGATCGACCGAGTCGGTGGACAGACGCACCCTGTGATCGGTTACCACGCCTCCAGCAGCACTGAATGTGCGTTCCGAAAGAACGCTGGATGCAGGACAGGCCAGTAGCTCAATTGCATACTGTGCAAGCTCTGGCCAGTGATCCATCCTCAAGACCCAGTAACCCAGAGGATTTTCGGTGGGAAAGGTGTCCAAGTCTGATCTTGCCCCTAGGTATTCCTGCACCATGTAAAACAGACGCTGGCGATGGTTGCTGGAACCGATCATACCTTGGGGCTGCGGACCAAAAAATTGTCTGAACGCATCGGTCAGACGGCCACCTTCTCCACCGCTCCTTCTTTGACTGACCGAAGCCTCAGCAACACGTTGTCCAGAAACAGGAGTTTGTAACCTCCCAGTCTCTGGGAACGCGTTGCACAGACCTTTCTGCAAGGCCTCCCGAAGATGTTTCATCCTCTGCTCCCTCTGCGATGGCAAGATAAGGTCCGCAACCTTACCCTTGTAACGTGGATCAAGGAGGGTTGCCAGCCAGTATTGGTCCTTCTCCTTGATACCACGAATACGAGGATCCTTACGCAGGCTTTGCAGGATCAGGGAGGCCATGCAGCGTAGGTTTGCTGAGGCATTCGGTCCGGAGTCCTCTGGGTCACTAAGAACGACATGGTCCGCAGCCACCTCCTCCCAGCCACGTACAAGTCCATGTGTTTCTTGGGACTGATCCCTTAAAGACTGCTGCTGATGCTGAGTGCCAGGCTCCACCTCCATACTGACACAATCTTCCTCCTCCTCCTCTTCCTCCTCGTCCTCTTCCTGTGTGATCGGCGGGCACGCAGGAACACTGTCTGGATAAAGGGGGCCTTGAGAGCTAAGGAAGTCCTCCTCTTCCTGCCTCTGTTCTGCCTCAAGTGCCCTGTCCATTATTCCACGCAGCGTGTGCTCCAACAGGTGGACAAGGGGGACAGTGTCACTGATGCATGCACTGTCACTGCTCACCATCCTCGTGGCCTCCTCGAATGGTGACAGGACAGTGCATGCATCCCTGATCATGGCCCACTGGCGTGGGGAAAAAAAACCAAGCTCCCCTGACCCTGTCCTGGTGCCATAGTCGCACAGGTACTCATTGATGGCCCTCTGCTGCGTGTGCAGCCGCTGCAGCATGGCCAACGTTGAGTTCCACCTGGTGGGCATGTCACAGATTAGGCGGTTCTTGGGCAGGTTAAACTCCTTTTGGAGGTCCGTCAGCCGAGCACTGGCATTATATGACCGGCGGAAATGCACACAGACTTTCCTGGCCTGCCTCAGGACATCCTGTAAGCCCGGGTACCTGCCCAAGAACCGCTGCACCACCAAGTTAAGGACGTGAGCCAAACAGGGCACATGGGTCATTTGTCCCTGTCGGAGGGCAGAGAGGAGGTTGGTGCCATTGTCGCAAACCACCATTCCTGCCTTAAGTTGGCGTGGCGTCAACCACCTCTGAACCTGCCCCTGCAGAGCTGACAGAACCTCTGCCCCAGTGTGGCTCCTGTCCCCCAAGCACACCAGCTCAAGCACCGCATGGCATCTTTTGGCCTGCGTACTTGCGTAGCCCCTTGAACGCCTACGGAGCACCGCTGGTTCCGAGGAAGAGGCCATGGAGGAAGAAGAAGAGGAGGGGGTGGAGGAGAGAGGTGTGTCACAATCAGCATTTTGGAGGCGTGGTGGCGGAACAACCTCCAACACTACTGCACCTTGTCCTGCATCCTTCCCAGCTGCCAGCAGAGTCACCCAATGCGCCGTGAAACTTAGGTAACGTCCCTGTCCATGCCTGCTGGACCATGAGTCAGCGGTAATATGCACCTTACCGCTGACCGCCCTGTCCAGCGAGGCATGGACATTGCCTTCCACATGCCGGTAGAGAGCCGGAATCGCCTTCCGTGAGAAAAAGTGGCGTTTGGGTACCTGCCACTGAGGAACCGCACATTCCACAAACTCACGGAAGGGGGCAGAGTCTACCAACTGAAAAGGCAGCAGTTGAAGTGCTAGCAATTTTGCCAAGCTAGCATTCAACCGCTGGGCATGTGGATGGCTGGGAGCAAACTTCTTTCGGCGGTGCAGCAGCTGGGGCAGGGAAATTTGCCTGGTACAATCTGACGTCGGTGTACCAAAAGCAGATTGCCCACAAGTACTTGGCTGTGACACACCTAATTCTACACCTTCATTCCTCTCACTGTAGGTCTCAGAGAGGACTGAAGGTCTAGTGGGGTTGGAAATCTCAGCTGATGAGGAGCAAGGAGAGATCCTCTTTGTTCTTTGGTGTGGGTCTTTTAGATACGCTTGCCAACGAACTGCATGGCAGGTCAACATATGTCTGGTCAAGCATGTGGTACCCAAGCGGGAGATATTTTGGCCACGCGAGATACGCTTGAGACATATGTTGCAAATAGCAGCGGTGCGATCTGATGCACTCGTCTCAAAAAAGGCCCACACCAAAGAACTTTTTGAATAACGCGCAGAGACTGCAGCGCCCTGCACATGTGGAGCTTTGGGGTGTGATGCAGTCAATGTGCTGCCCTTAGGCTGGCCCCTGGAGGGCATCCTGCCTCGTTGGTGATGTGCTGCCGCCTCCTCCTCCTCCTCCTCCTCCTCCTCCTCCTCCTCCTCCTCCTCCTCCTCTCTCCTATCAGGCACCCACGTTGAGTCAGTGACCTCATCATCCCCTCCCTCCTCATCACTGGAGCAAACCTGGCAGTATGCTGCAGCAGGGGGAGCATGACTGCCAGATTGCTGTCCTTCTTGGGCACCCCCTCTGTCCGCGCTCATGTTACTGCCTTCATCGAGCTCAGTATCGTCATCAGAGCCTTCCAAACGCTGGGCATCCTCCTGGAGCATGTACCCAACACTGTGGTCAAACAGTTCGAGGGAATCCTCATGAGGACATGGTGGAGCTAGGGAAGGAGTCACTGATGACATTGAGCTGAGGGAAGAGGCCGCTGCTTTGCCAGACAAAGCACCCTGGGCATGGGTGAGAGAGGATGAGGAGGATGAGGACGGCTTGGTCATCCACTCGACCAAGTCTTCCGCATGTTGCGGCTCAACATGGCCAGCTGCCGAAAAAAAGGCCAAGCGTGTCCCATGGCCACGTGCTGATGAGGATGCACCGTCTCCACGACCAGCACTAGACACAGAGCCTGCTTGCCCTCTCTTATTGGCTTGTGACTGTCTGCCTCTCCTTCTTGGCCTTCCAGACATACTAATGGCCTGTAGCTGCACTAAGCTGGGATAGAACACCTGTAATTTTCTTCAAGTAGCTTTATATACTGTAACCAGACAAGCCTGCCTGTCAGTAGGAAGATAACAGGAACGGATCTAGCTGAACACTGTGAGCAGGACGCACTGTACTAAATGTAAATAGTCTAGCTGCCTGACCGTGGTACTAATAGGATCAAATAGAACACCTGTAATTTTCTTCAGGTAGCTTTATATACTGTAACCAGACAAGCCTGCCTGTCAGTAGGAAGATAACAGGAACGGATCTAGCTGTACACTGTGAGCAGGACGCACTGTACTAAATGTAAATAGTCTAGCTGCCTGACCGTGGTACTAATAGGATCAAATAGAACACCTGTAATTTTCTTCAGGTAGCTTTATATACTGTAACCAGACAAGCCTGCCTGTCAGTAGGAAGATAACAGGAACGGATCTAGCTGAACACTGTGAGCAGGACACACTGTACTAAATGTAAATAGTCTAGCTGCCTGACCGTGGTACTAATAGGATCAAATAGAACACCTGTAATTTTCTTCAGGTAGCTTTATATACTGTAACCAGACAAGCCTGCCGGTCAGTAGGAATTTAACAGGAACGGATCTAGCTGAACACTGTGAGCAGGACACACTGTACTAAATGTAAATAGTCTAGCTGCCTGACCGTGGTACTAATAGGATCAAATAGAACACCTGTAATTTTCTTCAGGTAGCTTTATATACTGTAACCAGACAAGCCTGCCGGTCAGTAGGAATTTAACAGGAACGGATCTAGCTGAACACTGTGAGCAGGACGCACTGCACTAAATGTAAATAGCAGGAACGGATCTAGCTGAACACTGTGAGCAGGACGCACTGCACTAAATGTAAATAGTCTAGAAGATAACAGGAACGGATCTAGCTGAACACTGTGAGCAGGACGCACTGCATTAAATGTAAATAGTCTAGATAGAAGATAACAGGAACGGATCTAGCTAAACTGAATACAGTGTATATATATATATGCAACACCTGGGATGCATATATATACACAATACACTGTAAGTGCAGCTAACTGACTGACTGTTCTGCCTAATCTATCTAACTCAAATCAAATGACACTGTCTCTCTCTCTCTCTATCTCTCAGCACACCGGAACACACACTACACAGGGCCGCCGTGCAGGCGGCCTTATATAGTGTGGGGTGTGTACTAAATGCCCTGAGCCGTAATTGGCCAAAGCCACCCTGGCTTTGGCCAATTACAGCTCTCTCTACTGACAGCGCTGTGATTGGCCAAGCATGCGGGTCATAGTGCATGCTTGGCCAATCATCAGCCAGCAATGCACTGCGATGCCGCAGTGAATTATGGGCCGTGACGCGCCACACGAATTTAGCGCGAACGGCCCATAACGTTCGCAATTCGGCGAACGATCGAACAGCCGATGTTCGAGTCGAACATGGGTTCGACTCGAACACGAAGCTCATCCCTATCTGTGAGGGGTTGCAGTGTTGTGGCACCAGCACCAGTGCCTAAGGCCTAATTTTTCAGCTCCTGTTCAACAGGGGCATGTAATTACAATTCTTGATCTAATATTTCACAGCAGGGCCCTGTGAGGGCTTACAGTGTTGTGGCCACAGCAACACCTAAGGCCCAAATTTCTGCTGAGTATATAGGGCAGGACCCTACTTTCAAACATCTAACTTACAAACGACTCCTACTTGCAAACGGAAGGAGACAACAGGAAGTGAGATGAAATCTACCCCTAGGAAGGGAAATTCTCTCCTGTAAGAGTTAATATGGGAAAACAATTTCTCCTTTCCACTGATGCTTTCCAATCCTTGTTCCACAAAAAAACCCAAATTTTCAAAAAACATTTTTCATTGGGACAAAAAAGTGAGGTGAAATCTTCTGAAGAGGAGGAAAGACAGCAAAACAAATGTCACAGGGGTGATAACCCTTCCCTATGTTTTCCAAAAAGCTTAGAAAAGATTTTTTGGCTGGAGCTAAACACGTTAAAAATGTTCAAAATTACAAACAGATTCTACTTAACAACAAACCTACAGTCCCTGTCTTGTTTGCACCGCCTGTATACTGCTGTTCAGAGTATATAGGGCCTGGTGGCCCCACACCTTTCCTTATTTTAATTTGGGTGCGGGGTTCCCCTTAATATCCATACAAGACCCAAAGGGCCTGGTAATGGACTGGGGGGTACCCATGCCGTTTGTCTCACTGATTTTCATCCATATTGCCATGACCCGACATGACATTAAACCCGCAAGCAGTTTTAAATGAGATTTTTTCCTTTAAAAATGACATTTGGTGCAGGGACTGTTCTAAACATGGGAAACACGCGTCACTTTACAGGCATACTATAGACACCCCCCAGGTACGATATTTAAAGGAATATTTCACTTTTTTTTTTTTTACTTTAAGCATCATTAAAATCACTGCTCCCGAAAAAACGGCCGTTTTTAAAAGTTTTTTTTGCATTGATACATGTCCCCTGGGGTAGGACCGGGTCCCCAAACCCTTTTTAGGACAATACCATGCAAATTAGCCTTTAAAATGAGCACTTTTGATTTCGAACGTTCGAGTCCCATAGACGTCAATGGGGTTCTAACGTTCGTGCGAACTTTCGGTCCGTTCGCGGGTTCTGGTGCGAACCGAACCGGGGGGTGTTCGGCTCATCCCTACTTAGGAGTCCATATTTTTCTAATTGTTTTTAAAAAAAATCCTTAGTTTACCTTGATCCAAGAAGAACCTATTGCGTAAAGAAGTTCTGCAAGCAGTAGAGAATGATGTGGCTGTCATGCTGGAGTTAGGTAAGCAGCATGGGGAGAGGTTTCTTATTTAAGGCAAGGAGGGTAAAATAGCACTTTTTATTAAAAGTGGACCTGTCTTTTAAGTCCCACAATTTGCCAGGACAAAGGCTACAATATCTCCACAAGCCGATGTTTTAGATTTAAATACAGCATTAAGCCACAACATACAATAAGAAATGTGGCTCAATTCAGGCAACCTATAGGTGTGAGAGATCCAAATCCTGTCTATTTAAGCTGTGTAACATTTTTAGCTTGAAATTACATAACAAATGGTGAGTTGCGTTCTTAAAATGTTATTTTGGTAAATCTTTAGAACATCTCGTAATGCTCATAAAAATCATTCCCTAAAAACCTCAGTTACTGACCTAATACTGAATGAATGAATGAATGAATATTAAATAAAACTTGTATCATCTTCTTTTTGCATGTTATGCCGCGTACACACGGTCGGACTTTTCGTCTACAAAAGTCCAACGGACGCTGACGGACTAAAGCTGGCTGGTAATCCGATCGTGTGTGGGCTTCTCCGGACTTTCAACTGACTTTTTTAGCCTCAAATCCGACGGACTTTAGATTTGAAACATGCTTCAAATCTTTACGTCGTAAGTACGACGGACCCCGAAATCCGCTCGTCTGTGTGCTAGTCCGACGGACAAAAACCCATGCTAGGGCAGCTATTGGCTACTGGCTATGAACTTCCTTATTTTAGTCCGGTGTACGTCATCACGTACGAATCCGTCGGACTTTTGTGTGGTCGTGTGTAGGCAAGTCCGTTCGTAAGAAAGTCTGCCGCAAGTCCGCTGAAGGTACGTCGGAAGTCTGTCGGACAGGCTGTCGGACTTTTGTAGACGAAAAGTCCGACCGTGTGTACGCGGCATTAGTGCTGCTGTTCTTCTCCAGTCTTTTTTAGCAACTGTCTACATGCACACACGCTAGCATCAGATACACAGTATTGTTAGTGATGGTGGCAACTCTGCAACGTGCCTACATGTTATAGTCATCATAGCTGCATGTTGTCTCTCTTGAAAGAACATGCAACAGGGTAACACAAGAGCACAACTGGGAAATAGTTGTCACCCCATAACAGGAAGAGCCTGAAAAAGGACCTTAAAGCGGGGGTCCACCTATCTACCGTTTTTTTTTTTTGGAGTTCATTCACAAACTTTTCTTCTCATGATTATCTACTCACATGTTCTGTGTAATAAGTCCGCCTGTGTCCGATTTCGTTGTAAAGAATAACTTATAAAATTCACTGAAGGCGGTTTCCATCTTCATTGTGGGCATTTGAAGCCCACAAGCATGTATTTCCTGGATGCGGTGAATGCTGTGCTCCCAGCATTCACCAAGATGTTGTGATGACGCTCTTGCACAATGCATGCTGGGAAGCCTGAGACTAGCTCCCAGGGGACTGTGGGAGGTCTGGGAGAGGCTAGAAACACGCCTACTCCCATGGGAGGAAAACCAGGAAGTGCTAAGAAGATTAGAAAAAAAAAAAAAGGTAATTACGGCGATTTAAATTTTTTTACACAGCATGTCAGCATCTAGGCAAGGAAGAGAATGTATAGAGATAATGTTCAAAATTTGGGTGGAACCCCGCTTTAATAGCAGGATCATCAAGGATCATTTTAGCGGAAGAAAAAAAAGAAAGACTTTGGAAAATACATTAATACTGTACAGTAAATGATAGTGTAGAGAATGGGTATGGATCTACTCACAACCTAAGCCTTATTCTAATTGATAGGATCAAATTAACAATATCACAATGATACTGGCATAGATAATAGCTACGCACTGAAACAATTCTATGCAACCAAGGTTCAACACCTTTATACAACATGCTACATCTGCTCTGGAAATCCTGTAATGAAATATCCACTTAAGGTTATTCATAGATGTTAAATGATAGTCAGATGATACAGTAACTACTTAGTTGTTGCCATGGGTATGGTATGAAAACATAACATGAATATGAAAAATACAGGACAAGTCTTAAGCAATCTGAAACTGGAGCAGAGGGAATTGGCTCGAAGGTACAACAGAAACAATGATTCAGGTTTCTCTGAATACCTGCAAACACGAGATTAAAAAAAATCCTATCTGACTTCTGCATCACTCTTAACAGCATGACAATGCAATATTGTTAAGTGCCGTAACATATTATGTTTCTCACTTGTTAATGTGTTGGCAGTAATGCTGCTATCATTGTGTGTGCATGGCACTGTTGGACAATTTAAATGGTAGAATGGTCTGGTACGATCATGGCGCTATTGTTAGAAGACATATTTTTATTATACTGTATGTTTTTGGTCCACATAAACAACAGACTTTATTTTATTGGTGAGAAGGACCTCAGGCTAGTATTGGAACGTTTTCAATCTGACAACTGCTTTTATCATCAAATGTAAGACTTTTGAGATTCCATGATGGGCTTCAGGGACAGGCTGGTAAATGAGTTATGGGCCGATTGTCTCCCGGGCATTAAGCACTTTTATTGGCTTCTATTAAATTGCGTGTCCTGCATGCTGCATCTTTAATAAATGTTCAGAAAATGCACGGTCTATTAGAAGTCAATAATAGCATACCTAAAATGCAGAAACAGTCTTGCTGTACCCAAACTGCCTAACACTGGACATTTTATTGTCGGTTGTTATAAACAAACTGAGAGGTAACAATAATTCATTTAATTTACAACCAGAGGATCTTGCAAGAGACTAAAGGTCCTGGACCACCATGGCTACCACGGTTAAACTGCAAGTAAAAGCCATTACTGACATATAATCCATGCCTGTTTATTGTCATACACATGACCAAACTGCCAAGCTTGGTGGAATAGTGATATAAAAAAATGGGTACGCAAGTCCTGCTATGGGACTCAAGCTTAGTATATATGCAGGCTACTAAAATCCTAGGTGCTCATGTCAGTCTACAAAGCTTACAAACATACCTTGCATTCAGGTAAATGCCAGTGTAGCGGTGTAGTTGCCACTAGTAACAAACATTCACCATATCACCCTGCTGCCAGACCTTCATATACCACCTAAGAGACAATGAACAGTCATTTGCTTTGTTTTGTTTTTGTTTATTGGGATGTATAACTTGGTTGGGGGAAAGGGGTATATGGGATACCCATAGATCAAAATACTTTGCCATCATATTTACAGATTTTTATAGATTAGAACTTTGTTTGAGCCTGAAGGAATGATGTGCATGTATAACAGCTACAGTCTCTTCCCTGCATCACTATGCAGATTATTGCTCCTCCTCTGCGTAACTCCTGCAGACTATTGCTCCCAGAAATTCCTCATCAATGACTGTGTAAAGATGAAGACTTCACCCATGACTGTGTAAGGGTGAAGTTTCCAGAAATCCTCTCCTCCTGCACAAACTTATACTGTAGCACATTCATTTCTTGTCACATCTTCTTCTGTATGCAAAAGAACCCACTCTCAATAGTCTCTAATGCTGACTCAGATTGGCTGTTGCTACTAGGCCAGAGGCCTGCAGTACCTCTCCCCGGAGGCCTAGTAGTTTAAAAACATGTGCTGAACAATGGACTACTGTTCCCAGCTAGCCCAGCTTGCAAATCCTGTGCCCTCAGGCCACATCGATTTGACACTATTCCCCACAGTCTCTCCTCTGATCCAGGACTCCTCATCAATGACCGTGTAATGATGAGGACTTCAACAATGGCCGTGTAAAGGTGAAGTTCCCTCACAGACTCCCTGGCATGTCTCCACATCCAGCACTCCACTGTGGTACACTCACTGACCTTTCTCTGCCCCGAATCCATGGTGAAGAACTTAACCAGACCGTAGGTTCCGACAGCTTCTTCTGCCCCTCTGCTCCAGGAATTCCTCATCAATGACCGTGTAATGATGAGGACTTCACCAATGACCGTGTAAAGGTGAAGTTCCCTCAAAGCTCTCCCAGGCCTCCTCCCACAATCGGCGCCCCCCCCCCCCAGATGGGGGTGCCCTTCTGCTGCTGTCTAGTACTTCATTCGTCACTTCTCCCGGCCGACAACTCCTCCCAGTGGTCTGTTACCCCAGCTTATATAGGAGGCCCGCCCCCTGCCAGTTCCAGTTGGGGATTGGTCAGGGCTCCCACATGAGCTGCCTGCCACTCCAGTTCCAGGCCCTGCCCCTCTACCAGAACATTCTCCCTTAGAGCAGGGGAGGCGCCTCAGCACTGAAGCACAGGTGGTCACACACACTGCTACACTAACCACTCCCTGCCCCCAGATCAAAACAGACAGGCCTAGCTCAAAGCATAAGCCTGCCTAAATGTACCTGTGCTGACAGTTTCCTTAGCAAAAATCCTATGCTAGCACCTACCTATGGTAGAGGGTGCTACACCAGTATTGCCAGATTGCAGGTTTGGGCATTTTTTCCCAAAACATCCTGTTAATTTAAACAAATAGCTGGCAACACCAGCTGATTTCTCCCTGTAACATAAATGGTTGCCCCTCCCACCCTCATGTACTACCAAAACACTGTAGGAAAATTATTATTATTTTTTTTTTTTTTAAATGAATAGTTTGCTGCTTCCAAATGCATCTCTGCCCTACATTCAGTGAGCATACCAAAAGTGGCACTGGCATAAAATTCACAATGATGCCATTGGGTCACGTTCAATGACATGAAAGCAGCTTGTATGTTTATAAAGGAACCTTGGACACCAACCAAGTATTAATTGCCAGTAAGAACTGTGATTGCATTTATGACAATGCTTGTATAGCAATTCTTTTGCAACAATTAAGATATTTTAAATTTATGTTATTTTAACAGTGTTATTGTTACCATATCTGTGCAGTAATACTAATAATCCATCTATAAATCTTAAAATGGTGTACCTTCTATGAAACGGCTGCTAGCTAAAGTTGAAAAAAAAAAAAAAAGGCTGCTGCAGGTATACATGCAGGTATCTGAAAGTCCATATACCTGCAGCAGCCGATAATACACAATTTTATGGCTGAATGCTGGGCTGTTATGATAGGTACAGCTTCAATATTTCCAGGATGTATCAGAGCTTGCTTAAATCTTGGGCTCCCCCACACATTTCTATAGGCCCATCATTATGATATGCTGTCTCACTGCCTAGAAGGAATGAGGTGGAGGGATGGATGACATCACAGTCTCTACTTCATCCAATAAAATAATGCCTCATATTCATTGAAAAAAAACCAAAAAAACAAGACATTCTGCAAATGACGATGGTGTCAAGCGAGCGACTCCCTATGGTCAGTCTGCAGAGGGAAGCACCTGAAGCAGCAATACTACAGAGATTTTCCACATCCCTACCCTCCCCTCCGGATATAAGATATGGATACTTACAGTACATCAATCCAAGATGGACCACTGTAAGTTTGGGAAAAAAGATAATTCCTGCAGTTTCGCTTTAATTTCTTCATTCTTCAGCCCCCACCCAGACCCCAATTCACCCACTCACACTGGTTTGTGCTCATTGTGACCCCCAGCCACCCAGAGAAGTATGAATCCAGTCATTAGGGTGTGGGGAACTGTAAGTGACAACATTACTAAATGGCAAGCAGCCCTCCAACTGCTTTTGCCTACTTTCTAATCATTTCCCCACTACACTGTTCCACTGCCAGGAGTGAAGAAAAAATACAGTATTTCTGATTATAGGGAATCATGTGACTATCTATTTTTCCTCCCATGTGACAGCACAGATGCATGGTGATTGGCCCCTTAACACCCAGAAATTACGACTTACTAACTGTTAAAACCAATGTCCATTACTCATATCTAAGTGCTCCTTTAGCATCACCTACAACTCTACCGCCTCCTCTCCCCTTTCCATAGGGAGCCACCACCTCTGTTGTCTGACTCTTTCTTTTCTTTATCTACAACTTTTCTCTTCATCAGTTGATAACCTTACATGGCTTTCAAAGCCATCTCTATGCTGACCACATCAACTTTTATCTCTCTACTCCTCAGCTCACCTTTTCAGTTTCCTTGTGCATCACTACTAACTGACATATATCAGTATGGATGTCATTGTCAAGCCATTTCCTAAAACACAATCTTTCAAAAACTGAGCTTATAATATTTCTCTTTGTCCTGCATGTATCCATAGACATAGTTCAAACTTAAAAAAAATGTAGAAAGTGTTCACCCGAATTTTGCTTGTGTATGACTGAGTAGTCATGTGAACAAAGCTTCAGTAAGCTAACTGAACATTTACCACCGCTTTAGTAAATCAACCCCACTGTGAAATAAGGATTAATTCACTTAAAAATCCAGTCATATGCTGAGGAATCTTAATGTTTTACATTTTCCTGAACATGCTTCCTGAAGTGAACTTCATAGTTTAGTAAGTCAAGCCCTGTATGTAAACATCCCACCTTAAAAAAACAATCCCAGTTTTCTACTCAGCAAAAGAACATGGAGATAGATTAAGTTAAATTTTATATGGAAATGTATTTTCTTATAAGGGTTTGAGAATAGGGCATAAAGAGATTTGAGCCTAACTGGCTCTGCGGGCAAAAAGGGTGTTCTGCAGCCATGGCAGGTCATGTAATGGCTATGGGGCCCACCAGAACAGAGGGCTCAGACAAATAATCCAGGGAGCAATAGTATTTGTCAAATAATCAAGGATAATATAAATATTTACAAATCTTTGTACTATTATTGCTATTATAATACAGAATTTTTATAGTGCCAACAGTTTGCTCAATTGCTACAATACAATTTGGTACTAGAATGTCTTGCTACAATGAATGCACAATTTGCAGAGTGGGCCATATAATGGTTTTGCAATGTGGGTTCTTTTATAGTTATGCCCATACCAGAATCCCCCACTTGTATGACAGATATAAAGTTATAATGAGAGAAACGAGTAATATGCAGGCATTGTGCAGATAGATATACAGTACATTTATCCAAAAAAAAAAAAAAACACAGAAACCATCAGGTACATCAAATGGGATCCCATTGTAATTCCTATTGAGCATTACTGCTGAAAAAAGTTTTTCTCCATTTTAAGTAATTTTGAAGTAAAATAGATGCAGCATTGTAGAATCTGTACCCAACAAAAAGCAGGTGTTGCATAGCACGCTAATGTAACCACATGCAAACCACACATAGATCCCTCTGTGGTACAAGGATTTAGTGAGCACTATTCTTTCTCTTCACAACTAATCCTTACTACAAGTATACACACTGCTGCATTATCTGTTTGGCAGGCTCTCATCCTGTCGGTAATGAACATGCAATAAACACAAATAAACTGACTGTAAGGAAGCAGCTTATTTTACATTTCCCATGAGTCTGCTTATATGAGAGATAATTACAACCATAAATAAGATAAAAGGTAATATTATGAAATCGCTCACAAAAAAGTGATCCTACTTCCGACATGCGTGTGTGTTTTACACAGGAAAGTACATGCTGAGCTCCAGGAAACAATTATTTCAAATCTTTTTGTTAACAGTATTTAGAAGCTTTTTCTAGAAATTCACTTTTGTGATACATGATACCCTGTAGCTAATTTCCGAAATATGGTGAAAAAGAACAAAAAAGATTCTCACTGTAACCAATCTAATGTTTTAGTTCCTATTTGCACTGAGAAAATAAAGTACACAATTTAATTGGCTGCTTAGGGCATTTTTATCCATGTTAACAAATACCTGTATTCATTTAGATCAGGGGTCCCCAAACTTTTTAGTACAAGGGTCAGATCGTGATCAGAGCCTCCCTTACATTATAGACCCCATTAGAGTCCCCATTTAATCAGGGTCCCCCTTAAATCAGAGTCCATTTTTAAATCAGGGTCCCCATCAAAGTTCTCCCTTACATTAGGGCCCCCTTACATCAAGGTCCCCATCAGAGTCCTCCCTTACATTAGGGTTCCTATCAGAGTCACCCACTTACATCAAAATCCTCCTTACATAAGGGTCCCCATCAGAGTCCTCCTTGCATCCGGGTCACCATAAGAGTCTTTCCTTACATTAGGGTCCCCTTCATTCCCCCCTTACATCAAGGACCCCACCAGTACCCCCTTATATAAGGGTACCCCTTACATCAGAAGCAGAGACCACAGACAGTGTCTGCTGACCTTCACCCCCCAATCTGTACACATTGAGTATATGCCACTGATCCTAGCTGTTGGCCAGATAAAATCTTGTAGCAGACCAGATGTGGCCTGTGGACCATAGTTTGGAGACTCCAGATCTAGAGAAACAGAGCAGATGTCAATATCTCCCAACACACGTAAAAGCCTATGAGTAAATTTACACAACTGCATGAATACATTACTAACTTGTCACAATATACAGCAACCAATCATATAACAAATGCCACAATTTATCTTTAACAAGCAGTTCCTGAACCCCGGTCAAATGACTGCACCAAGGCACAACCTCTCAAAGCTGCCCAAGAAGGTCACAGAGAAAACTACCAAACAATAATGTCATCACTTTGCTGCAGACAGGAGGAAGCATTGTGTCAAACTTTCTTCTTCTGGGGATCACTCATCCAGACTGTACATTGAGGCAGCAGTGGGAGGCTGATCTCTGAGAGACACCTTGAATACACACAAACAAAAGCATAACAGCTTCTGCACAGACACCAGGATTTACATGATGGCACTATTCCTAGGCCAGCATTTTAGTCCAAGAAGTGGATGCTAACCCTCACCTTTTGCTAAAACAAGCATTCCACATACCAACTAGGGTTGCCACCTGTCCGGGATTCACCTGGACAGTTCGGGTTTGGAATCATGTGTCCGGGTTTCAGACCGCCTGAAACCCCGGACACATTATTCAGACCAGACTGTGGCTTCCCAGCAGGGTTGCTGGCTGCAATTGTGTAAGCTGAGAGTGTCTGTTACACTCTCTATCACACTGCCCAAAGCCAGCGCTAACAATTCCCCCTCACAGACAGGAGAGGAGGGAGGGCTTGATCTGCTCCTCTTCCTCCTGCCCCTACCCCTCTGTGTCTGCCCACACTCCAAGCCCCGGTTCTGTGCCTCAGAAAAGGAAAGTGGGGGCCGGAAATCTGAAGTCCAGCAGCCTTTGCTACATCTGGATGAGAGATGCTGACTGCCAAAGAGTGAGCTCCTCTCTCCTGCCTGAGTGAGCACGCTAAGATAAATCGGGGTTCAGGTGTTCGGGTTTGACTTGAAGAAAAGGTGGCAACCCTAATACCAACACACAAGGGGAAAATGTGCTATGAGACATTTGTTCCTTTAAGTGCGTTTTATATAGGACACGGAACAGTGAATTGAAATGTTTGTACTCTAATGCCCTGTACACACAATAGGATTTTCCGACAACAAAATCCTGGATTTATTTCAGACAGAGGTTGGCTCAAACTTGTCTTGCATACACACGGTCACACAAATGTTGTCGGAAATTCCGAACGTCAAGAACGAGGTGACATACAACACGTACAATGAGCCGAGAAAAATGAAGTTCAATAGCCAGTGCGGCTCTTCTGCTTAATTCCGGGCATGCGTGGAATTTTGTGCGTCAGAATTGTGTACACACGATCAGAATTTCCGACAACGGATTTTGTTGTCGGAAAATTTGAGATCCAGATCTCAAATTTTGTTTGTCGTAAATTCCGACGGAAATTGATGGAGCCTACACATGGTCGGAATTTCCGACAACAAGCCCCCATCAAACATTTGTTGTCGGAAAATCCTATCGTGTGTATAGGACATATGTGTTTAAGGGTCACTAGGGTGGCAACAAATTAATTTATCAAACTTGTTAACATCCTGTTCAATTCCATACAAACTTTTAGAATACAATGATCACTTGCCAGTGGGATACAACTTACCTGTTCTGGAAGTGATCCTCAAGGTCACATCTTTGAAGTACATCATTACAATATTCCTTTAAGGGGCAAACAACCAAAAGTTTATCCAGCAAGTTCCTTACTAGCACAGTGGACTTTTTACAGGACTGTAGCATGACGTGTTTCCTATCCATAGGACAGAAGTTCTCATGTATAAGGAAGTTTGTGAGGCAGAGGGTGCAGAATGTGTGACCACATGGGGTGTCCAGAGGTTGTACCAGTGCGTGAAGACAAATGTGGCAAGTTAGATCATCATCCACTTCTTCGGTGTACGTGTAAAAATGGTTTTCCTCTGTGGAGTGTTGCTGTCCACATCCAGTACATAGTGACTGAGGAAGGGCATTATCCAATACTTCAATTCTGTCACAGAATTCCATAACTGATGTCCAACTGAAGGTTTTATATTCCAAAAGGACTACTGGCAAAGATACCACTGCAATAAGAATAGAAGATCGATTTTTTATAAAACAAGAGAAAGAAGACAAGAGAAACAGAATATTATACCCAAACTAAAAATTCACTTGCAGGTGGAATGCAGTGTGTTAAAAAATGCTGTGGTCCTAAGGTTGCCCAGAGACAATGGGTGGTAATTAAAAGTCTAAAGCAATCTTTTTTCCCATTTGCCTATCACAGATATACATGCTCATTCCCTATTCCCACTCTTAGAATGGAGCTATATAAGCTACTGGCTAAAAAAATCAAACCTTAATGGTAGACATATATACTGTATACACACACACAAATGCACACACTCACACACGGCGGGATAACTGGGCATTCACAGATCTTCAAAACTGTACAATATTGTTTCATGACTTATTTCAGGTTTGTGGTTTGTACAGAGTGTTATATTACTAGTCCATGACATCCAGAACCACAGCAGCAACCTTAGGCTATTGGCATTGTATATTTCATTTGCTATCACAATATACCATTCAGTATAGCCACTGCTGGGGAATGTTGTTTGTTGCAATGTACAGCATTTCAAAGCTTAATTATATGTCATTTCAGAAAATTTAATGAAAGACGACAGCTGCCCATACAGTATATCCACGCTGTATTTTTATGTTGACGTTCTTACACTTTATCCTACTGCAACACATCACTTAGGAGTTACAATACAGTATATATCAGTACAGAAGCTACAAAGGCTAGAGACGTACATTTTATTCAGTATAGAATTCACCCTGTATGTCATAGAGAGAGTTAGAATAATGGATTGCTCCCATTTCAGCAAACAGAAAGAGAGTAATAATCACCAGAGGGATCTTTGCTAAAGAGGAAACAACATCTAAACCAAGTGCTTCATTATACAGATAAGAAATAAAGAACATAAAAATCTTTAGAAGCAGATGTCCAACTCCTAATACCAGGGAAGAATTTCCTAAAAGACAGAGAGCATCTGATGTAGACTCAGTGGGCGAAAGTGTAAAGGTTACTGTTATTATTGACAGGAGCCTGTAACATTACATGGGAATTAAAATATCCTGGCATATTTCTCGACTATCATCATCATTCCTTCAATGATATAATCAATATTTCTCTCCTGAGTAACAGATCATATTTTCCAGCAGCAGTAGAATGATATGACAGCCAAGTATGTCCAAAAGTTCTGACATCTTGCATGTACAGGATGCTAGAGCAACATATTTCATCATTTATTTGCATTTAAAATTCCACTACCATCTGCTCCCCAAAATCCATTAATTTCTGTGCCTGAATATAAATGACAAAAGATTAAAAATGCTATTATTGCAATGATCTAAAACATTTGCACAGGTGCATATATGAATTTTAAAATGAATGGAAAAGAAAAAAAAAAAAAGGTGACCTTGTGACTTTGTACAAAAAAAAATAGCATCACTACACAACTGAAGCAGCCATCTCCTGGACCATACAAGATTCTAAAAAGACCAGGGAACCGCTCACGGTGTAAAAAGCTTTGGGAAACATATACAGTATTAAGTCCTCCAACACACAGGCTAATCCATCCAATATACAAACCTCCTATACATTTCACTTGGTCAGGAGATTAATCAGAAGGTCCAAATTTATAAAGAAGGAAAATTATCAAGAGAGTAGCATCATTGTTCAGTGCTTGACGTTTTTAGGAACTCAGTTTTGTAGGTTGAGTAGCTTTGGTGAAGATGTGAGCTTAGGGTGAAGATTAAAAGTAAGGTACACCTTAGATTCACTTTAACTTCTACAAATCTATATATTTGGCTCCTAATAATGGTAAATGTGATGAGGACATCAGTTGTACATAGTGGTTAAATTCACAAAATAGACACCAGGGAACCCTTTGTAAGGTTGTTCTGTTTCTTATCAATGACAAATATAGGTTAAAATGCTTTAATGTATATATGGGACCCCCATTTTCCTGCCAGTTGAGTTAGTATATTTCTGCCTATTCATTCCCGAGATTTACACAGTTCTATCACACAGTGGTGCCAACCTGGTGACTTGACTTTTCTCTGCTGCAATGTTTTTTAATCTATGGCTTCGGACTCAAATTGGGTTGTGGACATGTTTGGGATGGGTCGCCACTTGACTTTGTTATACTTACCTGCTCTGTGCAATAGATTCGTACAGAGCAGCCCTGATCCTTCTCTTCTCGGGTCTCCCGTTGGTGCTCCTGGCTTCTCCCCCCACAGCAAGCCACTTGTTATGGGGGCACTTGTGCATGCTTGCTACCTAGCCGGCTCTGTGTGTTCATAAGACACGTAGCGTGCATCTCAGCCCCGCCCCCTCCTCACTGACTGTGAGGAGGGGGTGGGGCAATGGCTCCTGCTGCTGTACCTGAGCCAATGAGGAGAAAGAGCCAAGAAAGCCTCTACTCTCATGCACAGCTCTGGATCGAGAACGGGCTTAGGTAATTATTTTTAGAGGGGGCTGGAGGGGTGCTGCTTCCAGAAGGTTTTTTTTTTTTACTGTATAGAAACTATCTTCTCTTTGTACCACTTTAAACGTGCATTCACATCTGCGAATGTACCCGCACGTTAATTAGATGAGAGAATCCCAGCAGGGTTTCCTGAGATTACTGTAGCTGCAGGAAGCAGGCCAATTGAAAGCAATGGGAGGCTGCTGGCTCCTGCACCAATTACATGTGAGTGATCTGCCCTGGAAGCAGACTGCCTGTGCCCAATCACTTTGATCTCTGCATGAGAGATTACACGCAAGAGGCTGTGATTAGCTGCGGGAGCTGGCAGACTCTGATTGTCTTTCAATGCGTTTCCCTCCAGCAGATAATCGCAGGAACCCCTGCAGTACTGTAGCTATGGAAGAGCTGAGTTTTCATGCTAAGCTTCTCTTTTTATTTGGACTACAAATCCCTCCTTCTCTCTCAACTCCATTACATAGGAAGGAGGAGTTGTGATGTCACCGAAGATAGCTGAGAAGGCTGATAACATTGTTTGATATTTCAGTTCAGTGCACAGTAAGCTACAAATACACTGGATTTATGGCAAGATCAACATGTATTTTCCTGCATTGCAGATAATGCACTTAGCCCCCCCAAAAAAAAAAAATGAATGCAACCACCACATCTAAGGACAAGTAAGCTGCAATATATTATATATTTTTGGGGGTTTATATATACACAATAAAGCTAGGTCATGCCATGTGTTTAGACAATGATTGAGCAGCAGCAGCTGACCCCTCTGTCATTTTGCTTTCACCTCCTGCAAGCATGTTCCTTGTCAGCACATTTACAGAACACATGATTGATCCCTAGTGTTCCCTCCCTTTTCCAGTCTGAGTGCTGCTGTACAGGATATTGCAGGAGGCTGAAAGCAAATCCAATTCAGGTGCCAACAATGCATGCTACCTTCCATGTTACAATGTGAATGGGCCACTTGAAGAAGCATGTGACACTAACACATCAACCTTCCGTTACCCTCCTTTCTTCAACACAGTCATGCAGAGTTTCTAGTACATTTCTAATGTACTAGGCTGAATGGCAAGATACTGGGCGTAAGCAATTCTCATCCAGTCCAGACACACAAGAGACTTTCAGAGAGTGGAAGACAAACGTATCTCATATCTCAAAAAAGATTTCGCCAGTACAGTAGTGTGGGAATGTGTCTGAGAAAAAGCAAAGGCAATGCCTCATCCAATTAACTCCTTGTTGCAGACTAGAGCTAGTACTGATTGCATGTGCTTACAGTATGTATGTCTGATAAAAAATAGTTTGTTTTAATCATTTATTTATAACATTTTCCTAAGTACCCATAGCTGTGCAAAGGAGGTACACCATTTTGCTATTTATTTATCTTGAATAATGGTAAAACACAAACTAGTCCATGTTATAAATGATAAATCTTTAAAATAAAGCTTTGGGGGGAAAAAACAGAAAATTCCAAAATTGCCCAGGTACCAGGCTGTGCAGGGCTTATCATTGTTCTTCTTCATGTTTCCACTCTTCCACTTAGCATGACCTAGGTGGTTGAGTTTACATGGTCTTCCCCTTCAGTAGAGACTACATGAACAAATGCCTAGACCAGGGGCTCTCAACCTTTTTATGATTACTGACCCCCAAATGGATTGGCCAATATGTCCATAAATCCCTTTCGCCTGACTGTCAAAATCATTATCGGGCTAATTAGGTATAAATATGACTTTAACATATGTCAGTAACCTTGTTTTATAAATAGATAGCTTGGAACAGAGATTTTTTGCAGTTTTTGTGCAATCAAATCATGGATCTGGGGTATAGTTATTGACAATGTTACTTGCATGTTATCTGACAATTCAAGTCAATTTCTTTAGTATTATTTCAAGTTCAATAATGCAGAAAGCCTGGTTTCAGTTTTTTAATTATTCAGTGTTCTATTCCCATACAGCTATCATTTGGTTCTGTGTTCTATGTCAAGGAGTATGATCACCCCTGTTTAGGACCTTTGGCTTAGGATGTTTTCATACTAAGGTTTGCTTAAATGGCCTAGCATCACCTGTATCAAAAAAAAGTTGAATTTTGAGCACCCAACTCTCCCAGCATGTGGCAATGAGACATGGTGACATCAGCCCCTCTAAGACTCCATTCACATCTAGGCGTTGCTGTTTTTCAGGCGTTTTTTCTGGCATTTTTGCAGCGTTTTTGTTCAGGCATTTTGAAGTTGACAAGCCCCCAATGAAAAGCAGTAGAAATGCCTGTAATCTGCCAAAAAAGAAGCTCATGTACTTTTTTTAGCGACGGGCCTTTTGCTTAAGGCGACAGTCGACAGAACACTTAGATGTGAACAGGGGCCATTGAAATGACTGGGATTTGTCTGGTTGGGCATTTTTAGAGCTGAGGCTTAGAGCAGAAAATCTCCCAAAAACGCCTAGATGTGAATGGAGCCTAAGGACATTGGAAAATTGGTTCCGAGTCACAATATTTTTATGTTAAGGCTGTTTTTTTTTTTAATGTTAAGGATGTTTAATTTTCTTGGAAGGTCTGCTTCAAATGTTCTGCAGTTTTATTTATTCTGATGATTCTTAAATCACACTCAGCCGTGTTCTTGAAAGGCGTTTAGGTGCGTCAAGAGTGTGGGCATTCATTCATTTTAATTGACCAGAATATGAATTTATTCTGGTCATTGAAATTACTAAATGTTCAAGCTCTAGATGCACCTAGCATATAGGTACATTAGTGCGTTTAGACACGTTGGGCGTTTTTTGTGCCCAAATTCTCCATTCCTGAATGCAATATTGGTGCATTCAGATTTCTGCACCTAAACGCTCCTACCTCTAAATGCCTATAAATGCCTATATGTGCCTATGCTAACATAGAGGGGCATTTAGGGGCAGAAAAAAATCAAATGCCTGTATAACGGGTGTTTTTAGCTGCAGTGTGTATGAGGCCTAATAGTTACTAATAGCTTTGGGCAAATATACCCATGTTGGGTTCAACAAGGATTGGCTGAATATTGTTTGAAATTTAGTAAACCCTAATTGAGAGGGGAACCATACTGAAGTCTATAGTGGGGATTTTTTTTTTGTTAAATTCTAACCATTTTTAGGGCTAATAAGGAAACAACAAAAAAGGCATGGGAAGCTTGGCACTGCCAGGGGGGACATTTATTATTGCAAGCATTTAAAATATAATAATAAAACATGGAGAAGGTCTTCTTGTGAGGCTTTGAAGGCAACATTAAAAACAAAAATCTTTTAAATTACACTAAAATATGCAGCATCAGTGTACACTAGCTTGGCTTACATACAGCAGCAGCACTCCAATCTAAATAATTTCAGTTTGAAAAAATTGCCATTTTCAGATAGCTTTAGCAACAACACATGTTCTTTCATGAAATGATAAAAGGCTTACTTTGACTGGCAGATAGAAATTGACCAGTAGTTTGCTTTGTTGTCCTTGTTCTTGCCAATGCAAAACTGTGCCAGTTTCTGTCAAGGTCTCCTTAAGGCCGGGTTAACACATGTACGACAAACGCTCCAACATTGGGAGCTCATGTTGCATGACGTGTAAAAATCAATGTTTCCCTATGAGAACCATCTTAACTGGTCCGACACAAGTCGGTCCAACTTTGAAAATGCTCCCTGCACTACTTTTGTCTGACTTGGCTCCTACTTCAGCCCATTGAATATCACTGAAGTCGGATCAAAGTCAGATAGCTGTCTTAACTGATCCAACTTTGGCATGCGACTTGTGCTTTGATGATCTTGAAGGGGAACTCCACGCAAAATGTAAAAAAAAAAAAAAGAAAAAAATGGCATGGGTTCCCCCTCCAAGACCATACCAGGCCCTTCGGTCTGGCATGAATTTTAAGGGGAACCCCCTTGCTGAAAATTCATACCTGACCCTTTTTCGAGCACGCAGCCCAGCAGGTCAGGAAAGGGGTTGGGGACAAGCGAGTGCCCCCCCTCCTGAACTGTACCAGGCCGTATGCCCTCAACATGGGCGGATGGGTGCTTTGGGGCAGGGGGGCCTTGCCTCCCCACCCTAAAGCACCTTGTCCCCATGTTGAGGAGGAGAAGGGCATCTTCCCACAACCCTGGCCGTTGGTTGTCAGGGTCTGCGGGCGGGGGGCTTATCGGAACCTGGAAGCCCCCTTTAACAGTAATTTATTAAGACAGTTCCGGCGTCTTTTCTGATTTCTTCTCCCCTCTCCGGCTCTTCTCCCTCCTCCGCTGACGTCTTCTGCCTCTGCCAGTTCTTCTCCCCTCTCCGGGTCTTCCCTGCTGATGTCTTCTAGCCATCTCCGATTCTTCTCCCTCTGTCCGCTGTCTTCTTCCTCTGCTGAGTCTTCTCTGTTGTCTTCTTGCACTTTTTCTGGGTCTTCTTGCTCTTTTCATGGGTCTTCTTCCTCTGATTTTCCGACATTGATGCAACGCTCTCTCCCGCTCTAATGCTAGGTGTGCGGTGTGCCACTACTTATATTGGCATGGGGCGGGGTCACCAGGTGAAGCCATGTGGAGGCCCCACCCCCTTATGACATCTCTGCCCCATCATTCACTGGGTGATGATGTCATAAGGGTCGTGGTCTCCATATGACCCATCCATCCCACCCCAGAGCAATAAGTCAGCAGAGAAGACCTGGCAGAGGCAGAAGACAGCAGACAGAGGGAGAAGAACCAGAGAAGGCTAGAAGAGATCAGTGGAGAAGAACTGGAGAGGGTTGAAGAATCGTCAGAGGCAGAAGACATTAGTGGAGGAGAGCCGGAGAGGGGAGAAGAAATCAGAAGAGACACCACAGCTGTCTTAATAAATTACTTTAAAAACCTGTGTACTGTGTTTTATTTTTGACACTTTTTTTTTAGGTGAATGGGTAGGGGTACAATGTACCCCATACTCATTCACATAGGGTGAGGGGCCGGGATCTGGGAGCCCCCTTGTTAAAGGGGCTTCCAGATTCCGATAAGCCCCTGCCCAGAGACCCTGACAACCAACGTCCAGAATTGTCGGGAAGAGGCCCTTGTCCTCATCAACATGGGGATACGGTGCTTTGGGGTGGTCCATGCCAGAGCAAAGGGCCTGGTATGCCCTTGGAGGGGGAACCCATACCGTTTTTTCTTTTAAATTTGGCGTGAGTTCCTCCTAAAGATTCATACCATACACAAAGTGCCTGCATTGTAAGGATCAAAGTCTGATCCCCGCTCATTGAAGTCGGACAGATGTCAAACTTCAAGTCTCAGGACAATATTGGATCCACAGTTGTACAACTGTCATGTTGTACCAGTGTGAACCCGGCCTAAGAATCAAGAGACCACAGATGAGACACCAGCTTTAAATTAAACATTTTAATTAAGAGATAATTGTGTGAATTGTACTTGAGAAAAAAAAAAGTACAAGCAGGTGTTTACAGAAGATACAGCTGTGTAAAACTGGCCAGGAGCAGGATCATTTTAATCAGGGACAAAACACCTAAATGGTGTATACCTAACTTTTATTCATCTATGACAGGGATATGCAATTAGCGGACCTCCAGCTGTTGCAAAACTACAAGTCCCATCATGCCTCAGCCTCTGGGTGTCATGCTTGTGGCTGTCAGAGTCTTGCTATGCCTCATGGGACTTGTAGTTCTGCAACAGCTGGAGGTCTGCTAATTGCATATCCCCGATCTATGAGGATAGGGGTTGCATTGATTGTGAGTCAGGCTAGGTTCACACTTATACACACTTATGCCAGTTTCCCAGCATCCAATTCGCATGACAGGAGAGTGTGACCGGCTCGCAATGGAGTTCACACAGCTCCGGGGCAGCCACGGAGCACACAACAGAAGGGTCCTGTGTGTCTTTGGCTCCGTTTCAGGTCTGAGCTCAAAAATTCAGACCTGATTCGCCCCTGAAACGGTGAACAGGGACACACTGGACCCCTGCTGCGAACCACGGCTACACATAGTGTGAGTCCAGCCTTAAAGTGAGGTGGTTTAGGAGCAAACAGTTTGATAAGTGATAAAGCGATATGCTGAGAACAAAAAGCAGTCTAAAGAACACATGGCCAGTAACTGGTGAATGCTCTGCTTTCAGCACCCCAAATTTAATAATAAAAGAGTAACCAAGCTATTATCATCTGTATTGCTTAACTTCAGTAGAGAACGGTAAGGCCACCCACCTGACTATGCTATCTGACAGTAATTTTCTGGTCGCCTGGAGTTGTGTGCTGTGGTTTAATCTGTAAAGTGACAATCCAAATCAGCGAGTTAGGTATAAACACTTGTCTTACAGGGGGCCTTTTTTTTAACAATTTTGGTAACAGGGTCTGTTTAAGGGTAATATCTTATTCAGAAGTATCAATTAAAATGCATAATGCATTTCTGTTTACATGTAAATAAAATCAATTTTAGGAAGAGAGTATTGACAAAGTGACCTTGGAAATGTATAATTGCTGACAGCTCTGTAAGCCATAGCAACCATTTAGCAGTTCAGTGAACACATATTAATTAAGGTGCAATTTGGCCGCTTTGTTGTATGCACCTCTGCGCTCTTTGTACCATCCTAATAAATAAAGACCTTTGTATTTACATCTGCCTTGTAGACTCATCCAATAAACTTATCAAGCAAGCAGAACAACCTTGAATTCTCAGAAAATGGTTAGTTGACAGACAATAGCACAGACATAATGCAGTAAGTAAACACAAAGCTTTCCTTCTGTATAGACATTAAAGCTGAGCTCCAGAAAAACAACATTTAATACAGTTATGTATTCATTGAAAAGAAATGCAGTTAGTGTAAGTACCTGAATCTTTCTTTATATCAACCTCTTGTTATTCTTTGTAAAGTAGACCTCAGAATGGAAGTGGGAGGGTCAGTACTAAGAGCCAATCATGTTTTGCTGCATAAAAATGTGCTGACAAGAATTAAGATAACAAAGCATTCTGTGTGCAGCAGCCGCCCTCTTTGTCCAGCGATGTCCACGAGTGTCTCTACCATCCGGGACTCTCCCTCCTGATTGGCTGAGACACAGCAGCGGCACCATTGTCTCTCACTGCTTTCAAAGTCAGTTAGCCAATCAGGAGAGAGAGGAGGTGGGGCCAAACTGCAGTTCTGTGTCTGAATGGACACACAGAGCTGCGGCTAGGCTCGAGTGCCCCCATAGCAAGGGGCAACTCAACAGGAGGGGGGGGCAGGAGCACCAAAGAGGGACCCGAGAAGAGGAGGATCGGGGCTGCTCTGTGCAAATCGACTGCAATAGAGCAGGTAAGTATAACATGTTTGGTGTTTTTATAGGAAAAAAAAAAAAAAAAACGAGACTTTACAATCACTTTAACAGAAAAAAATGGCAGCAAGCACAGAACGTTATCAGCTCACAAGATCCCTAGTAGAATCAACAGGTATTTTGTATATCTACTAAACAGATTTACAATTGAAAGTGCTTTGTTATATTAAACAGATCAAAAGAGAGCAATTAAGAGAAATGTACCATTAAAGTATAACTAAAGGCAAGCCTGTCAGGTTTTTATTGCTTTCTATGTCCCTGGTTAGGGAGATTTACCCTCCTTATTTGTCCTGATTACCATCATCACCAAGAGTAAGGCTGGGTTCACACTGAAATCGGATATGGCTCACAGCAGGGGTCCGGTGCGTCCCTGTTCTCCGTTTCACCGACGTATCAGTCCTGAATTTTTGCCTGAATTCGGACCTGAAACAGAGCCAAAGACGCACAATGTGCTCCATGGCGACCCCGGAGATGTGTGAACTGGCTCCATTGAGAGCCGGTCACACTCACCAGTCATGCGAATTGGATGCGGTGAAGTCTGCATCCAATTTGCAATAATGTGAACCCAGCCTAAATGTAAAAGAAAGTCCAAAACTTTGAGTTGTCACCAGAATAGGGAAATAAAAGGAAATCTTCCAATGGGAATGCTAGCTTTTAGTAAACCCTGGTAACAACCAGGGATTTTCCCACACTACCTGCTTTGGCTATGAGACAGGAGACAGGCTATGAGACACAGACAGTGGTGGCTGGTGGTTCATATTTGGGGGGGGGGGGGGGCAAACAGTCCACCCGCCATCTCCTCCCTCCTCCTCCTCAGTGGCGAACGCAGAGGAATGCTTCTCTTCTCGGCCAATCGTGTGACTCTCTCAGGACCTGTTTCCTGATTGGCCGAGAGGAGAATCTGGAAGACAATAGCGAATATTAATTTGCTATTGTCACACAACTCTGCTCCCGAGCCCACCCTTTTTGAAACCTAGTAGAGCCTCTGTCTCTAATCACGTGCTTCTAAAAAAAAAAAAAACAAAACAAAAAAACCCCATTGGAATCCATGTGTCCGGCTCCCCTCCGCATGTAGCTTAGGGGGGCAGACGCATAGATTAGGGGGGTGGCGCCCCTGTGCCCCGTATAGACAGGCCGCCACTGCACAGAGATGGCAAAAAACAGTGGTTATAACCTCCGTCTTACAAAATTAAAAAAGTGTTGCCTTTAGTTCTACTTTAAGCGCATTATAAACCTTTCTACCTGCACCTTGTATTTTTCTTCTGCAAAAGATGTGCATTGATTGTGTAGTTTCATGGTGTCATTTGTTGCAGGACATAGCAGAGTAAATCTTCACAATGCTGTGTCGTAAGTTTCTGTTTGTTATCAAACATAAGGCATGCGACATGGCAAATCACAGGTTAATACATGACTTCTGTCTGTCATCTGAGAACTAATAGTTCCTGTGAAGAAACTACATATCCCTCAGTCCCCGTCTCATCCAGTCTAGAGTTTTGCAGGTGGGAGCTGCACAGTAATTAGATTTAACACATACACAATCAGGCAGATGAATTAACAGAGATCTCATCATGCTGCAAAAGATGTTTCATCACATTAGCACTCCCCTATTTGTGGTACAACACAGAGAAATGGCAAGGCATGCATTTGATGCTGTGATCGTGAACAAGAAGTTGCCTTTCCCTTTGGCGAACAGAGACAAGCATAATAACTTAAAGTAAAACTAAAGGCAAAACCTTTTTTTTAAATTTTGGACAAAATCGAGAGGTATTAAAACACCTGTCAGTTTTTATTGGTGTTGGTGTCCCTGTTAGGGTGCCCTTGATTCACCCTATCTAATTGTCCTGTTTAACATTATCATCCAAAGTGAAAATAAAAAAAAAATCCCAAATTTTGGGTTGACCACAGAACACTATGGGTACTTTCACGCTGGGGCGGTGCTGGCGCTAGCGGTAAAGTGCCGCTAGTTTTAGCTGTGCTTTTCAGGCGCTAGCAGGGGGGTTTTAAGCCCCACTAGCAGCCGAAGAAAGGGTTAAAAGTGCCCGTGTTGCGGCATGTGGTTTTGGATCCCTGGGTTTACTATTCCCTGGGGATTATTGCTGCCTCATACATTAGTTGTATTTACCATCCGGTTGGTTTGGGCCCCCTTTTTGTTGATAGTCCACATACTGTATATATTTTTTATTGATCCACAGAATGGAGCCCACTTATCCCATTGTTCCAGGCACTTTGGTGCACACCCACACACATGCTCTCTGTGCTTCCATCGGACCCTGTCACCACAGCTTCCGGACCAGGCATTCTCCATTGCCTAGGCTCTCTGGCGGTGTGTGCTCCACACTAAGCAGATATGCGAGTTTTGAAGGATGGTTATTCTTACCTTCCCTTTATTCATTACCATATTTTTGTCAAGTTTGGTTTATAAATGGTCTACTTTGACATACTTATATTTCTTTGTAGATTTATCATGCATCCCCCCTGAAGATTGGTTACATGCCCTGAAACGGTTCGGCCTTACCTAGATGCAACTCATATATACCCACGTGATCTTTGGATTCAGGCACTATCTAGAATACAATTGTTATATTACAGTGATTTTTACCATTGAGGATATCGTATTTGTACATTTTGTTTATGGCTTTTAACATGTAAATGACTTTGATACATGGTTTGTAATATTATGTGTCTTTATATGCATGTACTGTTTGCTGTGTCTACTCCATCATGGCAAACAAATAAATAAATATGATTTTACATTGATTTTTTCGATTAGCCACAACATATATACCTCATTTAAAATTCCGATCTCTTCCTTCTGTACCTGATTAGGGATGGAGATGCATGTTATTATGCGTCTCACTCAAAGTCCCAAAAACCCCTTTGTTACTCCAATCTATGATCAGTTGAGTCTCATTGACTCGGTGATCACAGAGCGCGGTGCACAGGCAGCTCATGCATGGGAGGGCGGAGCTGGTGGATGTTAGAGACCTTGCACTCCTCCACCTTCCGTTTGAGGATGCCCCACAGATGTTCATTAGGGTTTAGGTCTGGAGACGTGCTTGGCCAGTCCATCACCTTTACCCTCAGCTTCTTTAGCAAGGCAGTGGTCGTCTTGGAGGTGTGTTTGGGTTTGTTATGTTGGAATACTGCCCTGCGGCCCAGTCTCTGAAGGGAGGGGAATCATGCTCTGCTTCAGTATGTCATAGTACATGTTGGCATTCATGGTTCCCTCAATGAACTGTAGCTTCCTAGTGCCGACAGCACTCATGCAGCCCAAAACCATGACACTCCCACCCCCATGCTTGACTGTAGGCAAGACACACTTGTCTTTGTACTCCTCACCTGGTTGCCGCCACACACACTTGACACCATCTGAACCAAATAAGTTTATCTTGGTATCAACAGACCACAGGACATGATTCCAGTAATCCATGACCTTAGTCTGCTTGTCTTCAGCAAACTGCGGGCTTCCTTTTGCATCATCTTTAGAAGAGGCTTCCTTCTGGGACAACAGCCATGCAGACCAATTTGATGCAGTGTGCGGCGTATGGTCTGAGCACTGACAGGCTGACCCCCCACCCCTCCAACTTTTGCAGTAATACTGGCAGCACTCATATGTCTATTTCCCAAAGACAACCTCTGGATATGACGCTGAGCTAGTGCACTCAACTTCTTTGGTCGACCATGGCGAGGCCTGTTCTGAGTGGAACCTGTCCTTTTAAACCGCTGTATGGTCTTGGCCACCGCGCTGCAGCTCAGTTTCTGGGTTTTGGCAATCTTCTTATAGCCTAGGCCATCTTTATGTAGAGCAACAATTCTTTTTTTCAGATCCTCAGAGTTCTTTGCCATGAGGTGCCATGATGAACTTCCAGTGACCAGTATGAGAGAGTGAGAGCGATAACACCAAATTTAATACACCTGCTCCCAATTCACGCCTTGTAACACTAACGAGTCACATGACACCGGGAAGGGAAAATGGCTAATTGGGCCCAATTGGGACATTTTCACTTAGGGGTGTACTCACTTTTGTTGCCAGCGGTTTAGACATTAATGGCTGTGTGTTGAGTTATTATGAGGGGACAGCAAATTTACACTGTTGTACAAGCTGTACACTCACTACTTTACATTGTAGCAAAGTATCATTTCTTCAGTGTTGCCACATGAAAAGATAGAATAAAGATTTACAAAAATGTGAAATGTGAGGGGTGTACTCAGTTTTGTGAGATACTGTATATATATATATATATATATATATATATATATATATATATATATATATATATATATATATAAGCAGCCTTATATAGTGTGGGGCATGGACTTAGCCCCCTGAGCCATGATTGCCTAAAGGTACCCTGTCTTTGGTCAATCATGGCTCTCACAGCAGAGCGCGCTGTGATGAGTCAAAGCTTGCAGGTCAGGTGCATGCCTTAGCCAATCATCAGACATCAATCCACTGTGATCTCGCAGTGCATTATGTGTAGTTCTACGGCGCTCGAATTTGCTGCGAAAGCCCCATAAAGTTCGATATTCGCCGAACGGGCGAGCACCACGATGTACGAGTCAAACTTACATTCTAACTTACTTACGAGTTGAACTTACATACGTTCTACTCAAACATTGGGCTCATCGCTAATTACACATACTAGCAGATTTAAATACACTAACAAATTGAAGCTGAACTCCAGTTAATACTTTATAAGCAGTTACACCAAAAAGTTGTTTTCCTTTTTACATACATAAATAAAAGTTCATTGTAAGCACCCCATCACTAGTAAATGGTTTGTCTCATCTCAGTTTTTCAGGCGGACCTGATTGGACCCTTCATTCACTCCTATGGAGCGGCGGATGTCAGCGAGGTCATGTCTGCTGACACCCGTTGCTATGCAATCTGAATGCCCTTGAAAGCCAGGCGGATGGTGACCCTATTTTCCATCCGTCTGGCGAATCGGATGGGATCCGATGATGACAGACAGTCGGTCCGTTTTGATCCGATCTCCCCATAGATGAGAGCGGGGCTCTGACAGGTCCATCTCTGCACAGTGAGCGGGGATGGACCTGTCATCCGCCTGCTCAGCGGGGATCAACGGAACGATCCCTCGTTGAGCAAAGCGGAGTCCACGGGCGGACTGCCCATGTGTAAGGACCCTTACTGGGGTTGATTTACTAAAACTGGAGAGTGAAAAATCTGGTGCAGCTGTGCATGGTAGCCAATCAGCTTCTAACTTAATTTAAGCTTTGACAAAAAAACTAGAAGCTGATTGGTTTCTTTGCAGAGCTGCACTCTTCAGTTTTTAGTAAATCAACCCCATTGGCTGGATGACCAGATGAAAATATAATAAAGAAAGCCTAATGTCACGTACACACGAGCGGACTTTTCGACCGGACTGGTCCGACGGACCGAATCCGGCGGACAATCTGACCATGTGTGGGCTCCATCGTACTTGCAGCGGACTTTTTCGTGTAAAAATCTGACGGACTTTAGATTTGGAACATGTTTCAAATTTGTCCGACGGACTCGAGTCCGGTCAAAAAATCCACTCGTCTGTATGCTAGTCTGACGGACAAAAACCAACGCTAGGGCAGCTATTGGCTACTGGCTATCAACTTCCTTATTTTAGTCCGGTCGTACGTCATCATGTACGAATCCGTCGGACTTTGGTGTGATCATGTGTAAGCAAGTCCGTTCGTTCAAAAGTCCGTCGGAAGTCCGTCAAAAGTCTGTCGAAAGTCCGTCGGAAAGACTGTCGGACATTTTATGCCGAAAAGTCCGCCCGTGTGTACAGGGCATTAGAAAGAAAATGAATGAGGCCATCTGCAATATAATACATGTTTTTTTTTTGTTTTTGTTTTTTTAGTTTAGTACCACTTTAAGGTTAACACTCACTAACTGAAGTAGAAAAATTACTGAACAAGATAAGGGAAAAAAGGGTTGCTGCTGCTATTATTATGGGAGAACCCCCATAAACATATGATGGAAAGAATAAGCAAGCTGCGCTACCCTATCCTGCCCATATACACCTGTATCAAATCAAATAAATAAATAAAATATATATAATACTGATGTGCATGACTGTAAATATACAAATTAGGAGCTAGTGCTCGAAAAGTACTTAGTGCAAAATACAGACAAGGGGGTTATTTACGAAACATAAATCCACTTTGCACTACAAGTGCAAAGTGCAGTAGAAATTGCACTGAAAGTGCACTTGGAAGTGCAGTCGCTGTAAATCTGAGTGGTAGATCTGAAATGAGGGGAAGCTCTGCTGATTTTATTATCCAATCACGTGCAAGCTAAAATGCTGTTTTATATTTTCCTTGCATGTCCCCCTCGGATCTACAGCGACTGCACTTCCAAGTGCACTTTCAGTGCTATTTTAAGTGCACTTTGCACTTGCAGTTTGCACTTGTAGTGCAAAGTGGATTTGCCTTTAGTAAATAACCCCTATGGCGTAATAAGTCCACACTTGTGCTCCACCTGTCTAGTGGTTCTGCCTGGCGGTGGGGTGTAAATCTCAGGCTTGGATGGACAGAAATACAAGCATTTGACAACTTTCATCAATTAATTTAGCTGTGCGTTTTGCTTTTTGCCTTGAGTTCAGCTTTAACTGCACACATTTCATGGCTACACCAGATACATCCATTTCCTTACATACCCTTTACCTGAAACATTTCACAGAAATGGATGGAAAATTACGAAGTTTATTGTTATCTTATTCTCTATACTGACATCACAAATGCATTGCACGAGTTTGATGCATGTTGTACAGAGGGAGTATTTATAGTAAGATTTAACAACAACACAAATATTCCCGAGCAGTGCCTACAGCATTCATAATGAGTGATTGCGTAATCATAATGTGTATCAAAGGAGAGGCCTTATCTTCACCAAGAGAATGCAGCAGATAAAATGAATAAAAGGCAAAGCAAATGTATGTGAGACAATTAGCTGACATGCCATGACCAATATCTCTATGTGTGAATTTTTTGACATGCTGCTACAAACTCCTCTAGTCAATGTCATTTTACAGAACGATGTGCCTGCAACAGGCCCCAACCCGTTCGAAATAGTTTCGATTCCCACGCAGCAAGTTTCATCTATCTTTATGCCGTTTCCCCCTTAAATAAATTATAAAGATTAATCATCTACAGAAGTATCAGTGTGTCCATTGTATCGCCATAATTACAAACATACAGAAATGACATGAATTCTGTTGAATCTAGTTAGCCACAGAACTTGTATAAATAGCGGCGTCACTAATTATAGCAATGCATTGGCAACCCTAAGTTGAGCGTTCTTAATTTTATAATCTTTTATATTCTTTAAAAGTAAAGGAGCATGTGCTTGATTTTCTTGATTTTCTTGTAAAACAATAGATTCATACTGACTCATTCTTTGTCATCAATGTCTAAATCACACTTGGCCTACAATAAACTACAGGTGATCCACACTCCACTAGTATTTATTTGTTCATGGCTGAAAGAAAATTGATCTTAAAAACGTCATAGACTGAGGGAATGTGATGTTTCGAAACCTAAGGCAAGCCATAGATCAGGGCTCAAGATTTCAAGTCCTGAGCCACTAGCCAGGTCTTAAAAGTTACTCGCCACCCGTTTCCCCATCCAACCTCTACCCTACCCCGCCCCTAATTCCATCCCTAAACACACCCCTAAACACACCCTCCTAAATTATTGCATGAAATTACACTGTTAATATTTATTTTTGTAACTTAATCCTGCATAAAACATTTAAAGCAGAGTTCCAGCCAAAAATGGAACCTCATCTGATTCCCCTCTCTTTCGGTGCCACATTTGGCACCTTTCAGGGGGAGTCGGAGAGCCGGAGACCGGGCCACGGTGATCTACATCAGCAGCTTGGTCCCCCTCCTCCTCCCTCCTCTTCTTCTCCAGCTAGCAAAAGAGCGCAGCACGCTTCACGCATGCGCAGTAGGGGTCTGGGCGTGAAGCTGAATGGCTACACTGCCGGGTTCACTTAGTAGCAATGGCCACAGCAGCACCCGACCAGCCAATCCGAAGATCGCCTGCGGTGCCCACATCGCTGGACTCCAGGACAGTTAAGTGTTCCAATGTTAAAAGTCAGCAGCTACAGTATGTGTAGCTGCTGACTTTTAATTTTTAAAGGGGCGGGCGGACCTCCTCTTTAACAACAACTTTAACAATATTAACATAAAGCATATCAGTACCCATTAGTGCAGCCTCATCAGTGCCCATCAGTGCTGCCCTATCAGTGCAGCTTCATTAGTGCCCATCAGTGCAATTTATCAGCACCCATCATTGCCGCCTCATTGGTGGCCATCAGTGCAGCCTATTAGTGCCCATCAGTGCAGCATTTCAGTGCCCATCAGTGCAGCATATCAGTGCTGCAGCCTCATCAATGCAGCTTATCAGTGCCCATCAATGCAGCAGGGATGAATCAGAAAGAGAGCGGGGATCTCCTGCTGTGATACAGCTTGCATATGAAATGCCAGCCGCTGTCAAATAAAGTCCCGCCTCCTTGACCAGCATTGGACCAGTGTGCTGTCTATCATAGGCGCCGGTTCAGGAGGCAGGACTTTGCTTGACAGTGGCTGGTGTTTCATATGCAAGCTGTATCACAGCAGGAGATCCCCGTTCTGTGTGATCCGCCTGGCTCTCCTCCTGACAGTTTCCTGGCTGACTGCTTCTGGCATAAGTGGTGCAGCCTTTTTTTACAGGGCATCAGAGCAGCCCGGGGAGCAGGAAGCCCCCCTCTGGGCCGCTCTGATGGTCACACTGCTTCTGCCAGAAGCAATCAGCCAGGAAACTGTCGGCCCAGTCCGCTGCTGCTCCACAGTCACCCTCCACTTATTTCCATTAGCCAAATGCGAGCAGGCTTGATTCCCCCATCAACACTCAACGTATCCCTCCCGCGGTGCTATTGTGTCCTGCTGGCGGGGCAGGGGGGCACTGGAACCTTCCCTGCTGGCAGAACACAATGATTACTGCTAGTGGCTCTAACCAATGGAACGACTTGGGTACAGCCAGGCTGCCCATAGATGGTTTGAGTCTCGGCCAGTCCTGCTTTTCTATCCAAGATTTGATCCACCTATGGTTGGCTAAAATTCAGACCGTTTAAAGGTTTAGCTAGCATACTAATCTATTTCCTGTAGGTTGGAAGAGTTCCCCGTTACAGCCTATGATGACAAGGGAGCACTAGGTTATCTATAACTCCCTTTATTCTGTATTAAAGGATGACACAGCAAACCTTCTAGTCCACTAGACTAGACCGCAGTCACATTTGCACACTATAGACAATAGTCTTGTCTCATCTTTGCCCATTTTAAGGAAATTGATCAGGATGAATGCCGTTGGGCCAATTCTTAAAATCTGTGGTAAATAAATACTTTACCCACTTCAAATCTGGAGCAATTTTAAAGTTTTCCACATGCATGTAAAATCAGCATTTTTTGCTAGAAAACTACTTAGAACCCCCGTATACTACATATTTTCTGAAAGAAGAGGTTCTGTAGACTAACTTTTTGGTAGTTTCAGCCCTTTTCACCTCTGCAAATGTGATCGGGTCAGCAGTGGAGCCGCCCAGATCATTTTTATTAATCAGCAAACCTCTGGCTGATTACTCCTACAGAGCTATTGTGTTCTGCCAGCAAGGGGCCTTGATCACTGCTAGGGGCTATGACTGCTGGCATTAATCACATACAAAAAAATTTGACATTCTAGTTGTACTGAAATCAATCAATGGATTGACTTCAATACAACCAGCCTGCCCACAGATGGATCAAATCCCAGCGGCTCCCTGCTGAACTTTGATCCACCTAGGCCCGGCTTTACGTGCAACCAATACTTACTTGAGCCAACCACTAGTTTGCCTTCACAGTACTAAAAATTGTTGGCTTTTGGTCTTCAGTCCCTCTTACCACCCTTTGGGACAACCTTCTTACTGCAATCCTGGTGCCATTTGTAACTGGGAGGTTTGTAGTTAGCAGTGCAGTTGGTGTTTTGGGTAAGGCATCATGATTATTATATTTATGATTATGCAGGATTTATGTAGAGCTATCAGTTTGCACAGCACTTAATAAGCATGTACCCAGATCCCAGCAGTTGTGACAGTAAGCAGGGTAAATCCTGCTGGTGGGTTCTATGTTGGCTATTTTTAAAGGCTAGGCAATGTTGGCCTTTTGGCCCCCACTGTGACTACACATCCATAAACCAATGCCTTGGTGATTGGTGACTAAAACATATTACATTATTCTCCCCAAATTGAGCTTCTTGCCTATTATTATTATTATTATACAGCATTTAGCATATAGCGCCAACAGTTTACTCAGCACTTTACAATAAAAAGGGAGACAGTACAATTACAATACAGTTGGATACAGAAGGAATAGAAGGGCCCTGCTCGTGGAGCTTACAAGGTGATGGCTGCAGGGGATAATCTGATGGGGGGGGGACTCAAGTACAGTTCTTAGGTGGAGGTGGTGTAGGCTTCCCTAAATAAGCGAGTTTTCAAGGATCGCCTAAAGGCGGACAGAGTAGGAGCTGACCAGACATACTGGGGCAGGGAGTTCCAGAGGATGGGGGAGGCTCTGGAGAAGTCCTGTAGGCGAGCAAGGGAAGAGGTAACAAGGGAGCAGGAGGTCCTGGGAGGAGCGGAAAGGACGATTTGGGGGATATCTGCAGATGAGGTATTATGATTACTTATACTAAATCACAGGCTGCCTCTCCAACAGGTGCCCCTTACACATTTATGAAAATATTCATATGTTTTGGCATGCTAATTTATCTAGACACAACAGGCATAGATCTGTATTTATTAAAGTCCTACACATTGAAACTGAAAAGAATTTAAACTCATTGCAAATTATTACAGATGCAAGCACTTTTTCAAGTCCGAAAGCGGGCCATCATAAAGCACCCTAGATCTTTGGATGACCTGCTAGAGCTGCAATGCGAAAGATATCAAAGATCCTATCCAGTCCATCTCCATACTATGCATAGCTGGAAATTTCACCAGTGCTTTGAAAAATAATAAAGGCATAATTTTAGCTGTGTATTGGTTCACATCACCTGCACTTATTGTTTGGCTGTAGTGCTGTACTATAGAAAAGAAGGTTATGTTAGCAGTTCTTGGTAATCAACCCATCAGCGTGTGGCTTTAAATAGTTAATATGCCTATTGCTCTAATTGTGGTATCTTTATAAACAAATACAGCATAATACAGTATTCAACTGTCTACAATGATGATACTTTACCAAAGGTGGTTAACATTATATTAATATTTACCCAGTCAAGTCAGACATAGAGGAATCACAACAGACAATGTATGTTCACAGCCAGAGCCAGCTTTATATTGTATACAGAGAGAGACTGGAAGTCACACCACACCATTGTGGATAAGCAGGCGTTATTTTAATTTTCGGGGGTCAATTAAACCTACATATTCCAGTGAAAACTCAGGCCTTCTTCCACTATCTTGGCGCTATGGAGCTGGTAAGTCTAACAATAAAAAATTTCATTCCTTAATCTCAGTGATTCAGTGCATCACAGTGATTCTATAGTGTCAGCTGCCACTAAAAATGCAATAAAATGCCAAAAAAACCCAGTTCATACAATATGGTAAAATATCCACAGGTAATTCAATCAGTACCCCTGATTACTAAAGCAGCGCTACCGTCAGTTCTTATGACCAGCTTTCATATGATAAATAGCACATAAATAAAAATTATAAAAAATTATATCTCTGTAATTTTTGTGTTACTGAATTGTGTGCATTAGAAGTACAGGAGTGATAGTACTGTTATAATGGTCCTAAAATGCACCAGAAACCTAATCACATGCTTGCTTATAGAGTCTACTATAGGTCAGATGTATTGTATATGCAATTTTAATTGAGTAATTTATCGACCTGGGCTCAGATATGCCCTATGTTGAATTTTAGGTGTAACGCTGATAGATTTTTATCTACCGCTGAAGTAAATCTAGTGGGTCACTTATTATAGGAAGTTATATTTGCCTCTGTTCCAGCTTGGCTGGCGTTGCGTGTAGTTCCACACTGTGCCGGTAGGTGTCGTTGTCGCCATGGGCCAGTGTTGGAAAAGCAACGTGTTGAAGCGTATGAGTGCTCCTCTGTCCCGGGGATAACTCGGTGGAGGTGGTCCTCGAGTTGCATTCTGGGCAAGGGTATTTATGGGACAGACGCCATGTTCTGGGGTTTGTTTTCAGCCACCTGCTGGCCCTCCTGGCCGACAGGTATGTGTTAAGAGTACCACCTCGTGGTCCTCCATTCCGGAGGCCCACGTCGCTGCGGCGTGTGGGTGGGCCCAGAAGCCTGTCTGGGGCCTACCACAGCAGCCGAGGAATGGTCCTGAGCTGTCTATCCAGAGTGAAGAAGCTGGACAACCGAGAAGATCCCAGGGGAGGACCCGTCATGGAAGGATCATGCAGAGTGCTGGTCTGGAGAGGGGCCTCGTGACTCGGTTGGAGGACGTATCCTGAAGTAATCTTACTGCATAGTACTGCCGGGTTGGCTTAAAGGTTCAAGTGCTGTGTCTGACATTCATCGCAAACCATTACATCCTGTGGCAGAGGTAAGGGTTTTATTTCAAACAAGTCTGTGGCAGAGACTTTTGTTTGTGCTACGTACTGGCTGCTAGACAAGTGAGAGAGGTCTATCCAGGTGAGCAAAGATTGAATCCCACAAGGGGAGCGCATTCAACTACAAGTGTTCAATTACTAAGAATGTTCTGAAGAATACTAAGGAAAGGTATTTGAGCTTCCCTGCAGCTTTCCTTCTGCCTCTTATCTGCTACTTCCTTTATTTGTTCATTAAAGCATTGGAAAACCTACTCAAGTGTTTGGTGCTTATATCGTCCAGAGGTAAACTCAACGGAACCCTAGACCCGGTGCCGGTGAAACAGAGGTATAGAGAGTGAAGGTAACAAGCCCGCTTTAAACCAGCAGCTCCACCGAGAGTTAGTGCTACATAGGTATACAAGTTATGTGGATCTTTACGCAGATTATGTATTGACCTCCAAGCTAAGTAGTGACGGCCGCCTAAGTGCAATTTTGCAGATATGAACGGTTTGGCACTTGAGAGGTTAATGCTTAGGGCCACGCCCTCAGAGAAAGTTGTGATGATGAAACGCATCAGCGCGTGTCCTTACGGCAACCGGAAGTGACGTTTTGCGTTCCATGGCCAGGAAGAGACAATCGGAAGTAAGCGGTGGACGCTGTCTTCCTAATACACGAGAATCTTGCATCTCTCCTGTGCAGTGAATAACTAAATAAGAACCATCTTACTGTCAGATTTTTTTTTTTTTTTATAAATTCTTTATATTTTCCAAGAAAAAACATAATTCCATTACATCATACATATTCCATAACAGTCAATGTACAGAAATAAGTGCATATATTCCTAACATATTTTCACTTTAAACACTGCCTCCATCAAACCCTGTTTATTACTATATACTATATGTAAACCATATTCCTATATTTCAGTTATCCTATTATTTTAATCCAAAATTTAAAAAAAAGAAAATGTAAACACCTGTATGAATATATATATATATATATATATATATATATATATATATATATATATATATATATATATATATATATATATATATATATATATATATATATATATATATATATATATATAAACCCTCCCCCCCCCCGTCCCAGAGAATATGGACAACCCATTCGTAGTACTCCGAGATGTGACAGAAAGGACCTCACTCATCCCCCCCCCACTCCCCAGTAGCCCCCTCTCCTCTTCAGAGTATACAAATACCCCCTATGAGGCCCATGTTTCAGTATATTGTTCCTTTCTATCTTGCGCTGTAAGCGCTAGATCCTCCATTATTCCTATACTTCTGACTTTATTAACCACTTGCTGCTCTCCTGACAGGGGGGCACAGCCCCCCTCGGATCCCACCCAGGACCACCATCATGCTGCCCAGAACCACCAGGATGGCCATCCACACTGGACCACCAGGTATGCCCCCCCTAGACCCCCAGGGAAATACTAATCTGTGCCCAGGCAGCTGCCAATCAATGCCCAGGCAGCTGCCAATCAGTGCCCACTCACTATGCCTACCACTGCCAGTGCCACCAGGGATGCCTATCAGTGCCTCATATTAGTGCTGCGTATCAGTGCCCATCAGTGCCACGTATCAATGCCCATCAGTGCCGCTTATCAGTGCCACCCATAAGAACCTATCTTTGCAGCCTTTCAGTGCCCAGTGTCGCCTATCAGTGCCCACCAGTGCCACCCATGAGTGCCCATCAGTGCCGCCTACCAATGCCCATCAGTGCTGCATATCAGTGCCACCCATCAGTGCCGCCTACCAGTGCCCAACGTCAGTGCTCGCTTATTGGTGCCACCGCATCGGTGCCACCTTATCAGTGCCTGTCAGTGTCACCTTATCAGTGCCCATCAGTGAAAGAGAAAACTTACTTATTTACAAAATTTTATAACAGAAACAAAAGCAAAACTTTTATTTTTTTCAAAATTTTCGGTCTTTTTTTATTTGTTTAGCAACAAATAAAAACTGCAGAGATGATCAAATATCACCAAAAGAAAGCTCTATTAATGGGAACAAAATGATAAAAATTTAGTTTGGGTACAGTGATGGATGACCGCGCAATTGTCATTCAAACTGCGACAGCACTGAAAGCTGAAAATTGGTCTGGGCAGGAAGGTGTATAAGTGCCCTGTATTGAAGTGGTTAAGCCACATGGCAATGGGAGGTGGCCGTGAGTCCTTCCAGCACAAAGTGATGCATGCTTTGGCTGCATTCACCAAGTGACATAGCACTGATTTTTTATATTTCTGAAGTGGGATTTGTGAACAGTGGAGCAAAAAAAAAAGCCGGGTCATCTGGTATCTGGAAATCTGTAAATTTTTGAGAGATCCTTTGTACCTCCAGCCAGTACTGTCTAATCTCTAAACATGACCAAAAAATGTGTCAGATTTTATGGAGCCTGTCATTTGAGAAGAATAAAGGATAATAAAATGGAATTACGCCATTGTGAGTTTTTTTCTATCCGAGTACCTATGGGATATCCAGTACATCTCTGACACCCTCCATGACGTGGATGACACGTAACATATCAAGGCCTGATGTGTTCTACTTTCTGGTGAGTGAGAACCCCTAAGGGGAGTATGACACACGGCTTGAGGAGTCTGGTATGAGGTGCACATCTTCAATATCACATTAGGACCACCATCTATGTCTCTCTGGACTACGATTTATCATCATTATAAAAGAAAGTAACAGAAAATCCCCAATTTTGTGTTGTCCCAGAAGTGTAATAGAGGGGAAATCTTCCAAGGGGGACACTAGTTCTGGTAACCGGGGGGTCCCCAAGAGATTCCCTTAATTTGCAGGGATTTTCACTCACTTCCTGTTTTGGCTATTGGAAAGGAAGTGAAGGAAAATCACCCCAATGGGACACAGATGGCAAAAAATAAACTAACAGGGATTATGACACCCCCCCCCCCCTTACTCTATACAAAATAAAAAAAAATAAAAAGTTTACCTATAGTTCTACTTTAACTACTTAAAATGTTTCAGAGTTTATAACTGTCAGATGTGGTACACAAAAGGGTGGGGTGGGGCAGAACCAAACCCTCCTCTCCTTTACAGCCAAGGAAGCTGCCATCTTAGCCTGTGTTTGATCTGCACGTGTGATCAGTTATGACACTAGCCATTTGATGGCTTGACAGTTCAGTTGAGAGCTCAAGCACTTGTGAAAGTAATCATGTGTTGCTTGCCTTGAATGTGTCTGTGTTGGAAGACAAGTAAAGCGATGGGTTTAGTTCTGCTTTAATAAAAAGTGCTTGAGACGTGTTTTATCCCGACTAGTGCCATTGCCCATAGCAACAAATAAGGTTCTATCTTTCATTTTTTTCCCACACAGCTAAGAAGATGAAAATTTAATAGCTGATTGGCCGCACTTCAGTTGAGACAACATTTTTCTCACATACCTTTTCATTATTGCCTCCAAGGTGCCCATCTGACATCAGTAAGGCTAAAGCTGGCCATACACCTATAGATTATCTGCAGATTTTCTATGGTTAGATGGAAAAAGTGCAACAGATTTCTCCATGTTCGCTAAACTGTGTGGATGGAGGAATCTCCCACTTTTTCCATCTAACCATAGAAAATCTGCAGATAATCTATAGATGTATGGCCAGCTTTAGTATGGACATATCTATTGTTCTTCAGAAATAAGTCTGTGAAGCATTTTTAAGGATGCAGTGTGTGAATTTTGGTTTGGATCTTATGGAGCAGTATACAAACGTGTCTGTTGTTCCCTTTGCCATGCACCAAATCACTTCCAATGCACCTTGACCTTAAACTGAACTAATGTTAATTGCAACCCATTCTATGTTTGGTTTTGTTCTCAGTGTATACTTACAGCCCTGAAGGGCAGCTGTAGATGGGCCTTCTAGGCCCTGCCTGCATCAGACTGAATTCACCATAGCTGGAATATTACCCCATTGCTTATGTGGTTAATTGAATCTTACAAGCAGCAGCCTTGTGTGCTTGAATGTTTTGCTGATTGCAGTGCAATGCATGTTAGTAGTCCACAAGCTAATCTTTGCACTGTGTTTGGCAAAGCCAACATTGAAAGGGTGGTGCAGATGGCCTTTCGGGTGGACATCTGTGTCTGCCCTACTTAGATTCTAGTGTCTTACCCTAACGAACTACATGTCCCAGCACTTCTCTGATCCTTGTCATAAAATCTAGAAACCAAGGTAGGAAATAGACTTGTCTGTTCTAACATATTAATAGTAACAATACCAATTTAATGCAGCATATAAGTTTAATATTATGATGATTAAATAGTCATCAAGATTATTTTCTCAGTGAATAAGTCTTATTTGTTAGAAGTGAAATTGCTTGTGTTGCCCAGAGCAACCAATCAGCTTTCTATTGTAATCCTCCTAGTTAGAAACTAAAAGGGTACATTTACCATGGGCAACACCATCTTCTCATTAGAGCTCTCAGGCCAAAGCCTGTGCAGGGAAAGTAACAATGGAAAGATGTGCTTTGGCTGACTATTGACTGAGGCTTGGTTCACACTGGATGCCAATGTGGCTTACAGCAGGGGTCTTGTGCGTCCTGGTTCACCGTTTCAGGTCCGATTTCAGCCCGAATTTTGGGCTGAATTCGGACCTGAAATGGACCAAAAGACGCACAGGACTCCAGTGCAAATTCGCACCGGAGCCGTATCAGAGATATGTGAACCGGCTCCATAGAGAGCCGGTCACATTCTCCTGCAATAGGGTGAACCCAGTCTGACAGATCATGAAGATTTCTATAACAGCAGCTACTGCTGCGAAGCAAAATTATCCAAATCAGTGTTCCTCAACCTTTTTACAGTCAAGGCACCCTTTAAAAATTATAGACAATTTTAGGAACCCCATTCTAAAATGTAAAAACTTTCAATGCTTTTACATAATGCAGCAACATCCACACACCTAGGACACCCAAAGCTATGGGTGATTTATTCTTCAAAAGCAAATACACTTTTGCAAAGTGGTACTGACTAGTATTCCAATGTTTCTCTTCTCCCTCAGTTTTTCTCTATCACTCAGCTAATGTGACCCCAGTGCTGACGGAGAGGGGTAGGGGAGGGTCAAACAAGGCTGCTGTGCAGGCAACTGACATTCTCCTTATCAAATAAAGATGCCATTGGTCGTTAGGACCCTGACAGCTAGAAGGTTGTGATGGTAACTAAAAGGCAGGCTTTATCCACACGCCAACCTGTATACAATTTTTGGGCAATTTTTTTGCATTTTGCCAAGGCACCATGGTTGAAAAAGGCTGATCCAGATCATGGTATATTATTATTATTACTAGTAGTAGGCACATTCAGTTGAACCTGTTTTGTAGCATTGTTTAACACTACAAAAGTCAAGTTACTACTGCCCATGCGCACCGCGCTTTCTGAATAGCCTGGCAGTGGGGGAGGAGGGGGGGGTGATCTTTCGCGGTGGGATCTCTCTGAAGTGGGGACAGGTACCTGTCCAAAGTAGGTACCCGCTCCACCCTCTCCCCGAAAGGTGCCAAATGTGGCACCAGAGGGGGGGGCTGATAAGCGGAGCTTTTACTTTAGGGTGGAACTCCACTTTAAGTGGGCCATAGATGGATGAAAATTTTGCTGGTTCAGTAGGGACTGGCTGAATTTCAATCCATCTATGGTCTAATTACGTAACTTGTGTGGATGGGGAAATCTGTTCATTTTTGTATTGTTTTAATCAGCTTGCTCACTAATAAAAAAAATGATCCATATATGGACAGCCTTACCCTGCTGCTCTAGGCATTGGGCCACAAGTGCCATTATAGTTAATACAGACCTGTATGTTTGGCATGTTTGGCATGGAAGATCACTGAATATTTACAGTTAAAAATATCTTCAGTTGCACTGCATTTTTGGTTGTTTGTGGCAGCCAGGTTCTTTATATGTACCAAACCCTATTGGGTTAGTTTACAAATGGAATACGTTGATTGATTAATTTAGCGAAGCTGTAGTCACTTCAATCATCCAATCATGTGCAAAGCTAATTCCTACTTTTTCTTTAGTTCCTCTACACAAGACCGGGTGCACAAAAGCTCTCTTATCTAAGTGACATACAGTAAATCCATATTTAGCAAATCACAATGTATGTGTCTATCGTATGCAAAAGCCAAATTTATCACAGTGCTTAAAATACAACAGAGTACAGGTAGACAAGCCAGGCGCACACTGAGCCCTGTCACTGCCTATGCTAGTTGCTCCAGTTGTACCACAGTTCCTATATCACAATGTTTCACTAGCTCATAATGCAGTATGATGTGAACACGGTATTAAAAAGTAACTCCTATAAACCTATGAATAAAATTTACTACTTTACCTTCATGTACAAAAGCCAGGGCTCTTAGGTTCTGGGATTCGCACAGCCATTTTTCTGAATGTAGTTTCCTCAGAGTTGACGTGTTTTTTCCAGACACAAGGTGAAAACACCTTAGGACTCTTCCTGTAAATGAATTAGGAGGTTATTCTCACAAAGCATTTAATGACCTCACAGGGCACGCCTCTACAGGCAGGTAAGCCTTGCTGAAGAATGCTATTGATATGCAGATAGGGCAATGAAAGCTCTCACCTGGTTCTCTATGAGCAGGACTCACTAAATGTCTCCACAGATACAGTGATTGCCAATTACCTCCTGCAATCTGTAGAGCTCTTAGATTTACATGTGTACATGTATATAAATGAGTTTTTACTTGTTGTTGCCTTTAAAGTCCCAAACGGGGGGGGGTCTTCTTTTTTCCTACATGTGTACTTGCTTCACTTAGCAATTATTTATTATTTCACAGGTTTGCGATTGCTTAAATTCTGTATGACATTCCGCTTGCTCAAGCATTTGACAGTCACTAATGCAAATGTCATCCTGATCATCCAACTTACATGTTGGGACCTGTAAAATATTTTGGGGAGTTTCTTTATAGGGATTCTGGATCAGGTCAGGGGAGACCAGATCAAGCCTTTCCTCCATGCAACTCTGTATTAACTACAAGATCACCTATTAAAAAAATTAAATGATGTAATAGGTACATGCATAAAAAAGGAGCAGCTCTAAAAGCATTGTTCAATGTGCTCTCAAAACAAATAAGGCACCAAACGTTGGGGTATTTATTAAAATGCATTCACAGGCAGCAGTGCGTGCAATCACAAATGTGTATATTTGCTCTAGCCAAAGCGTGCATATATGCACCATATAGTATGACGTGTTTTTTTTTTAAACAATCGCTTTTAGTGATGCCAAATGCAAAAAGCTAATGAGGATAGCTCCAAACACATTCTGCTATTTGTTATTTTAGGTACGTTACATAGTTAGTAAGGTTGACTAAAGACACTAGTCCACCCCCTTCAACCTGTGTATTTGTTGTATGTGTGTTCATGTCGATATTCATTTCCCATATCCCTGTATACTGTTTTCACTAAGAAGCAGTCCAAGAGTCTAAAACAACTATCAATACTTCCTGCTGACACCACCGGTTGTGGAAGGGAGTTCCACATCCTTGCCGCCCTGACAGTGAAAAAACCCCTACGCAGCTTAAGGTTAAGCTGCTTCTCCTCCAATTTCATTGAGTGGCCCCATGTCTTCTTACACTCCCTGAGACTAAATCGTTTTCTTCCTATGCTGGGATCACCATTGAGGTATTTGTATATTGCTATCATATCTCCTCTCAAGCGTTTAGTGAATTTAGTGCTTGTAATTGTTCCTCGTACCTGAGGTCCTCCAGTCCCCTTATTAATTTTGTTTCCCTTCTCTCTCCAGTTCCAGCACATGCTTCCTGAGGACGGCATACTCCAGATGTGGCCAAACCACAGTTTTATAAAGTGGCAGGATTATAGTTTTATCTCTGGAGTAAATTCACATTTTAAGCCCTGTTTCACATTTGTACCATTTGACATGTCAAATCGCATGTCACATCGGCGGCTAATGCTGGCAATGGCACCATCCTAATCAGTGTGACGCTGCATTTGCGGCGCCGCACCGATTTCAAAAGTAGTTTCTGTACTACTTTTTCCGATTTTGGGCTGCGATTAACATTGACATCTGTGCAGAAACCTGCACAGATGTCTCTGAAATTGCGCGCGAAATCTGGACTGACATGCGGGAGTGAAATCGTTGTGAGTTCAGCTGAACTCGCACGGCTTCCTTCCCACAGCTCAGTGTGAACCTGGGCTTATGCATGCTAATAGTCTGCTTGCAGCAGCTTGAAACTGCATGCTATTGCTCAGTCTGTCTTCTACTAGGACCCCCAGATCTTTTTCCATCCTGGACTCCCCCAGGTTTTCACCCTAACGAGCAGCTTGAATTCATTATTTTAGCCCCCAAGTGCATCACTTTACATTTTTCAATATTAAACCTCATTTGCCATGTAGTTGCCCACCCATTATTTTATTGAGGTCTTCTGGTAAAGTTTCTATATCCTGCAGTGAAGTTATTCCCTACTTATTTTTGTATCATCAGCAAACACTGAGATTGAGCTATTTATACCCACCTCTATATCATTTAAGAACAAGTTAAACAGAATTGGTCCCAGGACAGAGCCTTGGCGTACCTCACTTACCGCTCCAGACCAATCTGAGTACATGTTATTTATCACCACCCTTTGGAAGCGCCTCTGTAACCAGTTTTCTATCCAAGAACAAACCCTATGGTCCATGCCTACAGACCTCAGTTTGTAAATTAAGCATCTATGGGGGACTGTATCAAATACTTTTGGAAAAACCATTCTAATTACTACTAATGATAATATTCTCTCTGTAAATTCTTGGATAAAGTCCCTTATCATCCCCTCCAATAGTTTACATACTATCGATGTTAGACTGACAGGCCTGTAGTTTCCAGGAATATATCTCTGCCCTTTTTTGAATATTGGTATTACGTGGGCTTTTAGCCAATCAGATGGTACCATTTCTGTCAGTATGCTGTCCATAAAAATTAGGTATAAAGGCTTGGCTATAACCTGATTGAATTCTTTGAGGTCTGTCGGGTCAAAGCCATCCTGGTGATTTACTTGTTTTAAGCTTTTCTAGTCTTTTTTGCACACAAGCTTCTGTTAGCCACAAGAGTACATCCTGTGATGTGGTTCTAACAACACAGTCATGGTTGTTATACCCCTCCTTTTCCTTTTGTAAAAACTAAGGAGAAGAATTCATTTAGTACAGTTGCCTTCTGTTATTTTTATCTATTTTATTTATTTTTCATCCTTTATGTGGAAAATCTGCTCTGAGCTTGCTATTTTCTTCTGATTTTTTTTTTACTCTTCTCTGCTATGTGTCTCTTTTTAAAGTCTTTTTTAGCCGCCCTGATTCTGTTCTTACAATTCTTCTTGCGTTCCTTGTAGTGTTGGAATGATGACAATGACCCCTCAGCTTTATATTTCTTAAAGGTAAGTTTTTTTTCTCTTTAATATAACTTTTTACATGATGGTTTAGCCACTCAGGTTTAACCTTTTTTCTTCTTTATTTATTGCCCATTGGAATACACTGGATAATACCTTTATTTAATATGTTCCTAAAGCACTCCTATTTTTCCTCAGTGTTTAATGTTTCTAGGAGTTGGTCCCCATTTAATATCTTTTAGTATTGAGCACAGTTTAGAAAAGTCCTATGGTGGTAGGACAATCTCAGCCTGGGCTCCCACCAGAACACGCCCCCAAAACATTTAATTCCGCCTCCCGGAGCTTAGTCATAGGAAACATTGCATGGGGAGTCATGCATTTTCTTTGGCCTGACTTATTCTGCCTCATTATGTTATTTTGGAAAACTAATTTCTTCCTCTTCCTAATTATAATTGATACCGGAAATTGCTTACTATTTAATACATCTGCTTCCTTAAAGTGACAGTATTTCTGGAAAGAGATCCCCTAAATCTGCATATTCTTACCTCTGATACAGCTGGGAGTGACTGGCAAAACTGGTCAGACTGCATTCAATTTCCTTTGACAACCACCTCCATCCGATTATGGCGCTGCCCCTTTACATGGATCGATAAGTATATATGGTTCTAGGTACTCTCTTGCCATTAAATGCAGATTTAAAGTAAAGCAGTACATGCATAGCCACAACACAGTGACAGGTGCATGTGTTTGGATGTCTTATATTCATCATATTGGAAATTTCTTCATTGGACTACCCATGTGCATGTACAGTGTGTGTGTGTATATATATATATATATATATATATATATATATATATATATATATATATATATATATATATATATACATATATATATATATACAGTTTGTCCAATAAAAATGCTAAGTACTAATCATTTTGGAGTATCCCATAACCCAACCCCTCTTGAAGTTTCTTCAAGCAATAAATCATAAAAGAAAATCTCCTAGACTGTGTTATTGGAGCTGGTATGAATAGACTGGTGCTTGCAGTGGTAGTCAGTCTCTGTACTTTAACCAGTTGCCGACTGCCGCACGACGATGTACGTCGGCAGAATGGCACGGGCAGGCAAAAGGACTTACAGGTACGTCCTTGCCTGCCTGCGGGTGGGGGGTCCGATCGGACCCCCCTGGTGCCTGCGGCGGTCGGATTCAGGTCAGGGGCGATGAAAGGTGAGGGGTAGGCCACTCATTCGTGGCTCCCCCGTCGTGATCGCTCCTGGCCAATGACGGGCTTCCTCGGCTTCTGTGAATGTAAACAGAAGCGGAGGAAGTGATGTCACTCTCCTCGAGCCGGTCTTTTCGTTCCGGCGCAGAGGAGAGAAGACATCCAAGTAAGTTTGCACCAACACTACACTAACAGTAGAACACGCAGGCACACTTGTCACCCCCCAGTCACCCCCTGATCACCCCCCTGTACCCCCTGTCACACTGACACCAATAGCAGTTTTTTTTTTTTCTGATTATTGCATTGGTGTCAGTTTGTGACATTTATAAGTGTTAGGGCAGTTAGGTTAGCCCCCTTTAGGTCTGGGGTACCCCCTTTAGGTCTAGGGTACCCCCTAACCCCCCCAATAAAGTTTTAACACCTTGATCACCCCCCGTCACCAGTGTCACTAAGCGATCGTTTTTCTGATCGCTGTATTAGTGACACAGGTGACACTAGTTAGGGAGGTAAGTATATAGGTTCGCCGTCAGTGTTTTATAGCGACAGGAACCCCATATACTACCTACTAAAGGTTTTAACTGCTTGATTGCCCCCTAGTTAACCCTTTCACCAGTGATCACCATATAATTGTTACGGGTGACGCTGGTTAGTTGGTTTGTTTATTATAGTTTATTATAATTTTAGGGCACCCGCCGTTTATTACCTTATAAAGGTTTAACCCCCTAATTGCCCGGCGGTGATATAAGTTACGTTTTTAGGATCATATAAGGTCTGCTTCGCCCCAGGCAGCGTCAGGTTAGCGCCAGTGCCGCTAACACCCACGCACGCAGCATACACCTCCCTTAGTGCTATTGTATCTGAACGGATCGATATCTGATCCGATCAGATCTATACTCCCCAGCAGTTTAGGGTCCCCCAAAAAAACGCAGTGTTAGCGGGATCAGCCCAGATACCTGCTAGCACCTGCGCTTTGCTCCTCGGCCCAGCCCAGCCCAGCCCAGCCCACCCAAGTGCAGTATCGATCGATAACTGTCACTTACAAAACACTAAGCACACATAACTGCAGCGTTCGCAGAGTCAGGCCTGATCCCTGCGATCGCTAACAGTTTTTTGGTAGCATTTTGACTCAGTCGCTGACAGTCAGGAGCTTTTTTGCCTGTGAGTCTCACTAGTGTACCCCTAAATTTAGAGCCCAAAATGACAAATCGAAGGTACACTAGTGAAGAGGCCTACACCTTTCTGAGCATGACAGATAGTGAAGAGGAAGTCACTCATCTGTCAGATTCAGGCTCAGAATATGATCCTGTAGAGGACAGCGGCTCCATGACAGATAGCTCTGACGACGGAGTTGTGGTCCCTGCTAAGGTCAGGCATACCAGACCCCAATCTTCTTCTTCTGTCCTTGATGTGCAAGAACCGCAGGTCCCTCGTATGAAGCAGAGAAGTACTATTGCCGCTATTCCTTCTGGTGAACTGGCAAGCACCAGCGGCCTAGTACACCCTGGTCTCACATCCAGCACTGCAGTAACACTTGGTGACGTGGCGAGTCCCATAAGTGCAGTTCAAGCTGGTGAGGTGGCAAGCACTAGTAGTGTCCCGCTGCCACCAAGAAGACGAACACAGGCCCGTTGTGCCCATAGTGCCCTTCCTGCTGCATTCGCCAATCCGAATTGGGTACCCACCACTTCTGCAGCACCTGTACTGCCCCCATTCACTGGCCAACCCGGAATTCAGGTGGAAACAGTTGATTTTAGGCCGCTGGATTTTTATTCACTGTTTTTCACCGAAGATCTCTATAGATCTATTGTGGACCAAAGCAATTTATACGCTGGTCAACACATCGCCGCTAATCCCCAGTCCTCCCTTGCCAGAGACTGGAAACCAATTACGGTTTCCGAATTTAAGCTCTTTCTGGGCCTTTCCCTCAACATGGGCATAAATAAAAAGAGAGTTGCAGTCATATTGGTCCACTGACCCAATTTACCATATGCCCGTGTTCTCTGCTTCCATGGCCAGGGCACGATACGAGAAGATTTTGCGGTTCATGCACTTCAATGACAATGAACTCTGTCATCCTCGTGGGGACCCTGAATACGATCGGCTCTACAAAATTCGCCCCCTCGTAAACCACTTCAACCAACGTTTTGCAGACTTGTTTACTCCCCATCAAGTTGTCTGCGTTGATGAACCCCTGATTAAGTTTTCGGGGTCAAGATGTATAAGCTCTGTGACAGGGCCACAGGCTATACATGTAGTTTATGGTTTACGAGGGCAAAGATAGTCACGTAGAGCCGACAAACTGCCCTGACTACATAGGAAGTGCTGGCAAGATAGTGTGGGACTTGGTGTCACCCTTATTCGGAAAGGGGTACCATTTATATGTGGACAATTATTACACGAGCGTGCCACTTTTTAGTCACCTTTTTGATCATCAAATTGGAGCATGTGGCACCGTGCGACCTAATCGCCGGGGCTTTCCTTAGCGGCTTGTAGATTCCCGTCTTAGGCTGGGGGAGAGAGCCTGCTTGCAGTGTAATAATTTGCTCACTATGAAGTGGAGGGACAATAAGAATGTTTTCGTTCTTACCTCCCTTCATGCAGACACGACGGTCCAAATTACTACGGCGACTGCCCGTAAGGCCAGGCGCTGGTACAAAAGAGTGTCTGTAAACTTATTTCAATTGGCTTTGCTGAATGCTCATGTGCTATACAGAGCTTCAGGACGGACTGGATCCTTCCTTAAATTCCAGGAAGAGATAGTCAGAGCCCTTCTGTATCCAGACGGTGCTCCACCTCACCTTCCCCAACCAAATGCAGTAAGCCGGCTGCATGAGAGGCATTTTCCTTATGTCCTCCAGAGTACCCCTACCCAACGAGCCCCCCAAAGAAAATGTTGTGTCTGCAGAAAGCGCGGATTTAGGCGTGACACCCGGTATTATTGTCCCTCCTGTCCTGGCAATCCTGGTCTTTGCATTGGTGAATGTTTTGAACGCTACCATACCCTAACTGATCAGAATACCAAAACTATACCTCTCACACGTGTACAGATAGAGATGGCGGCGCTAATATAAATTGTGTAAAATAATGGGTCAGAGCAGCATAATGCCTATGACCCTCTACTTATACATAAAAATAATGATAGTGTCATGAAAAATATTATTTTTATCATGAAAAGAAATTTCTTTAACACCCAGTGAAAAGTGTCACTATAAATAATAAATTACAAGAAATGAATGAATAAGTTCAACAGTTGTTTTTCAATCTTCTTGTGTGAAAAATCTTCTACTCTTCCACCACACTACCGTGATAGTGACACCACTCTCTCTGAAGAGCGCACTCACCAGATTGTATAGCCTCCCACTCTCGTGTTCGGCAAAACAGCAATTGAACCACACCTGGGTTGCATGTGATGAACCATGAATCCAATCAAGCCAGCTCCATATGTGAAAAAATGAATAAAGTGCTCCACATAGCGTGATACCATTTTGATAGATTTATTAAAATCACTTCAAACACACTTCAATGGTTACACTCACTTTTAAACTGAAACATAAAAGCCTTTAAAAAAATCCACAGCAAGCACAGCAAGCAACAGGATCAGTGATCCAACGGTGCACCGCGGTCACAGCGGACCTGAAGTGTAAACTGGTGTATCTCTCACCCAACCTTCTAAGGCCCAGCCATCCGATCGGTGTAGTCCTCCTCAGACAGCGACATCTAATGTCAGTGCAATGGAATGCCGTGTAACCATGCCCAAGACATGTTTCGTCGAAAAGACTTCTTCAAATGGGATTCACTTTTCTTGGCGCAGTGGAGTAAGAGAGATTCAGGGGCAGTTTATTTGTATATCTCTTGCTACAAACCATTGGCTACCATACACTAGTTGAGTTTTAGCGTAGGGTACAGCATTGCACAGACTAGGACACACTTTCACAGGGTCTCCCAAGAAGATGCCATCGCATTTTGAGAGACCCAAACCTGGAACCGTTACAGTTTTAAAAGTTACAGTTATAAAAAAAAATGTAAAGTAAAAAAAAAAAAAAAATACACAAAAAAATATAAAATAAAAAAAACAAAAATAGTTGTCGTTTTATTGTTCTCTCTCTCTCTATTTTCTCTCTATTGTTCTGCTCTTTTTTACTGTATTCTATTCTGCAATGTTTTATTGTTATGTTTTATCAAGTTTGCTTTTCAGGTATGTAATTTTTTTATAGTTTACTGTGTTTTAACATGTTTTTTGTTTTCAGGTACGCCATTCAGCTGCAGCGCGGATTTATTTATCTTGACAGCAACAGCGTTTGCTCCCACGATACATAAAGCCGTGACTCCAGCGCTGTCGGAGGTGATTTCACCACCACAGTTACATACTTCAGCATATATGCTGAAGCGTGGGGGCAGCAGTGGGTGGAGGAGCGATTTGCTCCTGCCTTTTGTGGGAGGATGCCCCCATGCTTCGGCATATATATATTTTAGGTAGGCACAGGTTGCGTTAAATGTTTTATTTTTTACTATGTTTTTTTTGTATTTGCTTTGCAGGTATGGTAAGTATTACTGTTATACTGTAATGTTACTTTGTTTTGTGTTAACCATCATTTGCTTAGCAGGTACGCCATTCAGTTGCAGCGCGGATTTATTTATCTTGACAGCAACAGCGTTTGCTCCCATGATACATAAAGCCGTGACTCCAGCGCTGTCGGAGGTGATTTCACCACCACAGTTACATACTTCAGCATATATGCAAAGCGTGGGGGCAGCAGTGGGTGGAGGAGCGATTTGCTCCTGCCTTTTGCGGGAGGATGCCCCCATGCTTCGGCATATATAAACGGTGCATGTATGCCCATCATTAGAAGTGGGTGCATGAAGGGAGGTATTCTAATGGTGGGCATACCCACCGATCAATATCTTTTTTTCGTTCAGCCCACAGGCTGCATAAAAAAAAAGTTTACAATATATGCCCAACAAGGACCAGCAACGTACTGGTATGTTGCTGGACTTTGAGTGGTTATACCAGAATGATGCCTGCAGGTTTAGGTATCAACTTGGTATCATTCTTTTCAGCCAGCGGTCGGCTTTCATGTAAAAGCAATCCTAGCGGCTAATTAGCCTCTAGACTGCTTTTACAAGCAGTGGGAGGGAATGACCCCCCCCACCGTCTTCCATGTTTTTCTCTGGCTCTCCTGTCCCAACAGGGAACCTGAGAATGCAGCCGGTGATTCAGCCAGCTGACCATAGAGCGGATCAGAGACCAGAATGGCTCCAAACATCTCTATGGCCTAAGAAACCGGAAGCTACGAGCATTTCATGACTTAGATTTTGCCGGATGTAAACAGCGCCATTGGGAAATTGGGAAAGCATTTTATCACACCGATCTTGGTGTGGTCAGATGCTTTGAGGGCAGAGGAGAGATCTAGGGTCTAATAGACCCCAATTTTTTCAAAAAAGAGTACCTGTCACTACCTATTGCTATCATAGGGGATATTTACATTCCCTGAGATGACAATAAAAATGATTAAAAAAATAAAAATGAAAGGAACAGTTTAAAATTAAGATAAAAAAGCAAAAAAAAAAAAAAAAAAAAAAAAAGCACCCATGTCCCCCCCTGCTCTTGTGCAAAGGCGAACGCAAGTTTCGGTCTAGCGTCAAATGTAAACAGCAATTGGTATCACCGCGAAGGTCAGATCGAGGGCAGTAATTTTAGCAGTAGACCTCCTCTGTAAATCTAAAGTGGTAACCTATAAAGGCTTTTAAAAATGTATTTAGTTTGTCGCCGCTGCACGTTTGTGCGCAATTTTAAAGCATGTCATGTTTGGTATCCATGTACTCAGCCTAAGATCATCTTTTTTATTTCATCAAACATTTGGGCAATATAGTGTGTTTTAGTGCATTAAAATTTAAAAAAGTGTGTTTATTCCCAAAAAAATGCGTTTGAAAAATCGCTGCGCAAATACTGTGTGAAAAAAAAAAATGAAACACCCACCATTTTACTCTGTAGGGCATTTGCTTTAAAAAAATATATAATGTTTGGGGGTTCAAAGTAATTTTCTTGCAAAAAAAAATAATTTTTTCATGTAAACAAAAAGAGTCAGAAAGGGCTTTGTCTTCAAGTGGTTATAAGAGTGGGTGATGTGTGACATAAGCTTCTAAATGTTATGCATAAAATGCCAGGACAGTTCAACCCCCCCCCCCCAAATGACCCCATTTTGGAAAGTAGACACCCAAAGCTATTTGCTGAGAGGCATGTCGAGTCCATGGAATATTTTATATTGTGACACAAGTTGCGGGAAAAAGACAAATTTTTTTTTTTTTTGCACAAAGTTGTCACTAAATGATATATTGCTCAGACATGCCATGGGAATATGTGAAATTACACCCCAAAATACATTCTGTTGCTTCTCCTGAGTACGGGGATACCACATGTTTAGGACTTTTTGGGAGCCTAGCCGCGTACGGGGCCCCGAAAACCAAGCACCGCCTTCAGGCTTTCTAAGAGCGTAAATTTTTGATTTCACACTTCACTGCCTATCACAGTTTCGGAGGCCATGGAATGCCCAGAAGGCAAACCCCCCAAATGACCCCATTTTGGAAAATAGACACCCCAAGCTATTTGCTGAGAGGTATAGTGAGTATTTTGCAGACCTCACTTTTTGTCACAAACTTTTGAAAATTGAAAAAAAAAAATACATTTTTCTTGCCTTTCTTCATTTTCAAAAACAAATGAGACCTGCAAAATACTCACCATGCCTCTCAGCAAATAGCTTGGGGTGTATACTTACCAAAATGGGGTCATTTTGGGGGGTTTTGTGCTATCTTGGCATTTTATGGCCTTCGAAACTGTGATAGGTAGTGAGGAGTAAAATCAAAAATTTACGCCCTTAGAAATCCTGAAGGCGGTGCTTGGTTTTCGGGGCCCCGTACGCGGCTAGGCTCCCAAAAAGTCCCACACATGTGGTATTCCCATACTCAGGAGAAGCAGCTAAATGTATTTTGAGGTGCAATTCCACATATGCCCAATGCCTGTGTGAGCAATATATCATTTAGTGACAACTTTGTGCAAAAAAAAAAAAAAAAATTGTCACTTTCCCGCAACTTGTGTCAAAAAATAAAATATTCCATGGACTCAACATGCCTCTCAGCAAATAGCTTGGGGTGTCTACTTTCCAAAATGGGGTCATTTGGGGGGGTTTTGTGCCATCTGGGCATTTTATGGCCTTCAAAACTGTGATAGGTAGTGAGGAGTGAAATCAAAAATTTACGCCCTTAGAAATCCTGAAGGCAGTGTTTGGTTTTCGGGGCCCCGTACGCGGCTAAGCTCCCAAAAAGTCCCACACATGTGGTATCCCCGTACTCGGGAGAATCAGCAGAATGTATTTTGGGGTGCAATTCCACATATGCCCATGGCCTGTGTAAGCAATATATCATTTAGTGACAACTTTGTGCAAAAAAATAAAAGTTTGTCATTTTCCTGCAACTTGTGGCAAAATATAAAATATTCAATTGGCTCAACATGCCTCTCAGCAAATAGCTTGGGGTGTCTACTTTCCAATATGGGGTCAATTGGGGGGGTTTTGTGCCATCTTGGCATTTTAGCACCTCAAGAAATGACATAGGCAGTCATAAACTTAAAGCTGTGTAAATTCCAGAAAATGTACCCTAGTTTGTAGACGCTATAACTTTTGCGCAAACCAATAAATATATGCTTATTGACATTCTTTTTTACCAAAGACATGTGGCCGAAAAACATTTTGGCCTAAATGTATGACTAAAATTGAGTTTATTGGATTTTTTTTATAACAAAAAGTAGAAAATATCATTTTTTTTCCGTTTATAGCGCAAAAAATAAAAACGGCAGAGGTGATCAAATACCATTAAAAGAAAGCTCTATTTGTGGGAAGAAAATGACGCAAATTTTGTTTGGGTACAGCATTGCATGACCGCGCAATTAGCAGTTAAAGCAACGCAGTGCTAAATTGTAAAAAGTGCTCTGGTCAGGAAAGGGGTAAATCCTTCCGGGGCTGAAGTGGTTAAGAGAAGAACCAGTTAATATCAGCGGCCACTACAGGGGAGCACTACACACCATTACAATACAGTATCTCAGTGGTTGGAAGATTTGCTTAACAACTCATGCATGCATAACCCATATACCACCTCTCCTCTGATGGTTAAGTATGGCCCAAGGGTGCTGTTGAAGCAAATTTAAATATTGGTCCTGCAACAATCTTTGTATTGCTCTGTACAATATATATTAATTGCTGTATCATCTGGTTTTGTAATTACCACTAAAGCATTTTGCCTACTGCGTGCTATGCATGCCATTGCTGCTTAAAATGTCTATTACTATGTCATAACATCACTTATGTTCTCTATATCTAAGGTTTGAAATGTCTACAGTGGTGACATTAAAAGTCTTTATAGAGGGGATAAACATTTTCTATGATGATCTATGTTTCCCCCACTTGCAAATCCTTATGTGATACGATGTTATCATAAGGCCACACAGAGCGTGTCATTATTTATTTTTCTATGAAGCCATTTGGTATTTATTCTAGTGGGGGGAAAAATATATATTATGATATAATAGTTTGCATTCATGTGCATGTTTACAGGTATACATTTTTTTGTGAGTCCATACCTATGGGGTATGATTTTTGAGGGAGTAGATTTTTAATGGGTTTTAAAAGGCTTGTGTATACCTACTTTCTTTCTTTTTTTTTGGTATTCTTTTGATCTATTGCTAGGTATATCTCACAGTTTCATTGGGTCCATAGCAGTCTATAGACAGGCTATTTGTTCTTTATGTTAAATTTAGTCAATTAGATCCACTGTGCCTCATGATGTTGTTTGGGAAAACATCTTCCTAAATATTAATGATAGCAGACTTATTTTTTCATGCATCTGCTTCCTTAAAGAGTCATTGTCACCATACCCATGCAGGGTAAATTGACAAGGTTTTTGCAAAGAGCTCTCCCCAACTGCCATACTTACCTTGCCAGCGCACCACCAATACTCCTTCCTACTTCACCTGGTGACAATAGAGTAACCCCTATCATGCCGCGTACACACGGTCGGACTTTTCAGCTACAAAAGTCCGACAGCCCGTCCAACAGACTTTCGACAGACTTTCGACGGACTTTTGGCGGACTTTCAACAGACTTTCTAACGACCAGACTTGCCTACACACGATCACACCAAAGTCCGACGGATTCGTACGTGATGACATACACCGGACTAAAATAAGGAAGTTGATAGCCAGTAGCCAATAGCTGCCCTAGCGTGGGTTTTTGTCCATCGGACTAGCATACAGACGAGCTGATTTATGGGTCCGGTGGAGTTACGACGTAAAGATTTGAAGCATGTTCCAGATCTAAAGTCCGTCAGATTTGCGACTGGAAAATTTCGCTGAAGGTGAAGCCCACACACGATCGGATTGTCCGCCGGATTTGGTCCGTCGGCATCCGTCGGTCAAAGTCCGACCGTGTGTACGCGGCATTACAGTACTTGGGTCTAATAGTTAATCCTTAGGCCTGAGTGTTGTCACACGACTGGAGGAGTGACATCATTCCCTATAGTCACTGATACTGTGATTTTAGTGATGATTGTAACAGGAGAAGGAGTGGTTGAGGGATGAGTGGTTAGATGAGTACAGTGGATCGGAGGGATCCTTTGTACTGACACTGTCACTTTGCCCTACATGGAAATGTAAGAGTGTCCCTTTAATTTTAGCTTATTTTTCTACTTCTTTTTTTCTTGAATACTTAAACCAATGCCCCCAAAGATAATGTGAAACTGCAAATGCTCTGTTCTTAGTTTTCTCTGCTTGAATTATGTATAGGAATGTATAACTAATATCCTAATTTTCACTTTATACTGGTGGTAATGCTGAAAGCATAAGTTCACAGTGGGGACTCCAGCTGTGTAGGATATAAGTCAGCAAGATATACAAGTCATAGTGTGGACCTCCATGTTTACACGGTATGTGTAGTACCCAGCCTAGATTCCGAATGTTGATTAAGGATGAAATGTCATGTTTTTATTGAGTATTGTATTTGGAATTAATGAAAGGGTCATCTTTATTTGTTAGCACTTCCTGAGAGATATCGGCTAGTCAGCTCCAGATGCTAAATTAGAAATGGAAGAAAAACAGGAGGAGGGACAGCTTGTTATTTCTCTGTTTCCTGCTAGTAGAATTTTATAACAATGTAAACAAATATATCATGGCTTTTCGCAATTCTGTTTTCTCTGAAACAAAAGCTTTTCCTTTGATAAATCAAACTGTTCTTTGTGGTTTTTGTTCATTTACAAACAGATACAGTAACTCTGTATTTTGGATTCTCTTACAACATACAGTGCCTTGAAAAAGTATTCATACCCCTTGAAATTTTCCACATTTTGTCATAATACAACCAAAAATGTAAGTGTATATTATTGAGATTTTATGCAATAGACCAACACAAAGTGGTGCATGTCACGATCGCGGGTCACCAGCAGACATCGAGTCCACGAGACCCACGGGCACACTCTCGTGCCACCGGTGACATGCGCTAGCCTGCGATGAAGGAGGGACGTACGGGTACGCCTATTTGAGCAGCCGTGCCATTCTGTGTATGTACATCGTCGTGCAGCAGTCGGCAAGTGGTTAAAGAGACAATACTGCACTATTGGAGTCTTTGTTTCTTTTCATATCTACACTTCCTGTTATTGGTGATATCTGATCTGATCATCGCCCGGTGTCTGTGGAGGCTTCTAGTGGGAGAAACTCAGGACATCTGGACATCCTTTCATGGGATCCCTGATCCAAAAAGCGCTTTGTGACCCCCCTGAATAAGGGTGGTCGCTGGCTTTCTGGTAAGCCTTTTACCTCACTGTGGTGACAGGTATCACGCGTATAACGTGTATCTACAGTCAGGTCATAAATATTGGGACATCAACACAATTCTAATCTTTTTGGCTCTATACACCACCACAATGGATTTGAAATGAAACAACAAAGATGTGCTTTAACTGCAGAATTTCAGCTTTAATTTGAGGGTATTTACATCCAAATCAGGTGAACAGTGTAGGAATTACAACAGTTTGTATATGTTCCTCCCACTTTTTAAGGGACCAAAAGTAATGGGACAATTGGCTGCTCAGCTGTTCCATGGCCAGGTGTCAGGTTATCTTATTTACAAGGAGCAGATAAAAGGTCCAGGGTTCATTTCAAGTGTGCTATTTGCATTTGGAATCTGTTGCAGTCAACTCTCAATATGAGATCCAAAGAGCTGTCACTATCAGTGAAGCAAGCCATCATTAGGCTGGAAAAATAAAAAAAACCCATCAGAGAGATCACAAAAGTATTAGGTGTGGCCAAATCAACTGTTTGGAACATCCTTAAAAAGAAAGAATGCACCGGTGAGCTCAGCAACACCAAAAGACCCAGAAGACCATGGAAAACAACTGTGGTGGATGACCGAAGAATTCTTTCACTGGTGAAGAAAACACCCTTCACAACAGTTGGCCAGATCAAGAACACTCTCCAGGAGGCAGGTGTATGTGTGTCAAAGTCAACAATCAAGAGAAGACTTCACTAGAGTGAATACAGAGGGTTCACCACAAGATGTAAACCACTGGTAAGCCTCAAAAACAGGAAGGCCAGATTAGAGTTTGCCAAACAACATCTAAAAAAAGCCTTCACAGTTCTGGAACAACATCCTATGGACAGATGAGACCAACTTGTACCAGAGTGATGGGAAGAGAAGAGTATGGAGAAGGAAAGGAACTGCTCATGATCCAAAGCACACCACCTCATCAGTGAAGCATGGTGGTGGTAGTGTCATGGCGTGGGCATGTATGGCTGCCAATGGAACTGGTTCTCTTGTATTTATTGATGATGTGACTCCTGACAAAAGCAGCAGGATGAATTCTGAAGTGTTTCGGGCAAAATTATCTGCTCATATTCAGAAAAATGCTTCAGAACTCATTGGACGGCGCTTCACAGTGCAGATGGACAATGACCCAAAGCAACCAAAGACTTTTTTAAGGGAAAGAAGTGGAATATTATGCAATGGCCAAGTCAATCATCTGACCTGAATCTGATTGAGCATGCATTTCACTTGCTGAAGACAAAACTGAAGGGAAAATGCCCCAAGAACAAGCAGGAACTGAAGACAGTTGCAGTAGAGACCTGGCACAGCATCACCAGGGATGAAACCCAGCATCTGGTGATGTCTATGCGTTCCAGACTTCAGGCTGTAATTGACTGCAAAGGATTTGCAACCAAGTATTAAAATGTGAAAGTTTGATGGATGATTGTTAATCTGTCCCATTACTTTTGGTCCCTTAAAAAGTGGGAGGCACATATAAAAACTGTTGTAATTCCTACAGCGTTCACCTGATTTGGATATAAATACCCTCGAATTAAAGCTGAAAGTCTGCAGTTAAAGCACATCTTATTCATTTCAATTCAAATCCATTGTGGTGGTGTATAGAGTCAAAAAGATTAGAGTTGTGTCGGTGTCCCAATATTTATGGACCTGACTGTATGTATTGTGTTGGTCACACATGAAATCATTATTATAACAATTTATTCCAACATACCAGCCAGGCAGAAAATACACTTGTGATTAAGTTCTGTGTGACGTGGAGAAATAAATGAATCACTAGCAGTGTTGTCAAGTAGGCAGTCGTGTGCACGTTTATTTGAATAAGAATAAAACACAAAATATTTTATGAATAGTTCAGTATAGCTGTTTCCACCTTTTGGGATACTGACAGACAACTAACATTTTACCTCCTGCAAAACAGACATTGTCTATACGTGTGATTAAATAATATGGTGTGCACCATATGGGAAGTACTTACAACAATCACAAGCATATAATAATAACAGTTGCTTTACTAAAGGTGAAAAGACTCTTCACTTTGCAAGGGAATATTGGCCAGAGCTTAGTGAATTTGATAAAGTTTCACTTTACTAAGAATACGCAATCACAAGGAAGGAAAATGAAAAAACAATATTTTTGATTGCACATAATTAGATTATGGAAATTCAGCAGAGCTTCATCTTAATTAACTAAGCTCTGGGGAAAATTCCCTTGCAAAGTGAACAGTCTATTTTACTTTAGTTATCCAACCCCAAAGTATTAAGTGCAATGGCCATAAACATTAGCAGGTGGCAGGATATGCACCCTAGGTACTGCTACTGCCTTTTTTAACAGCAGATATACAGATTAATATCCACTGACAAATATATATAGCCAGTATTCTGACTGGTGTCAAGAATAGTAGGATCACCTTTCAGGTTCCAGCTTGTAAACAAAAGACAGGTCTTCTATTTCTGGAGATGTGAACCCTATAAAACAAGTTAGGTAAAGTAAAACAAAATCTTTACTAGTTATGGTTACTAAAAATAGCTAGTAATGATTTGATGGAATAGATGCATGCTTGCTTAGGATATATTCATTTATTAAATGGTTAGGGCTAGTCCATCCTAAATTTTGGCACTTGTCCAATAATGGATCTTGTTTTGAAGTTCTGTGTTGTCATATAAAGAATTCGACAGAAGCGACAGATCTTTCTTTTAGGCTATACCTTTGTAGCATCGCCCCCATAGGAGTCGCTGTTGTCCGGGTCCCCACTCCTGCACAGCCAGTCACACAGCATTTTTTTTCATTCACTCAAACACAGTAAACAGTCCTTGGCTTGTTTTTTTGTTTTTTTTGTTCTATTAGGGGATGATAACTTGAATGCGGTAGTGAATTATGGGATGCCCAACTTGAAAATGTCCAGAACACAGAACAAAAGGGGACAGTGTCCCCCCTTTTTAGACAGAAATCCTATTCTTCCTTCCTCCTGCATAAACTTGGTTCACTATGTACAGCACCTGTTGATCACTCCGGTGGAATTAACAGTCTTTTATCAATTCAGCAGCAGCCTATTACAGGCTAGGAACTTCCCGTCCACTTGTGGATAAGTTTGCACATTGTGGAGTGAACAACCACCCTGTAGACACTGGGCCCAGTTCTACCACTGCAGAAGACTACCAGCCCACCTGGCTGCTTCCTTCCCCCAGTTCTCCTGACTTGCACAAACACATGGGGATTCCCCAGGGCAAGGTTAGATGAAGACTTGGCACACCATGATCTTCAAGAGAGCACTATTACTGATGACAGTCTCTCAGTTGTCTGTCCCTGCACTGTGCTGATCTACTCACTGTTTCTGCTTGCTCTCTCCTGCTGCCTCTCTGGCATGAATCCCTCCAACTGCCTTCTGTAGTAGGATCCTTCCAGGCCAGCTTTTCCAAGCTCCAGCCCTGGGTAAAACCCCTCCCGGGCAGGGGGACCTCAAGGGCCACCGACAGCCTCTCCTCAGCACTGCTTCTCCATCTTCCACCCGAACTCCTCTGCTGGTATGGCCCATGTCTTTATATGGGTTTTTCTCAATCCCTTGCTAGGCCCACTCCTGGGGATTGGCTGAGGGCCCATAAATAATCAAGGCAGCCCCTCCCCCTCTAGTCTCCTCCCACTATCTTCTAGAACTTTTTCAACAGTCTAGAAACGGGGGGCGGGGGCACCAGAGAGCTGCCAGGATTAGTCATCCAGCCCTGTAACCCTGACCCAATTACAGACTCACCAGTTAATATGAGTCACAGCATAGTTTGCCAACTATCACTACTAGTAGCACACACTAGAGGGTGCTACACTTTTAAGACTGTGTGACCCATTTATGTAACCATATTTATGTTTAAATGCATCCTAATTGCAATATTTTAGTAAGTTTATGAACTATCAATATGTCTAACGCAGACCTTGAAATACAGTCCACTTTGATGACAGCCCTCCATCTCCCAATAAAATATCTCTTACAAAAGGGGACTAAAAGTTAGTAATTGTATAAAAATACTAATCTTAGATCCCGACTTCCATCCAAGAGGAGCCTATTCTCATAGGATTTCAAATATTCAGTTATCCTGAGATTCAGTGGTGAGGCATGGTGATAGTACGGACGTTTCAGAAAGTGGACAGAAGCCAGGATCAGAAGTAAGCATTTATTTTTCTCATTGTTGGCACCCTTATATAAGAGATTTTTATTTTTTATTTGATAAATGAGGGTCTGCCAATAAAGTGAATGCATTAATAAAACATTCCAGTCAAAATTGAAAATAAAGACTTGAGATGCATACAGAAATTAAAGCCATCCTACTCAGTTCTTCATGTTTTTATCCAGAAATTTCTCAAGTGCATCAGTCCACCCCAGTTCATTTTATTAATAATCTGGTTATCTGAGAACCCCTGCTTTTGAGAGTAAACCTGACCTGTAAAAATATCAGTAGTAAGAAGTTTCTTCAGCTATGACACTTGCCATTTTATGGCTTGACATTTTCCATTGAAAGCTAGCATAAGCACACTAGTAACAGTAATGCCCCGTACACACGGTCGGACTTTGTTCGGACATTCTGACAACAAAATCCTAGGATTTTTTCCGACGGATGTTGGCTCAAACTTGTCTTGCATACACACGGTCACACAAAGTTGACGGAAAATCCGATCGTTCTAAACGCGGTGACGTAAAACATGTACGTCGGGACTATAAACGGGGCAGTGGCCAATAGCTTTCATCTCTTTATTTATTCTGAGCATGCGTGGCACTTTGTCCGTCGGATTTGTGTACACACGATCGGAATTTCCGACAACGGATTTTGTTGTCGGAAAATTTTATATCCTGCTCTCAAACTTTGTGTGGAATCCGATGGAAAATGTGTGATGGAGCCTACACACGGTCGGAATTTCCGACAACAAGGTCCTATCACGCATTTTCCGTCGGAAAATCCGACCGTGTGTACGGGGCAATACAGTTAACATTGAAGGTGGGACCTAAATGTATCTGTTTTGGGAAACGGTTAAATAGGAAAGTGTTAGATTAGTGGGTCATCAATTCAATTCAAATGATTGTTTGTTATCTTGGTGATAAAGGGATCTGAAAAAGATACCATTCCATAGCACAAGCTTTAGGAAGCCCATATCAGAAGATAGAGCAATTTGAAACAGTGAAGGATACTGTAATGGAACCGCTTGGGGACCCCGACTAGGTGCTTCCGTCCGCCAAACAGCGCCTCCTGCCTTCCAAACCGTTTCGAGTAGATTGAGAGCTAATACCAGCCCTTTTTACCCCAAACATCATACACAGAAAAGATGTGAGGTAAAATCCAAAGGAATTACTTTTACTGAAACTCAGACACATACTTTATACCCTACAGGAGGACATCCCCCCTCCTGATCATATTACCCTAACAATACAAACTGTACACAGGAATATAATTACCATAGTTAAACAACAGTCAACATATACTATAAACATTAAGTTAATTAATTAACAACTAGCCACCTGGACAATGTTGTGATTAATCAGATATCCCACTCCAGGTCAGACTGGCCGGCATAGAGGTCGCAAAGTACACTACACATTATCAAAAGTTCAACGTTCCCACCAGTGGCGGCCCATCCATAGAGGGCGCACGGGCGCTTCCCCCCATACATGCATCCGGCCCCCTGATCTACATACAGGGATGCCGAACCATGGATTCCAATGGGGGGGAGTTTTTTCTGAAGCATGTGATTAGAGCCAGAGGCTCTAATAGGCTTCAAAAAAGGTGGTTTTGGGGTGCAGAGCACTGCGCTTTGAGACCACCCAGTTGTGTGACAACAGCGAATGAATATTCGCTATTATTCTACTAATCCTCCTCCAGGAAGCGGGTTATGGGACCCGTTTCCCCATTGGCCAAAGCACCAGGTGATCATATTGGATGCCTAGGAGGAGGGAGAAGGAGGAAAGTGGAGAGCATGGCCGGAGGAGAAGATCCGCCGACCCACCAGTCACCACTGATTATTGGCTCACTTGCAGCGGTGCTCCCCGGCTCAGACAGGGGAGATCTGAGTGAGGAGGTAAGAAGGCCGTTTGTCTTGCGGGGGGGTGCATTCCCCGCATTTATTCTTCGGGGAGGGGGGTGAAAGACAGGTGGCATGAGCTGATGAGATTAATATCTGCTATAAGTCTCACAGTGTGGAGCAGTCATTGCTGGAAATGTGGCATCTAGGCCCTATGGATCCCGGCCCTAGACTCCCAGAGTCTGTGTGCTCTGGAGAGACACGAACCTGAATCAGAAACAAGACCACTCCAAGGATCCCCCAGGCACACACCTCCCAAAGAGCAGTGTTCCCCCAAAAGCCAGGACCAATACTCAGTGGGTAAGAGTCTTGCCCCTAGTCCTCTCCAAAAGTCCCTGTTCTGGTTGGTCTGTTACAGATACTTACCTATTTGCTAGGAAACTTCCATTACAAGTAAGTCACGACAAGGAGAGTGAATCCCCTAGCTCTATGGATAAGGATATGGAAACGTAGTGGGAATTCACTATAAATGAGACCTAATATGAGACGTAATGCTTTTATGTAGAGGTATAACTAGAACCTTCAGGGCCCTGGTTCAAGAAACCATGAAGGCCGAGCCTGGAGCCCTTCCCAGTGATCCCGGGGCCCTTTATTCCCACAGTGGAACCCTTTTACATGTTCTGCAGCAGGCCCCTATCCTGCCATCTTGGGACGCCTCCAGAGTGGTGGAATGCCAGGGCCTGTTCATAAGTGCAACAGTTGCGACTCTGGTAGTTCCGCCACTAGTGTCAGTAGAACTGTGAATGAATGGTGTCAGTCAGTAGAGCAGTGGAAAATGTCAGTAAAGCAGAGGACTTTGTTATAAGGGCAATGGACGTGTCAGTAGGGCAATGGACTTTGTCTGTAGGGCAGTGGACAGGGTCAGTAGAGCAGTGGATGGGGTCAGTATGTTATTATTTTAGTTATTTTATTATTTAATTATTTTTTTTACCATTTTATTTATTTTCTTTTACAACTTTCTTTTTATTCTTTTAAAAGCCCCGTTGGGGGGCTTTGGTAAAATATCAGGGGTCTAAACAGGCCTCTGATGTTTCACCCCGATGTTTCACCCTGAAGACAACGCCCTCAATCTCCACCTCTACAGCCTCAGCTGTACAGAATGAATGGACAGAAATAGCTCCGTACAGAGCTTTTCATTTATTCACAGGCCGAAGCATAGTAAACACTGTTTACTATGCTTCGGTTATGAATGGACAGAGTCAGTGATCACTACCAATGAGTGTACCTGTATGCTCACAATGGTGGGAAGTAGGGTCGCACCCATACCGATACCGGTATTGGTGCCACTACTAAGCATTTACATGCATATTGGTACTTGTGCTAATGCTCCAATACTAGAAACCGATACCTACAGGCTCGGTTCTTTCAGCTATGTTTTGATAATCTGGACAGGGTAAATATTCTGAATTTAAAGAACTTATGGTAAGGATCAGTCAAAATGACTATAACCCGAGGTTCACAATGTAGTGTGACAGTAAAAGAGCCACACCTCTTGATATTCCAATTGAGGTGTAGGTCGGCTTACGTCGGATCTATACAGGTAACTGCTATCATCAAATACCATCCTTCATGCATCTATTTAAGATTCAAAAGCAATTGCACCAAGGAGGAGAACTTTCTGGTCCGATCTAGAAAACAATGTAAAAATCTTATGGGCTGGGGTTATAGCAAAAAAAAAAAAAAAAAACCCTCAAGAAAGCTTTTCAAAGGACAAAGGATTAAACCAGGGAATCTCTTATACATGAAAAAAGATGAAGATCTATTTCTACTAACACGCATATTACACATTATTCTAAATACAGTAACATTCTCAGGTATATATGATTCTAGACATTGGCATCTACTGAGGGATGACCCTTTAGTAGCCAAATACATAGGGAGAAGACCAGAAATTACCTTTAGACAGGCTAGACCAATATGAGATTGTGCTACAAAGCGTTATATTGTAGCTGGGCCATAGAGATTACCCCAAAAAGACAGAGGGAAAGGCACATTTGCATGTGATGCATGTAATCACTGTCCTTGGATCCTTGAAAACAAATGGATTAGATTGCCTAATGGCAATATGTGGATTCCACACCACTACATTAACTGTCAAACAATTGAAATAGGAATTTCATGTTATGTTTATAAAGCCTTTTATATAGGGAAGGCAAAAGGCCCTTATGGAAGCATATATACGTGACCATTAGGGATGAGCTTTCTGTTCAGGTCGAAAATGAGCTTGACTCGAACATTGGCTGTTCGCCCGTTCATCGAAAACCGAACATTATGGACCGTTCGTGACAAATTTATTTAAGCGGCGCATAATGGCCCATAATGCACTGCGGGAGCGCAGTGCATTGCTGTATGATGATTGGCCAGAGCCTGCACCATGACCTGCATGCTTTGGCCAATCAAAGCGCCCTCAGCAGGGTGCCTTTCGCCAATCATGGCTCAGGGGGACTAAGTCCATGCCCCACACTATATAAGGCCGCCTACGTCGGCCTCGTGTAGTGTGTTGTTGGCGTGGACGGAGAGAGAGTCTCATTTAGATTGAGCAGGCAGGCAGGCAGATTATTCAGTTAGCTGCAGTGTATTTAATATATATATATATATATATATATATATATATATATATATATATATATATATATATATATATATATATATATATAGTCTCGTGTGTATATATATATATATATATATATATATATATATATATATATATATGTATATGTATGTAGCAATAACTCTCGGTGGAGCTGCTGGTTTAAAGCGGGCCTGTCCTCTTATCTCTTTACCCCTCTTAAATTGTTCAATCCCCTTGGCGCAGCTGTAGTGCAGTGTTGTAATGATATGAGTATTGACTTTAACCCACAATATACACTTATATTTATATTTACCTCTACCTGGGTGTCTGTAGCTCCACCTGCAGGAGAAATAACAACACTGCACACAAACTTCAATAATAACCAGAAATAACTTCTTTCTTTGAGTAAGTAGTATATTTATACAAAGGGTTATTACAATGACTACACTATCACACCAACGTAGTGCAATATTATAGTAAATAGTTATGACAATTGGTAACATACACAAATATACCTAATTGTATATATCTATACCAGGGAGCTCCCCCTGCTCTAAACTGTAAAGTCACTATACTTAGTAAATAAATGCAGAGCCCTGCAATAAAAAAGATAGTCTTGACGTCTTCAGTCTTCGCTAGCTAAGAACTTGTAATTGTAATCCACAAGGGGTTCCTCCTGGGTGTTGCGCAGTGTAAGGTAATACACTAAGGGCTCTTTCACATGGACGATCCGTATGTCCGTTTTTCATCCTTCCGTTTTCGGATGAGAAACGGACATACATGTATCCCTATGGAATAGCAGATGTCAGCGTATGAACGTCCGCTGACATCCGCTGACATGCGTCTCCGCTCTGATCCATTTATCATAACGGTGGAAAACCCTACTTTTCCTTCCATATGAAAAATGGAACGGACGTAAAACTGATGTCAGCGGATGATCCGATTTACATCCGATCCACTGACATCCGTTTTTTACCTAAATATGTTTTTTTTTTTAATATTACAATAAAAAAGTAACCTATGACCCAGGTAGTAGTCTCAAAGGAAGTCACATGCTGCCCATGAGCCCAGTGTGGAGAGAGAGAGAGACAGACAGAGAGACAGACAGAGAGAGAGAGAGTAGAGGGAGAGATAGATAAAGAGAGAGAGATAGATAGAGAGAGAGAGAAAGAGAGAGATAAAGAGAGAGAGAGAGATAAAGACAGAGAGACAGACAGACAGACAGACAGACAGAGATGGCAAAAGATGTATCACATGAGCGCCTCATTAACCTGGTGCATGCCAGGCCAGCAATTTGGGACAAAAAATCCAGCCACTACAGTGACCGCATTACAAAAGCAAGGATTTGGGAAGAAATCTTCCAAGATGTCAAAACTAACTGGACCACAATGAATGCAAAGCAGCGCAAGATACGTGGTAAGTAGTTTGTGGAGATGGGGGTGGGGTGCCTTGGTGAGACTTGAAGTACACCCATATGCATGTACAGTACCTGTCAGTGCCACCTGTCCCCAGTGCCATCTATCAGTGCCAACTGTCCCCAGTGCCACGTATAAGTGCCATGTGTCATCAGTGCCACGTATTAGCGCCATCTCTTATCAGTGTCACATGCCATCAGTGCCACATCAGTGTCACATGCCATCAATGCCACATCAGTGTCACGTGCCATCAGTGCCACGTATTAGTGCCATCTGTCATCAGTGCCACGTATTAGTGCCATCTGTCATCAGTGCCACGTATTAGTGCCATCTGTCATCAGTGCCATGTATTAGTGCCATCTGTTATCAGTGTCACATGCCATCAGTGCCACATCAGTGTCACATGCCATCAATGCCACATCTGTGTCATGTGCCATCAGTGCCACATATTAGTGCCATCTGTCATCAGTGCCACGTATTAGTGCCATCTGTCAGTGCCACGTATTAGTGCCATCTGTTATCAGTGTCACATGCCATCAGTGCCACATCAGTGTCACATGCCATCAATGCCACATCAGTGTCACGTGCCATCAGTGCCATGTATTAGTGCCATCTGTCATCAGTGCCACATCAGTGTCACGTGTCATTGTCCTGGTGCTCCAGGGCCTTCATAGGATAGTCAACAAGTTTGCTTTAGAGCATTTTTACAGCTGAATACATATGGGATACAAATAGTATACCTAATAATTTATGTTATGTTAATTTTGTCTACTTTTCATATGCAGGCAAAAAAATCATCACACGTTGGACATCAATAAGGGATCGTTTTAGATGAGAATTAAACGATGAAGCAGAACAGAGTCAAAGTGGTGCAGGAACGTCCCAAAAAAGAAAAAGCCAGTTTTTCGAAATGTTGGGGTGTTTAAGAACTGTTATGGACTTAAGATCGTAAGTAAATAACTAAATAGTTTCTTGCACCCCAAAATTAACCGCTTGCCGACCGCTGCACGAACATTTACATTGGCAGAATGGCACGTACAGGCAAATGGGCATACAGGTACCTCCATTTAAATGTGCCGCCGTGTGGTTGCGGGTTGCGGGTGTGGTTGCGGGGACTCTGCCACTAAATCCATGAGTGTGATTGCGGGTCGCGCTGACTCGATGTCCGCGGGGATACCCGCAATCGTCTCACGGTGAGGAAGAACGGGAAAAATGCTTTTGTAAACAAGCATTTCCCCGTTCTGCCTAGTGACACTGACACTGATCACCGCTCCCTGTGATCAGGAGCTGTGATCAGTGTCGTGACACACGTAGCCCATCCCCCCCTAAAGTTAGAACACATCCCTAGGACACACTGCAGTGCCCCCTCCTGGTCAACCCCTTCACTGCCAGTCACATTTACACAGTAATCAATGCATTTGTAATCGCACTGATTGCTGTATATTTTGTGGGGATAATTTTTATTGCAATAAGAACAAAATCTTGCTTTTTTATTTCAAAATTGTTGCTCTTTATTTGTTTATAGCGCAAAAAATAAAAACCGCAGAGGTGATCAAATACCACCAAAAGAAAGCTCTATTTGTGGGGAAAAAAGTATGTCAATTTTGTTTAGGAACAACGTTGCACGACCGCACAATTGTCAGTAAAAATGACACAGTGCCGAATCGCAAAAAGTGCTCTGGTCTTTGGCCAGCCAAATGGTCCTGGGCTTAAGTGGTTAGTCGACTCAAATCATAGACTCATTTAGAACAGCAATGGGACACATGGATTATGTATTGAAATAAATCTACTGTGCTGTCCTTTAATCCATCAATCAAAATATCTTTACAGTACAAGCACCAACATTTCGGAAACGGAAGAGGAGGAAGGGGATTCGGACTCGGGAAATGCAATCCAAACAACAGAAAATGTACCAGAAGAAATAACATCAGAGCATGGTGCCGAACAACCGGTTTCATCTGAACCGTCACCACATTCCACTGCATGTAGAACAACTGCCCAGGAAAGACAACGTGTGCCTGTAAGAATCCCATACAAAATGACCCATTTTAAAATGTTTACATTGATAAATGTTCTAAAAAATTTCTCCCTCAACAGAATCGTTCTGCAAGCGCCACAACAACTAGGCAATGCGGAGGGCAATCCAGGCCAGATATAGAGGGTGCAATGATCCAATTTATGGAAGACATGAAGGAAAGGAGGAGGGCTCAGACAAGGGATCCTTTTTCTGACCCCTCAAATCAGGATGCAGTGTACCTGAGGAGTCTGTACCACCAACTGACACAGGTCCCCATGCACAGGAAGATGGAGGTTTACATGTCTCTCTATAATTTCACTGGGGTGTGTGTAAGGGCTGCAATTTCAGGTGACCCTATGCCGCCGCTCATAAATGAGCAACAACGCCCCTACCAGGGTTATGCTTTGGACCCTGCTCCACTAAATTTAACATCACAGCAGATGTACCATCATCAATACCCTACCCCCCATCAGCAACATCAACCAACTACCAGTGTACACAATGCAGTAACCCCACCTCAAGTTGCGCCTTATTACCAGGATCTTTAAATTAGTCCTTTTTTGTGCATGTGGGGTAATACCCTGTTTACCCGAAAATAAGACCTAGCGTGCTTGTTGGTGATGGCTGCAATATAAGCCCTACCCCCCAAATATGCCCTAGTTTAAGTCCTTGTAGGTCTTATTTTCAGGGTAGGGCTTATTTTCGTGGTAAAATGGTAGGGCTTATTTGGGGGGTAGGGCTTATATTGTAGCTATCACTGACAATCACGCTACGACTTATTTTCTGGGAAACAGCCACTTTTTTGTTGGCTTGGCTGTGAGATCACCTGAGCATCACAGGTTGCCACTGGAGTCCTCTTCCACTCCTCCATGACGACATCACAGAGCTGGATGTTAGATACATTGTGCTCCTTCACCTTCCCTTTCAGGATGTCCCACAGATGATCAATAGGGTTTAGGTCTGGAGATATGCTTCGCCAGTCCATCACCTTTTTACAATCAGCTTCTTTAGCAAGGCAGTGGTCCTCTTGTAGGTGTGTTTGGGGTCGTCATGTTGGAATACTGCCCTGTCTCCGAAGGGAGGGGATCATGCTCTGCTTCAGTATGTCACAGTACATGTTGGCATTCATGGTTCCCTCAATGAACTGTAGCTCTCCAGTGCTGGCAGCACTCATGCAGCTCCAGACCATGACACTCCCACCACCATGCTTGACTGTAGGAGAGACACACTTGTGTTTCTACTTCTCACCTGGTTGCCGTCACTCATGCTTGACACCATTTGAACCAAATAGGTTTATCTTGGTCACATCAGACCACAGGACATGGTTACAATAATCCATGTTCATGTTCATAGTTCATAGTTTGTTTTTTTAATACAATGTGAGGTGTTTACTCACTTTTTTGTAATATTCGGAAAAATATGTTTGTGTATTATTTTTTCTGGTTATACAATATATATTTTTATATATATATTTTGAGTTATATATACTGTGGTCAATAATTTTATATGACAAAAAATATTTGACTGCATGGAAAACTGCATTTTATTTTTGTACTCTCTATACACTACATAAAATTAAAAAAAATAGATGATAGATTACATAGGCAAAGAAGAGCAATGTTGGCACTGCTTAAACATGATTATACTACCATGGAACCGCTCCATCAGGGGACATAAAATGGTCTGCAAACTGGTCACGCTGAGCAAGAACAGAATAGCTTGGACGCGGTCCACAAAGATTGACAGAGGGCAAATGGATTTCATCTTCATCTTCCATGCTGATGCCTTCCTTCTCACGAATTATGTTGTGCAGCACACAGCATGCTTGAATAACACCTTCAGCATTGGTCAGTTTCAGTTGCATGGCACTGTGAAATATGCGCCATTTGCTACTTAGTATGCCAAATGTGCATTCGATGTACCTCCTTGCTCTACTAAGTCGGTAGTTGAAGATTCTTTTTTTGTTGTTTAAATTATGTTTTGCATATGGCCTTAAAATGTGCTTTGAGAGCGCAAAAGCCTCATCAGCCACAAGGACATGGGGCATATCAGGTCCAGATGTTCCAGGAAGTGGTTTGTCAGGTGGTAAATTCATCCTGCCCACTAGAAGCCTTCTCCCCATTCTGGATGCCGTAAACACTCTTGAGTCAGCAGTGCTGCCATACGCACCAATATCCACAGTGACAAATTTATAGTTGCTATCACAGATTGCCATCAGAACCACGGAAAAATATTTTTTGTAGTTGTAATAGCTGGAGCCAGATCCAGGAGGCATTGTAATCCGAATGTGTTTGCCATCCAAGGCTCCAAAGCAGATTGGGAATTGCGTGTTCTTCAGGAATCCATCTGCGATTTTTGACCACATTTGTACGTCAGGAACTGGCATCACAAGCGGACTTAGCTCCTCCCATATAGCCTTGCAGGTGTCATGTACAATATCTGATATTGTTGATATACCCAGCAGAAAATAGTGGTTCAAACTAGTGAAGGTTTGACCCGTGGCAAGAAACCTAAGATGAATATAAACAAATGTTAGACTAGACTGTACACAATGGTATATGTGCATTAGCTCTATACATCCAATACCAGAGGAGTGGGAGAGGAGCGAGTTGTCGGGCAGACGCATCGCTGGACCGTGGGACAGGTAAGTGGCTGTTTATTCAAAGTCAGCAGCTACACCTTTTGTAGCCAATGGCTTTTAATAGGGTGGTATTAAGCTTTAAGGGGTGGTTGGGTGGCAGTTGAGAGGGGTCTAGGTGAGTGGCGGAGGGGGGGGGAGTTATGTACATGCATTGTCAAATATCTAGGGGTTTGACTATTGGCTCAGGGGAGTAGGGGGGCTCATAATCTAAAATAAACAACAGCATAAGCCTGGTGTACCTGAGAGTAAGTAGGAGATGTTCCTGGGGGGGCACGCAGCGTCTCATGTTTGTGTCCAAACGATGCAGACATGGTTGAAGTTTATCTAGGATGAAATCAAACGTGGGGATAGTCATCCTGGTAAAATTGTAGAATTTTGTTGGGTATCTTCGCAAATCGTCATAATGCAGAGCAACAAAACCCTCATAGGGCCTCTTCAGCAGCATGGGATGTGTCCAATAGGTGCGACGTTTTCGCTGCAATCTTATCCTCCTCCGACTCTCCACTCTCTTCACATACACCATAAGGACAACACATGTCACGTCGTCCCAAAATTGGGTAGAAAACATAGCTAAAAATACTACAAACACACAGACAGGTAACGGGACAAAATAATGTCTGCACACTATCACTGGGACCATAAAGCAGCATGGGAAACACAATGCATGCTGGGGAAGAGCGAAGTCTCACGGGAGATTAGATAAAAAAAGGATAAAAAAACGGATGAGAAACTGAAGAAAAAGCAATGAAAAACGGAAGTCCATTAAAAAAAACGGATGTCTGCGGATGTAAAACGGATGTAAAACGGACGTTAGCGGACGTAAAACGGATGTTCGCGAACATGAAAACGGATGTCAGAATTGACATCCGCATCCGTTTTTCAACCCCCCCCAAAAAAAAACTGAACTGAACTGAACGGACATAAAAAAAGGAACGTCCGTGTGAAAGAGCCCTAAGTGTTCTTATATGAAGAAGACAGACATCTATCATCTGCTCTTGAATACTGAAGTCTATGCAGATGTACTGTTTTCCAACTTAACTTGTTCTGTGGGACTATCAGTCCCAGCAACACTCTGTAACAGTTCTAAGTGTGTGTGGTATTAAACAAACTTCCGGGTGTCAACCCTCTCACCACACGGGATCCAGGCAGATGGATGTCTGAGTTTCAGCAGTTCTCAGTCCGTATGGAGGCACCACCATACCGTCACACTGTTCCGTTCACTAACGACTAGGAGTCCTCGGTTACCTCCCCACGGGTCTCCGGAACGATCACTTCTGCTGGTCCAGCACACTGTGATACGACGGCAGGATCCTTGCAGCTGCTCCGCTCCTTCTCAAAGTAGGCCGCAACCCCGCGGGACACACACACCCACAGAGTCCTGCTGGCAGGCCACGCTCCAAGGAACAAGAGACCTAAGATGGCCGCTCCTTACCCTTTTATATCCTCCCACAATGCAGTTCAGTTTTCCTCTTGTCCAGGAGCATTGTGGGTGGGTCACATCTAAAGTTCCGAAGTAAACAATCAATCACTTCCATGTCACTTCACTTAATCATGAAACGTAAAAGTATTGTACCTTTTCAATTATCCACAAGATGGCACTATACCAACTTATGTACTGTATAACACACATATGGCTAAAAACAACAGTTGTCAGCGCTACAGATATATATATATATATATATACACACATATTATATATATATATATATATATTTATATATATATATATATACACACATATTATATATATATATATATATATACCGTATTTATCGGCGTATAACACGCGCCGGGGTATAACATGCACACCAAGTTTAGGAGGGAATTTTAGGGAAAAAACTTTTGGGAGGGAAGTTTAAGGAAAAAACTTACATCTAAATGCCCATCAATGCAGCCTCATCAGTGTCCATCTGCAGCCTTGTCATTGTCAATGTAGCCTTGTCAGTGTACCTTGTCAGTGTAGCCTTTTTAGTGCAGCCTCGTCACTGTAGCCTTGTCAGTGTACCTTGTCAGTGTAGCCTTGTCAGTGTACCTTGTCAGTGTAGCCTTATCAGTGCAGTCTTGTCAGTGTAGCCTTGTCAGTGTAGCCTTGTCAGTGTACCTTGTCAGTGTAGCCTTTTCAGTGCAGCCTCGTCAGTGTAGCCTTGTCAGTGCAGCCTTGTCAGTGCAGCCTTGTCAGTGCAGCCTTGTCAGTATAGCCTTGTCAGTGCAGCCTCGTCAGTGTAACCTTGTCAGTGTACCTTGTCAGTGTAGCCTTGTCAGTGCAGTCTCGTCAGTGTAGCCTTGTCAGTGTACCTTGTCAGTGTAGCCTTGTCAGTGCAGCCTTGTCAGTGTACCTTGTCAGTGTAGCCTTGTCAGTGTAGCCTTGTCAGTGCAGCCTTGTCAGTGCAGCCTTGTCAAAAAAACTTTTGGGAGGGAAGTTTAAGGAAAAACTTACATTTAAATGCCCATCAATGCAGCCTCATCAGTGTCCATCTGCAGCCTTGTCATTGTCATTTGCAGCCTTGTCAGTGTAGCCTTGTCAGTGTAGCCTTTTTAGTGCAGCCTCGTTAGTGTAGCCTTGTCAGTGTAGCCTTGTCAGTGTAGCCTTGTCAGTGTAGCCTTGTCAGTGCACCCTTGTCAGTTTACCTTGTCAGTGTAGCCTTGTCAGTGCAGCCTTGTCAGTTTACCTTGTCAGTGTAGCCTTGTCAGTGTACCTTGTCAGTATAGCCTTTTCAGTGCAGCCTCGTCAGTGTAGCCTTGTCAGTGTAGCCTTGTCAGTGCAGCCTCGTCAGTGTAGCCTCGTCAGTGTAGCCTTGTCAGTGTACCTTGTCAGTGTAGCCTTGTCAGTGCAGCCTCGTCAGTGTAGCCTTGTCAGTGTACCTTGTCAGTGTATCTTGTCAGTGCAGCCTCATCAGTGTAGCCTTGTCAGTGTAGCCTTGTCAGTGCAGCCTTGTCAGTTTACCTTGTCAAAAAAACTTTTGGGAGGTTTAAGTTTAAGGAAAAACTTACATTTAAATGCCCATCAATGCAGCCTCATCAGTGTCCATCTGCAGCCTTGTCATTGTCATTTGCAGCCTTGTCAGTGTACCTTGTCAGTGTAGCCTTGTCAGTGTAGCCTTGTCAGTGCAGCCTTGTCAGTGCAGCCTTGTCAGTTTGCCTTGTCAGTGCAGCCTTGTCAGTTTGCCTTGTCAGTTTGCCTTGTCAGTGCAGCCTTGCAGTGTAGCCTTGTCAGTGCAGACTTTTCATTGCATTCTTCCAGTTTAAAAATTGTGCCGGGTCCTCTCGGCCGCTCTCGGCCACTCTTGGGTCCTCTCGGCTGCTCTCGGGTCTTCTCGGCCGCTCTTGGGTCCTCTCGGCGGCTCTTGTGTCCTCTCTGTGTCCCTCGTGTCCTCTGGGCGTCCCTCGGGTCCTCTCGCAGTCCCGAGCGGAGCCGAGAGTAGCCGAGTGTACTCGGCACGGCTCCGCTCACAGTCACGCCCAGTCCCTGTGTTATGTCCATCATAGGGCGGGACTGGGTGTGACTATGAGTAAGCACTAATGTTAGTGCGAAACGTCAGCTCTATTCCTGTCTGCTGTTACCCTGTAATTGATGTGCATCTTCTTAAATAAACAAGGCTAATCTATGAGTGCGGCTGTCCAGAATTCATTCCAGTCTACTGCTACTAGCAATAGCCAGCAGTGAGATATAGATAAACTGTATGCAGTGAATATATATATATATATATATATATATATATATATATATATATATATATATATATATATATATATATATATATATATATATATCCACTGTATCCAGTTTAGCTAGATCTCACTGCAGGCCATTCCTGGTGTACTGTTTCTAATATACTTCTGGCAGGCAGGTGATTCAGTTAGCTGAAGTGTATTTAATATAAATATATATATATATATATATATATATATATATATATATATATATATTCACTGCATACAGTTTAGCTATATCTCACTGCAGGCCGTTCCTGGCATACTGTTTCTAATATACTTCTGGCAGGCAGGTTATTTAGTTAGCTGCAGTGTATTTAACCACCTCCCGCCCGGCCCATAGCAGATGACGGCCGGGCGGTGGTTCCGTTATCCTGACTGGGCGTCATATGACGTCCAGCAGGATAACATGCCACCGCGCGCCGGCGGGGGCGCGCATCGCGGCGATCGGTGAAGCGGTGTGTCAGTCTGACACACCGCTCCACCGATTTTGGTAAAGAGCCTCCGGCGGAGGCTCTTTACCACGTGATCAGCCATGTCCAATCATGGCTGATCACGATGTAAATAGGAAGAGACATTGATCGGCTTTTCCTCACTCGCATCTGACAGACGCGAGTAGAGGAGAGCCGATCGGCGGCTCTCCTGACGGGGGGGTCTGCGCTGATTGTTTATCAGCGCAGCCCTCCCTCAGATCACCACACTGGTACACCAGGGAAGGGGCAACATGTGGATGGCCAGGTATGTACCCCATGGCCATCCACATGTGCCCAATCTGTGCCAATCAGTGCCCACAAATGGGCACTGATTGGCACCATTTTGTTTCAGTTCTGCCCAGCAATGCCACCAGTGTTATCAGTGCCACCTGTCAGTGCCCATTGGTGCCACCTGTCAGTGCCCATCAGTGCCCATCTATCAGTGCCCATCAGTGCCACCCATAAGTACCCATCAGTGCCACCCATAAGTACCAATCAATGCCACCTATGGGTGCCCATCAGTGCCGCCTATGAGTGCCCATCGGTGCCACCTATGAGTGCCCATCAGTGCCGCATACCAGTGCCGCCTATCAGTGCCACCTCATCGGTGCCCATCAGTGCTGCCGTAAAAAAACCGCAGAGGTGATCAATTACCACCAAAATAAAGCTTTATTTGTGGGAACAAAATGATAAAAAATTTGTTTGGGTATAGTGTTGTATGACCACGCAATTGTCATTCAAATTGCAACAGCGCTGAAAGCTGAAAATTGGCCTGGGCGGGAAGGTGTCTAAGTGCCTGGTATTGAAGTGATTAATATATATATATTTTATATATATATATATATATATATATATATATATATATATATATATATATATATATATATATATACACAATTCTTGTATATAATAATATATATATATATATATATAGATACATACATCCACTGTATCCAGTTTAGCTATATCTGCTGACTGCAGGCCATTCCTGGTGTACTGTTTCTAATATACTTCAGGCGGTGTACACAGTATACAGTGCTGTGCACCCATAGTGCAGTTGTTCATACTTTTCTGGTGGTCAGTACAGTACACCTATATTTGTTATTACACTTCTGTTGGTGTACACAGTACCGTGCACCCCTAGTGCAGTTGCTACTACTTTCCTGGTGGTGTACATAATACATACAGTGTACCCATAGTTGTTATTATAGTTCTGCTAGTGTACACAGTACCATGCATCCATAGTGCAGTTGCTACTACTTTCCTGATGGTGTACACAATACATAAAGTGCACCCATAGTTGTTCTTACACTTCTGTTGGTGTACACAGTACCGTGCACCCCTAGTGCAGTTGCTACTACTTTCCTGGTGGTGTACACAGTACATAATACAGTGTAGTGTTGTTTTTTTGCTAAACAAAATTTACAGCATGTCCGGAAGGCGAACAAGGAGAGGCAGATGCTCACAGGCCGCTAAAAGAGGGCAATCAGGCACTTTGTCTACAGTCGACAGTCCTGGTCGTGGACACGGTGCATTCTCAGCACGTGGTCATGGGGCACGCTTGTCCTTTTTTCCTGCAGCTGGCTGTACCTGCAGCTGGCTGTACCATACTGAGCCACAACATACAGAAGAGTTTGTGGAATGGATAACAAAGCCGTCCTCATCCTCCTTATCCTCTGCCACCCAGGCTCAGAGTAGTTTGCCTGCCAATGCAGCTGCCGAAGCGGCCTATTCCATCAGCTCCATGTCAACAGTCACTCCTTCCCTAGCCCCACCATCATGCACGAAGGAGTCCCCCGAACTATTCGACCACAGTGTCGGGTACATGCTTCAGGAGGATGCGCAGCGATTTGAAGACTCCGATAATGGTACCCAGGTTGAGGAAGGGAGTAACGTCAGCCTAGAGAGAGGGGGTGCCCAAGAAGGTCAAGAAACTGGCAGTCATGTTCCCCCAGCTGCAGCATACTGCCAAGTTTGCTCCAGTGACGAGGAGGGAGGGGATGATGAGGTCACTGACTCAACTTGGGTGCCTGATAGAAAAGAGGAGGAGGAGCACATCTCCAACGAGGTAGGATACCCTCCAGGGGGCAGCTTAAGCGCAGCCACCTTATTGCATCACTCGCAGAGCTAAGCAGGTGCAGGGCGCTGCTGACTCCCCACATATTTTGAAAAGTTCTTGTGTGGTGTGGGCCTTTTTTGACACGTGTGCAGCAGATCGCACCGTTACTGTTTTCAACATATGTCTGAAGCGTATCAAGCGTGGCCAAAACAGCAGCCGCTTGGGCACCACATGCTTGACCAGACATATTATGACCTCCCATGCAGTGCGTTGGCAACAGCACTTAAATGACCCACATCAAGGAACAAGGCGGACCTCTCCTTGCTCCTCATCAGCTGGGTTCTCCAACCCCACTATACCTCCAGTCCTCTCAGAAACCTGCACTGAGAGGAATGAAGGTATAGCAATAGGTGTCTCAAATACTTGCAGCCAATCTGCTATCAGTACACCTCCATCTGATTTTAGCAGGCAAATTTCCTGACCCCAGTTGCTACATGCTCAGCATCTGAATGCTAGCTTGGCCAAATTGCTAGCACTGCAACTGCTGCCTTTTCAGCTGGTAGACTCTGCCCCCTTTTGTGAATTTGTGGAATGTGCGGTACCTCAGTGGCAGGTTCCCAAATGCCATTTCTTTTCACGGAAGGCCATTCCGGCTCTCCACCAGCATGTGGAAGGCAATGTCTAGGCCTCCTTGGACAGGGCGGTCAGCAGTAAGGTGCATATTACTGTTGACTCATGGTCCAGCAGGCATGGACAGGAACATTACCTTTCTTTCATGGAGCACTGGGTAACTCTGCTGGCAGCTGGGAAGGATACAGGGCAGGGTTCAGTATTGTTGGAGCTTGTTCCGCCACTACGCCTCCAAAATGCTAGTGGTGATTCTACCACAGCTCTCTCCTACACCCCCTCCTCTTCTTCTTCTTCTATGGCCTCTTCCTCTGCAGATTTCTCCTCTAAACCAGTGGTGCTCCGTAGGCGTTCAAGGGGCTACGCAAGCACTCAGGGAAAAAGATGCCACGTGGTGCTTGAGTTGGTCTGCTTAGGGGACAGGAGCCACACTGGGGCAGAGATTCTGTCAGCTCTGCAGGAGCAGGCTCAGAGGTGGTTGACACCATGCCAGCTTCAGCCAGGAATGGTTATATGCGACAATGGCACCAACCTCCTCTCCGCCCTCCGACGGGGACACTTGACCCATGTTCCCTGTTTGGCTCACGTCCTGAATTTGGTGGTGCAGCGGTTCTTGAGCAGGTATCTGGGCTTACAGGATCTCCTGAGGCAGGCCATTAAAGTCTGTGGTCATTTCCACCGGTCATATAATGCCAGTGCTCGGCTGGCTGACATTCAAAGAGAATGCAACCTGCCTAAGAACCGCCTCATTTGTGACATGCCCACCAGGTGGAACTCAACGTTGGCAATGCTGCAGTGGCTGCATACGCATCAGAGGGCCATCAATGAGTACCTGTGTGAGTATGGCACCAGGACAGGGTCAGGGGAGCTTGGCTTTTTTTTGCCATGCCAGTGGCTACTGATCAAGGATGCATGCACTGTCCTGTCACCATTTGAGGAGGCCACGAGGATGGTGAGTAGTGACAGTGCATGCATCAGTGATACTGTCCCTCTTGTTTTCCTGTTGGAGTACATGCTTCGTGGAATAATGGACAGGGCACTTGAGGCAGAGAAGCGGGAGGAAGAGTAGGACTTCCTTACCTCTCAAGGCCCCTTTTTTCCCAGATACTAGTATTCCTGCAGCCCACCGATCACACAGGAAGAAGAAGAGGAGGAGGAGGAGGAGGAGGAGGAGGATTGTGTCGGAATGGAGGTGGAGGATAACACTCAGCATCAGCAGCAGTCTTCAAGGGATTGTTTTCAGTCCCCAGAAACCAATGGAGTTGTATGTGGCTGGGAGGAGGTGGTTGAGGATCATGTGATCCTGAGTGACCCAGAGGACTCAGGATCGAATGCCTCTGCAAACCTACACTGCATGGCCTCCCTGATCCTGCAAAGCCTGCGAAAGGACCCTAGGATTTGTGTTATCAAGGAGAGGGATCATTACTGGCTGGCAACCCTTCTTGATCCACATTACAAGGGTAAGGTTGCAGAACTTATCCAGCCTTCGCAGAGGGAGCAGAGGATGAAACATCTTCAGGAGGCCTTGCAGAAAGGTTTGTGCAATGCGTTTCAAGAGCCTGGGAGGTTATAATTTCCTGGTGCTGGACAACGTGTTGCTAAGGCTTCATCCAGTCACAGAAAGAGCAGTGGAGAAGGTGGCTGGCTGACCGATGCCTTCAGGCAATTCTTCAGTCCTCAGCCCAGGTCTGACTGGTTCCGGCAGCCATCGCCAGCGTCTGAATTCCATGGTGCAGGAATTTCTAGGGGCAAAATCAGACTTGGAGACCTTTCCACCAGAACATCCACTGGGTTACTGGGTCTTGAGGATGGACCACTGGCCAGAGGTTGCTCAATATGCAATTGAGCTACTGGCCTGTCCTGCCCCTGTTTAAGGGGCACGTAATTACAATTTTTAATCAAATATTTAACAGCAGGGCTCGTTCCTGCGCTCAACAAGAATATCTGTGAGGGGTTGCAGTGTTGTGGCACCACCACCACTGCCTAAGGCCCCATTTTTCTGCCCTTGTTTAACAGGGGCGCGTAATTACAATTTTTGATCAGATATTTCACAGCAGGGCCTGTTCCTGTGCTCAACAAAAGTATCTGTGAGGCTTTACAGTGTTGTGCCACCACCACCACCACCACCGCCTAAGGCCCAATTTTTCTGCCCCTGTTTAACAGGGGCACGTAATTACAATTTTTGATCTAATAATTCATAGCAGGGCCTGTTCCTGCGCTCAACAAAAGTATCTGTGAAGGTTTACAGTGTTGTGCCACCACCACCGCCTAAGGCCCAATTTTTCGGCCCCTGTTTAACAGGGGTGTGTAATTACAATTTTTGATCTAATATTTCACAGCAGGGCCTGTTCCTGTGCTCAACAAAAGTATTTGTGAGGCTTTACAGTGTTGTGCCACCACCGCCCCCACCGCCTAAGGCCCAGTTTTTCTGCCCCTGTTTAACAGGGGCATGTAATTACAATTCTTGATATAATATTTCACAGCAGGGCCCGTTCCAGCGCCCACCAAGAGTAACTGTGAGGGCTTACAGTGTTCTGGTACCACCAACACCTAAGGCCCAATTTTCCGCAGAGTGTATAGGGCAGGCCGTATAGTATATACAGGTGGTCCCCTATTTTCAAACATCCAACTTACAAACGACTCATACTAACAGACGGAAGGAGACAACAGGAAGTGAGAGCAAATCTACCCCTGGAAAGGGAAATTCTCTCCTGTAAGAGTTAATATGGGAAAAGGGTGTCTCCCCACTGATGCTTTAATCACCAATCCTTGTTTCCCTAATAACCCAAAATTTTCAAAATCCAATTGTCATTGGGACAGAAAGTAAGGTGAAATCTTCTGAACAGGGGCACAGACAGTAAAACAAATGTTACAGAGGTGATGATAACCCTTCCGTATGTTATCCAAAAAGCTTAAAAATAGATTTTTTGGCTGGAGCTACACTTGTACTCGTTCCAAATTACAAACAGATTCAACTTAAGAACAAACCTACAGTCCCTATCTTGTTTGTAACCCGGGGACCGCCTGTATACTGCTGCTGTTCAGAGTATATAGGGCCTGGGGGCCCCACTCCTTTTTTTTTTAAATTTGGGTGCGGGGTTCACCTTAATATCCATACCAGACCCAAAGGGCCTGGTAATGGGCTGGGGGTGCAACATTACATTACAGCCGCAAGCAGTTTTAAATGACTGTTATTCCTTTAGAAATGTCATTTTGTGAATGGACTGTTCTAAACACGGGAAAAATGTGCCACTTTACTATAGACACCCCCCAGGCAAGATATTTAAAGGAATATTTCACTTTTATTGTTTCACTTTAAGCATTATTAAAATCATTGCTCCCGAAAAAACGGCCGTTTTTAAAACTTTTTTTTGCATTGATTCATGTCCCCTGGAGCAGGACCCGGGTCCCCAAACACTTTTTATGACAATAACTTGTATATTAGCCTTTAAAATTAGCACTTTTGATTTTTAACATTCGAGTCCCATAGACATTAATGGGGTTCGCGTGTTCGCACAAATTTTTGGTCTGTTGCATGTTCTGCAGCGAACCGAACCGGGGGGTGTTCGGCTCATCCCTAGTGACAATGTTTACCTGATCTTGAATGGGAACATTACCACATCTGTCAGTAGACATTTAATGCTTGAACATAGCTTTGATGCCACAAAAATAGTTTTTTGCTGTGGAACACATAAAGGGATCAAACAGAGGTGGTGATATTGAGAAACAATTGCTCCAGCTGAAGACTAAATGGATACATATGCTTAATGCAACAATACCTCCTGGTCTAAATGAAACCATCAGTTTCAAACCATTTCTGTAAAAACCAGTGAGATCAGATATTATTCCCAAAGCACATTGTAGATTTTGAATTGGTTATTAACTATCACTGCCTTCATGGTCCATAGTTGGCCCTTATAAAATGTAAATGCACCACCTAAGATGATGTACGATATTATTACTCTATGACTTAGTAAGTCCTTGACAGTTGGGATGGGTGTAGGGTGAGGTATCACAGCTCCGCAGCCAATCTGTGACAGGTTCAACTAGAACTCGAAGCAGTGTGGACTTGTTCTCTATGATCTGGATACCTAGTAAATTCCACAAACTATCCTTAACTACTTCACCACTTACCAGGTCCTCCTTTGCGATTTGGGACTCAATGTACAAAACACATAAGTGGCTTCACAATTCTCCTATAATGCAACTAACGTGACATGACTATTTCCCTCGGGGAAACTTCAACCCTAAGTTCAGCGATTGGATCTCTACGACCCCAGTCCTACTCCACCAAGTGACAACGTCCAATGGTATCTTACCTGTATCCACACTTTTACCGGTCCCACAGCCTCATTGATGGACCAGTGGAAATACCATCAGCTCTCCAGATTCATCAAATCTCTACCACAACCACTACGCTCTCTTTCAGATTTAACTCCAGTGGAGAGAGGCCTTGTCGATGATCAACCACCTGAGAAACCTATCCCCTACTTCTACCAGGCACTATTTTCACTATCTTCAATGGTCCAACCCTCATTCCTATCTAAATGGGAACAAGACCTACAAAGTCCTCTCTCAGAAACGCTTCTTTGTTGATTCCTTCCTTGTGAGTAGGGATGAGCTTCGAGCTTCGAGTCGAACTCATATTCAACTCGAACTTCGGCTGTTTGCCAGTTCGCCGAACAGCGAACAATTTGGGGTGTTCGCGGCAAATTCGAATGCCGCGGAACACCCTTTAAAAGTCTATGGGAGAAATCAAAAGTGCTAATTTTAAAGGCTTACATTCATTGCATTGTTATAAAAAGTATTTGGGGACCTGGGTCCTGCCCCAGGGGACATGGATCAATGCAAAAAAAGTTTTAAAAACGGCCGTTTTTTCAGGAGCAGTGATTTTAATAATGCTTAAAGTGAAACAATAAAAGTGTAATATCTCTTTAAATTTTGTACCTGGGGGGTGTCTATAGTATGCCTGTAAAGGGGCGCATGTTTCCCGTGTTTAGAACAGTCTGACAGCAAAATGACATTTCAAAGGAAAAAAAGTCATTTAAACTACTCACGGCTATTAATGTATTGCCGGTCCGACAATACACATAAAAGTTCATTGACAAAAACGGCATGGGAATTCCCCAAAGGGGAACCCCGAACCAAAATTAAAAAAAAAAATGAAGTGGGGGTCCCCCTAAATTCCATACCAGGCCCTTCAGGTCTGGTATGGATATTAAGGGGAACCCTGGCCAAAATTTATAAAAAAAATGGCGTGGGGTCCCCCTCAAAATCTATACCAGACCCTGGTATAGAAGAAAGAAGATAGAAGAAGCATTTAAATAAAGGAATTGTCAAAAACTGTCTCTTGCCATTTTTAAAATTTTTGACACTTTTTTAGTGAAATGGTAGGTTCCCCCCTTACCATTTCACACAGGGGGGAGGGCCGGGATCTGGGGGTCCCCTTGTTAAAGGGGGCTTCCATATTCTGATAAGCCCCCACGCCTGCAGACCCCCACAACCACTGGCCAAGGGTTGTGGGGATGAGGCCCTTGTCCTCATCAACATGGGGACAAGGTGTTTTGGAGGGCTACCCCAAAGCACCCTCCCAATGTTGAGGGCATGTGGCCTGGTACGGTTCAGGAGGGGGGGGGGCGCTCTCGTCCCCCCCTCTTTTCCTGCGGCCTGCCAGGTTGCGTGCTCGGATAAGCGTCTGGTATGGATTTTTAGGGGGACCCCACGCCATTTTTTTTTTTAAATTTTGGCCGGGGTTCCCCTTAATATCCATACCTCCATACCAGACCTGAAGGGCCTGGAATGGAATTTAGGGTGACCCCCACGTAATTTTTAAAAAAATTTTGGTTCTGGGTTGCCCTGTGGGGAATTCCCATGCCGTTTTTATCAATGAACTTTTATGTGTATTGTCGGACCAGCAATACATTAATAGCCGTGAGTAGTTTAAATGACTTTTTTCCTTTGAAATGTAATTTTGCTGTCAGACTGTTCTAAAAACGGGAAACATTCGCCCCTTTACAGGCATACTATAGACACCCCCCAGGTACGAAATTTAAAGGGATATTACACTTTTATTGTTTCACTTTAAGCATTATTAAAATCACTGCTCCCGAAAAAACGGCCGTTTTTAAAACTTTTTTTTGCATTGATCCATGTCCCCTGGGGCAGGACCCAGGTCCCCAAACACTTTTTATGACAATAACTATATAAGTCTTTAAAATTAGCACTTTTGATTATTCATGTTCGTGTCCCATAGACTTTAATGGTGTTCGAACAATTTTTTTGCCTGTTCGCAAGTTCTGGTGCGAACCGAACAGGGGGGTGTTCGGCTCATCCCTACTTGTGAGGTATGTTATACCCTTATATCGCATTTTTTTTGCTTTTTGTTCTCTACTGAACCAATGAACCGTGCTGATCTATGCTTAACCTGTTCAGATCTGCGCTATAGCCGAATGATGGCTACAGCGCGGATCTGCTTTGCCGGAAGGCCGTCTATTGACGTCCTCCCCTTTCAAAGCTGGCCACGCCCCCCTGAATGAGGCACACGGCGCGCGCTGTGATCACTGGAACCAATGAGACTCAGGTGATCACAGATCAGAGTAAGGGGCCGGTCCCGGCCCCTTACCACGTGATCAGCTGTCAGCCAATGACAGCTGATCACTTGATGTAAACAGAGGATCAGTAATCGTATTTTTTTCTTCTCACGCTGATAGCGTGAGAAGAAAAAAAGCCGATCGCCGGCTTTTGTTTGAAGGGACCACAAGTGCCACCTATCAATGCCCACCAGTGGTGCCAATCAGTGCCCATCACTGCCACCCATCAGTGCCAGCTATCAGTGCCACCTATTAGTGCCTTTCAGTGCCACCTATCAATGCCCTTCAGTGCCACCCATTAGTGCCCACCAGTGCCACCTATCAGTTCCCACCAGTGCCGCCTATTAGTGCCCATCAGTGTAGCCTATCAGTGTAGCCTATCAGTGCCCATCAGTGTATCCTATCAGTGCCCATCAGTGTAGCCTATCAGTGCCCATCAGTGTAGCCTATCAGTGCCCATCAGTGTAGCCTCATCAGCGTACATCAATGAAGGAGAAAAATTACCTGTTTGAAAAATGTATTAACGGGGGGCGCATGCGCGGAGTCTAACAGAGCGGTAATGTGCCGTTAGAGCTCCGCTCCATGACTTAGAGAAAACCCACCATACAGCCTGAACCTGCCGGTATAACATCTACCACTACCTTAGGCTTATTCCCGTGACCTCAGGGACTGAATTGTCACAGGTAAAATGGTGCTAGGAGGTGGCAGAAACAAATTTAAAACGTCCTCCATGAAGGAGTCTCAGTCAAGGGCTGCAGCCAGAGTGGCATCAACCTCTGCCTCACAGAGTACCTCACAGAACACCTCAGAGCGCTCACACAAAGAAAAGCAGCCTTCTGTTCAGATAACATCACCAGATGATTCTGACATAGAACTTTTCCCCTCACAAGATTCTTCAAAGAATGTATCTGCTTCACCTGTGCCTTTGAAACAATTTGAGAGAATGTTACAAAAGGCACTTAAACAAACAGCAGAACATATTACAAGCAGCCTCACAAGAGAAATTAGAGAACTGGGCACACGTACTGATGTATTGGAAAATACATTTGAAGTAATGGAACTTTCTGTACAAGATACTATGAAAGAAATAGAAAACCTTAAAGAGGAGAATTTTACACTTCAGTCCAGATTAGAAGATTATGAGAATAGGGCCAGGCGTTCAAACATTCGTATTAGAGGAATTCCTGAGACGGTAACTGATTTACCTTCGACGATAACAGCCCTATTTCAGGAGCTACAACCGACAATACCCATTGAGCGCCTAGAGATGGATAGGGTCCACCAAGCATTGGCGCCAAAGAAAATAGATGGCCCTCCACGCGATATCATAGCGAAACTTCATTACTATCGCACGAAGGAACAATTGATGTCAGCAGCCAGAGAAAAACATAACCTATCCTTTCAAGGTCATGACTATCAGCTATTTACTGACCTGTCCCAGCTGACCATCAATAAGAGGCGATCAATGAAGCCCCAATTGGCAGTACTACAGAATCACCATATCATCTACCAATGGGGATTCCCGTTCTCCATCAGATTCACACATCAAGGTTCTAGATTTACCTGCAGATCTCCTGAAGAATTGCAGCTGACTTTACAAGATCTACACCTAGTAGATAAATCACAATCTACCAACCTTACCCGCAGAAGATCTACATCCAACAATCCTGGAAACCATCAGGCTAACAAGAGGAGCCGTATTGCCTCCCCTCCGCTGGAACAGGAAGACTCTATGGACTGATATTAAAAGACAGTGTCACATAGACCCCATTTGGACTTCATAGTCCTTTTCTCATTTATTTTGAATATTAAGACTAAATACGTGAGCCATAGTCATTAATGGCATATTTAACTGATTTTCCTTTATGTCCTGAAGTTATAACATTTCCTAAAGGACCCTTCAATATTAATAGTTAATTGTTAAATCTTAGTTCAAACAGAAACATGTTTAAATATTTAAGCCTTATTTATTTCACACCCAAAACTTGTGAAATCTCATTTAATATATATATAAAAAAAAAAATACATAAATAAATAAAAAAAAATGTATGTGTATGTGTATATGTATGTATGTGTGTATGTGTGTGTATATATATATGTGTGTATGTGTATGTATATGTATATATGTATGTGTGTGTATATGTATGTATGTATGTATGTATGTGTATATATATATGTATGTATGTGTTTATATATATCTATAAATTAATTAAAAAAAAAAAAAAAAAAAAAAAAAATATATATATATATATATATATATATATATATATATATATATATATATATATATATATATATATATATATATATATATATATATATATATATATATATATATATATATATATATATATATATATATATATATAAAATTATAAAAAATAAATAAAAATAAAACATAAATAAATAAATAATAATAAAAAATAAATAAAAAATAAAATAAATATGACATGAGAGGATACCCCCTCCAATCAAGCAGCCTCAAGAGCCTCAACTCTAATCTATTGCTATCTTTCACCTCTTTATTAGCTTTAATTATGGTCTAACATGTTCAACACTTCTACTTGTATATAATAGTCGCTAGTTAGCTCTTCTGCTATCTTTGAGTTTAAAAAAGGAATACGAATTTATCTTTCCCCACCCTTCATCAGTTACATTAATATGGGATTTGTAGGTTTACAAGTTTTTATATATGCAACTACATCCCAGGTCATCCCCTTTTTTCCCCTTCCATAGTATTAAATTACATCTTTATTAACTCAATATTTGAACAAAATATTAATGATATTTATCTCCTCAGTTCTAATAATTAATTAATTATTCTTGTTTAAAAATGTTACAGTCGTCCTCATTTACGTTTGCAATGAATTGTTCATTTACTTTATTCAATTAGCCGAGTGGGCTAAGAATCAAAACATCTTAGTGATGCTCTGTTATAGGGTTTTTCCCTCTTTACACGGTAGTTCCATGTACCCCACTGTGCCTTCCTCGACCGACCATTATTATTATGTGGTCGATCAACGATGGCCCCGTATCCCTTGATGGGGGAAATTTTCCCTCCTCACGGGTAATTCTTGGATCTCATATTAGACTAACTTATTCAACCGTATATTTATTCATTTATGCTACTTATTTTTCTCTTTTTCTAGACCTCCCTAGGTCCTCTTCTTCTTCCCCCCCTTTTCTGTTCACTTGGATTGGTCCACTCAGCCGGAAATATAACAAAATTGGTGAGTATTATCTTTTTTATCTTCTACCATGGCACCCTTGAAAATCCTTTCCCTGAATGTTCAGGGAGTTAATATACCGCAAAAGCGTTCAAAAGCATTTAGATTCTTCCAAACGCAGAAAGCACATATAGTTTGCCTACAGGAAACTCATTTTACAATAAATTCTACACCCAGATATTTGAGCTCTTCCTATCCTCAGGTCTATTCGGCCTCAGCATCCACTAAACAACGTGGCACTCTGATAGCTTTTCATCATTCAGTACCCTTTTCTCCTATATCAGAAATCAAAGACCCTGAGGGGAGATACATCATTTTGACAGGTCATATTATGGATATGGAAATAACAATAATCTCATATTATGCTCCAAATAAAAACCCTACACCCTTTTTTACACATCTCCTACAGGTTATATCCACACACAAAATAGGGACTATTGTAATGTGTGGAGATTCAAATCAGGTTCTTTTACCATTCTTAGATAAAACCCCCTACACGCCCACGAGTTATTCATCTAATCAATCCTTTTCACAGCTTCTTTTGAGATACAACTTAATTGACTCTTGGAGGGAAACTAACCCGGTTAAGAGAGGTTATACATACTATTCGAACCCACATCAAACTCTTTCATGCATTGACCATATATTTTTAACCATAGGCATGATTCCAGAGATTCTCAATTCAAATATAATTCCAATACCATGGTCAGACCGCAATGCGGTTTTTACCAGTATAGCCTCCGCCATTCCCAAATCCCATGATCGTACCTGGTACCTTCCCAATATTCTGCTCAAAAATCCATCTCACTGTATCCAGGTCGAACAAGCCTTAAAAGAATATTTGTTATATAATACATGCCCTGAAATATCCCCGTTAACCCTTTGGGAAGCCCATAAACCAGTGCTAAGAGGTATACTACAAAAACAATCTGCATTGTTCAAGAGAGAACGTAAAAATTTGGCACAAAAGCTTGAATTGGAATATAATAATTCTTTTTTAAATTCTCAAGATAATCCCTCCTCGTCTAAAGCCCGTCTAGAAAAAGCACGCCTGGAATATGACCTATTCCTCACAGAAAATGCTGATAAATCTTTACGCCGATCTAGACATGCCTTTTATATGAAGTCCAACAAGCCTAACACATTTCTAGCACGAGCCCTTAACTCCCAATTTAAACAAACAAAACCAATAAGACTCAAAATATCCAAAGATAATTACACATGCAACCCCGTTAAAATAGTTAACAAATTTAGATCCCACTTATCATCCTTATATTCGGCAACAAATGATTTTAATCCAGTAGAGGCGGAAGCCTTCTTTTCTCAAATAAAACTCCCAGAGTTAACACACGCCCAACAAGCTCTACTTGAAGAACCCATTTCTTCAGAAGAAGTAAGCTTCACAATTAAAGAACTTAAGTTAAATAAAAGACCTAGCCCGGATGGCTTTTCAGCTTTATATTACCGCACATTTGCAGAAATCTTATCCCCACTACTTACCAAAGCTTATAATACAATACTAAAAGGTAAATCATTTAGACAAGAGTCGCTTATGGCAATTATCTGTATGATACCCAAACCTAATACTGATCACACATCTTATAATAATTATCGCCCCATATCTCTCTTAAACTTAGATACAAAAATATTAGCAAAAATCCTGGCAACTCGACTTAATAAAATTATAGGTAACCTTATCCATAGAGATCAGGTAGGTTTTATGCCTAATCGTCAAGCAGGAGACAATGTACGGAGAGCAGTTCTATTGGCACACATTGCTAAGACCCGACGTATCCCCTCATGTTTCCTCTCATTGGATATTAGGAAAGCCTTTGATTCAGTGTCTTGGACCTATCTTTATCATACTTTACAGAAATGGGGTTTTGGACCTCATTTTATCAAATGGATAACCGCACTTTATAATAGTCCTCAAGCATACATAAAATATGCAGGCTATAAATCAGACCCATTTAAAATTGAAAGAGGCATGCGTCAGGGATGCCCTTTATCCCCCCTTTTATTCGCCCTTCTCATAGAACCTCTTGCCCAATTTATTAGACTAAATCCAACAATAACGGGTATAGAATTAGGAGGTTACAATCACAAACTCTGCATGTTTGCAGACAATATTTTACTATTTTTATCTTCTCCTCAGATATCAGGCCCCAATTTATTACCTATTCTTAATACATTTGCCAATATTTCGGGACTGATAATTAATCCCAAAAAATGTCTAGCCCTGAATATATCCCTGTTTGATAGAGACAAAGAAATAGTGAGGTCAGCACTCCCTTTCACTTGGGCAGAGAAAACAATCCCATATCTGGGCATACATTTAACAGCATCCATCTCTGATCTCTTCTCAGCTAACTATCCAACCATCCTAAAACACATAACAAATTTGATGAAACAATGGTCTTTCCTTCCACTATCTTGGTTTGGAAGGATTAATACTATTAAAATGTCGATCTTACCTAAATTATTATATCTGTTTAGAGTTCTCCCGATTCCAATTCCGGCTTATTTTTTACGAATAATTCAAAATAGAACGAAAAGATTTGTATGGGGATCCACAAAACCACGAATTCCTATACATACTTTATACCTCCCCAAATCTTCTGGTGGCCTGGGCTTCCCCAACTTTGCAGCATACTATCAAGCTGCACATATGGCAAGCTTAATTAAGTATCACACAACTCATGACACACCCCTGTGGGTAATGATAGAAGCGGCTGAATGTGACCCTCTATCGGTCTCAAATTTATTGTGGCTTAATCCCAAGGATCGTCAAGGTTTACGCAACCCCATCACAAAGCACAGTATAACCCTTTGGGACAAGCTTAAAATTAAGCATCAGTTTCAGTCTCCTCATAACCTCTCCTCTCCTTCCTCAAAAACCCGGCCTTTTACCCAGCATGGGTTTTCCCTAAATCGTTTAAAATATGGGACTCTATGGAAATATCGAGACTACATAAATTCGTCACACCTTCCAACATTATCCCATTTCCAGAATTACGTGAAACAGTTGGATTACCTCAATCAGAAACATTCCGATACCTTCAGATCAAAAATTTTTTCACACCTTTCACAAATACAAACACTCCTTTACACCAATTTACTAAATTTGAATCCACTTGTCTAAAAGATCCACATGCCGAAAAACAAATTTCTTCTATCTACTCTCATTTACTGACTAATATTAATTTAGATAAACCATCCTATGTTCAGAAATGGGAGGAGGACCTAGGACGAACTCTTGAGGATATGGAATGGTCAAGTATCTGGCAGGCCACTAAAACATCTTCTGATAATATTTTAGCAATGGAAACAAATTACAAAGTTCTGACTCGTTGGTACTTAGTACCTTCTAGAATTGCAAAATATGTTCCAACTTACTCAGCTCTTTGCTTTCGTGGCTGCCCAGACCTGGGCACACATTTGCATGTCTGGTGGACCTGCCCGGTAGCCCAGATCTTTTGGAAAAAAATTTTTGGCATAGCCTCTGAAATGTTCAAATTTAAAATTCACCCTGATACCACCATGGCTTTGCTCAACTTAAAACCGGTATACCTAACACATATACAATTTAAGCTGTTGATCCAGCTACTGACAGCCGCTAGACAAACAAATGCGAAAGCCTGGAAATCCCCTTCACTAGGAGTGGTTGAGACTAAAAATAGAATGAATAATTTCATGATTCACTCTAAAATGGCTGCTATAGAAAATAATCTTATACCAAAATTTGAGAAAATATGGAACCCATGGATTAAATTTTTCACTGCATCATCTATGGATGAAAAAGTCCTATTGCCATGGTAGTGGTTAAAATTGACTGATCTTAGTCTTTACTCATCTCCATATGGCTCTCGGACCAATCTGGTGAACTCCTTCTCCCCCTCTTCTCTCTCTTCCTCTATATTCCTGTTTATCCCTACTCTCTTCTTTTCTGTCCCCTACCCCCTTTTTTTTTTTTTTTTTTTTTCTATTGCCTGTGAACATAGTACTATTTAAGTTAAATGTTATTTTTATAATGTAATGAATTGCTCTCATTGTATATCTTAAATCTTTAGCTTTAGATTAGCTTATTAATTCAGCAATAACATACAGTCTTCAGACTCCCCACACTAATTCCTTTATATGTACAATGTAATCTTTACATATGATTTGTTTTCTCTTGTTTATTTATTTATTTTTTCTCTACTTATTTTTAATTTTCCTATGTAATAGCAAAATTAGACTCTGTTCATATGTGATTATTCAACATATAAGTTTTGCTGATTGTTATATATTCAATAAAATCTTTTGACAAGGAAAAACGTATTAACAAAAACGGTTCTGTATTTTTTTTTTAAAGTCTTTTTTAATTTTTTTAACAAAAAATTGAAAACCTAGAGGTGATCAAATACCACCAAAGGAAAGCTCTATTTGTAGGAAAAAAAATGTTAAAATTTTCATTTGGGCACAGTGTTGTATGACGACGCAATTGTCGTTCAAAGAGTGACAGCGCTAAAAGCTGAAAATTGGTCTGGGCAGGAGGGGGGGTTTAGGTTCCCAGTAAGCAAGTGGTTAATGATCGACCCTTAGTTCCCATTGGCTCCATGTTTACGCATACTGCTCTCATGAGTTAACCCTACTCCAGGTAGATCTCTGTGTTTATTTAATTTGCCAACTGGGGAAATTTACCTTTATTTCATTGTAAACGGTTTCATACTTTTTAATTAAAACCTATTACACAAACTCATTTGGTCTATTTCTCAACAATTCTGGTGGTCCAGTCTCTGCATTTATGTAACCGCCTTCGTAGCCGATTGTTCCGTGTGTGCTCAGAGTAAGACACCACAACACCTTCCCGTGGGCCTCCTACAACCCAAACCCAATGGAGAGAGGCCTTGGACCCATTTGTCTATGGATTTTATTGTGGAGTTACCCAACTCCCAGGGCAACACAATTATTCTTATGGTGGTTGACCAGTTCTCGAAGATGTCACATTGTATTCCACTTAAGAAGTTGCCCACATCCAAAGAATTGGCATCCATTTTCGCTCAGGACATCTTTTAGTTACATGGGCTACCCAAGTTTATCATCTCGAACAGGGGTAGCCAGTTTGTGTTCAGGTTTTGGCGAGACTTTTGTGCACAGTTGAGAATTCAGCTTTCTTTCTCTTCAGCGTACCACCCGCAGGCCAATGGGGTAGCAGAACGAACCAATCAAGCCTTGGAGCAGTTTCTACGTTGCTATATTTCTGACCACCATAACAACTGGTCAGACCTCTTACCTTGGGCGGAGTTTTCTCACAATAGTGCCATCAATGCTGCTTCCAGATTGTCTCTGTTTATGGCGAATTATGGGTTCCAGCCATCCATGTTGCCTGACACATTTGTTTCTCAAAGAATTCCTGTGTTAGAGGAGCATCTCCGTGATCTCCGTTCCACTTGGGTGCAGGCCCAAGAGTCCTTGCGACGTGCCAGTGAGAGGTACAGACTCCATGCTGACCGCCGACGCCTACCTGCGCCTTCCTACCAAGTTGGGGAGAGGGTCTGGCTGTCATCTCATAACCTGCGACTCCATGTTCCCTCACTGAAACTGAACAAGAGATTACAGCGCACACATACAAAAATGAAATTTAAATCCTGCAAGGCTATTTAAAGCGCCTGAACATATTAAGCAAAAATATGGAGATTTGGTCACACCATATGACCATAGAGTGCTTAAGTCCACTACTGCGTCAAATTATCAGTGGATCCTATACTATTCATAGAATAAGCATAAGTATGAGACAATGTCGCGCTACTAGTGATAAAAAATATATGTAAAGTAAAATAATAAAGCCGCTAGCATAAACAGTATAGTGGACTGCACAGATGAGTGAAAAAATAAAAAATATATAAATGCAGCGCTAATATGTAACAAAGTGAAAAAGTGAAGTGTCACTTAAAGTGAAAATATAAAGCTGGTGGTGACTTATAGGTCAGACACCAGCATGAACAATTTACAAAAGAAACAAATCAGAAAAGTTTGTCACAGGTAAAAAAGTGATAGGTGAAATGTCCATATAAGACAGCAAAAAAAACTTGCACCCAAAACTGTCCGTGGTGAACCAAAAAGTAGGAGATTCCTCAGTGGATAAAATGAAGTTCCATGTGTAGATGATGCATGTAGATGGTAATTAATCAACCACTATATGTGACAGGAATAACCTCTTCATAAGATATTTTGCAACATCAAGATGGGAATAATTGAAGAAATGGGTACGCTTACCATGAGAAGTGGACAGACTAACCATACGGCGGTGGGTCAATCAGGCGTTTCGATTCAACAATCCAGCAGGTGTTTGATGGAAGGAGCTGGTGTGGAAATACACCTCCATACTTTCATCCAAAGCCGTGATAAACAAATGGTGTAGCTAGGACCCCCAAGCCAGCGAACTCGAACTCCCATGTAGTGGTCACACATGATAAGATGTACGAACTCCCAATGATATCACATCAAACCATGAAAAAAAAGGAGAGAAGAAAAGGGCCACATAGTGCGTGAATCCAAAAAATAGAAATGTATTAAAAAAAGCCAAAGCTCAACAGTACAATCCACCTGGTGGGTACAAAGAGTGATCACATAAAAAGTTAAAAACAGTATAGCGTGGTGTCAAAAAGCACAAAGGCTTAGCAACCCGACATGTTTCGGACAAAAGTCCTTCAACTGGGGCATAAAACCTAGTGTTAAGCACCACGCTATATAAAGACCTTAAAATTAACAAAGCCGCCGTTCAACTGGAAGTGCTGACACTGGGCAAGCATGATGACCAATCAGCGATCATCTAAGCACACACCTTCCTCGTCGGATGGTCATGTGACTATATGGGCCAATTACAACCATAAAACACCCTCCATCTGTGATCACATGTACGACGCTGCCGTAGCAATGTCATCGCGCTCTAGTGTTTGCGCTCCAAGCCTCCTTCTCATTACAGGCATCGGCCTGTGAGCTAACAGGGCTAGGGGTGAGGTAACCACACCGCACACCCAATGTGAGCAGAAGCGTCATCACACTTTGAAGAGACAGCGCTCGTAACCTGATAGCCACTCCTATAACAGGAGAGGCATTTGCAGGGTGGGCTCAGCAGCGGCTCACAGGATGATAAAAGAAGAGCATGCCTACAGTCACAGACCGAACCTAAATACAGAACAGCGGTGTGAGGATCCGACTTCCAAATTAAAAGGGATAAAATACAGAATATACGTCCCATATGAACATATAAAAATACATGATCAATAATACACATTACTCATATACATAGCCTTATAGAATAAATAAAAAAATGTATGACCTTTAGAAAGCTCTTGTTAATAAACACAGTGCATCATACATACTAGTCAAACATTGGTAAATACTGTAAAGGAACAGATAATTGAAAGATGGTGAATATCAATGTGTTGAATGGTAATATGATGCAAGATTATTAAGAATAAAAAAAGGGAACAGGAAAAATCCTGAAAATAAACACTAGCCAGAGTCTCCTTGTGAAACCCAGATATTTCCATGTTTGAAATATCCCAATACATTCACTATATATTAGAGAAAATAAATGATGTATCAAGCAGGAAATATACAAATAACTAAATACACCCAACAAACCATAAAAGAGGGCTATAAAACACTGCATATCAGGATTTATTAATAAAAGCGTTTATGTCCCATTCTATATTTAACCCATAGGGGGAGTAACACTTCAGCTGGTATATCCAGAAAGTCTCAAGTTAGGATACCCCTCTAATGCGTGGTCCTCCCCTCCAATGTGGGACAAATTTATCGATAATTTGGAACCTGGTGCCACTGGGATTTTTATCATGAAATTGTAAATAGTGTAGAGGGACGCTATGATTGGTGCGACCCAATTTGATGGAAGCAATATGTTTGTTTATTCTAACTGAGAATGATCTTATGGTACGTCCCACATATTGCTTGTGGCATGGACATGTAATAAGATAAACTATGTACCTGGTGGCACATGTGGTAAAATGTTTCATGTGGTAGACAGAAGAGGTGACAGTGGATTGAAAGGACTCTGATTTTTTCCGTCCACAAATATTATGTGCACATACATTACATTTTTTGCAGGGATAATATCCCTTAGATTCAGGAAAAAACGTGGGTTTTGTTGGAGCATCTACTACATTATGGGAAATCCGACTTCGTAAGGATGGTGCCCCCTTGTAAATTATACCTGCTTTAGTAGGAAGTACTGGACCAAGTATTGGGTCACTTCAGAACATTCCAATGACGGTTAAGAATGGTTTTAACCTGTTTATGTTGGACTGAAAACTGAGTGACTAAGGACCATTTAAACTTATTGTCAGGAACTCGTTTAGGTCATTCTGCAATAAGTGTACCTCGGTCCAGTGAAGAAATTCTTGCTATCTCCTCATCAATACTTGAAGACTGATATCCCTTATCCACAAACCGTTGTTTGAGAAACTGGGCTTGTCTAAAAAAAGTCCGTAGAGTCTGTACAATTTCTTTGAATACGTAACAACTGGCTACGGGGTATGGAGTCAAGCCATGGGCCATAATGGCAACTATCAGTGGGGATGTATCCGTTTCTGTCCAGCGGTTTGAAAAAAGTAGTAGTTACAAGGCGACGGTCAACTATGGAAATCTCCAAATCCAAAAAATGGATGGAGACAGAGCTGACCTCATAGGTAAGGGCGATCCCTCTTACATTATCATTCAAGGTGGCCATGAAGTCATGTAAAGACTCCTCATCTCCTCTCCATAGGAGGAGGATGTCGTCTATGTACCTGGCCCATAAGGTGAGCTTAGGTCACTGTAGTGGATAGACGACATCCTCCTCCCAAAGAGCCATGAAAAGGTTGGCGAGGCTGGGGGCAAATTTAGCCATACAGTGCTAAAGCCCACTACTGCGTCAAAGTACCTCATTATCTCTTGTTCTGTTTGTTTGTTAGCAACACCATATTTAATGTAATGGATTTTAGGGTTTGCCCCCCAAGTCTTTGTTTGTCTGTTATATGGGCCCTGACCAGATCCCTTGGGCTGGAGCACCCCATCCTTCCAGTAGTGAGGAGAAGGAGAAAATCCTTGTTCAGAACGCAATGCATCTGTGAATCAGATGCTTTCCCATAGGAGATAATAGGCTTGAAGTTCGCACCGCAATGCCCAAAAAACGCACACATTTTTGTGCAATTCGCAGTGCGAATGCAATGCACATATGTGAACCAGATACATTTAAATGAATGTATTATAAATGTCCTGCGAATTGGATGCGGCGTAAGCCGCATCTAATTTGCATAGGTGTGAACGGGGGCTCAAATGTCATTTTTGTATGTGTGCGCTGTAATATCTTGTTCTGTTTGTATATTCTTACAGCAGCACCATCTTTAATGTAATGCATTTTTTAGGGTGTGCCCCCCAAGTCTTTGTTAGTCCCTCACTGAAACTGGCACCGCTGTATATTGAGTCTTTCCGAATTCTCCATAGGATCAACCCACGCTTTAGAGCTTCCTTCCAACATGCGAATTTCTAATGTATTACATGTTTCCTTATTAAAACCGCTTCACCGCCTCGGTACCACGTCCTCGCCCAGTTCAGGTTGAGAACCACGAGGAATATGAGATACAATCTATCTCTGACTCCCGTTGTTTTTTTGGGCGCATACAGTACCTTGTTCATTGGAAAGGGTACGGTCTGGAATGATGTTGGGTCTCATCCTCGAAAGTACATGCTCCTCTGTCCTCCTCTGTGCTTTCAATAGACGTTTTCCCCTCAAACCTGGTGCCCCTCCAAGGGGGAGGGGTTGTTTGGGAGGGGTCATTGAGAAGGGGGTACTATCAGGGCTGGGCTCTTAGCAGCTACCTTCTCTGTACTCAGACTGCTCAGCTGCCGGATAATTGTCAGCAATCATTGATCCCTCAGTGGCTCACCTGGTTATCATTATCTGCTCGTCAGTCCCGCCTACAGCCAGCCGCTTCTGGCGATTTAAACTGCCTTGTTCATTCCTTTCCTGCCTTCGCCTTGGTCAAAATATCTGGAGATTCTCTGCTGTGTTCCTGTGAAAGACTTTGCCCGGCTGATGTCCCTTCTGATTCCTGATCCTGTTCTTTTGCCTCCGACTACGCTGATCTCTGGTTTCCTCATTACTGGCCTGTCTGACTACCCGCTTTGGTTACTGATCCATGGCCTATGTTTTGACCACGTTTACTGATCTGTACCATTTTTACCAATATATTAAAAGGTGTGATTTTTACTGCATTTCTGTCTCAGTCAGATTTATGGTTCCTGACAGTTTGTTATTTTTATAGAAAAAAAATGAGACTTTACAAACACTTTAAGCTTGAAAAAACACACAAAAACAACCAAAGATGCTCTTTTCAAGTGTTAATGAGGTCCAAGGGCTGGTTGCAGTAAATCAGACATCTCAGGTTAGGGGTAACTGAGTGAACATTCAGTTATTTATGGTATATACTGTGATGGCTTTCATTACTTTATGCCACTTTGGGTGGTTTATGGTAGTGTCTCCTATGTGCTGTGTCCATCGGTGGCCGCGGTTTTGTTTCTCCTTTCCGGGAGCTGCGATGTATAAATGGGGGGCCCCTTTTTTCCCCCCTGCTGTCCCCTCCCCTCCAAGATTTGTATGGGTGGGGCCACCTTTACATCGGCGCCATATATCTACACCCATCGTGTGACTTCCGCATATCTGCGGCTCCACGCTCTGGCGTGCAGTGCGTCATCCCGTTGGCTGGAGGAGCCCGCGCATGCGCAGCGCGGGCGTCCACCTTAGCCACGTTTGTATGGCGTTAGGGGCGTAGCCCAATGCTCCCTCTCGGGGATTTAAGTCTGGAGGCTGTAACATGGCGCACTCTTTTTTCTTTCCTCACTTGGATTGTTCCCTCACATCTGAGAGGTCCTACACATGGGTAAGCGTATCACAATCATTAATATGTCATTCTATCCTTACTCAATTTCACTTGCACATACTATGTGTGAATTGTTATACTCATTACTAAAAAGAAACATCTCTCTTTCTTTTCTTCCTTTATTTGGTTTGTTTTTATCCCACTCTTCGTATCGTGTTCATATCCACCCTTGGTTGTCTGTGCTCGCTTTTCATTTTAGTATACTATATGGACATAAAGATATACCTATATTTATATATTGTATATTTATTTCACCTTTAGGGTGTTTACCATCAGATCTACATATATTTTATTGCCAGCACTGTTACCATACTTTACATGGTTAATGAGACACACCAAGGAACACAATCCTTTTTTTTTCCTTTTCACACTATGCATCCTTCATACCCTATTCATCATTTTTCTTTTTCTTTCCTGTTTGCATCCACGCCTATTATGTCACGGATTTCTGTATATAAGAGTGATATCATACTTTTTATACTCTTAAATTACTATTTAAGCTTCATTCTGATCCAGATACTTATATATATATGATTTTTATTACAGTTGTCATGACATATATGGCCATTGGGGCATCCTAGGATATACAACATTCCCTCTCTCTCCTCGCCATGTCCGCCCTCTACTGGACCCCCGCTCCGTTGCTGCGGGCTACGCCCCTTCAGCTCCCGGTTGGAGCACTTTCCGCTGTTGCCTTTGTAGACCAGTCCTATGGACCCATTGACCATAATGCAAGTATGGGGTACCTTTTTAAGGCCATGTGCTTCTTTTCTGACCATAATCATCATTGAATGTTATATCTTATCGATACCTATTATTTTATAGATATCCTGCATATACACCAACTCCTGAGGAAGCGAGCAGAGCTCGCGAAACGCATCGAGTACATAAGCTGTATATGTATACTATGGATCTCATTACTGTAACCAACAGGTCAAAGGTCTAAGAGTACACAAGCTGTATATGTATACTATGTTACCATGTATTTTATTATTGGAACCAACATGTCAATGGTCTAATCATGCCCTATGATGTTTTTATGCTCATCATGTTTTTGGAACCTCAATAAATTTTTATACTATCTATCATGACCTCTATGACCAACTCATTTAAAGTCCCATGGGCGAATTTTTCTTGTTTTGTGATGGCTAGTTAGAACTGGTTGTTCACTTATTATTGATAGTATACAGGATTTATATAGCGCCGACAGTTTTCGCATCGCTTTACAACGTTAGGGCAGACAGTACAGTTACATTGCAATTCAATACAGGAGGAATCAGAGGGCCCTGATCATTAGAGCTTACAATCTAAGAGGGAGGGTCAAGTGATTTAAAAGGTAATAACTGTGTGCAATGAGGTGATGAAGAAAAGAGGGCAGAATAGGCTTCACTGAAGAAAAAGTTTTCAGGGATCGCCTAAAAGTGGCTAGAGTTGCAGATAATCGGACAGATTGGGGTAGGGAATTCCAAGGGATGGGAGAGGCTCGGGAGAAGTCCTGGAAGCAAGTATGGGAGGAGATAACAAGGGAGCTAGAGAGCAGGTGGTCTTGGGAGGAACGGAGAGGACGATTTGGTTGGTATTTTGAGACTAGGTTAATGATGTAGCTGGGGGAAGAGTTGTGGATGGCTTTGTAAGTTATTGTTAGTATTTTGAATTGAATTTGTTGAGTGGCAGCCAGTTGAGGGATTGGCAGAGAGGGGTAGCAGACGCTGAGCGGTTTGTAAGGTGGATGAGTCTGGCAGCAGCATTCATGATGGACTGAAGGGTGGATAGCCTATTTAAAGGTAAGCCAATGAGGAGGGAATTTCAGTAGTTGAGGCGAGAGATAACCAAGGAGTGAATCAGGAGCACTGAGGTTTTATTGGTTAGAAAGGGATGTATTTTAGAGATGTTTTGGAGGTTTATTTTATTTATTTATTTATTTATTTATAGGTTGAGGCGACAAGCTTTGGAAAGTAATTGGATGTGGGGCTGAAAGGAGAGTTCAGAGTACAGGATAACACCTAGCACCCTGGCATGCCGGAATGGGTGGATGGTTATGCTATTGCTCTTGATGGAGAAGTCAGGGCAAGAGGCATGTGGGGGAGGAAATTTTATGATCTCGGTTTTGGACAAGTTGAGTTTGAGGAAGTGGTGTGACATCCAGACAAATATGTCTGTTAGTTTTATTGTGTCGCATGACACACTTAGGCCCCTTTTACACGTGCGGATAGTATGTCCGTATTTCATCCATCCGTTTTCAGATGAAATACGGACATACATGCAATATTATTATTATTAATATTATTCTTATTTTATTTTTTATAGGTTTTTCCTTTTGCAAAGTACATTGGTCTTAGCATTAACAACATAAACACATAGCACTAAAAACAGTAGAGAGGAAAGTGATGGGGAACTGCTTTTGTTTGCGTTTTCTAAACTAATGTGTAATGTTAGCTAGGGTTGTCCCGATACCGATACTAGTATCGTTATGGGTCCTGATACTGAGTATTTGCAGGAGTACTTGTTTTTGAGCAAATGCTCCCAATGCCTAGTCTAATACCTGGACACTCAGGGATGATCGCTACTGTGGCGGGGGAAGTTATAATCACTGATCTCTCTGTGTGGCTTTCATTAAAGCATTATTAAAGCATCTGACAGCCGCTTCTCCTCCTCTCCCCTCTGCAGCTTTCAGCTGCTTTAATGAAAGCCACACAGGGAGATCGGTGATTATAACTTCCCCGCCGCTGCACCAATCATCCTTGAGTGTCCCCTGCATCCTTCTCTGTGCTCCTCCATGGGCTCCTCCGATCCCCCCCTGTCCTCCTCCATTCTCCCTCTGTGTGCTCCTCCAGTCCCCCCCTTCCTCCTCCGTTCCCCCTTCGTGTGCTCCTCCGGAAGGAATAGATGTGGAATAGATCAAGAACAGTACTTCTAGTCAAATAACAAATATAGCTGAGGATATGATCTGGTGGTGTCAATTCACTAAACAAAATGTGTTATTGCAAGTCTTGTTCCTACCATAACCTTATGTATTGCTACTCCCAAAGGAGCTGCTGGATAGGATGGATCCTCTGTTCTTTGCTTTGACCTTCTCAAGAACCTCAGCCCCTCTGACATACAAGGTTGAGTGTACAAACAATATCACAGGAAATCACTGAAAGTAATGCTTAGTTCCCAATAGTAGTGACATGTCAAAGAAAATAGGCACCAAGCCAGGTAGCAGGGTTGCCATCCTCCCGACGTAAAATTTACTGACATGACCCAAAAAAATTAACTGACAGAGCCAATTTTTTACTGGCGTGACAGAATAAAATGTATTGGCCAAGCCAAATTTTTACTGGCAGGTTAAAAAATTGGCCAAAATTACAGTTTTCTTAGTTCTTAATTAATTCTGTAATCTGTCAATATTTAAGCAAATATCAATATGCAGCTATGGCAAATGTGCTTAAGGTATAACAAAAAAACAAAAAGCACATGTCTCCTTTTTCATGAAGGTCAGGTTATTATAACCAAGCTCAGGTTCCCCGTTACATCAGATTTTGCAGGGTTCCCCTTTATAGTGCAAGGGGAAACCCTGCAGACCCTGATGTGAAAGGGAACACTGATGTAAAGGAGAATTCTGTGGACTCTGATGTAAAGGGGAATGCTGCAGAGTCTGATGTAAAGGGAAACTCTGATGTAAGGGGGTCTCTGGTGATAAGAGCCCACAGAGCTCTCCTTTACATCACAGTCCACAGAGTTCTCCCTTACATCAGACTCCAGAGTCCCCTTTTACATCGCAGTCCAAAGGGTTCCCCTTACAGTGTAAGGGGCAACTCTGTGGACCCTGGTGTAAAGGGGAACACCAAGGACAACAGAGTCTGCAGGATTTTCCCTTACAGTGCTGCAGACAATTATGTAAAGGGGAACACTGTGGACTCTGGTGTAAAGGGGAACTCTAATGGTGGTTTCTGAACATCAGAGCACCCCTTACATCAGAGTCTGGAGCATTCCCTTTTACATTAGAGTTCCTACTTACATCAGGGTCTACAGCATTGCCCATTACATCAGGGTTCCCCATTAAATCAGGGTCCACAGAGTTCCCCCTTGCATTGTCAGAGGGAATCCTGCACACTTTGATGTAAAGGGGAACTCTGAGGACACTGCTTTAAGGGGGTACACCGGGAACTCTGATGTGAGGGCAGACTCTGGTGACCACAGAACACCTTCTGCAGAGTTAATACACTAAGTTAAGGGGAGAACCCCCCCCCCCCTACATCAGTGAGCCCTCCTAACAGAATTTGTGTGGCTTGGCTGGAGGCTGGAGCTGTCACTGATCTGACCTCCTCCATTGCTCGCTCGGGTGCAGGTCAGTCAGACACGGTCCTCCGAGTGGGTTACTCCTCTGTTTTGATCTTCTTCACCACCTGTCCTCCAGCCCTCTTGGCAGCTAACGGCATTCCCACTCCTGATTCCCAGATAGTATGCCCAATCCTCTTGAGGATCTGACAGGGCTGAGGGAGAGAGGGAGAGCCAGGGAACCTGGCTATGACCAGGGCACAGGGAATAAGCAGGCAAACCCAGGCACCACCAATTCAACTTGCACATCCCTGGCAGGAAAGTCAAATGAGGGATAGAAGTAGCAGCTGCAGTCCCGGCTCCCCCTCCCCCTGCAATTTATAAAAGGCACCAACTGGTGCCATGATGTCACTGCACCCCCCCCCCCCTTGTCTGAGCCCAGCTGAGCCAGCTCAAAGTTCCGAAGCAGGCCCGCGGCCATATTTTTTACGGGTAGCCACTGTCTCTAACGGACATTTATGGACAGTTTGTAAATCAGCTGATTATTACAAAATGTCCATAAATTTATGGATGGTTGACTACCCTGCCAAGTAGTAAAGGCAAACTTAATATATTATCATACAATATGGTTGGTAACTAGACAAGCATAAAATGTATTACCACTTAAGGACCGGAAGGTTTTACCCCCCTTAATGACCAGGCCATTTTTTGTGATACGGCACTGCATTGCTTTAACTGACAATTGCGCGGTCGTGCAACGTTGTACCCAAACAAAATTAATGTTCTTTTTTCCCACAAATAGAGCTTTCTTTTGGTGGTATTTGATCACCTCTGCATTTTTTATTTTTTGCGCTATAAACAAAAAAGACCGACAATTTTGAAAAAAAAAAATTTTTTTTTACTTTTTGCTATAATAAATATAAAAAAAAAATGCCTTCATCAGTTTAGGCCAATATGTATTCTTCTACATATTTTTGGTAAAAAAAATCACAATAAGCGTATATTGATTGGTTTGCGCAAAAGCTATAGTGTCTACAAAATAGGGGATAGATTTATGGCATTTTTATTATAATTTTTCTTTTTTTTTTACTAGTAATGGCGGTGATCACTGATTTTTAGTGGGACTGCGACATTGCGGCATACATATCGGTGATTCTTGACACTTTTTTGGGACCAGTGACATTATTACAGTGATCAGAGCTAAAAATAGCCACAGATCACTGTATAAATGACAATGGCAGGTAAGGGGTTAACACTAGGGGGCGATCAAGGGGTTAAGTGTGTTCTAGGGAGATGATTCTAACTGTGGGGGGAGTGAACCGACTGGGAGTACAGAGAGATTGCTGTCCCTGATAAATAGGAACAGACAATCACACTGTACTCCCCTGAAAGAACAGGGATCTGTTTGTTTACATTGGCAGATCCCCGTTCTGCCCCTCTGAGAAGCGATTGCGGATGGCCACCAGAACCCACCCATTGGCTCCCCCGCCGTGCAGTGGGCATGCGCGCCCATGGTAACTCGTGCAGGAAACGACGTACAGGTACGTCGTTTCGTGCAATAGGGCCACCCAGTATATATGCGGTGGGCGGTCCTTAAGTGGTTAACAATGGTAATAACACAAATTAGCATATCAAGTGATTAACCATAAGGACTCGGCATAAGATGACATTTGGCATCTAGATTAGCATAAAGAGTAGCAAGGTCAGCTCAAGTGCAGCAGTGAGCAGAAATACATTTTAATCTACCAAGTGCTGGAACTGCCAGATTTATGGCAGCAATGCTAGTCCTAGAATGACTGCATATAGACAGTACAAGAGAACAGGAGGATGGTACAGAGGGGGCAGGGGAACAAAGGGGGCTTGTAGAATAATTATTATGGGAGGGGCAGTCCTTTGGGATGTTCTTGTGCTGGCAATTATTGGAGTGCCAGTTAACCTGCATGCAAAATAGGTACAGTATAGGTACTGTGTAGTCTGGGCACAGGTCCACTATAGATGTGGTTCTGATGCGGTAAAGGTTCCGTGTAATGCAGTATAAGGTTTGGTATAGGTGCAGCAGTGGCGGTGCGTCCATGCCGCCCCCTTTCTCCAGCTACCCCCCTCTGTGTATAATGGATAGATTCATGCATTAGAGCCATAAGCTCTAATAGGCTTCAAAAAAGGTGAACTGCGAGCGCAAAGGCAGTTCACCCAGAATGAATATTTACTTTGCTAACACTGAACCGCCTCTCAGCCAATCAGGAGGCGCAAATCTAATACCCGTCACCTGATTGGCTGAAGGCACAGGTGTCCTGATTGGACGCCTAACGGAACAGAAAAGAGCAGAGGAACGGAATGCTAGAGGACAGAGAGCCATGGAAGACAAGAGCTCGCTGCCATCACCTGCTGCATGTCCCACAGCTCGCCGCCACCAGGATGGGGTAAGTGTGTGCCGATCAGATGGCGAGTGGGGGGGGGGGGGGGGTCACAGAGGCTGCATATGATGGGCACACAGGCTACATATGATGGGTAACAGAGTGTACATATGTTGGGCACACAGGCTACATATGATGGGCACACAGGCTACATATGATGGGCACACAGGCTACATATCATGGGCACAAGCTGCATATGATGGGCACACAGGCTGCATATGATGGGCACAGGTGCTGAAAGTGATGGGCACAGTGGCTGCATTTGATGGGCACAGTGGCTGCGTTTGATGGGCACAGTGGCTGCAATTGATGGGCACAGTGGCTGTGTTTGATGGGCACAGTGGCTGCATTTGATGGGCACAGTGGCTGCGTTTGATGGCACAGTGGCTGCAATTGATGGCACAGTGAGGCTGCAATTGATGTTTTTTTTCTGAACTTTTTCAGTTTGTTTGTGCCCCCCCAAAAAATTTTGAGCACCACCTGCCATTGAGGTGCAGTCTAGGTTTGGGATAAGTGCGGTATAGAGTGCAGTACGGATTGGGTATACTTGGTGTTCTGCTCTCAGTCCTTGCTAGCAGCAATGGGCGCATAGCCTTCTCACCAGTTCCTGCGGTGCTGCGGTGGCCTCTTGCTGTATAAGGGGGCCCCCTTGGTCTTTCCCTGAAAAAAGAAAAAACGACTCCTGCGCACAGGTGGATCACCATATAAGTAGCACGTCAACACAGGCCTTGCTGCCCTCAAGGATGGGGGATCCTAGCAAAAACCGAAAGAAAAAAGAAACAAGGGCGCACCAGCCATGTGCATTACCTTTTAAAACATTTATTGAATAAAAATAGTAAAAAGAAACAACTCACAAGCAATTGGTGAAGGAGGCGCAACATAAAAATGCACCGATAAGCAGCATGCGACTTAGGATGAGCGAGACCTCCCAAGGATCGTGGAGGCACGCACAGGCATCACAATCAGCTAACGCGTTTCGAAGGGTATGTCCCTTCTTCGTCAGAGCTATGCAATGAACTCTCCTTCAGCAGTCCCCATTTATAAGTGCCTGAATGTCAGTTAAACAATCATGGGATAGGGGGCTCCTCCCCCTCAGGGGATGCCTCCCTCCCATGCCCTCCAATCATACGGGCAAGACTCTAATTAGTATACAAAGAATAAAAATAAAAATAAATAGTGAATATAATGAATTGATGTAGAAATATATATAACAATAAAACAGAGGCAGGCTGGGCCAATAGCAATAGATCGTGGCGCACTGTGCACACAAAATGCAGAGACAACAATGGCATTAATAATATCAAACGTACCAGATGGTGATTTTTAAAGTGGGAGATTCCCACCCACTACGGCTATTATTGCCCACTATGGTTTACATCTGGTACATTTGATATTATTAATGCCATTGTTGTCTCTGCATTTTGTGTGCACAGTGCGCCACGATCTATTGCTATTGGCCCAGCCTGCCTCTGTTTTATTGATATATATATTTCTACATCAATTCATTATATTCACTATTTATTTTTATTCTTTGTATACTAATTAGAGTCTTGCCCGTATGATTGGAGGGCATGGGAGGGAGGGATCCCCTGAGGGGGAGGAGCCCCATATCCCATGATTGTTTAACTGACATTCAGGCACTTATAAATGGGGACTGCTGAAGGAGAGTTCATTGCATAGCTCTGATGAAGAAGGGACGTACCCTTCGAAACGCGTTAGCTGATTGTGATGCCTGTGCGTGCCTCCATGATCCTTGGGAGGTCTCGCTCATCCTCGCTCATGCGCCCTTGTTTCTTTTTTCTCTTTCCCTGAAAACCTCCGGTGATCAGTGGTGGGAAACAGAGGGCGAGTGGAAGCTTCAGTCTCCCTGCTGCAGCAGTGTAGGTGCTGTGATGTGGGCAGTGCTGCGTGGCACCCAAGTGTCCTCACTCCCAGTCTCAGGCTTGGATCTCTGCATGTATGGTCTGCTGCTGGCGGACAAATATCCACACAGAGGTGCTTTCTCTCTAACTCCCTCAGTTCCGGGCAGTTTAATAAAAATGATCTCTCCACTCCTACTACTGCACAGTGCCTATTGGGATTTGTTTTGTAAAGAGTCCATTTGTCCCAATATATGGCTGTCATTTCAAAATACTCCTTCTAGGATTCTCAATGCTCTGTATAGAAGTCTATAGGAGAATGGTGCGGCATAACATCAGTAATTCAGTAGAGAGGGGAAAGAATAAAAGGCAATATCTCCTTCTCCATATTGCTGTAGCCCAGCACTTGGCTACACCTATTTATTATAACCCTTATTTTCCTCTTAAAGGGTAACTGTACTTTTATGTATTTTGGGGTGTAATTTCACATATGCCCATGGCATGTTTGAGCAATATATCATTTAGTGACAACTTTGTGTAAAAAAAAAAACCTGCCTCTCAACAAATAGCTTGGAGTGTCTACTTTCCAAAATGGGGTCACTTAGGAGGGTTTTGTTCTATCTTGAGATTTCAGGGCCTCCGAAACTGTGATAGGTAGTGAGGAAGTGAAATCACCATTTTACGCCCTTAGAAATCCTGAAGGCGGTCATTGGTCTTCAGGGTCCCGTACGCGGCTAGGCTCCCAAAAAGTCCTACACATGTGGTATCCCCGTACTCAGGAGAAGCAGCAAGATGTATTTTGGGAAGTAATTCCACATATACCCATGGCATGTATGAGCAATATACTGTATCATTTCAGTGACAACTTTGTGTAAATTTTTAATTTTTTTTCGTCATTTTTCAATCACTTGTGACAAAAAAATTAAATATTCAATGGACTCAACAAGTCTCTCAGCAAATTCCTTGGGGGTGTCTACTTTCCAAAATGGGGTCAGTTGGGGGAGTTTTGTTCTGCCCTGCCATTTTAACTCCTCAAGAAATGAGATAGGAAGTCATAAACTAAAAGCTGTGGAAATTCCAGAAAATGTACCATAGTTTGTAGACGCTATAACTTTTGCGCAAACCAATAAATATATACTTATTGAATTTTTTTTTACCCAAGACATGTGGCTGAATACATTTTGGCCTAAAAGTATGACTAAAATTGAGTTTATTGAATTTTTTTTATAACAAAAAGTAGAAATTATATACTATTTTCAAAATTTTCGGTCTTTTTTTCGTTTATATCGCAAAAAATAAAAATCCCAGAGGTGATCAAATACCACCAAAAGAAGGTTCTATTTGTGGGAAAAAAGGATGCAAATTTTGTTTGAGTACAGCATTGCATTACCAATTAAAATAGCGCAGCGCCAAATTGTAAAAAGTGCTCTGGTCATTAAAGTGATTGTAAGGGTAATTTAAAAAAACAAAAAAAAAACAAACATATCATACTTACTCGCACTGTGCAGCTCGTTTTGCACAGAGTGGCCCCGATCCTCCTCTTCTGGGGTCCCTCGGCAGCTCTTGCGACTCCTCCCTGCATCAGATAACCCCCTGAGAGAAGTGATCTGCCGGGGAATTACCTTGCGGGCATGCTCTCGAGTCCAGCATTCGGTGTCCATAGAGGCCAAATGCAGGACTCTGCCCCGTCACCCGGCGCTCGCGTCATTGGATTTGATTGACAGCAGCAGGAACCAATGGCTGCGCTGCTATCAATCTATCCAATCAAGAGGCGGGAGCCCTTGAGGAGAGAGACAGCGCCTCCCCGCCGACTGAATGAGAGGGTTCAGGTAAGTAAAATGGGGGGCTAGGGGGCTGGTGACTGCCAGGTGTTTTTTCACCTTAATGCATAGGATGCAAAAACACAAACCTTTACAACCCCTTTAGGGCTTGCAGAATAGAGAATAAAAAAAAATTTAATAGCAAGAAAGTGTTTTAAAGCTACATACAAATCTATATTTCAAAGCAAATGTTTATTTTTAGCAACAACATGGTATAGGTGGAGTTTAAGTTGATTGACAATAGCTTTCGCTTTGTTCACATTAAAAGAAGATCTGGAGGAGGTTCTGTCAATTACAGGCTGTGTCAAGTCCCTCCCTCCTCTTAGTCTATGGTGTGTATGTGCTATGTGCTGGGACTAATGGGGAGGTGAAGCCTCCATCAATTACCATCTTATATCCCAACCCCATAGTGTTTTGCAATAGGAGGACATGGGGGAGGAAGGAGGCAGGGGAGTGTTATTTACCACTGTGTGTATACACCCACATGTGTGACTCTTTAGTCATATGGACTGCACAGATAAAAAAGGAGCAAATGAACAGCTTGGAAGGGAACTGAAACTGGAGCATGCTCAGTAGAGGTCAACAGCTGGTTTACAAAATCTCAGGCTGCAGTGGGGAAACAGACAAGTTGGGAGGGACAGTGAACAGCAGGATCAGCCAGGATTTTTGCAGTCTACAGAAAACAAATGCCCCAGTGCAGGGGTCTCCAAACGATGGTCCTCCAGTTGTTCAGAAATTCCCGTCATGTCTGTGAATGTCAGAGTTTTACAATGCCTCATGGGATGTGTAGTTCAGCAACAGCTGGAGAGCCGTAGTTTTGAGATCCCTGCCCTAGTGGATGGGATAGTATGAACACAATGTAATATAGCATGTATTGGCAATTTTTGATGAATTGCGTTTAATGACACTTTAGATAGTATAGACATATAGTTAGTTATTCTTTAAAGTGTTGTTAAACCCAGCACCCTGCATCAGCAGATGGATTGGGGACAGTAAAAGAAGGGGAGAATCAGAGAAGACAGGATCAAACAGCCTTTTTACACAATACAGTGGATTAACCCCTTAGGTTCCGCAGTGAGTATAACAAGCATGCTTTACTGCATATACAGACTGATTTTATTGTTGTGGGTTTAGTATCACTTAAAATGTTTCTTTACATTATTGCACCCCCCTACTGCTATTATTATGCTTTTCTAAATAAAAAAAAATAATGATCTTCAACATACTATCAGAGGATTTGTTCTCTTTGTCATAATGTTATATCAATTTTAATTTTTTAATTTTTTTTGTTTTTAATTTTAAAATCACAGAAAATGGCCATGCTTTCATATCACTTTCCTGGTTCTCTTCACTATAGCTCAGCAGTGCCACAGGCAAATGGCTCCATCTTTGCCAAAATCACTACACCCCCCCATGTATATAACATCCAAGAGCGGGAGACCTGCAATTGTATATTTAAAATACAGCTGTTAAAATAAACTGTTGCTTTAAAAAAAATTGCTTCCAGGTAAAACGGTGATGAATTAAATGTGTACTTGCTAAGGATTGACTAGAGCATTCTTTCTAAACATCTGCCTTTACACAGATTTTCTTGGTGATCTCTGAATATGAAGAGCCTTGACCTGCTCAGTGTGGGAAGTTATGCATGGACTACATCCACTGCTAAGGTCTTAGAATAATCATTTATATTTAAACCGAAGCTTTTAAGGTCCATTAATTTTCCTCACCCATGCTCTAGTTGTGTGCTGTCCAGGTCATGTAACTGGTGAAGCATGTCGTCTGCTATTAGACCTTACCATGATAGGATATAATTATTCCCAACACTGTTCTGCAAGATTATGTACAACATATATTCCATGGCTTGGAATTTCATGATCTGATACATGTCTTTAATATGTGTTTGTTTTTATACAACAATAAAGTAACATATTTATTAAACTTGGCACATTTGGTCCTTTTTAGGGTACTTTTTCTTTTAACATTTTTATTGTATATATTTGCTCCCATAGGCAATGACTCTATGGCCTTGGAGGACCAGAGCAACGTCATGATGTCACTTCTGGTCCAGGCTGTAAGTAAATATATACAGTGGGGACGGAAAGTCCTCAGACCCCCTTAAATTTTTCACTCTTTGTTATATTGCAGCCATTTGCTAAAATCATTTAAGTTCATTTTTTTCCTCACACACAGCACCCCATATTGACAGAAAAACACAGAATTGTTGACATTTTTGCAGATTTATTAAAAAAGAAAAACTAAAATATCACATGGTCCTAAGTATTCAGACCCTTTGCTCAATATTTAGTAGAAGCACCCTTTTGATCTAATACAGCCATGACTCTTTTTGGGAAAGATGCAACAAGTTTTTCACACCTGGATTTGGGGATCCTCTGCCATTCCTCCTTGCAGATCCTCTCCAGTTCTGTCAGGTTGGATGGTAAACGTTGGTGGACAGCCATTTTTAGGTCTCTCCAGAGATGCTCAATTGGGTTTAAGTCAGGGCTCTGGCTGGGCCATTCAAGAACAGTCACGGAGTTGTTGTGAAGCCACTCCTTCATTATTTTAGCTGTGTGCTTAGGGTCATTGTCTTGTTGGAAGGTAAACCTTCGGCCCAGTCTGAGGTCCTGAGCACTCTGGAGAAGGTTTTCGTCCAGGATATCCCTGTACTTGGCCGCATTCATCTTTCCCTCAATTGCAACCAGTCGTCCTGTCCCTGCAGCTGAAAAACACCCCTACAGCATGATGCTGCCACCACCATGCTTCACTGTTGGGACTGTATTGGACAGGTGATGAGCAGTGCCTGGTTTTCTCCACACATACCTCTTAGAATTAAGGTCAAAAAGTTCTATCTTGGTCTCATCAGACCAAAGAATCTTATTTCTCACCATCTTGCAGTCCTTCAGGTGTTTTTTTAGCAAACTCCATATGGGCTTTCATGTGTCTTGCACTGAGGAGAGGCTTCCGTTGGGCCACTCTGCCATAAAGCCCCGACTGGTGGAGGGCTGCAGTGATGGTTGACTTTCTACAACTTTCTCCCATCTCCCGACTGAATCTCTGGAGCTCAGCCACAGTGATCTTTGGGTTCTTCTTTACCTCTCTCACCAAGGCTCTTCTCCCCCAATAGCTTAGTTTGGCCAGACAGCCAGCTCTAGGAAGGGTTCTGGTGGTCCCAAAGGTCTTCCATTTAAGGATTATGGAGGCCACTGTGCTCTTAGGAACCTTAAGTGCAGCAGAATTGTTTTTGTAACCTTGGCCAGATCTGTGCCTTGCCACAATTCTGTCTCTGAGCTCTTCAGGCAGTTCCTTTGACCTCATGATTCTCATTTGCTCTGACATGCACTGTGAGCTGTAAGGTCTTCTATAGACAGGTGTGTGGCTTTCCTAATCAAGTCCAATCAGTATAATCAAACACAGCTGGACTCAATTGAAGGTGTAGAACCATCTCAAGGATGATCAGAAGAAATGGACAGGACCTGAGTTAAATATATGAGTGTCCCAGCAAAGGGTATGAATACTTAGGACCATGTGATATTTCAGTTTTTCTTTTTTAATAAATCTGCAAAAATGTCAACAATTCTGTGTTTTTCTGTCAATATAGGGTGCTGTGTGTACATTAATGAGGAAAAAAATTAACTTAAATGTTTTAGCAAATGGCTGCAATATAACAAAGAGTGAAAAATTTAAGGGGGTCTGAATGAATTTTATCTTTTGCTTTTAAAGGTATAGAAGAGATTTGAGATCTTTTTGACCCGAGAGCTCTCCATAAAGAGTACTTGTCATCTTATTTCTATTACTAGGAATATTTACATTCCTTGTAATAGGAATAAAAATGATAATAAAAAAGAGACAGTGTAAAAATAAAAAGTAAAATAAATAATATTAATAAAAAAGGAAAAGTGCCTCCATCCCCCCCATGCTCTCACGCAGAAGGGAACTTGTACGTATACGGTATTCGAACCATACATGTGAGGTATCACCGCGCATGGTAGAGCAAGAGCAATAATTCTAGTGCTAGACCTCCTCTGTAACTTTAATCAGGTAACCTGTAAAGGTGTTTAAAACCTTGCCTATGGGGATTCTTAAGTACCGTAGTTTGTCGCCATTCCACGAGCGTGTGCAATATTAAAGCATGACATGTTAGGTGTCTATTTACTTGGATAAACATCATATTTCATATTATACAAAAGGACTGGGTTAACTATTGTGTATTGTTTGTTTTGTTTTTTCATGAAAGTGTATTTTTTCCAAAAAAATTGCATTTGCAAAAATACTGTGTGACATAAAAAATTGCAATGATTGCTATTTTATTCCCTAGGGTCTCCCTATGGTCTCTGCTAATAAAAAAATGTATAATGTTTGGAGGTTATAAGTCATTTTCTAGCAAAAAATACTGACTTAAACTTGTAAACAAAAAGTGCCAGAAAAAGCCTTGTCTGCAATTCAGATTTCAATTTTCGGAGTAGGGAAGGGGAGAATTTGAGAACAGGTATGCTTTAATTTTTAGATATACACTGATCAGCCATAACAATATGACCACCCACCAATTATTGAGTAGGTGTAGGCCCCCTTTTTTTTTTCAAGAAAGGTTATTACTTTTCACAAAATACAAAATAAAGGATACTATGTTCCTCAAAAGTAGGGTCGCAGCCCCTTAAACAAAAAGACAAAGCATACAATGGAATAAAGAAATTGGTAACACCCACAATCCAAACACACATCTCACGTCCTGGGTAAAAGGATAGTTTAAAGTATTAATGTTGAGGAGACATGGATGGATGGATGGGGGGGGGGTGCTCAAAGACACTGAACAGAAGGGGGGGTGGTACAATATTCTAGAAGAAGAGAGAGGGAGGGGGCTGACAGGTCACCAAACATGATGTCATTCATGGCCTCTTATGGTGACTGTTCCCCTACAGAGATAAATCTTTCTACATAAATCAACAAATAAAACTAAATAACATAAATAGAAAAGGACCTGTACAGTATAAGTTACTATAGCGAATGGAAACAAAAATCGCTATAATATGGGAAGACCAATTCTTGCATAAAAGGGATAATATCATGCTCAAATCAGCCGTTGAGGGGAGTTTGTATAACATTGGATTACATCTTGGTTGTAATAGAAAGATTTGTAAAGGGACGTCGCTTTCAACGTGAAAAAAATAAAATCAATAAAAGTCTGCCACTTGAAACGTTTTTTTGAAGTATTGTGAAACAGCTCCACATCCAGCATTTTCAGATCAAGGAGAGATTTCAACTCCCTTTTAACATCCGATAAGGTTAGAGATGAAGAGGAAGTCCATTTCTTCAAAATAGCCCTTCATGCCACCAACAAGCATATATGGATCAAGTGTAAATGGGTATGTCTCCTCGACGGGGTAACTACAAAAAAGGGCTGTCAAATCCAAAGATCAAAAGCAGTGGATCCTTGGGGATGCAGGAGTATGTTATCCCCTGAATATAAGTTCAATATAAGTTGACAGGACCAAAGGCAATGTGTGAGTGTGGGTTTTACGGTATCACACAGAGGTCAGCAAGCAGTTTGCGGGTTACCTTTGGCTGGAAGAAAGCTACAAAGGCTCTGTGAATAAGCCTAAGTTGAGCCTCTCCATGTTTCATTAACAGACAAGTAATTTTATCATACCCAGAAAGCAAGTTGGCAGTAAGTGAATCTGAGGGAAAGTCCCAATTTTTTACCAATGATCAGTGGAATGGATTCATGAACTTTACATTGAGAGGCTGGTAAATATCCAAAACGGAGTATGAGCCCTTGCACACTGGGGCGGTTTGCAGGCGCTATTGCGCTAATAATAGCGCCTGCAAACCGCCCCGAAAGTGCCGCTACTTTCATTCCAGTGTGCAAGCCCCGAGGGCTTGCACACTGGAGCGATGCGCTGGCAAGACGGTAAAAAAAGTCCTGCTAGCAGCATCTTCGGAGCGGTGAAGGAGCGGTGTGTATACCGCTCCTTTACCACTCCTGCCCATTGAAATCAATGGGACGGCGCGGCTATACCGCCAGCAAAGCGCCTCTGCAGAGGCGCTTTGCGGTGGTATTTAACTCTCTCGGCCGCTAGCGGGAGGTAAAACCGCCCCGCTAGCGGCCGCATACCGACGGTAAAACGCCGCTAATAATAGTGGCGTTTTACCGCCGATGCCGCCCCCCGCCCCAGTGTGCAAGGGCTCTATGAGTAATTATGTAAGAGGCGGTCAATCAAGGATAGCTGAAACCTCTTGTCTTTGTCATTGCAGCAGGATTTTGTGTAGCTTACACACTGCCAGTAGTGGAGAAGGTCATGGGATGGCAAAGCCTATTGGCTTATAAAATTTTAATAGTCAAGGGAGTTGCCTGAGGCAGGGTTAAAAAAGTTTAAAGAAAGATGTGAGTCCCTTAGATCTCCACAAAGTGAAGGACCTGAATAAGTAGATACCTGGAGATAAACGACGAGAAGCCCAATTTCTTGCGGATTTCTCTCAATGCTATAATAGTGTCCCTTAACAACACCTTATGTTGAAGGTGAGGGCATAATCATTTCCATTTGCTATTAGGGATGAGCCCATAGTTCGAGTCGAACGTAAGTTCGACTTAAACATCGGGTGTCCGCTTGCTCGCAAATGAACCAAACGTATGGGGCGTTCGCTGCAAATTTGAGCGCCATGGAACGCCCCATAATGCACTGCGAGATTGCAGTGCATTGATGTCTGATGATTGGCCAAGCATGCACCTGACCTGCATGCTTTGGCCAATTACAGCGCACTGCTGTGAGAGCCATAATTGGCCAAGGCAGGGTGCCTTTGGCCAATCATGGCTCATTGGGACTAAGTCCACGCTCCACACTATATAAGGCTGCTTATATAGCGGCCGCATATAGAGTGTGGACCGAGATAGATTGAGCTAGATTAGGCAGGCAGTGTGGCTAGTTAGTGGCATGCAGGCAGTGTATTTTATATATATATACACAGTCTAGTATATATATATATATATATATATATATATATATATATATATATATATATATATATATATATATATTTTGACACAGACATTCACTGTATTGTTCATTTAAGCACAAGAGACTCCATTTTGTTCTCACTATTGAAATGTGTTCTGTAACCTTCACCTAACACACAGACACATCTCCTGCTAGAAGCTCTCTACTCCACTTCCCTCTCAAGGTTTTACATTTACAATTGTTCTATTCGCTAGCTTTTAACAATATAATTCTATTTGTTAGCTTTTAATAACATATTTCTATTTGTTAGTTTTTAATAACATCTCACACCACCCCTTTCTTATCTATATATAAAATAACATGTAATAATACATTTTGACACTGAACGAACATTTTAAACACAGTGATTGAGTCCTGTGAATCTGTTCCTGCAGCTGCAGTATTAACTTTTGTTTTAGAGTCCCAATCAGATATTAGTCATAACAGTTTTGGCGAGTCAGATATCAGGAGTTTGACAGAGTCTCCAGAAGAAACCGCGCTTTGATCCGGATCATCGGGAATGCAGACCTCTAAATGCCGGCTAGGTAAGCTGTCCTTAACCACTTGCCGACCGCCTCACGCAGATATACTGCGGCAGAATGGCACGGGCAGGCAAAATCACGTACCTGGTACGTGATCTGCCTCCCACGGGCGGGGGGTCCGAGGAGGTCGGCTTCTGTCCGGGAGCGATCAGAGATGAGGGGGAGACCATCCATTCGTGCCCCCCCCCTCGCGATCGCTCCCAGCCAGTGAGATTCTTACTCTGCTGCTGTATAGTAAACAGAGGCAGAGGAAGTGATGTCATCTCTCCTCGAATCTGTATTTTCCGTTTCGGCGCCGAGGAGAGAAGACATCTGAGTGAGTTGCACAACACAACACACAGAGTAGAACACGCCAGGCATACATTACACCCCCCATCACCCCCCGATCACCCCCTGATCACCCCCACCCTCGTCACACTGACACCAAGCAGTTTTTTTTTTCTGATTACTGCATTGGTGTTAGTTTGTGACAGTTAGTGTGGTAGGGCAGTTAGTGTAAGCCTCCTTTAGGTCTACGGTACCTACCTAACACCCCCTAATAAAGTTTTAACCCCTTGATCACCCCCCCGTCGCCAGTGTCACTAATCGATGATTTTTCTGATCGCTGTATTAGTGTCACTGGTGACGCTAGTTAGGGAGGTAAAAATATAGGTTTGCCGTCAGCGTTTTATAGCGTCAGGGACCCCCATATACTACCCAATAAATGTTTTAACCCCTTGATTGCCCCCTAGTTAACCCTTTCACCAGTGATCACCGTATAACTGTTACAGGTGACGCTGGTTAGTTAGTTTATTTTTTATAAGTGTCAGGGCACCCGCCGTTTATTAACGAATAAAGGTTTAGCCCCCTGATTGGCCGGCGGTGATATAACTTGGTTTTAGGGTCAGATAGGGTCTGCGTCACCCCAGGCAGCGTCAGGTTAGCGCCAGAAGCGCTAACACCCACACACGCAGCATACGCCTCCCTTAGTGGTATAGTATCTGAACGGATCAATATCTGATCCGATCAGATCTATACTAGCGTCCCCAGCAGTTTAGGGTTCCCAAAAATGCAGTGTTAGCGGGATCAGCCCAGATACCTGCTAGCACCTGCATTTTGCCCCTCCGCCCGGCCCAGCTCAGCCCACCCAAGTGCAGTATTGATCGATCACTGTCACTTACAAAACACTAAATGCATAACTGCAGCGTTCGCAGAGTCAGGCCTGATCCCTGCGATCGCTAACAGTTTTTTTGGTAGCGTTTTGGTGAACTGGCAAGCAACAGCCCCAGGCAGCGTCAGGCTAGTGCCAGTAGCGATAACACCCACGCACGCACCGTACACCTCCCTTAGTGGTATAGTATCTGAACGGATCAATATCTGATCCGATCAGATCTATACTAGCGTCCCCAGCAGTTTAGGGTTCCCAAAAATGCAGTGTTAGCGGGATCAACCCAGATACCTGCTAGCACCTGCGTTTTGCCCCTCCGCCCGGCCCAGCCCACCCAAGTGCAGTATCGATCGATCACTGTCACTTACAAAACACTAAACGCATAACAGCAGCGTTCGCAGAGTCAGGCCTGATCCCTGCGATTGCTAACAGTTTTTTTGGTAGCGTTTTGGTGAACTGGCAAGCACCAGCGGCCTAGGACACCCCGGTCGTAGTCAAACCAGCACTGCAGTAATACTTGGTGACGTGGCGAGTCTCATAAGTGCAGTTCAAGCTGGTGAGGTGGCAAGCACAAGTAGTGTCCCGCTGCCACCAAGAAGAAGACAAACACAGGCCCGTCATGCCCATTGTGCCCTTCCTGCAGCATTCGCCAATCTGAATTGGGAACCCACCGCTTCTGCAGCACCCGTACTTCCCCCATTCACATCCTCAACCAAATGCAGTCGGCTGCATGAGAGGCATTTTCTTTATGTCCTCCCGAGTACCCCTACACAACGAACCCCCCCAAAAAAGATGTCGTGTCTGCAGCAAGCACGGATATAGACGTGACACCCGCTATTATTGTCCCTCCTGTCCTGACAATCCTGGTCTTTGCATTGGTGAAGGTTTTGAACGCTACCATACACTAGTTGAGTATTAGCGTAGGGTACAGCATTGCACAGACTAGGCACACTTTCACAGGGTCTCCCAAGATGCCATCGCATTTTGAGAGACCCGAATATGGAACCGGTTACAGTTATAAAAGTTACAGTTACAAAAAAAAGTGTAAAAAAAAAAAATAAAAAAACACAAAAAAATATATATAATAAAAAAAAAATAGTTGTCGTTTTATTGTTCTCTCTCTCTCTATTCTCTCTCTATTGTTCTGCTCTTTTTTACTGTATTCTATTCTGCAATGTTTTATTGTTATTATGTTTTATCATGTTTGCTTTTCAGGTATGCAATTTTTTATACTTTACTGTTTACTGTGTTTTATTGTTAACCTTTTTTTTGTCTTCAGGTACGCCATTCACGACTTTGAGTGGTTATACCAGAATGATGCCTGCAGGTTTAGGTGTCATCTTGGTATCATTCTTTTTAGCCGGCGGTCGGCTTTCATGTAAAAGCAATCCTAGCGGCTAATTAGACTGCTTTTACAATCAGTGGGAGGGAATGCCCCCCCCACCGTCTTCCATGTTTTTCTCTGGCTCTCCTGTCCCAACAGGAAACCTGAGAATGCAGCCGGTAATTCAGCCAGCTGACCATAGAGCTGATCAGAGACCAGAGTGGCTCCAAACATCTCTATGGCCTAAGAAACCGGAAGCTACGAGCATTTCATGACTTAGATTTCGCCGGATGTAAACAGCGCCATTGGAAAATTGGGAAAGCATTTTATCACACCGATCTTGGTGTGGTCAGATGCTTTGAGAGCAGAGGAGAGATCTAGGGTCTAATAGACCCCAATTTTTTCAAAAAAAGAGTACCTGTCACTACCTATTGCTACCATAGGGGATATTTACATTCCCTGAGATAACAATAAAAATGATTAAAAAAAATAAAAATGAAAGGAACAGTTTTAAAATAAGATAAAAAAGCAAAAAAATAGAAAAAAAAAAAAAAAAGCACCCCTGTCCCCCCTGCTCTCGCGCAAAGGTGAACGCAAGCGTCGGCCTGGTGTCAAATGTAAACAGCAATTGCACCATGCATGTGAGGTATCACCGCTAAGGTCAGATCAAGGGCAGTAATTTTAGCAGTAGACCTCCTCTGTAAATCTAAAGTGGTAACCTGTAAAGGCTTTTAAAGGCTATTAAAAATGTATTTAGTTTGTCGCCACTACACGTATGTGCGCAATTTTAAAGCATGTCATGTTTGGTATCCATGTACTCGGCCTAAGATCATCTTTTTTATTTCCTCAAACATTTGGGCAATATAGTGTGTTTTAGTGCATTAAAATTTTAAAAAGTGTGTTTTTTCGGAGGCCATGGAATGCCAAGGTGGCACAACTCCCCCCCAAATGACCCTATTTTGGAAAGTAGACACCCCAAGCTATTTGCTGAGAGGTATAGTGAGTATTTTGCAGACCTCACTTTTTGTCACAAGTTTTGAAAAATGAAAAAAAAAATGTTTTTCTTGTCTTTCTTCATTTTCAAAAACAAACGAGAGCTGCAAAATACTCACCATGCCTCTCAGCAAATAGGTTGGGGTGTCTATTTTCCAAAATGGGGTCATTTGGGGGGGGGTTGTGCCACCTGGGCAATCTATGGCCCCCAAAACTGTGATAGGCAGTGAAGAGTGAAATCAAAAATTTATGCCCTTAGAAATCCTGAAGGCGGTGATTGGTTTTCGGGGCCCCGTACGCGGCTAGGCTCCCAAAAAGTCCCACACATGTGGTATTCCCATACTCAGGAGAATCAGCAGAATGTATTTTAGGGTGCAATTCCACATATGCCCATGGCCTGTGTGAGCAATATATCATTTAGTGACAACTTTTTGTAAATTTTTTTTGTCATTATTCAATCACTCGGGACAAAAAAAAAATAATATTCAATGGGCTCAACATGCCTCTCAGCAATTTCCTTGGGGTGTCTACTTTCCAAAATTGGGTCATTTGGGGGGGTTTTGTACTGCCCTGCCATTTTAGCATCTCAAGAAATGACCTCAAGAAATGACATAAAGTCATAAATTAAAAGCTGTGTAAATTCTATAAAATGTACCCTAGTTTGTAGACTAGTAACTTTTGCACAAACCAATAAATATACGCTTATTGACATTTTTTTTTACCAAAGACATGTGGCTGAATAGATTTTGGCCTAAATGTATGACTAAAATTGAGTTAATTGGATTTTTTTTACAACAAAAAGTAGAAAATATCATATTTTTTCAAAATTTTCGGTCTTTTTCCGTTTATAGCGCAACAAATAAAAACCGCAGAGGTGATCAAAAACCATCAAAGAAAGCTCTATTTGTGGGAAGAAAAGGACGCAAATTTTGTTTGGGTACAGCATTGCATGACCGTGAAATTAGCAGTTAAAGCGACGCAGTGCCAAATTGTAAAAAGTGCTCTGGTCAGGAAGGGGGTAAATCCTTCTGGGGCTGAAGTGGTTAAAGTGGTGTTCCGGCCGAAATTACACTTTTTAAATAAAAATACCCCTATAATACACAAGTTTAATGTGTTCTAGTAAAGTTAATCTGTAAACTAAAGTCTGTTTTGTTAGGTTATTACAGCATTTTGAAAGTTTATAAACTAGCAGCAGACTGTGGCCATCTTAAGTGTGGGCATCTGAAGCCAGACTGTATTCCTTCCTGGATTTCATCCTTGCAGATCTTGCACATGCTCAGTGCTGCACAAGCGGTGTAATAGGTTTCAGGTTAGGTTTCCATAGCAATGGCAGTGTAAGAGGAAGTTGCTGCCCCTTATCTATACAAACCTCCCCTCCCTCCAGGAAATCTTGTTCTACACACACACAGACACACAGACACAGACACACACACACACACACACTACTTTTTTCTGTACAGCTTTTCATTTAAAAAAATCATAATAAACTCAGCAACACAATTAATTTATGCATCTAGATGTATTGAAGACGACTTTATGAAGTTCAAACTGCGCATATTAAAAATGTAGAAAAATAGGGCTTGTGTTTTGGTGTTATATGGGATGGGATGGTGGGATTATTTAAAAAACTGCAACTTACAACTATTTGCACGAACAACTTTCTCTATGTTACATAGATAATTGTGTTAAAATTGAGAAAATATTCCCCCATCACATTGCATCATCCCCCCGCCAAATCGCATCGCCCCCAGCAAATCACATTGCCTCAGTACATCGCATCGCCCCCCGCACATCGCATCAGCAAACTGCATCGCATCGCCCCCAGCACATTGAATCACATCAACACATCTAATCGCATCGCCCCAGCACATCGCATTGCCCCAGCACATCGCATCGCACTGCCCCCAGCACATCGAATCGCATCACCCCAGCACAACGAATCGCATCTCCCCCAGCACATCGCATCACACTGCCCCCAGCACATTGAATCGCATCTCCCCAGCACATCGAATGGCACTGCCCCAGCACATCGAATCGGCCCCAGCACATCGCATTGCACTGCCCCCAGCACATCGAATCGCATCGCCCCAGCACATCAAATCGCATCTCCCCCAGCACATCGAATCGCATCACCCCCAGCACATTGCATCACCCCTAGCACATCGAATCGCATCGCCCAAAGCACATTGCATCACCCCCAACACATCGAATCGCATCAGCACATCGAATCGCATCTCCCTAGCACATTGCTTCTAATCGAATTGCCCCAGCACATCGAATTGCATCTACAGACAGGAAGTTCTGGGTGAGAGGTGAGACGAGAGGAAGCAGAGAGGAGACATTGCTGGAAGTGGCAGCAGAGGAGGACGGTTTCAGATCCTATATTGCTACACAGTGGCACATATAGTGGATGTCTTAGACCCCAGGAGGGGGAGAAGGATCTGATTTCATTTCTAACAACATCCTGAAAGGGGACAAAAGGACTCCGGTTTAAACAGTACTATTGAGCAAAATCTTCGACATTATTGAGGGGTAATGCTGGTGAATTGACTGTAAGGTCTTCAGGCCTCTACCTGTGGCTGAGGGCAGCCCCCTTCCCCCTTTTTTCTTTCTGGGATCTCCTCCCCAGATGATAACACTTCGCTGAGGGATGAGCCTCCTTTTCTTGTGGATCCATCTATCGGCATTATTGTTCTTGATGTCCTAGCACAGCTCCCACCTGACTCCCTGACGGTTTGGAACAGCAGGATTTCAAAGCCCATTTAGACCCTCTGTAACGGGGGGTCATGAGGTTCTGGTAAGCGGCCAGGCTCTTTATTCATGGTGGTGGACCCATATACTTAGGATTTCACAACAATTGGATAAATTTTGGATTGCAACATCACCCTTTGGTGTTCATGTGTGTGGACTTTTCATTACACCTCCTATTTAATATATATTGCAGTTTTTTTCACGTTTATTTTCTGCACTAATGTTCCATATTCATATGGTCTATCATATTTGCTTAAGGGGAGGTTGGATCATTTTAAACCTCGTACCTACTTTGAGTTTATTGTATGCACATATGGTTTCCCTGCACTTGTGTTATAAATATTTTTAGTCACATATATTGTATTTTGTTCAGATGCGCGAGTCAATATTTTTCTCATCAAATTGCATCGCTCAAAGCACATTGCATCATCCCCAACACATCGAATCTCTTCAGCACATTGAATCTCATCAGCACATCGAATTGCATCTCCCCCAGCACATCGAATTGCCCAAAGCACATTGCATCACCCACAAAACATCGAATCGCATCGCCCCCAGCACATTGAATCGCAACTCCCCCAGCACATCGAATTGCATCGCCCCAGCACATCCCCCAGAGTGAGCGAGTGAAATAGAAAGAGAAGAGAGAGAGAGAAAAATGGTGAAGAGTGAGCTAGTGAAGAGCAAGCGAGGAGAGAGAGAGAGAGAGAGAGAGAGAGAGGCAGAAATAGAAAAAGAGAAAAGTGAGCAAGTGAAGAGCAAGTGAGAGAGAGAGAAAGAGAAATAGAAATAAAGAAATAAAGAAGAGTGAGCTAGTGAAGAGTGAGAGAAGAGCAAACGAGAGTGAGAGAGAGGAGAGAGAGGAAGAAATAGAAAAAGAGAAGAGTGAGCGAGTGAAGAGCAAGAGAGAGAGAGAGATAACTAGATAAAGAGAAGAGCGAGAGAGAGTGTGTGTGAGAGAGAGAAATAGAGAAGAGTGAGCGAGTGAAGAGTGAGCGAGAGAAGAGCAAGCGAGAGGAGAGCGAGAGAGAGAGAGAGAGGCAGAAATAGAAAAAGAGAAGAGTAAGCAAGTGAAGAACGAGAGAGAGAAGAGTGAGCAAACTAGAGAAGACTGAGCGGAAGTAGAGAGAGAGAGAGAAAAATAGAAGAGTGAGCGAGTGAAGAGCGAGAGAAAGAGAGCGAGAGAAAGAAAGGGAGATAAAGAGAGCCATATCTTAGGATGAGTATAAAGGATAAGGAGGTGGAGAATTAGGATAGATGATGAGAAGGATCATAAAAGGTGGCGGTGCTGGAATATTGATGCGGAGGATAAATAGGATAGAGGAAGGACCAGGAGTAGGACGATGGTGGAGTATAGAGAATAAGGTGGAGTAGTATAGTGAACGAGGATAAAAGAGGATAAGGAGGAGGAGGACAGAGCAAGATAGTGGATGAGATGGTGGATAAAGTTTGATGGTGAAGGAAAATGGAGGAGGTTAGCGTATGTACGATAGAGGTGGAGAATGATGAAAGATAGTGGATGAGATGGTGGATAAAGTTTGATGGTGAAGGAAAATGGAGGAGGTTAGCGTATGTACGATAGAGGTGGAGAATGATGAAAGATAGTGGATGAAGGAGAAGGGAGAGGACGAAAATGAAAGATGAAGGATAGAGAATGTGATGGTGCATAAAGGATGAATTCGGTGGAAGATAGTGGATAATAGAGGTAAAGGAATACAGTGGAGAATAGAGGTAGAGGAATACAGTGGAGAATAGAGGTAGAGGAATACAGTGGATGATAGAGGTAGAGGAATACAGTGGAGAATAGAGGTAGAGGAATACAGTGGAGAATAGAGGTAGAGGAATACAGTGGATGATAGAGGTAGAGGAATACAGTGGAGAATAGAGGTAGAGGAATACAGTGGATGATAGAGGTAGAGGAATACAGTGGAGAATAGAGGTAGAGGAATACAGTGGAGAATAGAGGTAGAGGAATACAGTGGAGAATAGAGGTAGAGGAATACAGTGGATGACAGAGGTAGAGGAATACAGTGGAGATTAGAGGTAAAGGAATACAATGGAGAATAGAGGTAGAGGAATACAGTGGATGATAGAGGTAGAGGAATACAGTGGATGACAGAGGTAGAGGAATACAATGGAGAATAGAGGTAGAGGAATACAGTGGAGAATAGAGGTAGAGGAATACAGTGGAGAATAGAGGTAGAGGAATACAGTGGAGAATAGAGGTAGAGGAATACAGTGGAGAATAGAGGTAGAGGAATACAGTGGAGAATAGAGGTAGAGGAATACAGGACATCCATATGTGTTCTGGCAATAAAGGGCTTTGTTCCCTTTTTAAAAATGGCGCAAAAATGGCGCTGTGATCCGCCTCAAATCGCATCTTTTCCTGCCTGAAAATAACACGTTTTTTCAGCGCAGTCATGCCCACAGACTAATGGGAAATTATGACACTCATTTCCCATGAGGCAATGCGAGTAAGGAAAAGAGGTAGATCACCGCGGAATAGGAAGAAGGCAGATTAGGAAATCTGCCTAGCAACAGATTTTTCCAGGCAAGTGAAAACATTTTTTTAAAATAAATGTTTATTAGTACATTAAAAGGAAGATAATAAGGTGAAATTTATTTTTAGGGTGGCCCTCCACTTTAAGCTTGCTATAATGCTGCCTTTCCTATGTATCCTATCTGTCGGTTCTCAAGGGATCCAGACCACTCACTGACCTTTCTGGTTGGGTAACGTGTTGACAGTAAATCTCAAATTAAATGGCATGTACCTTTTAGTCCCCAAGAAATGAGAGCCATATTAGAGGGATTGGGAGGCTTCTGCTACTGACATTCATCAGCTTCTTATTAAAGCAGTGGGAAGCAACATGTCTGGCTATATACTTAAAGAATGTGGTGTAGACGTCAAAAATCTAGGTAAGATGGTTAGTGGATGGGAGGTTTGTGAGAAATTGAAGGAAAAATTGCCCCAAATATATGGACAAACCAGACATGCTGAATTTATGAATGCTAAGCAAGGGAAAGAGGAAGCAGCAGGGGCTTATTGGAGACGGTTAAGCGATATGGCTGAGGAAGCAGGCATTAAAATAGAGGTAGAGAAGGCAGGAGAAACTACAAGTCCATCAACACAACTGGTGAAACAAAGGTTTCTTGATGGTTTAATACCCCAGTTCAAAGAAAAGTTGTGCACAGCAAGGCCTGAGGCAGGCAATATGTCTATTCGAGACATCCTGCCTATCCTGTTATCCATAGAAAACAGGATTAACCAAAAAGACAGCAAACCCAAGGTTATGTACATGGGGAAGCAGAGAGGAAGAGGAAGAGGTAAAAGCAATTTCAGAAATCATGGCAATCGGGGACCAATTATATGCTACAATTGTAATGGGGAAGGACACATAGCCAAATTCTGCCATCTTCCTGACCATAGACTGGAAAGGAGCTTAGAGGCACCTCATGCTGATCCCAGTTCTCTGCCAAAAGCAGTGGATCAGGCATAGGAAAATGGCATGCCAGTATCAATCATGGTAAATAGGAGAGACAATGGTCCCCAGGCCAGAGTAAAGGTATTTTTACAAGAACTCCCCTATCCTGGAGGAGAAACAGAATTAACCTGTTTAATAGATACTGGTGCAAGCCGAAGTGTTTTTAATATAGAGGACTTACCTCCAGGATTATTATCTACAAATGTTATCTCTGGTGTTGGCCTAACCGGGACCTCTACTGATTTGGTTGAGTCCAAGCCACTTAAACTCAGGCTAGGACAGCAAACAGAAATTGTCACTAAATTGTTAGTTTCAGACACAGTTCCTACTAATCTGTTGGGAGCTGACATTTTGAACTAAATTTTAGCAAACATAGACTACACTCCTACAGGAGTCCAAATGGTCAGTAGTCTGTCAGTAGAAGTTTTAAATTCTGTCTGTGGAGTATTTTTAATCCAAGATTCCACTCCGCAATTTCCACCAAAATTGAAAGTGATTCCCACTGAATTATGGGCCACCAGCAAATATGATGTAGGTCTGCTGGATTGCACCCCAGTCATGATAAAAATTAAACCGGAAGCCCATCTCCCACAGATTAAACAGTACCCACTGAGTATTGCTCAGATTGAGGGGATAAAGGATCAAATCACTCAACTGAAAGCAGCACAGGTTGTTGTACCAATTAGGTCACAAGTCAATACACCCCTGTTCCCAATTGCAAAGAAGCCAGACAAGAAGGGTGGGCAGGTGACATACCGCATGGTGCATGATTTGAGAACCATTAACATTATAATTGAGGCAGATCCACCGATCGTGCCCAACCCCCGCACTTTACTAAGTGGAATACCTGCCTCCAGCACCTGCTTTACAGTGATTGATCTTGCAAACGCTTTCTTTTCGGTGCCCCTGCACTCAGATTGCTGGCACCTTTTTTCATTTACCCATGATGCCCAAAAGTTAGCATGGACAAGGTTTCCCCAAGGCTGTGTGAGTAGCCCCTCTGAATATAATACTGCGTTAAAGCAAGTTTTGGACCAATGGTCCCCCTCACACCCAAAAACAGTTTTGCTTCAGTACATAGACGATTTGCTTATTTGTTCTGATACAAAGGACATTTGTAGCAGAGAAACAGTAATGCCGCGTACACACGACCAGTTTTGCCGTCGGAATAAACTCTGAAGGTTTCTCCGACGGAACTCCGACGGAATTCCATTCAAGCGATCTTGTCTACACATGGTCAATCCAAAGTCTGACCAAAGTCCGACCGTCCAGAACGTAGTGACATACAACACTTATGACGGGACTAGAAAAAGGAAGTTCAATAGCCAGTAGCCAATAGCTTCCGTCTTGTACTTGCTTCAGAGCATGCGCCGTTTTTGGTCCGTCGGAACAGCATACAGACGATCGGTTTTCCCGATAGGAATTGGTTCCGTCGGAAATATTTAGAACATGTTCCATTTCTAGGTCCGTCAGAATTTTCGAAAAAAAAAGTCCGATGAGGCCTACACACGATCGGAATAGACAATGAAAAGCTTCCGTCTGACTTTTTCTGTCGGACATTCCGCTCGTGTGTACACGCATGTTTCTCTATAACAGTGACAACAAAGTTAGCAAAGATAAGCTACAATACTGCCAAGAGAAAGTGATCTTCCTGGGTCACTGCATTTCACATGGAATCCCTCACCTAACCCCAGATCGAGTTAAAACTCTACAAAAATTTGAAAAGCCAAGAAATGTACGGCAACTACGTGCCTTCCTGGGGTTAGTGGGATATTGTAGAGACTGGATTCCAAATGCATCAGAACTTATGGCTCCTCTATATGAGGCTACCACTAGAAACCTTTTCAAGCTCACATGGGACAATGAATTGCAGATGAAGGAGCTTATTAAAACTTTGTCTGAAGCTCCCGCCATTGGACTTCCTGACTATACTAAGACTTTCTCATTGTTCTGTCATGAAGTCAATGGATTTGCTGCAGGTGTACTCACCCAGCTACATGGAGACAAACAGAGACCTGTGATGTATGTATCAGCCTCATTAGACCCTGTTATCAAAGGCTCCCCCAGTTGTATGCGAGCCATAGCAGCCTGCATTTTGCTGCTAGACAAAGTAACAGAGCTTGTACTAGATTCTGCTCTGATCCTGTATGTGCCACATGCAGTACAGGAAATCATGAATCAAGTAAATACCAGACATGTGTCTGCCAGTAGATTTGACAAGTACCAGTCTGCTCTTTTTGCTTCATTGAATTTAACAATCAAACGATGTGTTACTTTAAATCCGGCTACTCTTCTTCCTATAATTGATGAGGAAGATACAACAAATGGTACTGATGTAGAACCTGAGAGTTTTTCTCATGATTATATGGCTCTGATGGAGGTAGAAAGGGCCTCTGTCACACCAGCAAAAGATGAGCCCTTATCAGATTGTGACACACACTTTTTCATAGATGGTTCCAGATTTTACATTGATGATGGTCAGCCACACACACAGGGTTTGCTGTAACCACTACAGACACCATTTTACATCAGGAAGCATTGACACCCCAGATGTCAGCACAGGAAGCGGAGTTGTGTGCTGTAGTCAAAGCATGTCATCTCCTAGAGAATCAAAGGGGAAACTTTTACACTGACAGCAGATATGCGTTTGGAATAGCCCACAATTTTGGGCTTATTTGGAAAGCACAGAACTTCCTGACTATTGCAGGGAAGCCAGTGAGACATGCAAAACTCATAGAGCGGCTATTTGAGGCCTTTCAGAAACCAGCAGAAGTTGCCATCTTGAAGGTAAAAGGACATGCAAGGGGAAATGACGTGACAGCCAGAGGAAATGCTTTAGCGGACCAAGCGGCAAATGATGCTGCCCTTATGGCATTTGGAGTCACACCCCCTGTAGGGGTCACCCAGGTAGCGGGCACAGATCCCCCTAGAGCAGTGGGATGTAGAAACTCTAATTCAGTTGCAGAACCAGGCCCCTGATGAAGAGAAGGATAAGTGGCTCAAATGTAATCCTACCCAAAATCAGCAGGGCCCGTGGAGCTCTGACAACAGGTGGTGTCTACCCAGGAGTTTGTACCCAGTTTTAGCACAACTGGCACATGGCGTCAGTCATCTTGCTAAGGGCGCGATGGTGGCACTTACTGACTGCTATTGGATAGCACCTGGATGTAGTGCATTTGCAGCCAGGTTTTGTGCTTCATGTCTCACTTGTGCTGTGTACAATGCAGGGAGGCCTGTCCATGTTCCCCAAAAGCATTCTCCTAAGCCAGATTTCCCTTTCCAAAGAATTCAAATAGACTACATTCAGATGCTCAGAATAGGCACCTATGAGTATGCTTTAGTGTGTGTTGACATGTTCTCAGGTTGGCCCGAGTGCTGGTTGGTAGATAAAGCAAATGCAAAAACAACAGCCAAGAAAATTTTGAATGAAATAGTTTGTAGTTATGGAGTTCCTGAAACTATTGAGAGTGACAGAGGAACCCATTTTACTGGGGAACTAATGAAAGAGGTAATGGAAGCCCTTCACGTGCAGCAAGCTTTCCATACACCTTATCATCCACAAAGTAGTGGTAAGGTTGAGAGACTTAATAGAATTTTGAAAAAACAGATGTGCAAAAATTAAAGCAGATATAAGAAAAGGATGGGTGGAAGCTTTGCCATTATATTCTATACGAACTACCCCTAAACAACCACATGGGCTGTCCCCCTATGAGATTTTATTTGGAGGGTCACCCAAAACAGGGCTATATTTTCCCCAACAGTTGCAGGCTTCTCACTCTAGTCTGTTAGAATATGTTCAGATTTTGCAAATAACATTGAATAAAATATATGAACGTGTTTATAAATCTATCCCCGACCCAGATTCTGTTTCAGGTATTCACAGAATCCAACCAGGTGACTGGGTGGTGGTCAAGCGACACGTCAGAAAGCTGTTAGAACCAAAATTTGACGGACCACATTTGGTGCTTTTGACAACCGGTTCCGCTGTCAAGTTGGAAGGAAAGCCCACCTGGATTCACGCCAGTCACTGCAAGAAAATCCTGAAGTGATGATATCCTTTGAAAAAATTATGATGATGTTTCTTTTCTTTTTGTTGTTTGTGAGAACTGAGACATGGAAAAATAACCCTTTCATCCAAATTGTATGCAACCCATAGCAACACTAGTAACTGCTGGGTGTGTTCTCACTTACATCCCCAAACAGGAACAATATCCATGATAGCAATGCCTCTCAAATTCACTGATCTAAACAGAACCAGAATAAATGGCTCATACATAGTCTCCACAGCTAATGAGCACAGATCAGTAACTTTGATGGTTTCAAAACAGATAGACACTCCACAGATTTGTTTAAACATTACATGCCCGTTTAACACTAAATGTACACGGTTGGGCAATTCAGATTGCACAGGAGCAAAAATTACAGTTTATGGAGGAAACTATGGTCAATAATATTATATCCCAGATCCAGAACTGAACCCTTTTTTAGTACAAATTGCTCACAGTTCCCAATATGTGAAAATATCGGTTACCTGAGATTCCATGTTATTGCTTCCAGTTTTTTAGGAGCAGGTATACCATCCATACATAGAGGGTTATATTATATATGTGGAGATAAAGCTTACGCCTGGTTTCCTACTAATGTTACAGGTACATGTTATATTGGGAAGTTAGCACCTGCTTTGGCTGTTCGCAAAGATACAGTGCAACCAGATCAAAGTACAGAATACCCTTTAGTATTCAAAAGAGAGCTGTTCACGGAAGGTGACATGGCATGGTCCTGGTTCCCTTCCTGGACAGGACGGGGAATTGAAGCAATGAAAAGACTAAATAATTACACTAGAATTGTAGATGAGATTATTAACCTTACTACCACTGATATAGATTTATTAAAGAGGAAAAGCATAATGGGCTACTATGCATCAGATAGTAGCCCATTATGTGTCACTTACCTGACACAGGAGCTTGCAATGTCGCCGCTATCCCCTCTGCTACAGAGCGTCCATCTTCTTTCCGGGTAACGTGGCTCTGGCATATTGCCATTAGTAGCGGCATGCTCAGTGCGCCTGCGTGCCGCTGTCTACAGCGCATGCACCATAGACAGCGGTGCCTGTCTTTTTGCAAATATCTCCTAAACCATGTAGGTTTAGGAAATATTTCTTGGACCTACAGGTAAGCCTTAATCTAGGCTTACCTGTAGGTCAAAGTGGTCTGTAAGGGTTTACAACCACTTTAAGTGAAGAAATGGCTCAGCTTAAAAAAGTAGTATTAGAGCACAGATTAATGCTAAATTATCTCACTGCAGCTTAAGGTGGGATGTGTATTTCACACTGACTGTTGTATATACATTTCTGATAATGAGCACATTATTAAAGGGCATCTTGCTAAGATAAGAGAACTACAGAATAAGGCCAGAGATATTGCTAAAGATGGATGGAACCCCTTTAAGGGTTTTAAGAGGTTTTGGTGACTTTTTATATGGCATAGCAACATGGTTACAGAAACTAGACGCTTACATTGTGATGCTCCTATTTCTCATATTTGTTATTTACTTCCTCATCTGGCTATGCCTCTGTGTGACTACCCGCTGTACCAACAAATGGTCCACCAGCCTTGATGAACCCATTATTGTGAGAAAGCTAGGAGAGAGCTGAACTGGATGCCGTCCCTCTGCGCCAATGTAACAGGAATTACCAGCAATTGGCTGAATGTAACGCGGAGAAGAATGGTGTCAAATTAACAAAAGGAGGGAAATGACATGGACATTCACTGTACTGTTCATTTAAGCACAAGAGACTCCATTTTGTTCTCACTGTTAAAATGTGTTCTGTAACCTTCACCTAACACACAGACACATCTCCTGCTAGAAGCTCTCCACTTCCCTCTCAAGGTTTTACTTTTACAATTGTTCTATTCACTAGCTTTTAATAATATATTTCTATTTGTTAGCTTTTAATAACATCTCACACCACCCCTTTCTTATCTATGTATAAAATAACATGTAATAATACATTTTGACACTGAACGAACATTTTAAACACAGTGATTGAGTCCTGTGAATCTGTTCCTGCAGCTGCAGTATTAACTTTTGTTTTAGAGTCCCAATCAGAAATTAGTCATGCAGCTGCATATATATATATATATATATATATATATATATATATATATATATATATATATATATATATATATATATATATATATATATATATATATATACACTCTGCATTTAGTGTAGACTAGATATTCAGTATAGACTCTATATTCAGTCAGTGCAGGCAGTGTATTATATATAACACAGTGTATTGAAGTGGCTAAGGGGAACCCCATGCCAAAATAAAAAAAACAATGGCGTGGGGGTCCCCCCTGAAATCCATACCAGACCCTTATCTGAGCATGCAACCTGGCAGGTAAGGATGGGGGGGGCAAGCGAGCGTCCCCCCTCCTGAACCATACCAGGCCACATGCCCTCAACATGGGGAGGGTGCTTTGGGTGTTGATGGGGACAAGGGCCTAATCCACAATCCTTGCCCGGTTGTGGGGGTCTGCAAGTGGGGGGCTTATCAGAATCTGGAAGACCCCTTTAACAAGGGGACCCCCAGATCCCGGCCCCCCCTATGTGAATGGGTATCAGGTACATTGTACCCCTACCCATTCACCAAAAAAGTGTAAAAAAAAAGTAAAAACTACATAAGACAGCTTTGGACAATTCCTTTATTTTAAGAAATCAAATAAAAAATGTCCCACGATGTCCATTCATCTTCAATCATGGCGCCGACGGACCGACAAAAAATAAAAAGCTCCGCCTTGATGGGAGGCGTCCCACCGACTGCTGTGTCTTGGCTATGACAGCTATTATATAGGCAATATAGACAATGTGACGTCACATGACGTCAGAGGGGGCGGGGTCACCCATTTAAGTCACTGGGTGACCCCGCCCTTGCCTATATAACAGCTGTCACAGCCAAGAGACAGCAGTCGCTGGGAGGCCTCCCATGGAGGCGGAGCTTTTTTTTTTCTGGTCCGTCGGGCGGTGTGATTGAAGATGGATGGACATCATGGGACACTTTATTTTTTAATTTTTTAATTAAGGAATTGTCCAAAACTGTCTCCTGTTGTTTTACTTTTTTTGTCATTTTTTGGTGAATGGGTAGGGGTACAATGTACCCGAAACCCATTCACATGGGGGGAGGGCTGGGATCTGGGGGCCCCCTTGTTAAAGGGGGCTTCCAGATTCCGATAAGCCCCTGCCCGCAGACCCACACAACCACCGGGCAAGGGTTGTGGGGATGAGGCCCTTGTCCTCATCAACATGGGGACAAGGTGCTTTGGGGGGACCCCAAAGCACCCTCCCCATGTTGAGGGCATGTAGCGTGGTATGGTTGGGGGGGGGGGCGTTCGCTCGTCCCCCCTCACCTATCCTGACCTGCCAGGTTGCATGCTTGGATAAGGGCCTGGTATGAATTTTGGGGGGGACCCCCACACCATTTAAAAAAAAAATTGCCGTGGAGTTCCCCTCAATATCCATAACAGACCCTAAGGGTCTGGTATGGACTGGGGGAGAAACGCACACCGTTTTTTTCAATTTTTTTAATCTATATTGCCGGGAGCTGACAATGGATTACAGCTGCAAGCAATTTTAAATTACATTTTTTCCTTTAGAAATTTCATTTTGCTGCGGTACTGTAATAAACATCGGAAAGATGTGCTACTTTACAGGCAGACTAAGGAGACCCCCCCAGGCACAATATTTAACCACTTGCTTACTGGGCACTTAAACCCCCTCCTGCCCAGACCAATTTTCAGCTTTTAGCACTTTCACTCTTTGAACAACAATTGTGCGGCCATACAGCACTGTACCCAAAATACATTTTTAGCATTTTTTCCCCACAAATAGAGCTTTCTTTTGGTGGTATTTGATCACCTCTGTTTTTTTTATTGTTTGTTAAACAAAATGAAAAAAGTCAGAAATTTTTTTTTAAAAATTACAAAACCGTTTTATATTTTGTTATTAAATTTTGCATGCAGGTAATTTTTCTCCTTCATTGATGTATGAGGCTGCACTGATGGGGCACTGATATGCTGCACTGATGGGCACTGATAAGGCAGCACTGATGGGTGGCATTGATGGGCACTGAGAGGTGGCACTGAAGGGCATTGATAGGTGGCACTGAAGGGCACTAATAGGTGGCACTGATAGGTGGCACTGATAGCTGGCACTGATGGGCATTGATGGGTGGCAGTGATGGGCACTAATGGGTGGCAGTGATGGGCACTGATCAGCACTGGTAGGTGACACTGATAGGCAGCACTTCTAGGTGGCACTGATGAGGCACTGATTGGCACCACTGGTGGGAATTGATAGGTGGCACTCGTGGGCATTGATAGGTGGCACTGATTGCTGGCACTGTTATACACGGGGGGGAATGATTCGTGGCACTGTTATGCACTGTGGGCACTGGAAGGTGTCACTGGTGGGCACAGATGAGATGGCTGTGCATCTTCTTTGGGACCAATGTCCCTTGCACAGAAGCCGGTGATCGCCTTTGTTTTCTCCTCATGCTGTCAGCGCGAGGAGAAAAAAAAAAAAGATAACTAATCTTCTGTTTACATCACATGATCAGCTGTCATTGGCTGACAGCTGATCACGTGGTAAAGGGCCGGGATCTGCGATCACCCAAGTCTCATTGACTCGGTGATCACAGCGCGCAGCACGCACACCCTGCCGGGGGCGTGCAGGTTGCATGCAAAGGGGAGGACGTCTACTGATGGCAAAGTAGGTCCACGCTATGATATGATTTAAGTTTACAAATACCGTACTGGTGACCCCACAATAGGGATAAAACTTTTCCGCGGAAGGGAGTTTATTAAGACACGTGACCACTCATTAAAATTAGAAGAAAAGAGGTGTAACCTTAAACTGCGTAGTGGGTTCTTTACTGTAAGAGCGGCAAGGATGTGGAATTCCCTTCCACAACCGGTGGTTTCAGCGGGGATCATCGGTAATTTCAAGATACTATTAGATAAACACCTGAACGACCACAACATACAGGTATATACAATGTAATACTGACATAAAATCACACACATAGGTTGGACTTGATGGACTTGTGTCTTTTTTCAACCTCACCTACTATGTATGTCTGTTGACATCCGCAGCTCCATAGAGAGCAATGGATGGTTAGATTTGGTCTGCCTGAAAAACTGACAGGTGGACCTGATCGGTCCATCCGTGTGAAAGGTCCCTAACTCCCATAGAATTTTTGGGGGGTTTGGAAAAAGTGGGGATGCGCTAGAATTTGCCACATTTTATTTTTCTCTGAGACTTAATTTGTGAAAATTTCTCATACTACTTATTGTGGCGTCACTTTACAAGAAATGGTGAATGCTGGACAGAAAGAGACAGACAGCAACAGAACCAAGTTCTAGCCCTTCCCTGAACTTCTAAAAAAAATGTTTAGCCTTTGTCCCATTTGGAGAGATTTACTATCATTTGCAGAAACATAAATTCCTGAGTCTGCAATCATCTAGATTATAGTATAGCTATACCCAAGAACAAACATTTAATATGCACAAAAAAATACATGCACAAAAAAAAAACCTCCAGGACACTGGGGCATGTCCCTTCATATAAATCACACTCCCATATTACCTCCCTCACCCTTCTGCTTCTCCTAACCTCTGGTGATGTATCCCCAAACCCTCCTTCATTTATTTGTACTCAACGCACCCATTACCCTACACCTTCTGCCACAATGCACACAATTTAGTTCCCATTTCTCTTCTTCCCAAGACCAGACTCCCTTTCTCTTGCTCCCTTTGGAATGCCCATCTGTAACAAACCCACCTCTCTCCATGATCTCTTTATCACTAACTCATTTAATCTACTCGCCATTACCGAAACCTGGCTTCATGAATCCGACACTGCGTCTTCTGCTGCCCTATCCCACGGTGGTCTTCTTTGGACTCACTCCCCCACACCCAGTGGACTCAAATGAGGGGGTGTTGGAATCCTATTTAGAAGCGTCTCAGTGTGAAAGGGGCCTTAGGATAGCTGTGATCTCCCAGCCCCCTGGACCAGTATCAACCTTCCTTGATGCCTTCTCTGCCTGGCTACCCTACTTCCTCTCTTCTGAAATCCCCACTATCATTCTCGGGGACTTCAACATCCCTACTAATACTAACACTCCCGCTACTTCCAAACTTCTTAGTCTAACCTCCTCCTTTGACCTGAAGTAATAGATACACGCTTCTACTCACTCTGAAGGCAATACCCTTGACCTTGTTTTATCCCATCTATGCACTCCGTGCAACCTCTCCAACTATCCTTAACCTCTCTCTGATCGCTACCTTATTAGTTTCACTCTCTCCCTCTCCTCCACCTCCTCTCCCTCCAACCGCCTAACAGTTACCCATAGAAACCTATGCCATCTCAACCCTTCTCTTCTCTACTCTGCAACAGACCACCTCTATGACAAAGTCACACTCCTGTCCTGCACCGACCTAGCCGCTTCTGTTTACACACTTCACTTCTAGCCTCACTGGACACACTGGCCCCCCTCACTACACAAAGAATCAGGCCCCATCCTCTTCAACCTTGGCAAACAGATGACACTAGAAGTCTGAAAATACACAGCCATGCTCTTGAGCGCCTGTGGCATAAGACAAAGTCTCAGAAAGATTTCAACCAGTGTAAATCTGCCCTCCAAAAATACAATTCCTGCCTCCTCACTGCCAAGCAGACCTATTTTATCTCTTTCATTAGCACCTTATCATCCGATCCCTGTCAACTCTTCTCTACCTTCAACTCTCTATTTCATCCTCCACTGCCTCCACCCACCAACTCACTCACTGCTCAGGAGATTGCCAATCACTTCCAATAGAAGATTGATACAATTCGCGAGGAGATCTCTACTTTTAGATACCCTCCACGCTTTACACTTCATGCCCACAGGTACAATCATCACTTCCCTTTTTCAACCCCACCACTATAGGTTGCTAAACTACTTGCTAATGTCCATATTACCACCTGCCCTCTGGATCCTGTTCCCTTGCAAATGCTACGTTCAGCCTCTGGCTCTATTCTACACTCTCTAACCCACATCTTCAATCTCTCCCTCTCTTCTGGCATCTTCCCCAACTCTCTAAAACACGCACTTGTCAGCCCCATACTTAAAAAGCCCTCACTGGACCCATCCAATCTTAACAACCTACGCCCCATCTCCTTGCTCCCCTTTTTATCCAAACTCCTTGAACGTCTGATTTACAACCGAATTAGCGACCACCTTGCTGATAATAACCTTCTTGATCCCCTTCAGTCTGGATTTCATCCTCAGCACAGAAACTGCTCTACTAAAACTAACAAACGATCTACTAAGGGCCAAAACCAATGGACACTATTCTGTACTTCTACTCCTGGACCTCCCTGCTGCCTTTGATACGGTTTACCACCCCCTCCTCCTCAAAAAAACTCCACGCCTTTGGTCTCCATGACTGTACTCTTTGCTGGTTCTCTTCCTACTTATCCAACCGCACCTTTAGCGTTACTTTAAATTCTACTTCCTCCACTCCTCTTCCTTTCTCTGTTGAGGTCCCCCAAGGTTCTGTTCTTGGTCCTCTCCTATTTTCTTTTTTCTTTTTTCCCTTTTCAATATTTTTATTGGTTTTACAATATACAAGAATACATGTTACTTACAATTTCAGGTAAGGCATTTCAGGTGAGAGTACAGTACCAAAATGGGTATACAACAACTATAATCATTTATAGCTGACCACTAGGAAAGCAAGTTTACGTCCACCCAGCCCATGGGAGGGTAGGACCTGGGGTTAATACGAGATCAGGGAGACATGCTCACTCAATCATATTGTCCGAGTGCTGTGAGAAGTTCACCCTGTTCAATGGACCAAAAGTGTTACAGGTGAAAAACTAGGAGATTGATTGCTCATAATGGGCCGTCTCTCCACCCCAAGGGGAACTCACTGTGGAGAAGATGGTCTGGGACAACCACTCCTGACAGTTAACATGGCCGGTCGAAAGGGAGAAGCATGTCTACCCTGGTCTGCCAATAATGTTATATTGTGGGGGATATGTTGAGTAATGTGGTCATAGAAACAAACATTCAAGTCTTTATGGTATTGTTTATCTGACTCTGGGTACCTTATGTTATGGCCTGAATCATTGTAGTTTAAGAAGCTGATTGAGTGTCATCGGCCAAAATCCACCTGTAAGAGTGTCAGCCAAGGGAGATGCTTCATCTTCACGTGAAAGAAAGAAAGAGAAGGAAAGCGAAGGGGGAAAAGAAAAGCGAGTGACATTAGGGAGTAAAGTGTCAGCATAAAGGAAGGTCACCTAGAGAGTAGGGAAGAAATCGGGGTCTTCTACGTGCCTGGAAGAAATGGTATACCTATGTAGTTCGCCCAGGGTTCCCAGATTAATTCGAATTTGTGGGTTTTGTCTAGCAGCTTGCTGACAATCTTCTCCTGGGCCATGATCCAGGAGATCTTACGTTTCACTCCAGCTAACGGTACCGAGTACCTTTTCCAGTTCCTGGTTATGGTGATTTTGGCTCCTAAGAGCATATAAAAGATCAATAATTGTATGTGTTTGGGAATTTTCTCTACCTGGACGTTGAGGAGTGCTATGTCTGGAACTGGAGCTGTGATCTTCCAAAATATGTGGAAAAAGCTGTTCCAAAATTTCCGGAGTCGAGGGCATGTCCACCATATATGGAGTAGAGAGCCAATATGGCCACATCACCTGAAACACAGAGGGGATGAATCTGGAAATATTTTAGCGAGGGTGGCAGGGACGTGTGATGATTTTAACGCTAGCTTGCATTTATCCAAGTCCCACTCATCTGCCAGGTCTTGTTCCCAAAGTTGGGCGTAAAGTGGTTTGTTTAAGGTTCTGGCTAGTGAGTTATAGATAATGGAGATACCTCCCCTCTGATCTTTTATGTTGGAGCACCATGTCTCGTATGCAGTCAGTGTAGGGGGATCTGGTTTGTCACACCATTTGGATCGCAGGAAGTGAGTCATTTGGGTCAGTTTATATCTTTCCGAGTCAGGCATTTCTAATTTATTCACACAGTACCCGACAGTAAGGGGACCCATGAAGTTGAGGAAGTGTCCAATCCTATATAGGCCTTTGTCTAGCCACCATTTGAATGCAAGTATGTTTTGACCAGGGGGAAATTCTGGGTTGTGGAATAAGTGAGCAAGTAGGCATATGGGGGAAGTTAGGGAGGAGTGTTTTTGAAGTCTATCCCACAAGGACATTGAGTGGGAGAGGGTTGGGGCTAATATCGCTGGTCTGAGGCGAGGAACAGCCCAAAATAGGTAGTCTATCGTGTAACAGGGTGTTGCTTGTCTCTCCATCAGTAGCCAGTCTGGTTTATGGCCCCTTGAATAGGCTATGGAGATCTGAGCTATTTGTGCTGATTGGTAATACCACCAGATATTTGGGAGGGCTAGACCTCCCTGGGTTTTGAATCTAAAAAGTGTTTCTTTGGAGCATCATCTGCCCTTGGATCCCCAGATGAATTTCAGGATGGAGGACTGGAACCGAAGAAGTTGCGCTTTCTTAATTGGGATTGGAAGGGATCGGAAGAGGTACAGGAGACGGGGAATGAGGGTCATTTTAATGGAGTTCACCCTACTCAGCCAGGATAGATCATGCTTGGACCATGCGGACATGTCAGCTTTAAGTTTTTTGAACAGAGGGGGGTAGTTGTTAGCGAATAACATGTCAAATTTGGGGGTTAAGTTGATACCTAAATAGGGAATAGAAGTTGAGCTCCATGCGAAAGGGAAGTGTGCCTGTAGACGTTTAAGTAGGTCCAGCGAGATTGAAATGTTCAGAGCTGTGGATTTGGATACGTTGATACGGAGACCTGAGGCTACCCCAAACTGCTCAAGGAGCTTAATAATGTTAGGGGTGGAGATGAGGGGCGATGTAACAAAGAGGAGTAGGTCGTTCGCGAATAGGGCACATTTATGTTCTTGAGGGTTGATGTGACTCCTTTAATGTCTGGGTGGCTATGTATGGCTATTGCTAAGGATTCTATGACGATGGCAAAAATCAGGGGCGATAATGGGCAACCCTGTCTGGTGCCTTTCTCTATATTAAACAGGTATGAGTACCTGCCCTGCATTCTCACTTGGGCACTTGGATTGGAGTAGAGGGAGTGTAAAATGCCCAAGAAGTTGGGGCCTAATCCCCGTCTTTTCAAGACCTTGAAGATATACGGCCAAGTGACTGTGTCAAAGGCTTTCTGAAGGTCGATGGAGAGCAGAAATCCCTCCTGGGGGGAGCCCCTGTCCCATTGAGAGCCCAGAAGGGTCACCACGTCTATAGCCCTTCTTACCTGGTCTAGTCCCTGTCTCTCCAGAATAAATCCAGCCTGGTCTTTGTGGATATTGTTTGCCAGTATTTTTGTTAACAGCTTAAGATCATTGCTGATCAGGGAGATTGGGCGATAATTGCCAGTTACTGTGGAGTCTTTTCCTGGCTTAGGGATGACTGAAATGTATGCCAGGTTCAAGGATTTAGCCATTGGAGATCCCAATTATAGGGAGTTGGTAAGGTAAGGTGTCAGGGTGTCGGAGAATTTTTTGTAGTAACCTACCGAGAACCCATCTGGGCCAGGGGCGGAACCCTGTTTGAGAGTCTTGATGGTCTCACTGACCTCCATGGATGTAATGGGTTGTTCTAGAAGATCAGTGTGATCTGTGGAAAGTTTTGGAAGTGAAATGGAGTCAAGAAACTCCTCGAGGCGGGAGGAGGTCTTTATAAAGGGAAACATAGAAGTCATGGAAGCATTCCATGGTACGTTTTGGGTTCTGTGTGATTGAGCCAGACGGCAAATGGATTTTGGGGAATGCCAACAGACATGGTTTGGGGGATAGTTTGGTGGCTAGTTTGGACCCAATTTTATCCTTTTGAGAATAAAACCTTGCCCCCAACCAACGAAGGTGTTTTTCAGCCTCAGTAGTGAGGGCCAGGCTGAGATTCAATCTGGCTGCTTTTTTTTTTTATATAATCTTTATTGTATATTTTTCAAATATAACAAATAATAACAAATAATAACACAGAGGGTATAAAAAAGAAAAAAGGGGAGGGGGGGATCCAATAAATCACAATGCAGTACCATAAAGGTATACAAATACCATACATATGAAAAGGATGTGTTTTAAAGATTGAATAGAAACAAATAGTGCAAGCTTATACTAAAACCTCCACGAAAGTGTGTCACGTGAGATACTTATGACTTCCTCATCCTGCGTCCACCCTTGTAATAGAGGTGGAATCTATGGTTGAGACCACTTTCATAACTAGTCAGGTTAACAGTAACTGTGTTAAGAAAACAATATCCTGTTAGTGTCTAAGGATTTGACCCAGGCAGGAAATAGGGGGGGGGGTGGAGATGGGGGAGAAAAAAAAAAAAAAAGGGGGGGGGAAATTGGTGGGGAAGGTTGATGGGTATGTCTAAAAATCACTGATACATCTGCCTAAAGGCTAGCACAGCTGTGTGCAGTAAAAGTGCAATATCATTATCATTATGTGGATCCTGGTGGTGAATTAAGTACGCCGTGGCCCTCACCCTCTGAAGCCGTTTAAAAAACAGCTCCAACAATGTCCGACCTACAGGAAGCGGCCCCGGGGGAAACCTGAAGGGGGGACGCCCTGTCCTTAGACTTATAATGTATCCATGTTGCCCAGATTGCATAAAATTTGTCAAACTTATCTTTACATTTTGCCATCCACTCCTCCGCCGCCATAACCGAGTCAATCAGGCCCATCCACTCAGTACGTCCCGGAATATGGGTTGATTTCCAGTGGACGGGGATCAAACGCCGTGCAGCATTTAAGAGATGTGGGAGTATCGACTTCCGGTATTGACTTAGTGGGGCGGATGGCACATGCAGTAGGAACTCCAATGGGGAGTCCGGTAAATCCACGTCTAGGATAACCTTTATCTGGGCTCTGACATCTAGCCAGAAGGGTCGGAGCCTCGGGCACTCCCACCAAATATGTAGGAAAGTGCCCCTGAGCCCGCAGCCCCTCCAACATGCCTCCGAAGCTGTCGGATAGATTTTCGCCAATTTCGTTGGTACCTTATACCATCTGGTTAATAGTTTGAAACAATTTTCCTGCGTTTTGGTGTCTATTGAGCTTTTATGAGTTAGCCGATAAAGGTTATTCAATTGGACCTCAGTAAATGTGTGTCCCAGGTCCCTTTCCCATTCCCTAATGTATGTTGGTTTGTTCTGAGATTCCGCAGACTGCAGCATCCCATAAAGCAAGGAAATGGAGTGAGAAATGGGATCCTCGGATTTACATAGTTTTTCAAAGAGGGTTAGTGATGAGGGGGGTCGCACCGGAAAAGGTAGACTCTTAATAAAATGCTGTAATTGTCTATATCGCCATCCATCCATAGGAAAGCTACCAAACTGGGATCGGAGCCAATCTAAGGACACCAAACCCTGTTCGTGAATAAATCGTCCACAGCGAACCTCCCCATCATTGGTCCAATTGCGAAGGTATGAAAGGTGTTCCCCCGGTGTGAACCAGGGAAAGCCTCCTAACGGTGCGAGCGGGGATGTTGGCTGTGACAGCTGCTTCTTTGAGTTGATGGCATCCCACAGTCTCAGCACATGTATAGTGATCGGGGAAACAAAGCTCGAGAGACCTCTGTTCTCTCGTGGGAGCCAAGGGGCATGGGACAGGTTGCGCCCCGCCAGAAATTTCTCGAGAGGAACCCAGGCCTTGGTGAAGGTGTGGTGGTGCCAGTCGAAAACTCTCTGCAGGGCCACTGCCTCGTAATATTTGCGGACAGAAGGCACTCCCAAACCACCCATATTTTTAGGGCGTTGCAGCGTGCGGAGGGCTAAGCGGGGTACATGACCCTGCCAAATAAACTTAACAAATAGGCTGTTGAAGGTTGAGAAAAGAGATCTGGGCAAAGCAATAGGTATCATCTGGAGAAAAAACAGGATTCGTGGTAGTACATTCATTTTCAGTATGCTGACTCGCCCCATCCACGAAAAGGAAGTGCGATCCCACCTAGTTAAATCAGTTTTGATAGTTGCGAGTAATGGTGCAAAATTGCATGAGTAAAGTTGTGTTATATCTGCTGGGAGGTGGATCCCCAGGTATTTTAAGGAAGAGCAACACCACGTGAAGGAAAAGGAGGCCTGTAGTTGGGAGCGCATCGCTTGAGGAATATGGAGGGGGAGAATCTCGGACTTGCTATAATTAATTTTGAAATTTGATAAGGTACAGAATCTTTTTAATTCGGCCATGATGTTAGGTAGGGAGATCAGTGGGTCTGTAACATAGAAAAGAACGTCGTCTGCATACGCCGATAATTTATGCTCCGTCGTTCCCACCGTGAGCCCCTTAATATTAGGGCTTGCTCTGATTATGTTGAGTAGAGGTTCTAGAGTGAGGGCAAAAATCAGGGGAGACAGAGGGCACCCCTGCCGTGTACCGTTTCGAATAGGGAAGGGGTTAGAAAGCGTTCCATTTACTTTAACCTGCGCTTCGGGGGAGCTGTATAATGACCCTATCCATTGGAGCATATTACTTCCCAGGCCCAATCGAGAGAGTACCGCCTGCAGGTAGGCCCAGTCCACCCTGTCGAAGGCCTTCTCAGCGTCCGTAGACAAGAGAAGACAGGGTGCACTGGACTGTCGCAGGTTCGCCCAGTGTATCAATTGTATGGCTCGGTTGGAGTTGTCTCTAGCCTCCCTTCCTGTTATAAAACCCGTTTGATCTGTATGAATCACCGAAGGGAGGATAGGTTTGAGGCGATTGGCTAATACTTTCGCGAAAATTTTGATATCAGTGTTCAGCAATGAAATCGGCCTATAGCTGCTAGGGATGGAGGGGTCTTTGCCCTCCTTTGGAAGGACGGTGATGTGCGCCATCAACGCGTCCCTCGGGAGGGTGGTACCTGAAGCTAAGGCATTGAAATACGTGCACATTCGGGCAGCCAGGAGGTGAGAAAATTTGCGGTAGTACGCATTGGTCAGCCCATCAGGACCAGGGCTTTTCCCATGCGGAAGATCTTTAATGATTGCTTCTATTTCCTCTACCGCCATAGGCTTATCAAGCTGAGCACTGATTTGTTGCGATATTTGTGGTGTGAGAGCCTCCTCCAAATATTGCGCAATACAGTCCGCCTTCTGAGAGGGCGTATGTCCTACAAGTGTGGCTGGGAGTTGATAAAGTTGGGCATAATAATCGCGAAAGGCATCTGCAATTTTAGAGGATAGTACAGTTTGGGATCCCGATGGTGTTTGAATTTTATGGACATGTCCGGATGCACGTTGCCGTTTCAGGGCCCTGGCCAGTAATTTGCCACATTTATTACCAAATTCATAGAATTTATGTGAGACGTATCGGAGTCTATCACGGGTTCGTTTTTCTAGTAGGTCTGAGAGCTGTGCCCTGAGGGCTGTTAATTTCTCGTATAAAAGAGGGGTCAATTGCCGTTTGTGTTTGAGTTCAACTGTGCGCAATTGTGTCAGCAAGGATTGGAGTTCCCCACAGCGCGCTTTTTTGAGCCTAGCTCCTTGTGCAATAAATTCTCCTCTTATCACAGCTTTATGTCCCTCCCAAACATATGCCACCCCAGTTTCTCCCGTCGCGTTTTCTTTGAAGTACATAGAAATCGCATCTGTCACCTGAGCTAGCGCTACTGCATCATCTAGCAGGTTTTCGTTCAGGCGCCAAGTCCATTGGCGAGCCTCTGAAGACAAAGGTGCCAGGGAAATGGAAATGGGTGCATGATCGGAAATCGTCATAGATCCGATTGACGTGCCAGAGAGCGACTCCAGAAGGTGTTGATCTACCAATAGAAGATCTATCCGCGTGTACACTTTATGTGTTGCAGAGTAGTAGCTGAAATCCTTTACAGTAGGATGTGTCACTCTCCAGCAGTCAACCAGATGACTAGCGTGTAAGGTTTTACGGAAGCGCTTAAGAAACGCAAAGGAGTGCGTAGAGTGGCCTGAAGAGGTGTCTAACTGCGGGTCGGGGCATACATTAAAGTCCCCTCCCACAATGAGACGCCCCTCGCGAAAATCGGAAAGGGAATCTAGGACCCTCTCCAAAAAGTTCAGCTGCCCAGAATTGGGAGCATATAGCGCTACAATTGTAAATTTTTGGTTGTATATAGTGCCTTTCAAAAAAACAAATCTGCCTTCAGGATCTGCGCGGTGGTCAATGGTGATAAAGGGGCAGTTTTTATGGATCGCCACCGCGACTCCACCTGATTTAGATTTGGGTGAATTGCTGAGGAACCATTGATTGTATATGTGTGTGGGGAGGCGAGGGACTGAGTCAGCTCTGAAATGAGTTTCCTGTAATAATAAGATATGTGCACCAGATCTCTTTGTCTCAAGCCACAACTTACTGCGTTTGGATGGAGAACTCAGGCCCCGTACGTTGTATGACACGACTTTCAGATCAGCCATTGCTGTTTGTCAGTAGGGTCCCCCAAAGGGCGTGAAGAGGACGAGGAGAGAGCCACGGCGTATCACCCGGCAAATCTAAAGTGCTGATAAGAAAAACAAATGAGTATAACCCATGTAACAGACAGACAACCCTTCCATAGACATCATCATGAAACATTAGGGAGAAAAACAATAATAAAAAAAAAGAAGGGGGGGAGAGCATTGGAAAAGAAATTAAGAACATCAAGAAAACAAAAAACGTAATAACCTGTGGGTATTTAATAACCTCTAGGTGCAACGGTGCAAAGATCGCCCGCCGGCCTAATGGCAACTTAAAATGCAGGCGACCATCGCGTCGTGCACTTCCTTCTACAAGGAATGTGACTCTCATGAGTTTACCTATGGGGGGAAGGTGGAGAGTCACTAAACAGGAGCCCCAACTGAGGGGACCCACTCCTTCATGTGAGCACCTCTAAAAATCAGATGCATGTGAGAATTATCTGCAACAGCAAAAATTGAACCAGCAGAATTTAGAACCAAAACACGGACATAGCACCAGTCCTGTAGGTAGAAGGTTGAAGCCTCTAAAGTCGTTCCTCCGCCTCAACGTATAGTCGGGGAAGATGGAGGACCCTGCTCCGTTGCATTAGCTTGTCTGTTCCGGGGCTTGTTGCGTCTTCTGCGGCGGGCTTGCAGCCAAGGTTCCTGACGGGCTGGTAGTGGAACTTCAGAGGAAATGCGCCAATCAGGTATGTCCACAGGGGGGAGGCCGAGGCGTGAGAGGAAATGAGGAAGATCTGACTTGTTCCGCAAAGTGATTTGTTGGCCATCTTTTGTGACGGAAAGGCTGAAGGGGAATCCCCAGCGGTATACCAAGTGTGCCTCCTGTAGGACTGCCAGCAGAGGCTTCAAGGCCCTGCGCTGCATCAGCGTGCGTCTGGATAAGTCCGGAAATAAGGACACTTGTGCTCCATCAAAATCCACATGGCGCATACCCCTGACATGAAACATGATGCGCTCCTTCACAGTATATTTATGCAGTTTACAGATAATGTCTCGTGGTTTGTCAGGGTCTTCTGAGGGAGGTCTAAGGGCCCTGTGTGCCCGATCGATCTCTATGTGGTCGGGAGCTTCTCTCCCCAGGATCTGGGTGAACAACCCCTGAAGGGAGGGGATTATGTCCCTAGGGCCTGTGGCCTCTGGCAGACCTCTAATACGAATGTTGACCCTGCGACTTCTATTCTCCACATCATCAAGTTGATCGAGCAAAGAGTCAATCCGTTGGTCCTGCATTTTACTGTGTGCTTGTAAAGCCTGTAGGGAAGGGTTAATGTCCTCCACTGTCGCCTCTAGGGCCTCCACCCTACCTCCTATGTGAGCAGTGTCAGCTTGTAAATCCTCAATGTCTTTTCTGAAGGCCTTCTCCATGCGGGCCATGAATCCTTCAAGGTCTGCCCAGGTAGGGAGGGCAAGGATATGGGACCTGAGGTCGCCGTCATCTAGGGCTATGTGTGGGCCTCTGGGCCCTGAGGCCGTGTGTTGGGAGAGTCCAGAGGTGGGGGAGGGAGAGGCGGCCGATCGGGCCGGGAGAGCGTGCAGCGGGGTATGATCATGGCTCTTCCCTACATCTCTCCTACCCGGGCTACTGAACGGGCTTCCTCTGGAGTCTGGAGAGGATGGGATATGGGGGGATGCCGGTGGATGGTGCGGCGACATTGCTGGGGGTGCCGCGTGTGCGGCCTGAGAAGACTCACCCGGCGCCATCTTGGGTTCTGCTCCCGTCCGTCTTCCCCCACAGAAAAAGGCCTCAAGAGAGCTGGAACGAAGCCGTGGGGTTCTTCGGGGCTGCGGGGATGGCTTCCGCCGTGTCGGCATCGCACGGAGCCGGCGTCAGGGTCACTGTGTGCTGCTGCAGGAGCGATATGTGGAGCGGGTCAGACGGAGCTCAGCTCACACACGTCCGCTCTGTTCCATGTCTCGGCCACGCCCCCCCAATCTGGCTGCTTTTAGTTTTTGTAGTGATGACTGGGTGTGTTCTCGTTTGTTACGTTTACATGATTCCTGGTATTCTTTTGTGAGGTTATCTATCTCGGCTCTGTGTTCTTTTTTTCAGACGGGATGATAGCTGGATGATTTTGCCCCTTATCACTGCTTTGTGGGTCACCCATAGAGTAGCTGGGGAGATTGCCTCGGTGTCATTCATGTGAAAATAATCTTTGAGGTCCTAACAGAGTACAGTGGACCGGATTACTTAGAAGCGTTTCGTTGAGTCGCCATTTAAATTCCCTTTTTGTGTTATTTGAGTGGCTGAGGGAGAGAGTCACCATAGAGTGATCTGAGATAGGGGAGTCTCTGATAGTCGACTTTACCACAAGGGGTATATGTGTCACTTGAAGGAAAACATGACCTATCCTGGCATAGGTCCGATGTGGGGCAGAGTAATGGGTATGGTCTTTGGTACGGGGGTTGAGTTCCCTCCAAATGTTAATCAATCCTGAGTCATAGAGGAGTTTGGCAATTTTTATGCTTCGTTTGGGGGGTCGCCTGGGGCGAGGCTGGCTTGAATCCGATTTGTCAAGAGCGAGATCAAACGCCATGTTCGAGTCCCCTCCTAGAATAATGATTCCCTCTAACTGAGGTGTAAGGGAATGCATCATCGAGGCAAAAAACTTATCTTGAGCCTTATTTGGGGTGTAGTATGAGACAAATGAATATAGTGTTCCATCCATGGTGCCTTTTACCAAAATGTATCTACTTGAGGGGTCCCTGGTAGTGTGTGACATAGAGAAGTTTAAATGTTTGGAAAAACAGATGGCTACTCTTTTTGTTTTATTCTCTGTGTTGGAGAGGTAAAATTGGGGGAAGTGTTGGTGAATAAATGATGGGTTGTAAGACTTGGGAAAGTGGGTCCCTTGGAGCAGAAGGATATCAGACTTTTGGGATTGATATAGCTTGAACAATTTTCTCCGTTTGACAGCGGAGTTAAGGCCCTGCACATTATGTGAGACTATGTGTAGTTGCAGTGGTGGTGTGTCATTTACGTGCATGGATCAGAGGAGGGGGTAGCTACCATAACTGAGTATGACTTACCTTGTGCGGAATGGAGGAGTACCTCTGATTCGGAAGGGAGTGGACATCTAGGTGACCTTCGAGGGAGAGGAGAAGAAGAAGTGGAGATTGTAGAGGGAAGAGGTGGACCTTCTAGGAGGAAGCATGACATAACATGTTAACAACCATAAACAAATGGAAATTATTTTCCCAATCCCCAATGGTGTGTGAGAACCCGTTCTCTAACTGGAAAGAGAAAAAAAAAATTCCCAGTCAGGGACAGGTGACGGAGCAGGACATCCGCTCCGGCCGCCTCCAGATACTATAACGTTTCAGTGTATGAGGGCAGACCCCCTAAAAATATATAGGGTTCTCGCGGGGAGAGGTTCTCCCCGACCACCGAGCCAGCCAGGGTCCCCACATTGGGGGGCCAAACTGGAACGGCTCAGGGGCCTGGGAGGAGCCCGCCTCACCCGGGAAGTACAGTGCAGCAGATTAAGTACAAGATAAGGGGGACTAACAACTCCACAAACCTATCTTCCTTGGCCCTAAGATTGTTCTGCTGTTTTAAGAATCACCATAAACATAAAAATAACCATGTCATATACATATGTAGGTGTCTATATGTAGGGCAACAGGGTAACGAAAACCAGTTTAACTGAAAACCTTGAGATATTAACCAGAACGGGAACAGTTCCTTGGACCTAAAACTTTGGAAGAAAAAACGCATGAATGCATTTGTTCTGCGATTCCCAACTATGGAGTACTAAGTCTAGCGTAGCCACTGGGTAGCGGTGAGAAAGTGTTCTTCGAAGGATCAGAGAGGGTCAGAGAGGGTCCAGGTGGTACCCGGGCCTTAGGCTTTGGTTAGGGAGGCCTAGAATCCTTGGATTTTTTGGATAAATGCTTCTGCCACATTGGGGCGATTGGGCTGGATGGTGGGAACCCTGCCGGACGACGTCGATTCATGATCCCTGGAGATGAGGCCCAGCTTGAGCAGGAGCTTTTCACCCTCCAAAAACGATGAGAAGTCATATGGTTTGTTGTTGAAGGAGAATGATAGGCGAAAGGGGAAGGACCATCTGCAGGTGATCGATTTCTGGGTCAGCGCTAGTAGGAGCGGTTTCAGAGATCTCCTTTTCTGTATAGTAAAGGGGATAAGTCCGCAAAGATTTGTATGGCATGACCCTGGAATGTCAGGGGCCCTTCTGCTCGAGAACGTTGCATCACCTCCTCCTAAACCTTGTAGAAGTGGGGCTTAACTATAATGTCTCTCGGGAGGCCATCTTGGCGGGGAGGTTGTAGTGCTCTGTGAGCGCGGTCCATCTCTAGGCGATGGTCTGGGATGTTGGGGATAAGTTCCTTAATAAATGCTCTTACAATGTTATCAGCGTCCTTGAAGGATTCAGGGACCCCCCTAATGCGAAAATTGTATCACCTCGAACGATTTTCGAGATTGTCAATTTTGGAGAATGCATTCTCAAGCTGGTCCTACAAGTCTTGGATTCGGGCAGTATTCTGGTTCACTCTAGATACTGTCTGGTCTGCTTTGATTTTGATCATTTCAATTCTTGCACCTAAATGCTGTAAGTCAGACTGGATGGCAATGGTAATTTGATTGGCAGTTTGTGAGAGACCCCTGGATAACATTGTGGCAAACATAGTCATCATGGAGGAAAAGTCCTGGGGTGTGGAGGGTAAGCCCTGTGTGTAGGCCTTACAGGCCTCTGGGCTGGGGGGAGATGGGGGAGAGGGGCATGTCTTCCAGGGTCCTGCTAATTAGGGATTCTGTGGAGGTGGGAGACATGCAGCATGAGTGTGGTTACTCACTGTGGGGCCCGATGGCCCTGCTGAGCAGACATCCTGGTCTGCTATGGAGTCCTCCATCTCCTGACTTCCTTGTCATGTGGTCGGGGCCGGCGTCATCTTGGCTGAGGCCGCGGGTCCCGGTCTAGTGTCTAGAACATGGGAGAGGTTTCTCCTGGCTGAACCTCCTGCCATCCTGGGGCTCCGTGATGTGTCCCCTATCCGCGGAGACTATTTGCTGCCGGGGCTCTGCTCTGTGAGCGGTGCTGGAGGGGCTATATGGCCGGAGCAGTGCACCTCCCCGGGCCTCTCCTATTTTCAATCTACACCTCCTCCCTGGGTCAGCTGATAGCCTCCCATGGCTTCCAATACCACCTCTATGCTGATGACACCCAAATCTAGTTCCATACCCCTCAGCTCACTCCTTCAGTCTCCTCACGTATCATTAATTTGCTATCAGATATATTAGTCTGGATGTCACACCACTTCCTCAAACTTAATCTATCCAAAACCGAACTTATCGTTTTTTTCTCCCCCTCATGCCTCTTCCCCTGATCTCTCTGTCAAAACCGATGGCACAACTATAAGCCCATCCCCACACGCCAAGGTATAGTCCTGGACTCTGAACTCTCCTTTAAGCCCCATTTCCAATTACTGTTCAAATCTTGCCACATCAGCCTCCACAACATCTCCACAATATGCCTCTTTCTAACCAATGAAACAACAAAGCTCTTAATTTACTCCCTGGTCATCTCTCTCCTCGACTCCTGCAACTCCCTCCTCATTGACTTACCTCTACATAGTCTATCCCTTCAATCCATCATGAATGCTGCTGCCAGACTCATCCACCCAACAAATTAAATTCTAAATACTAACAACTATTTACAAAGCCATCCACAACTCTGTCCCCAACTACATCACTGACCTAGTCTCAAAATACCAACCTAATCGTTCTCTTCATTCTTCTCAAGACCTCCTGCTCTCTAACTCCCTCATCACCTCATCCCATGCTCACCTCCAGGACTTTTCCAGAGCCTCTCCAACCCTTTGGAACCCCTTATCCCAATCTGTCCGATTATCTCCTACTCTATTAGCTTTTAGACGATCCCAGAAAGCCCTCCACTTCAGAGAAGCCTATCCTACCCACACCTAACAACTGTATTTTCATTTTCTCCATCTGATCATCCCCCCACAGCTATTACCTTTTTGTTCCACTTTACCCTCCCTTCTAGACTGTAAGCTCTAACGAGCAGGGCCCTCTGATCCCTCCTGTATTGAATTGTATTGTAACTGTACTGTTCGCCCCATGTTGTAAAGCGCTGCAGAAATTGTTTAGCACTATATAAATCCTGTATAATAATAATAATAATAATAGAATATTGCACCTTATTAGTCCTTAGACTAGTTGTGGCTGGATCAGTTTTCGTTTTTCCTTTATTTTCATTTGGGGATTCTGCCAGTATTACGATGTAGGGTCTTTTTATAAAATATTCGTTGAATGAATGTCACACACATTCATGTAGGCTGGACGAATTTTCCCTGTATTTTCTGTAATAGATGATTTTCTATGATCGTCAGCTCCATCTATTGACCAAAAGTTTTCTGGAATACCTCAAAGAGAAAATGTACCGGCCATTAGATGGAGCTGAGGAACCTCTAAAATATACTTTTTATACCTCTATACCCCCCTGTGACGTGTGTTGCCCCCTCATTGAACTGACCTGAGCCGCCTTGTGGGACACAGCGAGCAGCACATGTTTGGAGTACCTGATCTGTCCGTCCCAGCTCAGTCCCGCCACCTGGCTCAGTACTTCCACAGTTCACCTGGCAACTGAATTTGTTCACCTGCTCCCACAGCCTCCAGTTCTCGCACTGCAAGTCGGTAACAGACCGGAAGAGGGGCCGCCAGGCACAGCACATCCTCCAGCTGCCTCTCCACCCTGTGCCTGAACTCCATCATCCCGGCTTGCAGCCCCTGCACAGTTCCCCATAGCAGACATTCCCTCTCCTCTTCCAGTACACTACTGCACACTGGCCACACTCACACCTCCACCCTGGGCTTAATGCTGGTGGGCGATGAGAGGCGGTAATCACGGTTTTGGGCTGACCTCAGCTGCAGTGAGCGGCAATCACTATCGTCCAGTGAATGACCTTGTTTGGTTCCGGGATCTCAACTCACTTCCACTGTGTACAGGTGCACCGGTGTGTGGGGGGGACAGCATCTCCAGAGGTGACATCCACCGTGGATGAGGAAGTGACAGGACAGGAATGTGATGGAGCCGACATCAGCCTGGGGCACTATGAGCAGCTCCGGGACTAATTTCTGTGCTCCTCTAAATGTTGCACCCGGGAAACGGCCACAGCTGCTCCCCCTCCCATGCTACGCCGCCGATCGTGGCTGCTTCCTAAGTGGCAGTGTGCCCTAGGCGGCTGCCTTTCTATCCTAGCATGACATTGCTCGCTCGTATCCATGGAGTAGCAGGGCTACTGAACCCCCACACCCTCTTTTTTTTATAATTTAGGGCCCTTTCACACAGGCTGTCCAATCAGGGCCACCTGTTAGTTTTTCAGGCAGACCAAATCAGACCCTCCAGTCTCAGAGTGGTGGATGTCAGCGGACACATGTCACCCGCCTCCATCCGATTTGATCCTGCCCGCAAAAAACAGACGGGTGGTGGTTCTATTTTGCATCCATCCAGTGGATCCCCCATACAGGAGAGCGGAACTGTGTCTGTGTCCGCTCTGCACAGTGGAGCGGACAAGGACCTGTCATTCACCTGCTCAGCAGGGATCAGTGGAATTCATGGAGGGATCAGTGTTTTTCGTCACATCTCCATAATAGTGTTTTTTTTTTGTTTTTTTTATCAAGAGCTGCATTTTTTTTTCTGGTGCTCTCAATAATATTATTTCTCATTGTGTGTGTCAAGTTACCACAACACCATTATTATCTTGTATTTTTTTACCTCAAGGAGGTTGGTTGGTGTCCCTTGGTAATTTGACATTGTATTTTTGAAATGTACCTGCCTACTCACAAACAAACTGTCCTTTTTGAACTAAAACACATAGCCAAGTATTTGTGAAAAAGAAATAGCCATTTATTCTGGGTCATAACAAAATAAAGAGGAAGGCAACGCTGGAGAAACTGCTGAAATTTGAGAAGCCTTTGTACCCCAGGGCACACATCAATTATTTTACAGTCAAAATTGGTGGCCTGAGGAGTCCATATAATAGTGAGCACAATCCGGTCCAGGACTACAAGAGATCAGGAACAGCAGCAGATGACATATCTGTTCCCAGGCTGTGGTCATACAACAGCCTGTGTCTTTTGCCAGACCAGACTGAACTCAGGCCATCACTCTCTTGTCTTCCTTAGATCCTTCCTTCCAGGCTGTGGCTCTGGTGTTGGAGTTGTGGCAGGTGGTGAAGGAGGAGGACCTGGAGGAGGAGGAGGAGGAGGACCTGGAGGAGGAGGAGGAGGATCATGGTTGAATTTACAAACGTGGCTTTGGCTTGTGAGTTCGCCCCTCAACCCCTTATTTGGGACTTGTAACATAACTTCCTCACATAAGAGGCGTTGGCCCTCCTCCATTTCCAGCATTTTGCAGGCTGTCATGTAGGCATAGTCCTCTTGAACACTGGGGGGTTTCTGAGGGCCGCGGTAGCCTTCAGAAATAGGCCAATTGCTGCCTCCTTCAGGTTACTCCTCTTCCTGGCACTTTTTTGTGGAAGGCCAAGGGGAGGGACCTGGGATTCGGGTAGGCTACTGGTCCTGGCCACCTCCTGGCTGCCACTTACCCCCGCCACCTCCTGGCTGCCACTTTCCATGGCCTCCTCCTGGCTGAGACTTTCCTGTGTATGAAAAAGGGACATAGTTTTAGTTTTTGGTTCATTAATCACACACAATTTTCAGCTCATGACTGTTACATTTTGAATGTTAATAAATAGAAAAGACTATCATTCTGACCCCAGCATTTTTCATTCTTGTCCCAATCATTTGTGGCCACTACTGTCTATTGATATGTAAAACACTTTGTGAAATCAGAAATTAGTTATCAAAACTAACATATATTTAACATCATTAATTTGACAAACAGAAATATTTTGAAAAATGCTATAGCTGAGTCAAGCTGGGCTCCTCCACATGTTGCTGCCTGGAAGGCCCAGGTTGGTTGTCATAAGCCTCAGCTGGGGGGAAGGAAGCCTTGAAGGAAGACTGGAGAGTGCTGGCCTGGGTTCAGTCTGGCCTGACAGAAAATGCAGTCTGCCATAGTACCAAAGCCTGGGTACATAAATGTCATCTGCTGCAGCTCCTGATCTCAGGGAATCCTGGACCTTCTTGCGCTCCCTATTATAAGTGCTTCTCAAGCCACCAATTAGGGCCTTCAAATAGGGGATGTCTGCCGTGGGGATCACCGGCTTCACAAATTCCAGCAATTGATCCAGCGCTGCCTTCCTCTTTGGTTTATTGTTATAATAGGGGTGGTTTACCTGCCACAGATGGGCAGCTCCCTGTACATATGAATGAATATGGGGATAAAGTCCTCATCGTTGAATAGATCCATTTTCTCTGCAAGACACAACACAAGACAAACCCTAATATCAGGCGAAACTCTCCTAATCTTGACCCAATATAGGCCTCAATCTATAAGCAGTATAGGCCACTGATGCACCAACTTAAAATTGTACCTTGGTTATAATGATCTTCCGTTACTTCGTCCTCCACTCACAGATTGTATGTATGAGACATGCGTGTTACGCTTTATATACACTGCGCATGTGTGAAACTCCGCCCGCCCCTGACATTCTTTGTAGTCTATTCCCTGCCCCTTCTCTTTCGGCGCAGTGGGAGAGCACATGGCGGAGAGACAACAGGTACATGTAGAGGAGAGCAGCAACGAGAAAAGGCCGGAGCCCCAAACCTCACAATCCTGGAGGAGATTGAAGGCCTCAAATATGTCCTTTGTAGAGATGGTGGAGATGGTGAACATCTTGAAGATGGCCGACTATGGAAGCATGGACCTTACCCAAACCCAAATGTGAGAAAGACCAAGATCATGCCTAAAGTTGTGAAGAGTCTGCACAGGAATTTTGGTGTACCGCGATCCAAGGATCAACTGAAGAAATGATGGTCAGACCTCAAATTGAGGGAGCAGGATCAGTACAGAAGAATCAAGAGAGTGCTGCAAAAAAGTAAGTATTTTGTCGTGTGTTCCTATTCTTCTTCTTAAAGTTTGTACTGCCCCATGTGCTTTTCTTTACTGATGTACATTTTAAAATGGCTACTTTCATGTTCATGGGCACAGTAATTGGGCGTAGGAAACATCGTTCGTTCGCCCACTTTAGGATGTTTTTGGCAGATACAGGTTAACTACATTTGTTCATGCCTATTTGTATTAAAATAAGTTTGTTGTCTAGATGGGTTTGTAACTACAATGAAATGTAAACTTGATTCTGTGTAAGGAGAGGACATTCAGCAGCTGTTTACACATCTGGACACAGGAGCACTAGTGTGGGACACCAGAACAAATTTTTTAGGGTGTCCCACACAGGTGCTCCAGTGGATACTATAGGGGTGTCTCCATGTGTGATACGTTAACAAAAAAGGGGAATATCCCAGCTTTAGAAAGGAAATTAAATGTCCAGCTTGGAACTCTGCCAAAACAGACAATTGTACGACACTTCCAAGCAATGTTTCATATTCCTATTTCTGCCCTCCAATATAGGTGTGCTAATTATACCTATTTTTTATTCACATAGGGGAGAAAAGACTCGGCACATCTGAGGACACCAGGGACCCCCCACCTCCTACAGAAGGGGAAATCCCCACACCACAAGCAGAGGATGAGGAGGGAGAGGTTTATGAAGTGGGCAAAATTGTCACCACAACAGGTGAGTGTCAGAGACCACAGTTTCAGGTAAGTGATCTATGCCTGCATATTTCTAATACATGGTGTATTTTTTTTCTTTTAGGTGATGTGGATGTTGTGGAAGAAGAATCTCATTTCAACAGTGAAAGTGCCTAGATCCTCATCGGGGCGAGAATGGGGTGCAATCGTGAATTAGAAAATATAAAGAAAAACATCAATGATGTTCAAAAAAAAAATGAAGAACATCATTGATGTTTTAGGCAAAATATAAAAAACAACAAAATTGTATCGTTTTATTGTGTATTTTTGAATTTAAAAAAAGTTGTAAAGTATTTGAAAAGCCAAATTTTGAAGATGCACATGGTGTGTCAACATGTGCTATCTGTCATCACGGCATATCAATGTACGCGTTTTGTGGGTGCGACCCCTTCCTCCCAACTCAATTAGGTGAGAGGAAGGGGTTGCACCCCCAAAACACGTCCATTGATCCCCCATGATGGGAGCTAGCACATGTTGACATTAGGCATGGGATCAGGAGGGAAATCCCCAATTTGAATCCCAATTTGTGTGCATCTGCAAAATTTAGCTTTTACAGGGGTGACATCACCCCATCTGTTGAAGGCAAAACTCATGTCTGATATTGCCTTCACTTTATCAAAGTTAAACTTTGTAAGTTCCTGAGTTGTGTATGTTATGCTTTAAAACATGCCTGTTTAACCAAAAAAAGATCTTTACAATGTGAAAAAACAAAAAATATACACCAAAGATGTTGATTTGTTCAAAAACCTTTTTCCAACGCACATGTGAATGTGCTTTGAGTAAAATGTTTTCTACTCAACAGTGTGTGGCTTCATCTTTCAATGCTCAATAGCAATTTTTGTAGTAAGTTGGTGTTTACAGTGACAATGGGGGTTATTTACTAAAGGCAAATCCACTTTGCACTACAAGTGCAGTTTCAGTGCAGTTTCATGTGCACTTTTAAGTGTTGGAGTGCAAAGTGGATTTGCCTTCAGTAAATAACTCCCACAGTGCTTTCTATTTTGCCACAATCATACCATTTTCATGACTCCACAAAATTCATTCATGTTGCTGAAAATGATGAATATTTTTGTCAGTAAGGCTATGTTTCCACTATTGCGTCCCCAAAGTCGCGCGATTTTGCCGCGATTTTTTACCGCGATTTTACCGCGACTTTTTACCGCGATTTGAAGCAATGCCTGTATCTATGGACCTCAAGTCGCATCAAAGTGGGACCAAAGTACTGCAGGGACTACTTTGAAGTCGCTGCGACTTGCAGTCGCACAGATATGAACGGTACTCATTGGAAATCATGGGATACAATTTGTCATGCGACTTTTCAGTCTAAAGTCGCATGAAAAGTCGCACTAGTGGAAACACTAGTGCGACTTTTCATGCGACTTGGGACTGAAAAGTCGCATGACAAATTGTTTCCCATGATTTCCAATGAGTACCGTTCATATCTGTGCGACTTCAAGTCGCAGCGACTTCAAAGTAGTCCCTGCACTACTTTGGTCCCACTTTGATGCGACTTGAGGTCCATAGATACAGGCATTGCTTCAAATCGCGGTAAAAAGTCGCGGTAAAATCGCGGTAAAAAATCGCGGCAAATCGCGCTACTTTGGGGACGCACTAGTGGAAACAGAGCCTAAGGCTCTGTTTCCACTAGTGCGACTTTTTATGCGACTTGGGACTGAAAAGTCGCATGACAAATTGTTTCCCATGATTTCCAATGAGTACCGTTCATATCTGTGCGACTTCAAGTCGCAGCGACTTCAAAGTAGTCCCTGCACTACTTTGGTCCCACTTTGATGCGACTTGAGGTCCATAGATACAGGCATTGCTTCAAATCGCGGTAAAAAGTCGCGGTAAAATCGCGGTAAAAAATCGCGGCAAAATCGCGCGACTTTGGGGACGCAATAGTGGAAACATAGCCTTATGCATTACATACATTAACAACAAAAACAAGGTGTGTGTGTAGCAGACCCACAACATAATAGTTCGCTGAAGAAGAGATTGTCACCTCATGTATCAAATAAATTACATTTGCACTATTGAAGAAAATGTCCAAAAAGAAAAGCCCATTGGAGAAACTAGGAGACAGTTAAAAGAAACCCAGGCAGTACATCAAAGGAAATCTTCTTTCAGTTTAAGTTAAAAAATTGTTGATAAAATAATTCTTAAACCGTTTCTGGCATATCAATGGCCCCCCCCTACCCACAAAGTATTCAACATACTTCTGTCTTACTTTGAGGGCGCTTTGGGGGGGCAAGCCAGGACGGCCAGCTTCAAGCGCCGTCAGGGTTTCTTCTTGAAATCCGGCCTCAGGCACAACTGAGGCCACATAGTTCATTGAATTTCTCCTTAAATAGCTGTGTGGAATGCAGCATGCAAGGATTATCTGGTTAAGTTTATATTCCGCCATGTTGATTGGCGTAAGGAATAGGCGGAACTGGTTGGCCATTATCCCGAAAACGTTCTCCACCACTCTTCTGGCTCTGGCCAGATGGTAGTTATAAACCCTCTGGTCCGGAGTGAGGGTCCTCATGGCTTCAAAACGGTCGGCTGGTCAGAACGAACTAACTGAACGAACAAACTGAAAATCAGAAACGAGCGGACAAGAACACACTGGAAATCAAATACGTAATATAAATACGAACCCACAAGCACAATCCGAAGAGCAGTAACAATCGGAAAAGCAGGAGGATGAAAAGCGCGAATCGTCTGTCACCAAACTTCTGCTAACATGAGATTAGCGGAAGGAGCCCAAAGGTTGGTGCACTTGGTATTGAACTTCCTCTTTCTAGTGCCGTCGTTTGTGTTGTACGTCACCGCGTTCTTGATGTTCGGAATTTCCAACCAAGTTTGTGTGACCATGTGTATGCAAGACAAGTTTGAGCCAACATTCGTTGGAAAAAAAACCATGGATTTTGTTGTCGGAATGTCCGATCGTGTGTACGAGACATTAGTGTGCAGCATAGGCAGAGAGCACAGGGAGCTATCAGTTGACAAGATTTCTGGCAGGATCAACAGGTATTTTTTGCAGCGATCAAACATATGTAATAAAATGATTTCAATGTTATCGTTAGTATTGAAATACACTTCTATTTAATACAAATATCATTCTGGGCCCTGCCATCTTTATTAATTATTTGCAGTGTACAGCTACAGAGCAAATGTCAACAAATAGCAGATCTGATGATTACTATATCAGAATAACAAAATCATGAAAGTTAAATCAGATTGCAATTTGTTTTAGTTTATTTTTCTGAAACGTTATTTTCCAACGCATGTGAAGGATTAGCTTTGGGATTTTGAATATTCCCTCAAAGAGTTGCCTTTTTTTAATTAAAAAAATATAAGTGTAATCTGTGCAACCACTGGAAACCAAATATTATTTTTTTCAGAGGAAATTCAAATCATCTATAATTTGTTTCTTTTACATCTGAGGTTATTAGTTGTCTGTTCTGTGGATAGGTCTTTGCATTCCAGACAATCAGATAACTGTGACCTGTCTCTGATCCAAGGACTCACTACTACAGCTGATTATATGTTCAATAAAATGCATAATGCAGAGCCTCTTCCTACTCCTGTTAGCATGAAAAATGCTCTGTGTAATAAAACCTGACATCCAGCTGAAGGGTGATTAGTAGCAAGTTGATGCTTCTCCTCAGTCATGTCTCTTTCATTTATAGTGATGGTTCACATTTTTTTCTTTTATTTGCTAATGTACTAATAAGGCATATATATATATATATATATATATATATATATATATATATATATATATATATATATATATATATATATATATATATATATATATATATATATATATATATATTTCTTTAAAGTGCAAATCCAGGCAACATGTGATACCAATAAAAAGTGCAATCACGCAAACACTGCAGCTGTGCTTAAATGCTTAAATTAAAAATTCACTCTACCTTAATCTGAGCTCAGTGTAATCTGCTTCTGTCAAAATTCACACAGCACTTCATATTTTCAATGTACAAATTTTTCCTGAGAGGTTTGCTGTATAACTTCCTCTCTCTCTCTGCTTTTCGTGTCGCCAATCCTATTCAAACCTCCAAGGCAGGAATCTGATTGGTGGAACTGTGACAAATCTTATCAATGAATTTTTTTTTACATCAGCCTATATTTGAGACACAGCAAGGATTTTTTTTTGGAGTGTTTGGGAACTCATCTCCTGCCTGACAAGCAGGGGTTCCCAAATCACCAGATAACTGGCTAACCTACATGATATTGACTAGTTTTAAAGTTCAATAAATTACAATAAAAGTTTAAGATCAAATAACATTTCTAGCTCCATTCCAAAGTGGATTTCATTAAGGCCCAACCTCCAGCAAAAACTAAAACATTTTCCACCCCACCTGCACCTAGAAAATATGTGTTTTTTTTACAAATAATAAACCCACAAAAGTTTACCTGACTTTACATGACCCTTAGCAGTAACCAGTGATCAGAAGTTACAGACCAAGCCCACCATCCGGTAATGTGATGGACTCTTCTTTCAACCAATAGGCAGGGTCCACAATGCTAGGGAGTCATGTGGACACTGCAAAAATAACCTCCACACTACAGAATTTGGACCCAGCCTGTCTAATGACCACAACCTACGTATAGGCATTTTTTTTTCCCCATTTTAGATAGAGCAAGGGAAAGGCTATAAACCCAGTGAGATTTTTTTCCTCCATCTGTGTCCTATTGCAGAGATTTCTCTTCCCTTCATGTCCCATAGCTAAACAGGAAATGAGAAGAAATCCCCGCAAATTAAAGGAATTCCTTGAGGACCCCCGGGTCACCAGAACTAGTGTACTCATTGAAAGATTTCCCCTTACTTTTCTGGGAACAACCCAACATTTTAAACTTTTTTTTACTTTCACTTACAATGATAATGTTAAGGAAAAGTGGTGAAGCGCTTGAAAAAAGTCCAACATGAACCCAAAATATATTGCTGGCACAGACTCAACTGGCAAAAACATATAAATGTAATCCACTTTTAAAATTCCAAAGTAAGCTACAGGTATCTTGAGGTATCAGATAAGTGAAGAGACCGCCACCGTCACCCAAACACACTGCCTCTTACCCATAGGTAGATGTTAACAAGCATTGATATAAATCACTGACAGCTCCTCAGCAGCACGGGGATGACTCGGTATCTCCTTTACAGTCTCAATACCCAGTTAAGAGAGAAAAAGAGACTCCTCATTAGGGATGAGCTTCGTGTTCGAGTCGAACCCATGTTCGACTCGAACATCGGCTGTTCGATCGTTCATCGAATTGCGAACGATATGGGCCGTTCGCGCCAAATTCGTGTGGCGCGTCACGGCCCATAATTCACTGCGGCATCGCAGTGCATTGCTGGCTGATGATTGGCCAAGCATGCACTATGACCTGCATGCTTGGCCAATCACAGCGCCGTCAGTAGAGAGAGCTGTAATTGGCCAAAGCCAGGGTGGCTTTGGCCAATTATGGCTCAGGGGATTTAGTACACACCCCACACTATATAAGGCCGCCTGCACGGCGGCCCTGTGTAGTGTGTGTTCCGGTGTGCTGAGAGATAGAGAGAGAGAGAGACAGTGTCATTTGATTTGAGTTAGATAGATTAGGCAGAACAGTCAGTCAGTTAGCTGCACTTACAGTGTATTGTGTATATATATGCATCCCAGGTGTTGCATATATATATATACACTGTATTCAGTTTAGCTAGATCCGTTCCTGTTATCTTCTATCTAGACTATTTACATTTAATGCAGTGCGTCCTGCTCACAGTGTTCAGCTAGATCCGTTCCTGCTATTTACATTTAGTGCAGTGCGTCCTGCTCACAGTGTTCAGCTAGATCCGTTCCTGTTATCTTCTAGACTATTTACATTTAGTGCAGTGCGTCCTGCTCACAGTGTTCAGCTAGATCCGTTCCTGCAATTTACATTTAGTGCAGTGCGTCCTGCTCACAGTGTTCAGCTAGATCCGTTCCTGCTATTTACATTTAGTGCAGTGCGTCCTGCTCACAGTGTTCAGCTAGATCCGTTCCTGCTATTTACATTTAGTGCAGTGCGTCCTGCTCACAGTGTTCAGCTAGATCCGTTCCTGTTATTTACATTTAGTGCAGTGCGTCCTGCTCACAGTGTTCAGCTAGATCCGTTCCTGCTATTTACATTTAGTGCAGTGCGTCCTGCTCACAGTGTTCAGCTAGATCCGTTCCTGCTATTTACATTTAGTGCAGTGCGTCCTGCTCACAGTGTTCAGCTAGATCCGTTCCTGCTATTTACATTTAGTGCAGTGCGTCCTGCTCACAGTGTTCAGCTAGATCCGTTCCTGTTATCTTCTAGACTATATACATTTAGTGCAGTGCGTCCTGCTCACAGTGTTCAGCTAGATCCGTTCCTGTTATTTACATTTAGTGCAGTGCGTCCTGCTCACAGTGTTCAGCTAGATCCGTTCCTGCTATTTACATTTAGTGCAGTGCGTCCTGCTCACAGTGTTCAGCTAGAGCCGTTCCTGCTATTTACATTTAGTGCAGTGCGTCCTGCTCACAGTGTTCAGCTAGATCCGTTCCTGTTATCTTCTAGACTATTTACATTTAGTGCAGTGCGTCCTGCTCACAGTGTTCAGCTAGATCCGTTCCTGTTATCTTCCTACTGACAGGCAGGCTTGTCTGGTTACAGTATATAAAGCTACCTGAAGAAAATTACAGGTGTTCTATTTGATCCTATTAGTACCACGGTCAGGCAGCTAGACTATTTACATTTAGTACAGTGCGTCCTGCTCACAGTGTACAGCTAGATCCATTCCTGTTATCTTCCTACTGACAGGCAGGCTTGTCTGGTTACAGTATATAAAGCTACCTGAAGAAAATTACAGGTGTTCTATTTGATCCTATTAGTACCACGGTCAGGCAGCTAGACTATTTACATTTAGTACAGTGCGTCCTGCTCACAGTGTACAGCTAGATCCGTTCCTGTTATCTTCCTACTGACAGGCAGGCTTGTCTGGTTACAGTATATAAAGCTACCTGAAGAAAATTACAGGTGTTCTATTTGATCCTATTAGTACCACGGTCAGGCAGCTAGACTATTTACATTTAGTACAGTGCGTCCTGCTCACAGTGTACTTTACAGCAGGGCTCGTTCCTGCATTCCAACTAGAGTGTCTGTGAGGGGTTGCAGTGTTGTGGCACCAGCACCAGTGCCTAAGGCCCAATTTTTCTGCCCCTGTCTAACAGGGGCGTGTAATTACAATTTTTGATGCAATACTTTGCAGCAGGGCTCGTTCCTGCGTTCCAACTAGAGTGTCTGTGAGGGGTTGCAGTGTTGTGGCACCAGCACCAGTGCCTAAGGCCCAATTTTTCTGCCCCTGTCTAACAGGGGCGTGTAATTACAATTTTTGATGCAATACTTTGCAGCAGGGCTCGTTCCTGCGTTCCAACTAGAGTGTCTGTGAGGGGTTGCAGTGTTGTGGCACCAGCACCAGTGCCTAAGGCCTAATTTTTCAGCTCCTGTTCAACAGGGGCATGTAATTACAATTCTTGATCTAATATTTCACAGCAGGGCCCTGTGAGGGGTTGCAGTGTTGTGGCACCAGCACCAGTGCCTAAGGCCTAATTTTTCAGCTCCTGTTCAACAGGGGCATGTAATTACAATTCTTGATCTAATATTTCACAGCAGGGCCCTGTGAGGGCTTACAGTGTTGTGACCACAGCAACACCTAAGGCCCAAATTTCTGCTGAGTATATAGGGCAGGACCCTACTTCAAACATCTAACTTACAAACGACTCCTACTTGCAAACGGAAGGAGACAACAGGAAGTGAGATGAAATCTACCCCTAGGAAGGGAAATTCTCTCCTGTAAGAGTTAATATGGGAAAACAATTTCTCCTTTCCACTGATGCTTTCCAATCCTTGTTCCACAAAAAAACCCAAATTTTCAAAAAACATTTTTCATTGGGACAAAAAAGTGAGGTGAAATCTTCTGAAGAGGAGGAAAGACAGCAAAACAAATGTCACAGGGGTGATAACCCTTCCCTATGTTTTCCAAAAAGCTTAGAAAAGATTTTTTGGCTGGAGCTAAACACGTTAAAAATGTTCAAAATTACAAACAGATTCTACTTAACAACAAACCTACAGTCCCTGTCTTGTTTGCACCGCCTGTATACTGCTGTTCAGAGTATATAGGGCCTGGTGGCCCCACACCTTTCCTTATTTTAATTTGGGTGCGGGGTTCCCCTTAATATCCATACAAGACCCAAAGGGCCTGGTAATGGACTGGGGGGTACCCATGCCGTTTGTCTCACTGATTTTCATCCATATTGCCATGACCCGACATGACATTAAACCCGCAAGCAGTTTTAAATGAGATTTTTTCCTTTAAAAATGACATTTGGTGCAGGGACTGTTCTAAACATGGGAAACACGCGTCACTTTACAGGCATACTATAGACACCCCCCAGGTACGATATTTAAAGGAATATTTCACTTTTTTTTTTTTTACTTTAAGCATCATTAAAATCACTGCTACCGAAAAAACGTCCGTTTTTAAAAGTTTTTTTTGCATTGATACATGTCCCCTGGGGTAGGACCCGGGTCCCCAAACCCTTTTTAGGACAATACCATGCAAATTAGCCTTTAAAATGAGCACTTTTGATTTCGAACGTTCGAGTCCCATAGACGTCAATGGGGTTCTAACGTTCGTGCGAACTTTCGGTCCGTTCGCGGGTTCTGGTGCGAACCGAACCGGGGGGTGTTCGGCTCATCCCTACTCCTCATAGTGCAGACATTCAATTGATAGTGGTTATGCAACACTGTATCCATATGACATTTTTATCATTTTTTTTCACACAAATAGAGCTTTCTTTTGGTGGCATTTAATCACCATTGTTTTTTTTTAAATTTTTTGCTAAATAAACTAAAAAAGATTGGGGTCTGCCAGAGTAACACCCCTATGGGAAAGAGATGTGGGCGTATTTGAGAAGGAACAGTGGGAGGAGGCACTGCAGGCGGTTAAGACGTGCTCTCTAAATGTGGCGCAACGCTTATCCCAACTGTACATTGTATTGCGGGTACATTTTACCCCTGCAAAACTGCACAGGATGGGTCTCAGAGAAAACCCAGAATGCACTAGGTGTTCCAGAGACCATGGCGACCTTATCCATCTGTTGTGGCGCTGTCTCAAGTTACATCTTTATTGGACTGGGGTTGTTGCTACCAATAATAAAGCATTTCAGGTTGCTGTGCCGATGGACCCCCAGCCATGCGTCTTGGGAATATTGGATGATCTCTCAATTGAGCACATCCCCAAGCAAGCAATAGCCAGAGCACTATTCCAGGCACGTAAGCTCATCCTCAGACACTGGAGGGGGACAGGGGCCCCCCACTCTAAAAGAATGGATAACGCAAATGGGGGACACCCTGCGGTTGGAGAAATATATCTTCCAGCATCGGGGTCGTCCTGAAAAATTCAATACACTATGGTCCCCATGGTTGGATACTCCTGGCCTGAGCCCAGTGGAGTTGGTACTAAACAGACTGTTTTCATGACGAGATGAGTGATCCCTACTGCAAATGTATGAACGTTGCTTTTGTTTTCTGAGTACGCTTCTACTTACACCTAACGGTGTTGGAAGATTGGGGTCCAGTAGCGGATATAGCAGGTAAGGATCAAACAGAAGCGTAGTCGGTAAACAAGCCAAAGGTCGATAACAAGAAGTTGCAGGTTGGGATCAAGCAGAAGCGTAGTTGAGAAACGAGCCAAGGATGGAGAGAGCACAATAATCTGGCAAATAGGAAGTGCAGAGGCATGGCTTAAATGAGAAAGTTCACGGGCGGAGCAAAGAGTTCAAGGTTCAGGACAAACAAGGTTCAAGGCAGGATCATTCAAGGAATTGTCCAGGGGACTGTCCAGCATTCCAGATGGCTCAGCAAGAAGAGACATTGTCTGACACAGCAGAGGTTCTGGGTTCAAATCCAGATGTAGAGTAGAGGCAGGTTGGAAGTGAACCATTGTAAAGCAAAAGTTGGGCATTGTGCTGTCTGTTGGTGCATTTTACAGTATGATAAAATATGTGTAGTTATATTGCTCTGCTTCAGTAGTCTAAGTACCAGAAGTGTGATCTCTATAACTGTCCAGTTGTGGTGAGATACTGAAGCTTAACTTAAGTCGACCATATATGGATTGAAAATTCGGCTGGTTCAGCAGGGACTGGCCAAATTTCAATCTATGTGTGGACACCCTGGTTGTACACAAGTCAATCTATTGAATAACTTGTGTACAACCAGCCTTTCAGTTTTTTCCCAAACGATTAGTTCTGCCGACTCTTGTATTCTGCCAGCAGGGAGGGCTCCCCACCGGCAGAACACAATGACGCTGCAGGAGGTATTCCCCCATCAACACTGACTGTCCCATGGTGGAAGGAAACAAAATTGCATCATCTATGGCCTACCTTACAGTCGAGTAGCTTGGCAGACAGTGACTCGATCCACATGGCATTCTGCAGATCGTAGAAAGCTTTCATCAAAAACTTGTGCAGATCTTCAGATGAACATCAATGGGTCCAAAAATCATAGATCTATGATTCCAAATATTTAACAAACAATAACATACTGTAAAACTTGTCACTACTGGTGTCTGTAAGATGTCATATAAGACATTCCATGAGTCCATCTTCAGAGTGGAAGGCAGCAACATGAACCTTCTTACCTCCCTTTGAATCAAGCTGTCAGATTAGAACCCTTGGCAAAGGAAACACCAGTCCTTAACAGGCAGAGGCGTAACTAGAATCTTCAGGGCCACTGTGCAAGAAACCATGAAGGGCCCCCACCAGGGGCATTGCTAGGTCTACAAAAGATCTCGGGCTAGAGCCCATAGCAGCAAAGTAAAGAAAGCCATACAATTGGGCGGGCATACACATGCATATAATATACGCATGTGTGTGTGTGTGTATATATATATATATATATATATATATATATATATATATATATATATATATATATATATATATATATATATATAAAAAAATATTGTTGGAATTCAACTTGAATTAGTATCATATTTCTGGAGGTTTACTTCCTGGTTGATACAGCCAGATGGCCTAGGTTGGAATGTAGCCAATTAAGCCTAACTGTGCATGACAATACTGACTCTGATCTGTCTATGAGAATTCCTGATTAACTACTCTGCAAGAAGGCTCACATAGGAGGCGTCATCCAGGGAATCATCGTTGTGGGAGGTACGAGTGTAACCACGATCAGCGGTGAGCTAGATGACACTCATGTGACATGCTGGATTGTTTATGTTGCTCTAGTAAGCATATTTTGTACAAGGGGGGAACGGTTTTGTTTCAATAAACAGTTTTACACTATGGAAGCCATCCCTCTATATTTTTACATGGTCAATTCACCCCAATACACCGGTCCTGATAAGGAGAACTCAAGTTTCCAGTAAGAGAGCTGCAGACTTACGTTGTGAAGGAACTGACAGGCCCTCTTTATACTTACCTCCAGTAAGCAGACACACAAAGGGGGTGCACACGGTGGATTGGTGAAGGTGTAGCAGCAAATGATTTTTCATATTCAGTTCTTACTTTCATCAGAAGCTCACTACAATGCCTGTCTGTATTTTTCTTGGCACTTCACTGCACTGAACTGTTCCTAAGTGGAGAGGATCGGTTACACCACTCTATACATATCCATTTATAGTAAATTGCTGGACATTTCAGTGGATTTTATCTCTCAAAACTACTCCTCAAGAGAGCTCTTTTATTGTTTGATTTTGTTATTACAGTATATGAGATATCATATTGGTGAATGTTTTAATTCATAAGAAGCGCTGTTAATGCTTTGTTTTTATAAATTAAGCACAATTTAATATTGATTAGGATTTTTATAATAGCTGCTGTTACTGCAAACAATATATTTCTATTGAACGCTGGGTTCAGGATTACTTAGTATTTCTGATATTTATTTAAAATTTTTTGTATTATTAATTTTTTAAAATTTTATTTCATTTTGTATTATTATTACCGGTAGTTTATTTTTATTTTTATTTTTCCCCACGTGAGTATGAAATAGCTCTCTGTTCCAATAGAAGTTCAATGTGGCCTGTGATTTAAGAGATATAAGAATCAGTGGTGTAGTAAGGCGTTGATTAAGAGTCTGCCTTGTGTCTTGGAGTGTGGAGAACTACAGGTGAAAGTTAACTTTAAACAGCTTTATCTGTGTCTCTTTGTGTTTTGCATCTGTGTGCATTGTGCAAGCTACGGTTGTTTAAACTTGGTAAACAGCTTCAGTATAGGTAGGCTAATTAGCATATCAATGGAAGTCATTGAAAATTTCATTAAGAAGCACGGCTGTGATAAATTCAAGTCTATACAAGAGAATGATTTAACACACCAATTCAGTGAACTTTTGAGACAATGTAATACTCATAATGATCTGATAAATACAAATTATTAGAAAAAAGGTAGGAAATCCAAGATGGCCAATGTTGTATGCATGTTGTTGAAAATGAAAGACGTCGCAGAAAAAAAACAAGTCCAATGGTGTGCCGAGAAAAAGCAACTCTTGAAGCAGGTACAAAGTGTAACTGAGAATATAGGTTGCAAAGGCAGATGCAAATGTTGCTGATCACATTCAACAATTAGTGACTGAGAAATGTGTATTGGAACAGAGATTAGATGAGTTGGAGAAAACATGTATGTTGAAGGAACAATGTATCGCATCTTTAGGACAGAGAGAGGCTGGGAATCAAACTGAAATACTTAAAAGACAGTTACAAGAATGTAAAACTCAACTAGCCCAAAAAGATCATGCCATTCTATCTTTGAAAGCACAGACAATAGAGAAAGTACACAGCCATTGTTGTGCTAACAAGGATACACATCCCTTTGTGACACAGGAGCATGGAGATAGGATGCTGATCAAATAACAGCCAATATATGCGGCTGACAATCCTGAAAAATCCCCAAATCAAAGTTCTTTTCTCTTTACTCCTGTGTCAGAAAGGACTGGGCAAGGATTAGGAATTATAAAAAGGGAGGAATTACAGGTTGCACAGGCAGCCATAATGGAGTTATCCTCCAAATATGCAAAAGCTGAACAGTCACAGTGCTCAGCAAAGATAGAGGCTCTAGAACAACAATTTGGTAAACCAGATGCTATTATTGCTGCAAGTGATGTTACTATGATAGGAATCAATGTTGGAGATTTAAATAAAAGGGCTGTAACTGCTTTTGAAATTGATTCAGGAGTTGAAAGAGTGGAAACTTCTGATGACTCCTCAGACAATGAAAGTGCAAAGTCTGTTCAGTCCAATCATAGTAATCATTGTAATGTTATCCAGCAATATGAGTTTCAAGCGCCATATGCGCAGAGAAGGGCCTATGCAGGGAAACCAGCTCTAAAATGTTTTTTTTTGTAAAACGGGGGGGGTCACATAGCTAAGTATTGTTTGATGGCTAAGAATGATATGCAAAGGAAATACCCTAAAATTACATCAAGTCGTTATGAAGTTTATTCTGCGAGATAGGGTAGCAATCCAAGACATAGAGGCCATAGTAATCAAACCCGTTTATCTTTTAAGACCCAAATGCCAAGACTACAAACCGAAAATAGTCGATTAAGACAGGAAAAGCATCAATATGTAGAACAGCTGCGTAAAGTCAAAATGGAGGTAGCCGAATGATCATTCAAATATAGAACTGGGGGAAACAATGTTAGCAACACTTAGTGAGCTGCATGGATGGTAAGAATTTTCTGGTCAATGTTTCCTTGCTATGAAAAGGTTTAGATGTGACTGTTGCCCTTCATGTTTTGAATATAATAGAGGACCTTGATATGTTTTTAGTATTTTCAAGGATAAGCCTCTGAATTGTTATTTTTTAAAAACATTTTTCTGTTATGATCATTATGTTTTGTTTTGTTTTTCTCTTCTTTTATTTTGAATTTTTTTATTACATTTTTAACAAGATTTTTAGTTTTTTAATTTAATTTTTTTCTAAAGAATTTTTAATTTTTTAAAATTTTTTCTCCTTTGTAATTTTTTTCTTTTTTAATTTTTGAATTGTTTTTTAAATATTTTAATTTATTTTAATTTTTAATTTTTAGTTTTTTATTTTAAATTTTATTTGTTTATTCATTTATTTTATTTTTGTCTGGGAAAATTATTATGTTTAGTCCACCTGAAAGGGGGGTAATTGGCTATGCCCTCAATTAGCAGCTGAATAGATGGTCATGGGCATAGGCGTGCGCACAGGGTGTGCCAGGTGTGCCTGGGCACATCCTAATCACCTTGTGTGCTGTGGATACCCCCTGTTTAGACCCGTGATGTTTTACCAAAGCTCCCCTACTGGGGCTCCAAAAAAAACTTGGAAAAAACAAATTAAAAAAATAAAATTGTTAAAACTAACAATAAAAAAAATGTTAAAAAATTATTAGAAAAAATAAATTGTTAAAAATAATAATAATAAAAATGTTAAAAAATAATTAAAAAAAATAAAATTTTAAAAAATAATAAAAATAAAAACTAGTGATACCAACATCTGCCCTACTGACATTGTCCATGGCTCTACTGACACTGGCAGCATAAATACACATACACACGTATATGTGTTGGGGTGCACACCCTAATACAATAGGCTGCGCACACCTATGGTCATGGGATATGTCCTCCAGCTGGATACATTTTGTTTAAGACTAGAGTTGGTAGGAAGCCATTCTATCCGTGGGAGTTTGTTTTCTTTTCTTTGTTATTCTTTGTTATTATGTTCATTCAGGTGGAAAGAGTTCCAAAAGGTTTAGGCTGTGTCCACCTGAAAGGGGAGTGCATAGATCTTAAAGATACAGATGAATGCATTGTTTTTTTTAGCATTTGAAATTAGAATTTTTTTGAGAAGCAACATTCACGTTAGTTTTTTTCAAAATTTTTGCTCATACCATGGGGATTCATTTTAGAGTGGGTTCATCCTAAAGAAGTCATGGTTGTTTTGATAGTTTGCTCAGAGTTGCAGAAGCCAGGAATATGAAGTTCCTGGGTTCCAAGGAAGGAACTACAGTGGAACCTGGGATTACGAGCATAATCCATTCTAGGAGTACAGTATGCTTGTAATCCAAAGTACTCGCATATCAAAGAGAGTTTTCCCATTGAAGTCAATGGAAACGAAAATAATTTGTTCCGCATTGACTTCAATGGGATGCAATACCGCTTTTGGCCTGAATCCTGCTCGTTTTGCGAGACAACACTCGCAAACCGAGTTAGGATTTTTAGAAATACAGTGCTCATTTTGCAAAATGCTCGTTAACCGCGTTACTCACAAAGCGAGGTTCCACTGTATAAGTAAACATAGTAAGCGAGCAGATATTATGGATAAGAATTTGATTCTGCTCTTGTTTTTCACTTCCAGAATCCTGGTGAAACGAGATTGGAGAGGTTTCTGAAACAGAGATAAAAGATGTTCATCTGGTTGGCAGTTTGTCTGTGCCACACCACACCGAAAATTTGTTCTGATAAACATTCAGGAGAGAAGGGACAAACAAAAAGATTGAGGTTAAAGCGGAGTTCCACACAAAAATGGAACTTCCGCTTTTCGGAACCCTCCCCCCCTCCGGTGTCACATTTGGCACCTTGCAGGGGGGAGGGGGGTGCAGATACCTGTCTAAGACAGGTATTTGCACCCACTTTCGGCATAGACTCCCATGGGAGTCTATGCCTCTTCCCGTCCCGACCGCGCTGTCTGCTGGGAACACACAGCTCCCAGCAGAGAGCGGGGACCACTAGGGACGCGCAGCGCGACTCGCGCATGCGCAGTAGGGAACCGGGAAGTGAAGCCGCAACGCTTCACTTCCTGATTCCCTCACCTAGGATGGCGGCGGCAGCTGCCGAGAACCGAGCGGGTTCTCGGCGTCCCCTGCCGACATCGCTGGACCCTGGGACAAGTGGCCATGTATTAAAAGTCAGCAGCTGCAGTATTTGTAGCTGCTGGCTTTTAATATTTTTTTTTTTTGGCGGTGTGGGTGAACCCCCGCTTTAATACTTGTTTTTTTCTTGTGGACAATTTAGTGCCAATACTGAATCTGAAAGACTGTGCCTATCAACAAGACTTGTGAAACATTTTTGCCGGAGTCTCTCCTGATGAATGCAAACGTGCTATTAATACATGTTCGATGGGTTGGAGGTTGGGGGAGGAATTGAAAAAAGAAAAGGTTTTTAATGTATGACATGTGTTGACGTAATGGAATTAATATGGTGCAGGAGGCTGGCACTTATACATAATAAGGCGTCGATTGGCCAGACTAGAGGGTGCCAGGTGACCCATCAACGGGGTGAAAACTTCCTTGTAGGGGTGGTGTCTCAATCTTAGCAGTCCTGTAAAGAAGCTCTCGGTTACTGGACATGTGGGACACCAGAACTGGACATGGGGGAGATACACCTGGTTGATGTCTCACCTGAGAGGTTGAAACCCTGCACAGGTAATGCCAGTGACCACCCACAGGAGCATGCTCCGTTAAATAAAGGGAATGCTGGCTACCAGGGTACAGTATGGCTTTACCACATGGCACTTTAACATCCCACAGTGGTTAACAAAAACCTATTACCTTATATGTGCTGAGTATACACTGAATCAAATGCGGTCATTGTACCAGTGACTTACTCCCAGAGATGTGCGCACAAAGAATAAGGTTCATGCAGGATGCTTATCTCTGAGGAGTAACCTGAAAGAGGAGAGATGTATTCAGCAGAGGTGGGGGACTCGAGTCACATGACTTGACTCGAGTCAGACTCGAGTCACCTGTTTGAGGACTTGCGGCTTGCTTGACAAAATGAAATAAATGACTCGACTTGACTTTGACTTGTCACTAATGACTTGTGACTTGACTTTGACTTGGGCTATTTGACTTGCAATGACTTGACACCACCAGTGCTGTGTCTTGGCCTAGGCAAAAGCTGCCCCCCCCCCACAAAAGAAAGCTCCCCCCAAGTCCCGGCTTCGGGGTAGATCAGTATTTTGACTTAATTTGTGACTTGACCAAAATAAATTACTTGACTTGACTTGCTTGACTTCTAGCAGGGACTCGACTTGACTTGCTTGCTTTTCACCACAGTAACTTGGGACTTGCTTGTGACTTGAAGGTTAAGTCTTGAGACTTGCTTGTGACTTGCACATGTGTGACGTACTCCCATCACTGGTATTCAGCACTATATTGGGGGGAATAGGAGCTGGGATGGGTGTTGTTAATGGAGTGGACATCGGCTTCCTGAGGAACAAACTCGCAGCCATAGCTTCAGACAATAAGCGGGGCTTTGTAACTCAGAGAGATTGGTGGCATCCTTAACAGCATTCAACAAAGTCACGTAAATATCCAGGTTAAAGTGGCTCCAGATTTTCTCAACCGTGTTGAGAGGTTGGCAGAGAGTGTGATGGTACAGGACAAAAATCTGTCATGGGCTCTGGCGTGCACGCAGTGGCAGGCGGAATTGTCAATCAGCATTCAGCTGATTGTACAGTCTCTGTATGAGGGGCAGTGGCCTGATGAGTTAGCATCACAGTAATGCCCCGTACACACGGTCGGACTTTGTTCGGACATTCCGACATCAAAATCCTAGGATTTTTTCCGACGGATGTTGGCTCAAACTTGTCTTGCATACACACGGTCACACAAAGTTGTCGGAAAATCCGATCATTCTGAACGCAGGGACGTAAAACACGTACGTCGGGACTATAAACGGGGCAGTGGCCAATAGCTTTCATCTCTTTATTTATTCTGAGCATGCGTGGCACTTTGTCCGTCGGATTTGTGTACACACGATCGGAATTTCCGACAACGGATTTTGTTGTCGGAAAATTTTATATCCTGCTCTCAAAGTTTGTGTGTTGGAAAATCCGATGGAAAATGTGTGATGGAGCCTACACATGGTCTGAATTTCCGACAACAAGGTCCTATCACACATTTTCCGTCGGAAAATCCGACCGTGTGTACGGGGCATTAGACTTTGCCAAAACACGTCGCTTACACTAATCCAAAGTGGTGGTCAAATGCCTGGATGGGCTGTACTAGTTTGGATTGTGAAAGGTGTTATGCTGTATGATCCCATATACAGAAGTGCAGACCCGGTCTGTATATTTGGTGGCATCAATGGGCTTACTGACTGGGGATTCTATCTTGTTGCATTTGAGGCTAAATTACCTACATGTGATCAGAGAAGATGGAAGCTGGAGGCAGGTTGATATTTCCTTCTGTCGGAAGCATGACCATGACGTCCTTTGTATGCCAGGTCAATACATAGTGGTGAACGGAAAATGTTGGGAAGATATTTCACTCTGTATTCTGGATGGAGAGATCATTGCTGGGAAGGAAGCACCTGGGTATTATTTGGGACATGGACGAGTTTGTTTCTTTTTCCTAAAGGATACTGATGTAACATTAATCATGGAACTAGGGTGTTCCTTGAACCTAACAGTAGGTAGAGGTGCATGATATACCCTGGGCATGATCACGGAAATCCAGGCACAGGGATAGAATTGTGTGGGTTTTGCTATTGTTTCAGGTTTATATGTGTTAGACTCGATATTTATATAGAAGGGTCTCCCATTTATCTATGCAAGTTGAGGGACGAATTGACGGTAAGGTCTCTTCATACAGGGTAGAGGCTTTGCTGCCAGTTCAGAAACCTGAAATACCAGTGACGTGCCAGAATTGTGGTAGGAAAGGCCATGGTGAGCAAACCTGCCTAATCCTGACCCGTATCTACAGTGAGGAGTTATAGGAAGTTGGGAGCGGGAGGCGTAATTGGATGGGTCACACACACACACACACACACATATATATATATATATATATATATATATATATATAATGGTAATGGATTGATTAATGTTATGGTGTAGTGTGATATATGTATGTTTTAGGTTAATAATATGGTCAAGAAGGGCCTTCCTCGAAGACTCTGTATCTGAAAGCTGGTTGATAATGTGTGCTGGTGAATGGTGAGTGAATGGACACCCCTTGCCTGTACTGCACCCCATCCTGAAGATATCGGAAAGTAGAAGATACAGAAGACACAGGATGGTGACATGGAAGCTGTCACAGAAGAATGATGGTGGTGTGTCACTCAGTGGCAAAGCGGCACATGTTGGGAAGCACAACCCATTAAGACCATTATGGATTGTTCCATAGGAGCTGTTTCTTAAGGACCTGTTGGAAAACATAACACGTTAAGACAGTTATGAACTGTTCCATAGGAGCCATGTCTGAAGAAGGGTGGTATGCGCCCTTTAAGCGCAAAGCGGAATATGTTGGAATTCAACATGAATTAGTATCATATTTCTGGAGGTTTACTTCCTGGTTGATACAGCCAGGTGGCCTAGGTTGGAATGTAGCCAATTAAGCCTAACTCTGCATGACAATACTGACTCCGATCTGTCTATGAGAATTCCTGATTAACTACTCTGCAAGAAATTTTCAAAGAGAGCATGACTGGCAAGTTAATTGATGAGTTGAGCTACAGAAGATCAAAGATCAAGATATCTATGAAGATTTGACTCAGGTCAGACGGTGGCGATTTATGGAGAAACGCTGCCCCCTGGTGGACAATACAGCAGGACGGTCAATAATGTAATCTGTTAAGGAGGAATGCTGATTCATCCAAAACCGAATTGGGCTGGCAATGGGAGGGGGTTTGGATGAGGTGTGACTGAGGTTTGTAAAAAGGGCTGTTGCAACCAAAGAGCTCTCTCTCTCTTCCGATGCTGACCTTTGCCTGAGCCTCATGGCTCTCTCTCTCTTCTACCATCTTGAGGCCTTGCTCTGGGTGGTGGCTTGGGCCTAAGCCAATGCGGCCCAGAGCGCTCTTATCAACATCTGGAGACCAGCCAACAATCTATTCTAGAGGATGTGATAAGTATATTCTTGTATTATGTTCTGATTGTAAGCTTTGTAATATTGTAATATCTTTTTTTTTTTTTTAATCATTAAAGAATTTTTATTGACATTTCAAATATTGTAATATCTTTTAATACTTGCATGTTAGCGTTTCCTGTCATCTTGGGAAATAAATAAGTTTATTAAGCTGTGTGCTTGATTTCATAGCTAACCTTGTATTATAGTGATATCATCAGTAACATGTGCTTAATATAGACTAACTACAGGGATTAGACAAATTAATATATAGGTACAATAATATTTATTGTATAATTTTTACTTCACATATCTGAGTGTGGATCCCCTCTTACATCAGGGTCCCCAGAGATCCCCCACTTACATCAGGGTCCCAAGAGCCCCCCGCATTACATCATGGTCCCCAGAGAGCCTTCCCTTACATCAGGGTCCCCAAAGAGCCTCCCCCTTACATCAGGGTCCCCAGAGCCCCCTCATTACATCAGGGTCACCAGAGAGCCCCTTTCTTACATCAGGGTCACCAGAGAGCCCCTTCCTTACATCAGGGTCCACAGAGAGCCCCTCCTTATATCAGGGTCCCTAGAGAGCCCCCCCTTACATCAGGGTCCCCAGAGAGCCTCCCCTTTACATCAGCGTGCCCAGAGAGCCCCCCTTACATCAGGGTCCCCAGATAATCCCTCCTTACATCAGGGTGCCCAGAGAGCCCCCCTTTTACATCAGGGTCCCCAGAGAGCCTCCCCTTTACTTCAGGGTTCCCAGAGAATCCTCCCTTACATCAGAGTCCCCAGATAGCCCCTCCTTACATCAGGGTCCCCAGAGAGCCCCCCTTACATCAGGGTCCCCAGAGAGCCTCCCCTTACATCAGGGACCCCAGAGAGCCCCCCTTACATCAGGGTTCCCAGAGAGCCCCTCCTTACATCAGGTTCCCCAGAGAGCCTTCACCTTACCTCAGGGTCTGCAGAGAGCCCCTCATTACATCAGGGTCCCCAGAGAGCCCCCTTACATCAGGGTCCCCAGAGCCCCCCTCATTACATCAGGGCCCCCAGAGAGCATTCCCTTACATCAGGGTCCCCAGAGAGCCTCCTCTTACATCAGGGTCTCCAGAGAGCCCCCCTTATATCAGGGTCACCAGAGAGCCTCTCCTTACATCAGGGTCCTCAGAAAGACTCCCTACTTACATCAGGGTCCCCAAAGAGCCTCCACCTTACATCAGGGTCCCCAGAGCCCCCTCATTACATCAGGGTCCCCAGAGAGACCCTTCCTTACATCAGGGTCTCCAGAGAGCCCCTTCCTTACATCAGGGTCCCCAGAAAACCCCTCCTTACATCAGGGTCCCCAGAGAGCCCCCCCTTACATCAGGATCTCCAGAGAGCCTCCCCTTTACATCAGGATCCCCAGAGAGCCCCCTTACATAAGGGTCCACAAAGAGCCCCCTTACATCAGGGTCCCCAGATAACCCTCTCCTTACATCAGGGTCCCCAGAGAGCCCCCCTTACATCAGGGTCCCCAGAGAGCCTCCCCTTACATCAGGGTCCCCAGAGAGCCGCCCTTACATCAGGGTCACCAGAGAGCCTCTCCTTACATCAGGGTGCCAGAGAGCCTTCCTACTTACATCAGGGTCCCCAAAGAGCTTCCCCCTTACATCAGGGTCCCCAGAGCCCCCCTCATTACATCAGGATCACCAGAGAGCCCCTTTCTTACATCAGGGTCCCCAGAGAGCCCCTCCTTACATCAGGGTCCCTAGAGAGCCCCCCTTTACATTATTGTCCCCAGAGAGCCTCCCCTTTACATCAGGGTTCCCAGAGAGCCCCTCCTTGCATCAGGGTCCCCAGAGAGCCCCCTTTACATCAGGGTCCTCAGAGAGCCTCCCCTTTACATCAGGGTCCCCAGGGAGCCCCTCCTTAAATCAGGGTCCCTAGAGAGCCCCCTTATGTCAGGGTTCCCAGAGAGCCCCTCCTTACATCAGGTTCCCCAGAGAGCCTCCCCCTTACATCAGGGTCTGCAGAGAGCCCCTCATTACATCAGGGTCCCCAGAGAGCCCCCCTTACATCAGGGTCCCCAGAGAGCCCCCCTTACATCAGGGTCCCCAGAGGGCCCCCCTTACATCAGGGTCCCCAGAGGGCCCCCCTTAAATCAGGGTCCCCAAACAGCTGCCCCCCGGGAGGTGGGAGGGGGCGATCAGCAGCTCTGTGGTGTCTGCTGGCCATGGGATTTCCCTGGGGCTAGTAGTTCTCTTCCTGAGTGTATACAGTGGAGGGGAGGGGCCTCTGACCCGATCAGGTATCAACAGGGGTGTAGAAGCAGGGCCGACTCGCTTGTAAACTGAGCAACACGTAAAAATGCACGGGTCAGAGGCCCGTCCCTCTCCACTGTATACAGTCGGGAAGAGAACTACTAGCCCCAGGGAGATCCTGCAGCTCGCAGGCACCATAGAGCTGCCGATCGCCCCCTCCCACCTCCCCCACTGCATACTAAATTGACAGCCAGATGTGCAGGGGGAGATGCCGGGTCTTGGGACCCCCCACACAGCGTCAGAACTCCAGGGCCCAGTCGCAAGTGCGCCTGCTGTGACCCTGAAAGTTCCGACCACTTTAACCACTTGCCGACCGCCTAACGCACATATACGGCGGCAGAATGGCACGGGCAGGCAGAATCACGTACCCGTACGTGATCTGCCTCCCGCGGGCGGGGGGTCCAATCGGACCCCCCCCCCCGGTGCCAGCGGCGGTCGGCATTTGACTGGGAGCGTCGGGAGGCGAGGGGGAGACCATCCGATCGTGGCCCCCCCCTCGCGATCGCTCCCAGCCAATCGGAATCCTCCCCTGCCTGTGTGTAGTTTCACACAGGCAGAGGATGTGATGTCATCTCTCCTCGGCTTGGCAGTTTCCGTCCCAGCGCCGAGGAGAGAAGACATGTAAGTGCACAACACACACACACACATAGTAGAACATGCCAGGCATACTTTACACCCCCGATCCCCCCCCGATCCCCCCCCCAATGACCCCTCCCCCTGTCACAAACTGACAGCAAGCAGTATTTTTTTTTTTCTGATTACTGCATGGTGTCAGTTTGTGACAGTTACAGTGTTAGGGCAGTGAGTATTACCCCCCTTTAGATCTAGGATACCCCCCTAACCCCCCCTAATAAAGTTTTAACCCCTTGATCACCCCCTGTCACCAGTGTCGCTAAGCGATCGTTTTTCTGATCGCTGTATTAGTGTCGCTGGTGACGCTAGTTAGGGAGGTAAATATTTAGGTTCGCCGTCAGCGTTTTATAGCGACAGGGACCCCCATATACTACCTAATAAATGTTTTAACTCCTTGATTGCCCCCTAGTTAACCCTTTCACCACTGATCACCGTATAACCATTACGGGTGACGCTGGTTAGTTCGTTTATTTTTTATAGTGTCAGGGCACCCGCCATTTATTACCGAATAAAGGTTTAGCCCCCTGATCGCCCGGCGGTGATATGCGTTGCCCCAGGCAGCGTCAGATTAGCGCCAGTACCGCTAACACCCACGCACGCAGCATACGCCTCCCTTAGTGGTATAGTATCTGTACGGATCAATATCTGATCCGATCAGATCTATACTAGTGTCCCCAGCAGTTTAGGGTTCCCAAAAACGCAGTGTTAGCAGGATCAGCCCAGATACCCGCTAGCACCTGCGTTTTTTCCCCTCTGCCCGGCCCAGCCCACCCAAGTGCAGTATCGATCGATCACTGTCACTTACAAAACACTAAACGCATAACTGCAGTGTTCGCAGAGTCAGGCCTGATCCCTGCGATCGCTAACAGTTTTCTTGGTAGCGTTTTGGTGAACTGGCAAGCACCAGCCCCAGGCAGCGTCAGGTTAGCGCCAGTACCGCTAACACCCACGCACGCAGCGTACACCTCCCTTAGTGGTATAGTATCTGAACGGATCAATATCTGATCCGATCAGATCTATACTAGCGTCCCCAGCAGTTTAGGGTTCCCAAACACACAGTGTTAGCGGGATCAGCCCAGATACCTGCTGGCACCTGCGTTTTGCCCCTCCGCCCGGCCCAGCCCACCCAAGTGCAGTATCGATCGATCACTGACACTTACAAAACACTAAACGCATAACTGCAGCGTTCGCAGAGTCAGGCCCGATCCCTGCGATCGCTAACAGTTTTTTTTGTAGCGTTTTGGTGAACTGGCAAGCACCAGCGGCCTAGTACACCCCGGTCGTAGTCAAACCAGCACTGCAGTAACACTTGGTGACGTGGCGAGTCCCATAAGTGCAGTTCAAGCTGGTGAGGTGGCAAGCACAAGTAGTGTCCCGCTGCCACCAAAAAGACAAACACAGGCCCGTCGTGCCCATAATGCCCTTCCTGCTGCATTCGCCAATCCTAATTGGGAACCCACCGCTTCTGCAGCGCCTGTACTTCCCCCATTCACATCCCCAACCAAATGCAGTCGGCTGCATGAGAGGCATTTTCTTTATGTCCTCCCGAGTACCCCTACCCAGCGAACCCCCCCAAAAAAGATGTCGTGTCTGCAGCAAGCGCGGATATAGGCGTGACACCCACTATTATTGTCCCTCCTGTCCTGACAATCCTGGTCTTTGCATTGGTTGTTTTGAACGCTACCATTCACTAGTTGAGTATTAGCGTAGGGTACAGCATTGCACAGACTAGGCACACTTTCACAGGGTCTCCCAAGATGCCATCGCATTTTGAGAGACCCGAACCTGGAACCGGTTACAGTTATAAAAGTTAGTTACAAAAAAAAGTGTAAAAAAAAAAAATAAAAACACATACAAAAATATAAAAAAAAAAAAAAAATAGTTGTCGTTTTATTGTTCTCTCTCTCTCTCTATTCTCTCTCTATTGTTCTGCTCTTTTTTACTGTATTCTATTCTGCAATGTTTTATTGTTGTTATGTTTTATCATGTTTGCTTTTCAGATATGCAATTTTTTATACCTTACCGTTTACTGTGCTTTATTGTTAACCATTTTTTTGTCTTCAGGTACGCCATTCACGACTTTGAGTGGTTATACCAGAATGATGCCTGCAGGTTTAGGTATCATCTTGGTATCATTCTTTTCAGCCAGCGATCGGCTTTCATGTAAAAGCAATCCTAGCAGCTAATTAGCCTCTAGACTGCTTTTACATGCAGTGGGAGGGAATGCCCCCCCCCCCAACGTCTTCCGTGTTTTTCTCTGGCTCTCCTGTCTCAACAGGGAACCTGAGAATGCAGCCGGTGATTCAGCCAGCTGACCATAGAGCTGATCAGAGACCAGAGTGGCTCCAAACATCTCTATGGCCTAAGAAACCGGAAGCTACAAGCATTTTATGACTTAGATTTCGCCGGATGTAAACAGCGCCATTGGGAAATTGGGAAAGCATTTTATCACACCGATCTTGGTGTGGTCAGATGCTTTGAGGGCAGAGGAGAAATCTAGGGTCTAATAAACCCCAATTTTTGCAAAAAAGAGTACCTGTCACTACCTATTGCTATGATAGGGGATATTTACATTCCCTGAGATAACAATAAAAATGATTTAAAAAAAAAAAATTGAAAGGAACAGTTTAAAAATAAGATAAAAAAATAATAAAAAGAAAAAAAAAAAAAAAAAAAAAAAAAAAAAAAAAAAAAAAGCACCCCTGTCCCCCCTGCTCTCGCGCTAAGGCGAACGCAAGCGTCGGTCTGGCGTCAAATGTAAACAGCAATTGCACCATGCATGTAAGGTATCACCGCGAACGTCAGATCGAGGGCAGTAATTTTAGCAGTAGACCTCCTCTGTAAATCTAAAGTGGTAACCTGTAAAGGCTTTTAAAAATGTATTTAGTTTGTCGCCACTGCACGTTTGTGCGCAATTTTAAAGCATGTCATGTTTGGTATCCATGTACTCGGCCTAAGATCATCTTTTTTATTTCATCAAACATTTGGGCAATATAGTGTGTTTTAGTGCATTAAAATTTAAAAAAGTGTGTTTTTTCCCCAAAAAATGCGTTTGAAAAATCGCTGCGCAAATACTGTGTGAAAAAAAAAAATGAAACACCCACCATTTTAATCTGTAGGGCATTTGCTTTAAAAAAATATATAATGTTTGGAGGTTCAAAGTAATTTTCTTGCAAAAAAAAATTATTTTTTTATGTAATCAAAAAGTGTCAGAAAGGGCTTTGTCTTCAAGTGGTTAGAAGAGTGGGTGATGTGTGACATAAGCTTCTAGATGTTGTGCATAAAATGCCAGGACAGTTCAAAACCCCCCCAAATGACCCCATTTTGGAAAGTAGACACGCCAAGCTATTTGCTGAGAGGCATGTCGAGTCCATGGAATATTTTATATTGTGACACAAGTTGCGGGAAAGAGACAATTTTTTATTTTTTTTATTTTTTTTTGCGCAAAGTTGTCACTAAATGATATATTGCTCAAACATGCCATGGGAATATGTGAAATTACACCCCAAAATACATTCTGTTGCTTCTCCTGAGTACGGGGATACCACATGTGTGAGACTTTTTGGGAGCCTAGCCGCGTATGGGACCCCGAAAACCAAGCACCGCCTTCAGGCTTTCTAAGGCCGTAAATTTTTGATTTCACTCTTCACTGCCTATCACAGTTTCGGAGGCCATGGAATGCCCAGGTGGCAAAAAACCCCCCCAAATGACCCCATTTTGGAAAGTAGACACCCCAAGCTATTTGATGAGAGGTATAGTGAGTATTTTGCAGACCTCACTTTTTGTCAAAAAGTTTTGAAAATTGAAAAAAGAAAAAAAAATTTTTTTTTTCTCGTCTTTCTTTATTTTCAAAAACAAATGAGAGCTGCAAAATACTCACCATGCCTCTCAGCAAATAGCTTGGGGTGTCTACTTTTCAAAATGGGGTCATTTGGGGGGGGTTTGTGCCACCTGGGCATTCCATGGCCTCCAAAACTATGATAGGTAGTGAGGAGTAAAATCAAAAATGTACGCTCTTAGAAATCCTGAAGGCAATGATTGGTTTTCGGGGCCCCGTACGCGGCTAGGCTCCCAAAAAGTCCCACACATGTGGTATCCCCGTACTCAGGAGAAGCAGCTAAATGTATTTTGGGGTGCAATTCCACATATGCCCATGGCCTGTGTGAGCAATATATCATTTAGTGACAACTTTGTGCAAAAAAAAAAAAAAAAAAAAAATTTGTCACTTTCCCGCAACTTGTGTCAAAATATAAAACATTCCATGGACTCAACATGCCTCAAAGCAAATAGCTTGGGGTGTCTACTTTCCAAAATGGGGTCATTTGGGGGGGTTTTATGCCATCTGGGCATTTTATGGCCTTCAAAACTGTGATAGGTAGTGAGGAGTAAAATCAAAAATGTACGCCCTTAGAAATCCTGAAGGCAGTGATTTTCGGGGCCCCGTACGCGGCTAGGCTCCCAAAAAGTCCCACATATGTGGTATCCCCATACTCAGGAGAAGCAGCTAAATGTATTTTGGGGTGCAATTCCACATATGCCCATGGCCTGTGTGAGCAATATATCATTTAGTGACAACTTTTTGTAATTTTTTTTTTTTTTTGTCATTATTCAATCACTTGGGACAAAAAAAATGAATATTCAATGGGCTCAACATGCCTCTCAACAAATTCCTTGGGGTGTCTACTTTCCAAAATGGGGTCATTTGTGGGGGTTTTGTACTGCCCTGCCATTTTAGCACCTCAAGAAACGACATAGGCAGTCATAAATTAAAGGCTGTGTAAATTCCAGAAAATGTACCCTAGTTTGTAGGCGCTATAACTTTTGCGCAAACCAATAAATATACACTTATTGACATTTTTTCTACCAAAGACATGTGGCCGAATACATTTTGGTCTAAATGTATGACTAAAATTGAGTTTATTGGATTTTTTTTAGAACAAAAAGTAGAAAATATCATTTTTTTTTCAAAATTTTCGGTCTTTTTCCGTGTATAGCGCAAAAAATAAAAACGGCAGAGGTGATCAAATACCATCAAAAGAAAGCTCTATTTGTGGGAAGAAAAGGACGCAAATTTTGTTTGGGTACAGCATTGCATGACCGCGCAATTAGCAGTTAAAGCGACGCAGTGCCGAATTGTAAAAAGTGCTCTGGTCAGGAAGGGGGTAAAACCTTCCGGGGCTGAAGTGGTTAACAGGGCTTGAGTAGGGTCTTGCTTCCTAAAGACCACTTAGAAAAGCATTCAAAACAGTGAGAACTCAGCCTCGTCCTTGACTACACAGTAGTGTTGAGTGTAATGGCATTAGCTCTGATCTCCTTGGCAGACTCAGGATTAATCAGTTCAAATGTAGAATCAGTATGAATTGTGATGAAGTTATTATTTAAGAAGAATTCAAAAAGGTGGGGAAATGTCCAGAAATGCAGCAACAGGTACTGCACGGGTGCCACGATCAGCAGGGTTGAGGTCTGTTTGGACATACTGCCATTGATTGGAATTGGGGGAGCATTCTGATGTGCTGTTACTGACATACACTTAGAACTCTTTTGTTTGGTTGTGTGTACTGTATATCCCAACACTATCTTGCTGTCTGTGTAAAAGTGAAGAGTATACATTGGAATCTAGTTCACATTTTACAAGCCCAGGAATCTCAACAGCCCCCGGAGAGGTTGCTGTATATGACTAGGGATGGGCCGAACACTCGCCTGTTCGGTTTGCAGCAGAACTCCCGAACAGGGGAATTGTTCTAACCTGAACAACAAATCCCATTGAAGTCTATGGGAGCCGAACAGGAAAAATCAAAAGTGCCCAATTTGAAATCTTAAATATTAGTAATTAGCAATAAAAGGGGTATTGGGGCCTGGGTACTTGCCTGGGGGACATGTATCAATAAAACATTTTTTTTAAATAACAATTGTTTTTTCAGGAGCAGTGATTTTAATTAAGCTTAAAGTGCAACAATAAAAATGAAAAATTCCTTTAAATATAGTGCCTGGGGGGTCCCCTTAATGTGCCTGTAAAGTGGCTCATCTGCAGCATGCATAAAACATGCTACAGCAAAAATTACATTTCTAAAGAAAAATAAAAACAAGTCAAATCCCATTTAAAATGACTCGCAGTTACAATTGCCGGCACCCGGCTATTGAAAAGAAAAAAACGGCATGGGGTCCCTCCCAAGTCCATAACAGGCCCTTCGGGATTTTAAGGGGAACCCCATACCAAAATGTAAAAAACAAACAGCGTCTCCCCCAAAATCAATACCAGACCCTTATCTGAGCATGAAGCCCGGCAGGTCAGGAGGAAAGGGGAGGGGACGAGCGACCGACCCCCCTCTTGAATCATACCAGGCTACATGCCCTCAATATGGGGGAGGGGGGTGGGCGAATGGCTGAACAGCAGAGGCGTATCTAGTCAAAATGGCGCCTATGGCAAGCACTGAAACTGCGCCCGTCAAAACATTTGAAACCCATCTTTCAGATAACCTTAACAAAAAAAACAGCTAACAATGGCCCACAGGCACACCCGGATACAAAAATCACCGATGATGCCAACACACTGGCACACTCACACTCATCAAAACACATTGGTGCACACAGTAACTCATACAAAATCAATGACACACTAATGCCCCGTACACACGGTCGGATTTTCCGATGTACATTGTCCGATCGGAGCGTGTTGTCGGAAATTCCGACCGTGTGTGGGCGCCATCGGACATTTTCCATCGGATTTTCCGACACACAAAGTTGGACAGCAGGAGATAAAATTTTCCGACAACAAAATCCGATCGCGTCAATTCCGACCGTGTGTGGCCTGTTCCGACGCACAAAGAGCCACGCATGCTCAGAAGAAATTCCGACACTGGACAGCTCGTTCTGGTAAACTTAGCGTTCGCAATGGATGTAGCACTTTCGTCACGCTGCAATGTAAAAAATGGTTTAATACAGCGCACTCTCTTCTTCTTTATAATGTGACAAGAATTAAGTCGTTTTGCTGCTCATATTCACACACACTTCTCACAAAGTTTGATTTGTGTTTTTTTAGTGGGATTCCCTCAATATATTGTTATTAGTTGTCACATCTGACAGTTTTATATTTTTTATGTTTTTTTTTTTTTGTTTTTAAGCCTTTTTTTTTCTTTAATGTTTGGATTTTTTCCAAGGCTGATCTTTGTTCAATGTTATTTTTATTTTTACTCCATTATATTTTTGTGTGTGTTTTGTGTGTCAAGTTACCCCAACACCATTGATATCTTTTATTATTTAATCTCCAGGAGATTTTTTGTTGTTGGTGTCCCTTGTTCATTTCACATTGTATATTAGAAATGTACCTGAATCCTCACAAACAAACTGTCATTTTTGAAGTAAAACACATAGGAGAGTATAATTCAAAACAAAAATCCTTTATTAAGGGATCAGAACCAAACAAAGAGGAAGGCAACACTGGATCAACAGCAGAAATTAGTGAAGCCTGGGACCCCCACGGCAGACATCAATTCTTAAACATCAAAATTGGTGGCCTGAGGAGTCCATATATAAGGGAGGGCAGTCTGGTCCGGGATTCACAGAGACTCGGATAGCAGCAGATGACATCAGTGTCCCCAGGCTGTGGTACCACAAGAGGCTGCATCTTTTGGCCGACCAGACTGGATCCAGGGCAATCACTCTCTGGTCTTCCTTTCACACTTCCTTCCGGGCTGTGGCTGTGCAGTTGGAGATGTGGCAGGAGGAGGAGTAGGACCTGGAGGAGGAGGAGGAGGAGGACTGGGAGGACCTGGAGGAGGACTGGGAGGACCTGGAGGAGAGGGAGGAGGAGGACCTGCAGGAGGAGGAGGAGGACCATCCCAAAGCTGTGTGTGAGGTGTAATTTGGCCCCTCACACCTTTCTCCAGAGCCTCTGATATGAGGGCCTGACACATGGCTTGTTGGCCCTCCTCCATCCTCTGCATTTTATAGGCAATGAATGCAGCAATGTTCTCCTGCCTGGTGTGGGGTGCTCCCAGGACCTCTGTAGCCCTCCAAAAGAATCTGATAGCCGCCTCCTCTAGGGCACTCGTCCTACTGCCACTTTCTGTTTTCAGGGGGGGTGGAGGGACCTTGATATCAGCCAGCCGGCTCGGCCCGGCCACCTCCTGGCTGAGACTTCCCTGTGTATGAAAAAAGGACATAGTTGTAATGTTTTGCATCATCAATCACAATCCTAAATTAGTACTCCCAACTAACATCTAGTTAACATAATTGATTGGACAAGCAGAAATATTTAGAGGAATGCTATACCTGGCTCAATCTGGGCTCCTCCACATATGGCCTGGAAGGCTCAGGTTGGGCGTCAGAAGCCTCAGCCGGGGGGGAAGGAAGCGTGGAAGGAAGACTGGAGAGGGATGGCCTGGGTTCAGCCTGGCCTGCCAGAAAATGCAGCCTGTCGTAGTACAACATCCCGGGGACATAGATGTCATCTGCTGCTCCGGATCTCTGTGAATCCAGGACTTTCTTGCGCTCCCTCAGATATGTGCTCCTCTGGCAACCAATTAATATCTTTAAATAGGTGATGTCTGCCGTGGGGATCACCTGCTTCACAATTTCACACAATTGCTCCAGTGCTGCCTTCCTCTTTGCTTGGTTCTTGAAATGGGGGTGGGTAATCTCCCACAGACAGGGCAGCTCACTTAGCATATCAATGAATAGTGACATGAAGTCAGTATCTCTCATTAAGATATCCATGTTCACTGCAAGACACAACACAAGACAAAGCCTAATGTCAGACCAAACTCTCCTAATCTTGTTACAATATAGGCCTCAATCTAGAAGCAGTATAGGCCCAAGTTTGACTCTTACTTTCGTTCTTACGATCGGCGCGTCCAATGCTCCTTCCTCCGCTCACAGATCGTACGTAATACGCACGCGTGTTACGCTTTATACACACTGCGCATGCGTGTAACTCCGCCCGCCCCTGAAGTTCTTTCTAGTCTATTCCCCGCCCCTTTTCGTTCGGCGCAGTGGGGGAAGAGCATGATGGCGGAGTTACAACAGGTGCGTGATAATTCTAACAACGAGGAGGAGGAGGAGGAAAGCCCGGATCCAGGCACGTCCCGATCCAGAAGGAGACGTTTTAAGGCCACAAATATGTCCTTTGGGGAGATGTTGGAGATGGTAGACATCATGAAGAAGTCCGACTATGACGGAAAATATGGGCCTTACCCCCACCCCAACATCAGAAAGGCCAAAATCATTGGTAAAGTGGTCAGGAGTCTTGAGCGGAATTTCGGGGTACGAAGGTCTAAAGATCAGCTCAGGAAGCGGTGGTCGGACCTGAAGTTGAGAGAGCCAGAGCAGTACCGAAAGATCCGGAGAGTGCTGCAAAAAAGTAAGTAGTTGTGCTGTGTTCATATTCTTTCTGTCTTTATTCCGTTCGTTCTGCTCCATATGCTTTTAGTAATTGTAACGTTTAAAAAGGTCAACTTTAATGTTCATGGGCCCATTATTCGTTCGTATCAAACATTTTTCTTTCGGCCTCTAGATAACCATTGTTTAGGCCATATGCATTTTCCCACATTTTTTTTGGGCCTACTTGGATGCCAAATATTTGTTTGTGTAGATGGGTTTGTTACTAGAATGAAATGCCAACTAGATTCTGTGTAAGGAGAGGACACTGAGCAGCTGTTTTCACATCTGGACACTGGAGCACTAGTGTGGGACACAAGAACACCATTTTTATTAGGGGGGCCACACAGGTGCTCCAGTGTATACTATAGGGGGTGCTACATCTGTGAAGCTTGTACTAAACAGGTAAAGTATTGCAGCTTGACAAAGGACAATAAAAAAAGACATCTTTGAACTCGGCTAAAATAGAAAATTGTACCCCACTTCCAAGCAATGTTTCCTATTTCTAGTTCTGCCATCAAATATCTGTGTGCTAAGTATACCATTTTTGTTTTACATAGGGGAGAAAAGACTCGGAGGACACTCCTCATCCCAGGAGACCAGAGCCCCCCCCCCTCTGGAAGAAGGGGAAATACCAACCCAAGAAGAAGAGCAGGAGGAAGAAGAAGACGTGGTGGAGATTGGCACCACAACAGGTGAGTGTCTGCGACCACAGGCTCAGGTAAAAGAGATGGATGTTGGCAGATTTTTGAGACCTGTTTTTTTTGTTCTTTATCTCTTTTTAGGTGATCGTGATCCAGAACGCTTTACATCTGAAAGTGCCCAGATACTGATCGGGTAGATCATGGGGTGTAATCTCCAATTGCAAAACATCCAGCAACAAATCAGTGATGTTATTAAAAAAAATAATAACATCATTGATGTTTTGGGGCGAATTTAAACCCCACAAAATCACCTGTTTTATCTTACAAAAATTTTGACAATGTTTAGAAAAGCCAAATTTGGAGGATGCACACAGTGTGCCAACATGTGCTATCTGCCATCACGGGAGATCAATGGACGCGTTTTGGGGGCGCAACCCCTTCCTCAATTATAAAGTAGCGTTGAGGAAGGGCTTGCTCCCCCAAAACACGTCCCTTGATCCCCCCTGATGGCAGATAGCACATGTTGACATTGGTAAATTTGTGTGCATCTTCCAAATTTGGCTTTTCCAGGGGTGATTTCCCCCCATCTGAACGCTATATCAAACCCAGTTCCTAAATACTGATGTCTGATATAGCCTTCAGGTTTTACCTAATGTGAACTTTGTAAGTTCAAGTTTTTTGGCTTTGTTGGTTTTACACAGGCCTGTTTTATCTGAAATGGATATTTCGATTTTTGATAATGCCCCCCCAAAAATTGTTATACAACAAACATGTTGTTTTGTTTTAAAAACCTTTGGTAAATGCACATGTGATTGTGCAGGTATAAAAAAGTGCCTTACTCAAGAATGTGTGGATTATTGTCTCAACACTACAACACTTTTGGGGTGATGTAATTGCTGTTTTATGCAAAAATGGGGGTTATTTCCTAAGGGCAAATACACTTTGCACTACAAGTGCAAGTTCAGTGCAGTTGCAAGTGCACTTGTAGTGAAATGTGTTTTTGCATTTAGGAAGTACCAGCCAACACTATTCTTTATAAGGTTACCCAATCACGACATTTTCTGCACTCAACACATTTCTGTCAGGGTCAGCTCAAACAAACACAAGCAGTAAATGTCCACCAAGAATTGCTTTTGGTTGTTTTTTATTTGAAAAAGGTATCACAGATTGTCTGGCATATTGATAGCCCCCCTACCCGCAAAGAACTCCAGGTATCGTAACCGGACATCACGGGCACTCAGGGAGGGCAAGCCAGGACGGCCGCTTTCAAGCGCCGTCATTGTTGATGTATTTGGTATTCCGGCCTCAGGCCCAACTGAGCCAGCATAGTTGGCTGAATGTTTTCTTAAAAAATTATGGAGAACACAGCACGCCAGTATAATATGGTTCAGTTTATACTCCGCCATATGGATGGGTGTCAGAAATAGTCGGAACCGGCTGGCCAGGATTCCAAATGTGTTCTCCACCACTCTTCGGGCTCTGGCCAGCCGGTAATTAAAAACCCTCTGTTCCGGGGTGAGGGTCCTCACCGGGGTGAGGGTGGCCGCATCAGGTGGTCCCCCAGCGCAAACGCTTCATCAGCAACGAACACACATGGGAGACCTTCAACATTGTCCTCTGGAGGTGGCAAGTCCAAGCTGCCATTCTGGAGACGCCTGTAGAACTCCGTCTGGGCGATCACTCCACCATCGGACATCCGGCCATTCTTCCCCACGTCCACATACAAGAAGTCGTAATTAGCCGACACCACGGCCAACATCATTATACTATTAAACCCCTTGTAATTATAATAGTACGACCCCGAGTTGGGTGGTGGGACGATGTGGACGCGTTTCCCATCAATTGCCCCTCCGCAGTTAGGAAAGTCCCACCGCTGGGCAAAGTGGGAGGCCACAGTCTGCCATTCCTGTGGCGTGGAAGGAAACTGTTGAGGAAAAAACAATAAACATTACTATTTTTTCACAGAAACATGGCAAGCAGATTAGACACAAACATTATGGGTCAACCTCCAGATAGCATTTATTAAGGGGAATTTCACAACAACAAAGTATAAGGTACACCTATCATATTCCCCCTCCTCCCCTCTCATGGGCCATTTCTAACATTATAGGGGGGGGAACTCTTGGACAGGTAACCCTCTTCACTTCATTGAGAGATGAATGCCTAAATACAGGGTATTACTTGGAACAGCCCCTCCTTAGTTACACTATTGGCAGACCACTGGACAGGTAAGAAGTGTCATAATACAAAGATATAAATACACACTGTACACATTTGAGGACATTTGAACATTCTGCTATTACCTATCAAGATAATAATAGGATACAAGAACTTTAAACAGTACCATTGGAAAGTATACAGGCAGGCCCTTGCACTACATGCTTTGGGGAATTCATCCATAAATCTGACCAGTAAAGAGGTGGGTATAGTGTGTATGGGTTTGGCAAAGTCAGCAGATAGATGATTGAGGATAATGAATTGGGATCAGCTGACTTAGCAGTTGGGGGGGGGGGGGGGGTTACAAAAAATTTGGGGACACCACAAAAAAAAGCCTCTGGCCCTCTGCCTGAATTTAAATCAAAAATAACATTTCCAAACATTTTAGGGGGTGTTTGGGGTAAAGCACTACTATGAAGCTGATAAAATACATTGTTAAGTGACTACATGAGGTGAATATAGGGCAGGAGACACCATGCTGGGGAGGTTATTGAAGGGCAAATATGTATGAAGGACCTAAAATAATAATGACATAAAAATCCAGCATGCATGAGGACAAAGGGGACATTCACAGCATATTACAATCATGGTAATTAGGGAATGAGGAAAGAAATACAATATATTAGCAAACATTCAATACAATAAAATGTGATATAAAAGGATAAAAATCTTACCTTCATATACTCCTTCTGCAGGACCTGGATGATGGCAGAACAGGTCTCTGGGATAATGATCCCCAGAGCCTGGGGGGAGATGCCTGTCGAGAACTTGAGGTCCTGCAGGCTTCTCCCTGTGGCCAAATACCGCAAGGTAGCGACCAACCTCTGCTCCGGAGTGATGGCTTGCCTCATGCAGGTATCCTGCCTGCTGATATAGGGGGTCAGCGAAGCCAACAAACGGTGAAACACGGGGTCCGTCATCCTGAGAAAGTTCCTGAAATCATCAGGATTATTCTCACGGAGCAAAAGGCATATGACAGAACTGGTCACGCTGAAGCAACCAATTCTTGGTCCATGAACTCCTCCCCACCCTGTTCATGGACTGGACTTGTGTCAAGGTCAGGACCCCAACACCAAGCCCCCGCACAGCACGAACTCTATGAGGAGTACGCATACGAAACATGGCTAGAAAACGGTCGGCTGCTCAGAACGAAGTAACAGAACGCACTGAAGAACAGCAAGGCCTGTGAAGAGCGACCTTAAAAACAGCAACGAGCAGGCAAGATCACACAGAAAACTCCGATACGAACTGACTGCACGCACTGAAGAGCAGATACAAACCCACAAGCACAAACTGAACGTCAGAAAACGATCTGAAAGCCACGAGTCTGAAAAAGCACGAATCGTCTCTCACCAAACTTTTACTAACACGAGATTAGCAAAAGGAGCCCAAAGGGTGCCGCGCTTGGTTCTGAACCGGCCATTTCTAGTCTCGTCGTACGTGGTGTACATCACCGCGTTGTTGGCGATCGGAAATTCCGACAACTTTGTGCGACCATGTGTAGGCAAAACAAGTTTGAGCCAACATCCGTCGGAAAAAATCCTAGGATTTTGTTGTCGGAATGTCCGAACAAAGTCCGACCATGTGTACGGGGCATAACACACAATCAAGGGACAGGGAGGAACACTGGGGACAGAGAGGGATACAGTGCGACATGTACAGGGAGGGATGTCAGGAACAGGGAGGGACACTGGGGACAGACAGAGAGGGACTCAGTGTGACAAGGACAGAGAGGTATGCTGGGGACAGACAGAGGGACACAGTGTGATGAGGACAGAGAGGGACACCGGGTACAGAGAGGGACGCAGTGTGACAAGGACAGAGGGGGACGCTGGGGACAGACAGAGGGACACAGTGTGATGAGGACAGAGAGGGACGCATTGTGACAAGGACAGAGAGGGACGCTGGGGACAGACAGAGGGACACAGTGTGATGAGGACAGAGAGGGACACTGGGGACAGACAGAGGGACAAAGTGAGATGAGGACAGAGAGGGACGCTGGGGACAGAGGGACACAGTGTGATGAGGACAGAGAGGAACGCAGTGTGACGAGGACAGAGAGGGACGCTGGGGACAGACAGAGGGAGACAGTGTGACGAGGACAGAGAGGGACGCTGGGGACAGACAGAGGGACACAGTGTGACGAGGACAGAGAGGGACGCTGGGGACAGACAGAGGGACACAGTGTGACGAGGACAGAGAGGGACGCTGGGTACAGACAGAGGGACACAGTGTGACGAGGACAGAGAGGGACGCTGGGGACAGACAGAGGGACACAGTGTGACGAGGACAGAGAAGGATGCAGTGCGGACAGGGTAAACAGGGGGATGACGGGGGGGAAGAGGACACTGTGTGGGGGTGGGGACACAGGGGGACACTGTGGGGGGACCAGGAGAGTATCATGGGGCCTCCTGTGGTCCTGTTGGGGCCCAGGCCCCCTACATCTGTACTGGCTGCCCCTCCCCCGATGGTGGCAGCCCTGGTGTCTCTAGACTTCTGTAAAAATAAAAAGTACACAGCCTTATCTGATGCCTGTAATAAGACCTCTCACAGCGCGCTTCTCCCCGCCACCCCCTTCTCTCTTCTCGTCCATCCCAGGTGATTTAATGTACAGTACAAGCACCTGGGGTGGATGGGAGGGAAGGAGGGGCCGGCGGGGAGCAGTGCGCTATGAGAGGTCCTATTACAGCCACTGCTAGTGCTAGAATGTATGCATTGCAGTCTTGCAGAGCTTCAGGCCCTTGGGCAGTGCCCGATGGGTCAGTCCGCCCGTGCTCATTAAACAGTCCACATTCAGTGAAAGTTCATGCACTGAAAAGTTTGTACATGAGCTTTCACTGAATGTGGACTGTTTAATGAGCTTGTTGCACAAATAACTTTATTACACTTTATTTATGATGATATATATGGCTGCTATGCATATAAACCTATATTTAGCACTATATTTGATTGGCTGCTTCTGCTTGGCACACACACACAATTGCACATGATGATGACTTTAAGTCGTCATCATCATGTGCGATTGTGCATGTGTGCCAGGCCCAAGCAGAAGCAAGCAGCCAGTCAAATATAGTGCTAAATATTGGTTATATAAATATGCATAGCAGCCATATATATCATAGATAAAGTGTAATAAAGTGATTTGTGCAACAGGGACAGCAGGTACTACTTTTAAGTAGTACCTGCTGTTGCACAAATCACTTTATTACACTTTATTTATATCTATGGCTGCTATGCATATTTATATAACCCATATTTAGCACTATATTTGACTGGCTGCTTGCCTGGTACACATGCATATGATCATCATCATCTTCCAGAGTACCTGCTAGGCTGCAGTGCTAATCCCTGCTGCTGCCTGGGGGTTCCCCTTCTTTTTCTCGTGACTCGTCTCTTCTCCTCCTCACGTCACGTGACGCCATAGACCCCACTCCTAGGGAAGATGATGCCAGCCGTGCAGAGGAGGGTAGGCGGAGCATAAGGCTCCGCCTCCGCCAGTTACCCTGCTATTTTCCCTGCACCAGGTGAAGTCATAGCACGCCTGACGCTCCCCTCCGCATGCAAAGTAGCAAGTGCCGTGCCGGCGCTGCGCTCCAGCCGGCCAACCGCGGCACCGGGGGCTATGTTAGTGTGGGGGGCGGCCAAGAGAGCCGAGAGGTGTCCGCAGGAGGGCGGGTGGGGGTTTTTTGTGCGGGGGGCGATTTACCATGGCTGCCATACCCTAGATACGCCACTGCTGAACAGGCAAATGTTCGGCCTGAACTCGAGCTGAACTGTTTGCCCATCTCTAAATATGACACTATTTTCCCAGAATAGTACAGAGGCTGCCATCCACAAGCACAATTCCATGCACATTGACAACTCAGGCTCAGTATAGGGGATCTCTTTTTAAAAAAAATGTATATAATTTGAAGCAGGAGAGGGGTTCAGGGGGTTCAGTATTCTCCAAACAGTCAATAGAAGGATAAACTTCTAGCAAAAATCCATATGATAGATGGCACACACTAAAGTCCCACAGTTGGTCTTACTCACAATGTCCCAGGAGCTGACTGCCACTCAGCTTCCACAGGTAGTTCCTCGGTGAGGGAGATGAAAGATCCTTCTCCAGGCCAGGACTTCAGGACAGGGCTTGCCAGAAAAAATCCTTTCAGCAATCTTCTCTTAGCCCTTAGCTCAACACCTGCTGAGGCCCAGCACACTATAGCTGCCTCCCAGGGGCAGCAGCCACAGGAGAACTGAAACCCTCCTAGCAGAGGAAGAATACTATCCCTTTCATGACTAAGCCTATTTCTGACATTTGGTGTTTACAAGTTAAAATCCGTATTTTTTGCTAGAACATTACTTAGAGCCCCCAAACATTATATATATATATATATATATATATATATATATATATATATATATATATATATATATATATATATATATATATATATATATATATATATATATATATATATATTTTTTTTTTTTTTTAGCAGAGAATCTAGAGGATAAAATGGTGATTGTTGCAATATTTTATGTCACACAGTATTTGTGCAGCGGTGTTTTAAAAAACAAAACAGTAAAGTTAGCCCAATTTTTTTATAAAATGTGAAAGATGATGTTACGCTGAGTAAATAGATACCAAACATGTCACGCTTTATAATTGCACGCACTCGTGGAATGGCGACAAACTACGGTACCTAAAAATCTCCATAGGCGACGTTTTAATTTTTTTTTTACGGTTACCAGGCTAGAGTTACAGAGGAGGTCTAGTGCTAGAATTATTGCTCTTGCTCTGACGATCACGGTGATACCTCACATGTGTGATTTGAACACCGTTTACATATGTGGGTGTGACTTCCGTATGCGTTTTATTTGCTGAGCAAGCTCGTGGGGACGGGGGTCTAAAAGACCTCTAATTCCTCCTTTGCACTTCAAAATATTCAGATCACTGTTTTCGGCGATTCTGAATACTGTAAATTTTTTTAAAACCGGCGCCGGTTGTGACGTCGCTTCTGTGTTTACAGTCAGGAGACTGGAACGCAGCGGCGGATCGTGGATCGGGTCTCCTGGTGGGACGGGAGCCCTGGTTAGAGCGGCGGGAGGCGGACGGAGGGGGGACGTCCCCTCCCGCTCCTCCGGGATAACAATCCAGCGGCTTTTAGCAGCATTGGTTGTTATCCCTGGAAAGCCGATCGCCCGCTCTAAAAAAACGGTACCAGGATGATGCCTGCAGCTGTGGGGATCATCCCGGTATAACCCCCGAAAGCTGAGGCGGCACATCTGTGTACGCTCGGTGGGAAGGGGCTATGGAAAGGCCTCCAAAACCATCTTTTGGATGCCACCTTTCAGGGCTTTGCTGAGACATGATAAATAACTGGATATTGGACTCTCCCTGCCCTATATTCTGGAAGCTTCTTCCAGAACAGGTAGGAGAAATCAATCATCCAGCCTAGGAAACCCTCACTAACCAAAAATAACAAATCACTGTTTCAGACTCCATGCACACTGGGATGAAAAAAAAAACAGTTTCTTTGGCAGAAAAAAAAAAAACACGCTCCTATAGAGCGTTTTTGTACACAGTTTAGATGAGTTTAGGAGAGTTTAGCATTTTTTCTACCAGAAAGTTCCAATCAGAAACGCAAACCAGAAGGTTTTTTTTCCTGCCTCTAAACATTGAGCTCAAAATATGCCTGTAATTGTCCTAATGTGTGTGGACACATAGGATAACATTGAGCTGCTTCTAAAGGCAGAACACAAAACTCCTGTAGAAGCAGCGATTTTGAAAACAGTGTGTATGGACCCTAACTAATTGCAGTGAAGCCAAAATTAAATTCAGCCTAACTAGAGGAGGGCGTTACATATGGTAATGGGTGGATTTGCAAAGACATTTGGTGTACCTATTAAGGATTTGGAATATATTTGAATTAACGTTTTTGGGCCCAGAGTTCAATGCTAATGACTTTATAATTATTATTATACAGCTTTACAACATGAGGGCAGCCAGTACAGTTACAATACAATTCAGTATGGGAGGAATCAGAGGGCCCTGCTCGTTAGAGCTTACAATCTAATGAGTATATATGTACATTGATTGCTGTTTTTAAATGAATCCGAAGATTCAATTTATTCCTGCATACTAAATACAATTACACTTCAACAATTTTATCATCCTAACTGTCTTGAAATGTATCCTTTAAGAATAATAGGAAGAAATAGGCTTTCATTACATTCAATTGCTTCCCCTTTAATCGCATTCAATTGCTTTAAAAACATCAGATTTTCATTCAATGTATTTTATTGTTAACTATGAACAGAGAAAGTGTAATTTCTCCAGCAACAAAAATAACACTGATGACTCACCTCACTCTGTTACTGGCCAGATAAAAGAGAACAGCATGAGACCGTGCGTCACAAACGCTGCAAAATACTAAATGTCCTACACTCTGCATACAGCATGCTTTACAGGCAGTTCAGCCAAACATATAGCCACAAGAATCTAATCAATCTTAGAATACACCTACCTTATGTGGAACAAAGAGGATAAAAAGAAATATCTTTGTCACAATGAAAACACACATTATGAATATTGATAGTCTGGGCTTTTTTACCTTTTCAATGCTAATGAAAAAAGAAGATTGCTTTGTGTAGATAATTCTTCACAATTAACCATTATTGTTTTATTTTTACTCTATAACATATGGTAGTCTAACTGAGCCATTGCACAATTTTATTTTTAAATCATTGGAAGTTTTCCCCAACCAATATCATATGCCAAAATTCTGATACTAATTACGTTTGAGTAAACTCTTGTGCTGAGGAAGGAAACAAGTGTAGAAATACATTTTTACTTGATCCTCTCAAAGCGAGATTGCATTCTAGCCCAGTGTGTGAATCATGATGGTCCTGGGATCAATTCCCACTAGGAGCCCCCTGTGTAAGGTGTTTGTCTATTTTTCCAGAATTTGTAGAAAATTCTCTTTAAAAACTGACCCATGATTGTCTGAAGTAGGTAGAGATATTAGACTATTGACTCCTCTGGATCAGAGAATTATGTAAATAGTTCTGCAAATGTCCTTTCTATATTATATGAAAAAAAAAAAACAATGAAAAATTGTACTGTAGTCTTGGAATAAAACTCAATGATCTGAAGTTTGTACTATTTTATAATAATGAAAACACGACAATCTAAAATTACTGTTATCATCCTGTAAAATGGAGCTGTGGTGCAGCACCATCAGTTCAACTTTCCAGTTACTATACAAAACCATCTGCTCTACTGAACAGCAAAGTAGTATCATCCATTCAATACTTCAGCCATGAAGCAGTACCATTAACTTTCTTGCTACTATCCTGTAGCTGAGCATACAGCAACATGTATGGACTCAGTTTTCCAGCTACAAATAAGTTCCATTAGCTTAACATTTCAGCCACAGAGCAGAAAAGTAAGTTTATCTTTCAAACCACAATGCAGCACCACCAGCTCAACTTCCCAATCATACAGCAGCACCATCAGTTCAACTTTCCTGCCAAAGAGCAAGAATGTAAACTCAGCTTTCCAACCACAGAGGAGTAAAACCATCTCAAACCTTGAATCGTTAAGCAGTACCATAAGCTCAACCTACCATTCACAGAGTAGTACCATAAGCTTACACACTCCAGCCAAAAAGCAGTGCCATAGCTAAGTACAATCGCCTCAAATCTTCAGCTGTAATGTACCATCAATTAAACTGCCCAATCACGCAGTACAATCAGTGCAGCTCTTTGACCATGTAGTACCATCATCTCATCTTTGTGACTAGGCAGTCAAATCAGGACAATACTCAAACCAAGTAGTTCTATCAGCTAAATCCTCCAATCAAGTAATGCCATCAACTCAGCCCCTGTAAGAGAAGCTCAGTTGGAACCATAAGGGCATTATAGGTTCATGTTCATAATTATGAGCAAAGGCTCAATACAGAATGGGCATTAGCACGCATGTGCAAACGTATTAGCCTGTGCACAAGAAGGAAAGTGCATATGCACATGCACGTGAGAACACGCATATGTGCACGCAATGGCGCCAAACGGCCTATTTCAGCTGGAATATGGCATTAACAGATTGCTGAGTGGTCTTCAGCCAGTTCCTCTTTAACTTGCGCCTTGACCTGCTCTATGTATCTCCTTACCTGTGCTTAACATGGCTTGCCCTTGACCAATCTCTGGATTACTGCCTGCCTTTTGTGACCTTGGCTTGTACTCTGACTCTGCTCCTGTCTTGTGCTTCTGTCCAACTGTGTATGGACCCCAGCCTGTATCCTGACTCTGCCTCCATCTAATGTTCTGAGTACTCCTCATTTATTCCTACCCTCTGAACTCGCTCCTGTAGCCAGTTTTCAATCCATGTACTCACCCTTTGATCCATGCTGACAGAACTTAGTTTGTACAGTAAACATTTATGGGGAATTGGAACAAATGCCTTTGCAAAATCCACGTCTACAGGCCTTCCTTTATCTAGATGGCAGCTCACCTCCTCATAGAAGGTTAATAGATTGGTTTGGCAAGAACGATTCTTCATGAATCCATGCTGATTACTGCTAATGATACCATTCTCATTACAAAAATCTTGTATATACAGTGGAACCTTGGTTTGTGAGTAACGCGGTTAACAAGCGTTTCGCAAAATGAGCACTGTATTTCTAGAAATCCTAACTCAGTTTGCGAGTGTTGTCTCGCAAAACGAGCAGGATTCAGGCCAAAAGCGGTGTGCAGTACCGCTTTTGGCCTGAGGTGGGGAGCGCCGGAGCCGAACAGCGACAATCGTCGGCGTTTGGAAATGCACAGAAAGGCCCGAGGACAGTTCGGCTGACCTCGGCAAACCTTGGAAAGGCTCGTGAACTGAGCCTTTCCAAGGTTTGCTGAGGTCAGCCGAAGTGTGCTTGGGCCTTTTCGGCCGTTTGAGGCACTCCGGTGCCCCCCGCCTCTGGCCGCATGCGGTATTGCATCCCATTAAAGTCAATGTGGAACAAATTATTTTAGTTTCCATTGACTTCAATGGGAAAACTCGTTTTGATATGCAAGTACTTTGGATTACGAGCATACCCCTGGAATCCGAGGTTCCACTGTAGTCCCTTATTATCCCCTCCAAGAGCTTGCAAACTATTGACGTTAGGATAGCTGGTCTGTGATTCACTGGGATATATCTTGGTCCCTTTTTAAATATTGGTGCTACATCGGCTTTTCTTCAATCCTCTGGTAACATACCAGCCAGTAGACTGTTCTTAAAAATAAGGAACAATGGTCTGGCAATTACTTGACTGAGTTTCTTAAGGACCCTCGGGTGCAAGCCATCTGGTCCCAGTGACTTATTAATGTTAAGTTTATCAAGTCCAGTCCTAATTTTATCCTCTGTTAGCCATGAGGGTGCTTCCTCATTGTCACGAGGGCCACTTACCTGAGGTGAGACTGAAGTAATAGGGAGGCCTCCCTTGCACCTCAGGTCCTTGAAGCCTCTGGAGATGGAGACAGAGACTTGGTGGACACCGAGTGGCACGGGTGGCAGGGGTGCGGAGCACCATGCAAGCCTTCGTGCAAGATCCAAGCCGAGGTCAAGTCCAGTTTGGCAACGAAGTATAAAAGGGTTAATCAGAAGACTGGTCGAGATCCAAGCCAGGGTCGGTTCCAATCCGGCAGTACAAAAGGGGCAAAGAAGTCAAATTGTCAAGGTACAAATCCGAGGTCAATGGCAAGCTGCAATCAAGAGTAGTCAAATAGGTTTCCAGGTAACAACAAGTTCAGACAGATCACACACCAGCACAGGAACAAGGGAGGGACTGAAGAAAATCCAGCAATTTGGCAGTGTCTGGGCTGGGCTTATATAGGGAAGTTTGAGGTCACTTCCTGTGCGCCTCCTGGGGATTTTCCCGCCTTTTTCCATCAGGATGAGGTCACTTCCTGTGTAGCCTCCTGGGCATTTTCCCTCCTTTTTCTATCAGGTTGAGATCACTTCCTGTGCACCTCCTGGACATTTCCCTGCCTTTTCCATCAGGTCTCCTGCGCAGGTCCGGGTTGGCGCACTGAAGCGTCTTTGGTGCATGCTCAATTGGCACGGATTTCCTCTTGCGGCAACGCGCCATTGGTGCATGCATAGTAAGCCCTGGACTCTTACAGACATACATGTGAAAAACATTGAACCAAAATGATAAAAGCTGAAAGTCAGGCCATGGGGGAAAGGGGATTTTCCCCAACTGGTGACAGTAGTAGAAGTCCCTGAAGCACAAAGCTATACCAGTTCAGCAGAGCATAAGCATAACAGTTCTGCAGAGCAGGGTACAAGCGTTAAAGACAGAGGCACAGCCCTACCTACCCCCCTATTTTCTTGTTGTCATGTGCCTTTTTGTATGGTCCCCTGGCTTTCATCCTCTGGTTCACTGTGGTTTCTGCCAGTGTAAACAGATAGTGAATGATAGTTTCAGTGTCCCACATGTTCCATGTGAGGAGGAAGTAAGAGTGAAGTTGGACCTTTGGGTAGTCGCTCACCCTCCATAGGGTGTTCACTCTTTCTGTTCTCATCTGCCCACATTGAGGAAGAAGAGAGCAAATCCTCCCTCCAACAGCTATTCTGGTCCCTGCTCTGTCTGACTGGAGTAACACTGCAATCACCAAACACCCAGAGAACCGAGTCCAGCACCTGGAGAGCTTGTGGGATTAACAGAACCATTCAAATGGCAACTCTGACCTAAACCTGGAAAATTCCCAGGTATGAACATAGCTTATGTAGCCAAGGCTGTTGAGCAGCTGTTTCTACCTATTGTCAAATCATGGGCACATTGCAATGGGCAGTACTCATTGGCTGGGCAGCTATAGTTCCTTGGCCAACCCCCCCACACACTACATCTTGTTAAATAGGAACCATGTTGCTTGTGTGGGTCACAGTGCCGGTGCCTTTACCTGTGTTCAGAGGAACTTTATTCTGAGTGCTCCAACACCAGATTTGGGCCCCAATGTGCTTACCAGTGGGGAGAAAGGGTTTATTATAGACTGCAGGACTGTTATTGTGGCATAACACTCTTTATGCAGGATTGCCTCTAGTATAGGATTTAAGGGGTTACTCTATTCCACTTGTTTGTTATGAGCAGTATATTATCTTTGCCATTGTTTCTTACTATGTGTTTGCTGTTTCTATTCCTTTGGCTATTGGGGTATTGTGTACATAGTTTGCAATAAGTATCCCCCCCCTTCCGCCTAGCTGTATCAGCCCATGTGCGTTGTTCTATTTGCAGAGTTGTGGGCACAGGGAACAGGAGATCCAGGACACAGCAGCTTTTTCGGGTGTAAGCATTACATCTATCTATCTATCTATCTATCTATCTATCTATCTACACAACCATGCATTTTTTATGACATGCTTTAAACATATTTCCTTTAGTAATCTATATAAGTATATATATTTTATTATAATATTTTCATATACCTAATATGTTGCCTATGTTTTGCGTTATTCGATCTACAATTTATTTATTTATTTATTTTTGCTGGAATTTGGCAAAATATTTAGCTATAGCACTTTGAAAACATAGCTGAGATTATTTGGAGCACACTTATCAACGTTTTCTGGCTACAAACCCCGTACAGGAAACAGCATCAAATTAGTAGCAGAGGAGACTTTGATAAATAGGCCAATGTTTTAGTATACAAATGTGCACAATCAAACATTGAAACCACAGCTGTTTTTTTTATAGATCTGTCATATAATCATTTCCATTCCAGATGCACTATGAAGCTGCTATACACTGTTACTGCCTTATGAGTCACTGGTTGAATAGGAACACAGCATATAACCATTAAACACGGACAATAATCAAGCAAGGGTCTTACCTTTATATTATGGACATCTCTTGTGCATAAATTTCATATCCAGAAGTGATAAAGTTTTGGTTGTTATAGATGACTAAAAAAGGCATTTCCCAGTTACGTATAATGTTCTTTCTAGTCAGATGTAAATAGTTAAAAAATATGATTTCATATCACATAGAAAGGATTTCATTCTGTTATTGCTGGCAAGGGGTCCAGTGCAGGATAATCAGCAACCTGAATGATGCATGTACGCAAAAGTTAAACTTATTGTATTATTCTACTAATATGCCTGAAGGATTAATGCCAGCTTGCTGAAACAGGGAATATTCATTAGTTGATTGCAAAGACAGCGTGTTATGTAATGAATCCAGTCCTAATTGCAATTTTTTATTCTTTTTTATGTATATTTTTTTTGTCATGTGATCAAATTCTTCACACGTATGAAAGGTTCTGCACTTTTATTCTGATTTCATTATTGTCCAGATCATTTTATTATTTAATCATGGTTGGCCTCATTTATTATTATGTCTGAGGGTAGATCTGTCTCAGGCAGCCTAGGATGGCCTATAGCAGCCAATGAAATCTGTTCTTTCTGTCTGCCTAGCCGCTTTGGGTGGATGAAAGAAATGACCTGACTTGCTTGAGTAATATTTTAGGGTTAATTTAGAAAACCTATCCTAACCCCCCCCCAAAGCAATATAAACACAGTTAAATATGGGAGCAAATACAAACCTAAGTTTCAAGGGAAACCAGTCATAATTGTTTCTCTTTTAAAGCTAAACTCCAAACAGATATAAACAGATATAAAGGCATACATTGGTGGTACTCTGTATTAGTTAACAGTTCTGTAAATATATTAAATGCAATGTAAGTGCCTGAATTTAACATTTTGCAATTTGTTGTACAGAAGAACGTAGACAAGCAGAAGGAGAAACAGCCAAAGGTGCCAGTCTGCTGTGCAGGAGTCGTCATGTACTAACATACAACATGCTGATAGGAGGAGAAAACAGAGCGACTTAGAGATGAGCTTATCAATTCTTCCACTTCTCCTTTTACTGTCCATTCACATGTTGGGGGAGGAACAAGACCTGCAACTGATACTTAACTTCAGAAGAACAAAAATTAGGTCTTCTGCCATAGCAGCCATTGCTGTATTTTGTGGCTGGGTTATGTAGATTTCAGAACTGGATGGACAGGAATATAAATCTTTTGCCAGGTAAAAACGCTCACATATATGTATTTTCTATGTGTGTTTAGCTTTTTTTTTGAACAGGAGTTCGGATTTAACTTGGGCTAATGGTTTATAATATTTAAATCAACCAGAGTTGCAGAGGGACCTTTAGGGCTCTGCAGGATTTCAGTCCTTCATGGTGTAGTGTGTTACCAATTGTTTTCTTGGTGACTATGGTCCCAGCTGCCTTGAGATCATTGACAAGATTCTCCCATGTAGTTCTGGGCTGATTTCTCACCATTCTCACGATCATTGAAACTCAGCGAGGTGAGATCCTGCATGGAGCCCCAGACCGTTTGACAGTTATTTTTTGTTTCTTCCATGTGTCACCCTCTCACCAAGCTGCTTGGTGATGTTCTTATAGCCCATTCCAGGCTTGTGTAGGTCTACAACCTTGTCCCTGACATACTTGGACAGCTCTTTGGTCTTGGCCATGGTGGAGAGATTGGAATCTGATTGATTGATTGCTTCTGTGGACAGCTGTATTTAATAAGATAACAAGCTGAGATTAAGACCACTCTATTTAAGACAGTGCTCCTAATCTCAGCTCGTTACCTGTATATAAGACAGCTGGGAGCCAGAAATCTTGCCGATTGATGGCGGATTAAATACTTATTTCGCTCATAAAAATGCAAATCAACTTATAACTTTTTTGAAATGCCTTTTGTTATTCTGTCTCTCACTGTTGAAATAAACCTACCATTAAAATTATAGACTGACTGATCATTACTTTGTCAGTGGGCAAACGTACAAAATCAGCAGGGGATCAAATACTTTTTTCCCCTCACTGTAATAGAGTTGTCGCCAGAACAAGAGGTGAAGGAAAATCATCCAGTGGGAAATAAAGGACCAGTGACAACTTAGGTGGGAATCCCCCTCACTTTGGAGGGATTTTCTCGTATTTCCTGTTGAGACTCAAAGACAAAAAATTAATGGAATTCTCCCCCAGTCTGACACAGACATCAAAAAAACAACGTGATAGAGGTTGTAATCCTTCTTTACTCTACTCTAAAAGAACCAAAAAGTTAGTTGTACTGTAGATATACTTTAAATTAATTATGGAAAGAAATGTATCTGATAACCCTGAAAGATGATGCATACCTCTTTAATTCAAGAAGTATTAGAGGGTTAATATATGAGCTCCTGTTTGGTTTTCCAGAACTTGAAATACATTTAGCAGGTGCTCGTTTTTGTGCAGTCCTTAATGGGCAGTCAGTATATTAAACAGTTTAAAGGACAATCAGCGCAAACCAAAAAAGTAAAAACGAATGCAAGCTGAACACTAGAAGGATAACACCAACCTCAATAAAATACAATAAATACAGTAAGTGCAGCGCAAAAAGAATAATAAATACAGTGAGTGCAGCGCAAAAAATAAATAAATAAATAATGAATAGTCCAATAATAAGATGACAAACAAAAAGGTCATAAAGGGCGGAACTGTTTGACCGCCGTCACCCGCAGCCTTCTCTATCTGACAGCTATTTGTGATCCGTACTGCTTTACTGCACAACACTGCCGCTTAGTAGCTTATATGCACTGGCGCTGTAACAGCGTCCTTTTTATGATTTCTTTCAATCATTTAATAAATCTGGACATTTGTTTTATATGGATTGCTCTTAGATTTTTTATTTTTTATTTACTTTCTCTGGGGAATACTGCCACTCTGCACTTATCAACACAGATCGCTCTGGTCTGGGAGTGAGCATACCACACATGTCAGCTATCTCTGCAGTTACCAGCATTGCATCTGACACCTGAGGAGCTCTTTATGTCTCCAAGAACTCACCTGACCTTCAGATGACAGTGAGCCCAGCAGCTTGCCACGGGTCCATTCATGCTGTTTCAGACCCCCTATAACCAAGGGGTCATTCGGATCTGGTAAGCACAATCTTATTACTTTCTACAACTCCTGGATAAGCGCTTAGATTAGCATCCCCAGAAGAGGGTTATCTCCTTATTGTTTATGAACTTTTTGTTTGCCATCTTATTATTGGACTATTCATTATTTATTATTATTTTTTTTTTTTTTGCGCTGCACTCACTGTATTTAGTATATTAAACAGCCCTTAGTACAGGCAGTATTTCCCACAGTGGTGTCTACTGAATCTTAATAACGTTTTAAACGTCTTAAATCTTATACACACTAAAGGTCACTGCTGTGTCTGTTGTAATTTCATGGGAGAGCATCTTAAATTGTGTTTTAACCTGATTTTCTTATGATACTGCATTATAGTTAAATTTGACTTAGATTCTTCATATTATCCCGTACAATCTTCTTGCAAAACTGAACGGTTATACAAACACACAAAACTGCAAAAAAACAAAAAAACAACAACCTTAATATGATTGACAGATAATATGAAACAGGAAAGGTGTTGGGCTTTTTTTCTAGGGGACACCAGTAGTGTCTACCTAGCTAAATCTATTCTAAACACCCTCTCCTTTGCTATCATCATAGAAAAATGTACTGTTAAATTGCAATTTCTGGATAAGAACGATATTTTCATGAATGTCACGTCTACCCCAATATAGGTGGTCAGGCACCATAGCTAGCAACTGTGCTTCACCTATAGCAGCCCCCATTCCCTTAAGGCAAGCAGGCCTAACAGTACTTGGTTGCCCCCAGGACTTATACACAATGCTATAGTGCCTGGCCACCAAACCAGGGCAGAGGTGAACAGAGCAAAAAACAGACTACTTGCAGTTTAGCAGACAGATAGCATGGTTCTATGACAGTCCAGGTAAAAGGCAGGCTGAGTTCAGGGAATAGTCCAATATCCGATCCAATGACAGTCTAGGTAAAAGGCAGGCTGAGTTTAGGGAATAGTCCAATATCCGATTCACAGGGAAATCCAACAGCAAAGCAGAGCAGACAAATGGGAGGCTTGATCAGGAACAATGCAGGTAACTCTGTCTCTATCAAAAGCAAGGGATAGAGTGTTTGGTTTGCTTATAACAGGTGGCTGACCATCAATCACCTTGCAGGTGAACACAGACAGGGAGAATGCAACAGCCAATACCCGGATGCTGGAATGAGGAGCAGGAGCACTAAGTGATCCTGACAGGTATGAGAGTTTGGGGGTTAGGAAGAGAGGTTTTGAGAGTCAGGGCTTTTAGATATAGGAGACAGTAGACCTAGATGCTAAAGAAAATACACCAGGATTAGTATCCTTATTTTCAAAAAAGTGACAGCTATTTTCAGTTCCAAGTCTAATGCAAATTGCAAATTACAGTCATCTGGCTGAAATTAGGATGTCTAGCGCATTCTAATTTCAGCCACATAACTGTAATTTGCTGGTGTTAAATCTTTGTGAATTGAGCTCAATGGAAGCTATAGGAGTTGTAGATTTAGGTATGGAAAAGTGGACATGGCATAGAATCTCAGGGACCCCAGGTCATATACTGCAAAAAGACCCAGGTGTATCGATCTTTACCACTGGACATAAATCAATGGAAAAATAAAGACTTTTCTTATAAATATTTCCTGATATTACACATTAAAAATATAACTGCAGAGCACACTGCTTTGTCTACAAGGCACTTACAAAGTGTTTTTTTTTTTTTTTTTTTGTATGTTTTGAGCGAAACAGTTTTGCTACTTAACCATAAGCAAAGATAAATAACATGCACAGTCCTTTGGAAGATTTATGCTAGGCAACACATAGCTAATTTATGCTTCTCTGTATTATAGGCGCCAGTGTATCTTTGAGGGGGAAATAAATTAACAGCCTTTATTTTCATACCATTGAAACTTTCTCGGTAGGTCAAATATTTCCACTAAGCTGGGGTAAGAAGTATATGCTGCCCTCTCCTCCTCATTTGATCTAACTGTGGACAGGCCAGTTTTTCATTTGGTACAGAATTAATTGAAGAGTCTCTAAATATAAATCCCGTATAACAATAATAATAATAATAATAAAAATGTTTCTGAATAAAAAATATATGTTGAATATACATCAGTATAAGGTGCAAAAAATTATTGCGCTATCCTGTAACGAAAGCAGTTACATACGAATGTGACAAAATTCATGAATGGAAGTGGGTGAAAATGTAGCGCTAGTGAAAAAACAGTGCTAAAAAACTGTGTAAATACATGAATAAACATATACATGAGTCATACAATCTAAATGTGAATAAGTCCCAATTGTTAAACAATAGAAAACAAATAATAAATCCCAAGTGGGTCAATCCCAAGCGATGGCGGGTATACCACAAATGAAGGATTGTTCATATAAGGAGCTGGGGGCACCACAAATGAAGGTTTCTTCATATAAGGAGCCAGGAACACCAGGGTTAGTATTGGTAACAGATGACAACAATAGAAAATGAGAGTGGGTACTCTTACCGGAACCAATGGATCTGCATGTCAGCGACACCAGGTCAGACAGGCATGGTAACCAAAACCTCGATATGGCAGGAACAGTTCGGAGGGTCCTGAAGTATCCAACAGAGGGACAGGAGCAGTCAGCGATGTCCTCGAGGGTCCAGTATTCTCCCAATGGAGTCACACCGATGGAGCCAGACACTGGGCCATGGATGACCGGATGGAAGGGTCAGGCAAGCTCATAATGCAAGGGATATACAAAAAAGAAAAGGCTTCCAATGGTGCAGATCAAAAAAAAAATGGGTGTTTATTTTCATAAAAACCAGCATACAGGTAAAATGTGATCACGGATAAAAAAGCAATGTGGGGAGCGGCAAAGCCAAGCCCTGCGCGTTTCGTCCTACTAGGACTTCTACTGGTGCCCCAGTAGAAGGCCTTGCTCGCAGTGTATGAGAAGGCCTCGCTCGCAGTCTCCGCTCTCGTGTTGGAACAAGAAGGGGCCATCCCCAAACTATTCCCACAAAGTTGGGAGCATGAAATTGTCCAAAATGTCTTGGTATGCTGACGCCTTAAGAGCTCCCTTCACTGGAACTAAGGGGCCATGCCAGACCCCTGAAAGCCAACTCCACATCATAATCCCCTCTCCACCAAATGATTCGGACCAGTACACAAAGCAAGGCCCATAAAGACATGAGCAAGTTCGGGGTGGAGGAACTAGACTTGCCTGCACAGTCCTGACCTCAACCCGATAGATCACCTTTGGGATGAATTAGAGCAGAGACTGTAAGCCAGGCCTTCTCGTCCAACATCAGTGCCTGACCTCACAAAGGCGCTTCTGGAAGAATGATCAAACATTCCCATAGACACACTCCAAAACCTTGTGGACAGCCTTCCCAGAAGACTTGAAGCTGTTATAGCTGCAAAGGGTGGACCAACTCATGGAAATGATGGAAACTCAAATGATTCGTTCCACAACCATTTATTCATAAGTCCTTCAGTTTATAGTCCATATAAAAAGATTATAGCAATGGTTGTGTAATCATAAATTGTCCATCCACAAATGAAAGCCTCCACAAGGGGATTAGAGGCAAAATCCAGCAGGAGCTACAGAGTATAAAAGAGAAGAGAGGCACCTCTAAGTGTAGCAATATGGTTACATTTAATGAAGTTAAAACATTTAACAACTCACATGATTCATGATTAAAAGAGGCACATCTAAGTATGCAGGCATCCGGGGTAAAGCTGTCCACATAGACCATCCACCGCCGGCTCTCACCACTGTCAGTCTGCAATCATGATCGGGAAGACTTCCCTGAAGTAGAGCGATCTGAAAGCGAGGCTTGAACCGCTCGTGGAGCGCAGCGTGAAATAGTTAATGCTGATGGCGGTGTGGAGGATGGTCTATGTGGACAGCTTTACCCCGAATACCTGCATACTTAGATGTGCCTCTTTTAATTATCAACCATATGAGTTGCTAAATGTTGTACCTTCATTAAATGTAACCATATTGCTACACTTAAGCCGCGTACACACGACCGGACTTTTCGGCATCACAGGTTCGACGGAACGAATCCGTCGGACAATTCGATCGTGTGTGGGCTTCATCGGACCTTTTCTGTCTAAAAATCTGACGGACCTTAGAAATAGAACAAGTTTCAAATCTTTCCGACGGACTCGATTCCTATCGAAAAATCCGTTCGTCTGTATGCTAGTCCGACGGACCAAAAACGACGCAAGGGCAGCTATTGGCTACTGGCTATGAACTTCCTCATTCTAGTCCGGTCGTACGTCATCACGTTCGAAACGATCAGACTTTGGTGGGGTCGTGTGTAGGCAAGTTCGTTTCGTTCGAACTCCATCGCAACGCCGTCGAAAAGTCCTTCGGAGTTCACTCCCACGAGAAGTCTGCTTGTGTGTACGTGGAATTAGAGGTGCTTCTCTTCTCTTTTATACTCAGTTGTGACGTGGCGCTACTTGTATATCAAGTCAAAATGTATTTAAAAATGTTGCTTTTTTTTGCAAAACGCTCTCAATCCAAGTTACTCTCAAACCAAGGTTTAACTTTATATCTATTTAATTGTTAATGTTTGATATATTCATTTCACATAAGTGTTATTGGTGTTAATTTATCAACAGTATTTCACAGAATTATTCACAGTTTGTTTGGGCAAATCCATTCTATGCAGATGTAAAAAGGGAGTAGCGAGCTTCCATCATATAAATCTATATAATGCCTCATGCTTGCTGCAAAATGCATATTTTAACCTCATCTTTGTTTAGATTTCTGTCGTAGATATTGCCTATACTTCAGCAACACCAGTGGTATTTTGTTATTCCAATTTATACATAGACAAGTAGATAAATGCACAGGTAAAATACGCATGAACTGTCTTAAAGTGAATCTAAATAATGTCCTTATTCTCCAAAAATAATCCATATTCATCCACTACTTAAAAGAGATGTATGGCCAAAGATTTTTTGGCCATACTTCTCTTCTGGGTCACAGGAGTGCCCTTACTTTTGCACTCCCATGACCCAGAATCAGGCTAAACCCAGCTGTTGTCTGATGTTACAGAGCTACTCCAGGCTCTGGAAGGATCCTGGCAATGTTTTCAGGACTAAACCAGAAGCCTGATCAGCATCTGGCTCAGTGTGCAGCTTAAAGCTGAAGCCAACTGCTCTTGATCTCTCTCCAGTCTCGCACTCTTAAGAGTTGGAGGGGCAGAGCAGAGAACAGTGACTGACAGTCACTGTCCTCTGCTCTGGCAAGACTGAGAACTGAGTGGTCACTAGTCATTGCAGGGGACCCCTGCAGCATCACACTTATGCTAAAGCAGGGAGCTGAGTATGGATGTTTGTTTTTTTCGATTTGCATACATCTCCTTTAATGGCCCTGTAATCTATTTTTCATGAAATTGTTTTATTATGTTTTTCTGCTTTCTTCGAATGTCCCCTCCATGGCTTCACAAGATAGCTCTGTACCAGCTTCCTGAAAGAGACAGCTGTGGACCATATCTGCACAATGTATGTTGAAATGGCCATCTGTAGTGTTAATCAGTGGAGCACGTGACACGATAACAACTGTAGAGCGCAACTGAGAGACGGTTGTCACCCCATAACAGGAAGTGCCCAAACAGGGACATTCATGGCACTATCAGAAAATATTATATTAATGACATTTATAGATTTAAACATATGTAAAACAACTTTTGAAATAACATTAAGGTTGAGCTCCAGGCCTCCCTATGTTCACTATGCAGCAAGGTAGCCAGAGCGGCAATCGCTGTAGTAGTGACGACTGGCATATGCATACTTACATTAGGCCAAGCTGGACCCATGTAACTATGCTATAAAATGTTAATAGTACGCTAAAAAAAAGTGGCTTTAAAATGTTATAGAGTACTGTATATGAGATTTTACTGACTGGGTTTAGATTTACTTTAATATGTTATTAATGAATACATAACTGGATTAATTTAGGGTCTTTGTATTGGCCTACTCTCTTACACTTTAGAAGGATACAGACTGAACAAATTTGTACACCTTATTATTTTATGAAGAAAACAAATAAAATACAGAAATGGTGAACTGGGTTTCCTGTATTTCAAAAAGTCCATCCAGATGTTTTTCAATTGTTCTCCTCCTACAGTAAGGTTAAATTAAAAATGTCTTGCACATTAAATAAAATAGGAATCTCAGTCAAAACCGATAGCAAAATGTTGTAATTAATTGATAAAAGCAACATTTGTAGTATGTTAGTATTAGCCCCAGAGAATTGATGTAGTAAGTGCTGTAATGTGACTTAACTGGTGTTCCACCCACATACACAGGATGCATGAACAATAAACAGATTGTAATATGTATTGTGCAATCTGGCCTTCTTTCAGTTGCTCATTTGTGTATCAGTGTGCGGTTTTGTTTACAGTTTTCTTCCCATGTTAAATTTTCATGTGTGAAATTAAGAATTTGCTGTCTTATATATATATTAAGATTTTACTTACTTGTACTATTACATGTCATAGGACACTTTACACTTTTTGAATGGACTGATTGGTTTGGAAATATATTAAATATCTCCTAACTAGAGGAAGTCTGGTGTCATTTTAAACTGCACTTAATTTTCCAGAATAAAAAGTAAATGGAAACATCTCAATTAGAAAACATTTTCCACTTCCATTTTGGCTTCATTGACATCCTATAAAAATAATTGACAGCATCTCAGTATGGCATGAAACATAGTAATTAGGGACCTTAAAGCAGAACTAAAGGCAAAACTTTTTATATTGGATATAGCAAGGAAGAGTTATAACCCCTGTCAGTTTTTTTTTTTTTTTTTGTGTCCTATTATGGAGATTTCCCTTTATATCCTGTCCCATAGTCAAAACAGGAAGTTAGAGGAAATCCCTTGAAAGTGAGGAAATTCCTGGTCATCACCAGAACTAGTGTCCCCATTGGAAGACTTTGCATCTGTTCTTGTTCAGATGACAACCCAAAATTTGGGATTTTCTTTCACTTTAACTCTTGGTGATAATGTAAACAGGATAAATTGAGAGGGTGAATCTTCCTAATGAGGGCATTCACAGCAATACAAAGCTGACAGGTGTTCTAAGCCCTCTCTGTTCTATCCAAAACTAAAACAAAAGTTTGTTCTTCAGTTATACTTTAATGTGTAGCCATTTTATCTGTAATTTTTTTTAGCTTTACCAGTGCCTCTGAACACTGATCTGTTTGAGTTCTTGTCCCCCTAGTAGGGTAATATTATGGGTCACCCACAGATCTTAAAATGATTGTAAATGATCACCTTGTAAAGCAACCCATGGGGGAGGAGAAGCAGCAGCACACTGAGCTTCCCAGTGAATGGCTGTGCAGGGGAGGTGTGTCAGGACAAGTCTGATCATTGGAGAAGAGCAGGCATAGCTAGTGAACTGACCACGCTGTGTTCTCCTGTTTAGTGTGGTCAGTTTTTAATTGGAGAGCAGAGGGACTGGCAGGAACACTAGGGATTTCACACAAAGGAAGCAATACAAAGAGAACAGGATACTTTTTCATACATGTACATGGTACAGCAGGCACATATCAGGAATATGAAATTTTGGGTTTACATATTTAATAGTTCCTCCCTTCAGTCTTCATGTAATTACTGTGCCATACAGTAACATGGAGGTCAGTGGGAGGAACCAGTAAGAACTGTGGAGGACCCCAGAGATTGGCACCCCTGGAAGTATCTGTTTCTCAGTAAACTTTGGGTCTAATGTGTGTGTGATAGTGCTGGATCAATAATGCTTAGTTCGGATGGATACACAGTGGAGTGAGTCCTCCTTTAAAGGAGCTAATATGCAATGAAGGTACAGTGTAGATGGACCTTGTTCCATTCCCAGGCTGCTACCTCTTTGATAAAGACAAAAAACGCTCAACAGATGACAAAATCTGGGGTGGGTATTGAAGAGTGCCCAGTACAAAAGTTCCTATCACTCAGAAATCTTTTTGCAATGTTTATTGGTTAAGAGTAAAAAGTAAAGTGTGTTTCAAAGGAAAGCCTCCTTCTTTCTCAGGGCTGGAGCAGTAGATGTAATTAGAATCATGAGGAGATGCAAAAGGAGACCTATTTTGAGGCTTGATAAAGACTGTCAAATCTTAACGCCATTATGAATAGAGACGGGCAAACAGTTCGAACCGAGCAAAAGTTCAGCCTGAACTTTGCCTGTTCACCTGTTTAGCGGACATCACGTGGAAGACAATATTTTGGCATCGTTGGGCAAGGCTGTCAGCCGCAAGGTCCACCTTACTGCTGACCTGTGGTCCAGCAAGCATGGTCAGGGACAATATATTTAGTTCACAGCACATTAGGTAACTCTAATTGCAACTAGGAAGGATGCAGGACAGGGCTCAGTGCTGGAGCTTGTTTTGCCGCCACGTCTCCATACAGCTGGTGGTGATGATGCGAGAGCTGTCAGTTCCACCCTTTCCTCCGCCTCCTCCTCATCTATGCCCTCCTCTGCTGGATTGTCCTATGAATCATGATAAGGATCATTATTGGTTGGCAACCCTCCTTGACCACAGTTACAAGGGGAAAGTCTGGGAACTCATCCTGTCCTCGCAGAGGGAGCAGAGGATGAAATATCTTGAGGACACTTTAAAGAGGAGTTTATGTAATGCCTTTCCAGACTCTGGTGGGTTACAGTCTCATGGAAAAGCTAGTTTTGAGGCTTCTGTTGGTCAAAGGAGGAGCGGTATACAGCAAGGCCAATTCTTGCTTTCATCAAGAGTACCTCTAGAAGGTTACGACTGAAGGCATCAACAACAGCCAAATACCAATTTTTCCACAACTGTGACAGGGGCATCAAATTTCATTTTTTTACAGCAAGGCCAATTTTTTCGCAACTGTTTGACAGGGGCATCAAATTTAAATTTTTTACAGTACTTGTAGGCAGTAAGGTACCAGGAGATATGTAGTTCCTAGAAACTGAAAGTATACAGCAGAGGAGAAGCTGCAAAGCACGCAGGGAATTCAGGAAGTTGTAAAAAGAAATGGCCAACAGATAGGCAGCACTGACAACATGAAAGGAACATTTTCAAGTAAGCCTATATTGGATTGTCAAATATAACTATTGTATGTATTGCTAATACAATGCTGATGTTATAAAATGAAAGTGTATGCTGGGACCAAAGATTTCCTTTAACAGTATTTACGAAAGAAATAATATTACCCTTTCTATCTTACAAAAGATTGATTAATTCATCAGGAGGCCTTTCTGAATTTGAGTCTAAAGTTGAACTCTGGGAATGATCATTATCTGTGTTGCATACATTTACTGGTCCAGCTTGGCACAATGTAAGTATGCATAGCTCATACCTGATGGACACTGGGGAAGCTTGTAATCACTGTACTAGTCAGTGCTATTACCGTGACAGCTGAGATCTTCCATATCCTGCTTGGATTCTGTACGAAAGTATTCCCCTGTGCACACAGACCAAAGAATCAAAGAATGCCTTGTATTTTTTTCAATGACTACAAAATTTTCTCTGATTGGACGAGATGGAGAAAACAGGGTGATATCACAGTCTCCACCTTGTCCAATCCGAACATGCCTTATATTTAGTGAAAAAATGTGTTCTATGAATGGTGAAATGTGTTCTATGACCTTTGTGATGAGGGTCCACCACATGGGGTAAGCGGCTGTATTGTCGGGTGCTGGTGACGGGTCTCCCTATTCCCTGTCTATCGCAGATGGAACTGCTATTGAACTTTTGTTCCTGGATTGTCCTTTGGGATTTAATGTGCTGCACACTTACCATATATTTATAAATCTTTCACCCACTTGGTACCCCATGATGTGAAATCACCAATGTGTTATCCGATCTCTGGTCTAACAATTTAATTTGTTTTCAGTTTGGATACAAGAAAGGATTTCTCAATTTATAAATCTTTAATGCTAAGGTGATAAATATGCAGGAACATATTACTAGGAATGACTCCGTTTTCTTGTTAGGAGACCTAGCAGCTGCATTGTATGAAAAGATCAGTACCATTTGTGTGCTCCCATGGGTCACACTGGCCTTTTACAATATTAAAACAAGGAAGATGATAAGGAAAGTAGTATTTGGAAGCTTGATAACAACACTAAGGTTGTCGGTTCAAATCCGAACCACAGTACTGCTTGGAACTTGTATGTTCTCCCTGTGCCTGCGTGAGTTTCCTCCCACACTCCAAAGACATGCTGGTAGGTTAATCGGTTCCTGTCTAAATTGGCCCTAGTATGTATGAATATGATTTGGGGATCCTTAAATTGTAAGCTCCTTGAGGACAGGGACTGATGTGAACGTACAATATATATTTTTATATATAGTGTAATAAAGTGTGGCGCTAGTGGAAAAAATAATAATAACCAGACAGCAGTGATATCTAAAAGGAGGGTACAAAGCCCTGATATGTGTAACAATTAGACCAGTGATAGTCTCATAGAGGGGTATCTCTTCAAAAGGCACCACAAAACAAATAAACAATAAAAAATATAGAAATAAGTGCATACAGTTAGAAAAAAAGTAACTATATCCAATATATCTGTTGTGAAAGGAATAACCTACTTTGAGGATATCCCAAAGTTAGATCACAATGGATATATAATGAGAAACATCGATGTGATATGCATAAACCCAAAATTAAGTGTCCATCAAGACAGTACCCTGGCGTGAGGCCATGGATAAACTTAAGAAGTGAATATGTGCAAATATTTAATGTCCGTCACTGTGCAGTGGGGTAATCACAAAATCGCAGTGACACCTTAGGTGCCCACAGTCCTCATATATGGTGAATGGAGACTATTGAGAGTGTCTTTGCATGTAGATGAATCCTTCTCTTGACATGGTGGTATTATCCCAGACTAATAAGCATAAAATGCCCTTACCAGAAAAGGTGGACTCACAGGCCCTTGGCGGTGAGTCAGAAGAGCTTGTACCGTCAAAACGGTGTAGTGCAGCGGACCACAGGATTATCCAGATCTGGATCCCATTGATGGACCTGGCTTTGGAAAAGCGAACAATGTCACCGAATGGTGTGTCCCTGGAGGGGTTGAACCGGGCCCGGGTGTCTTCTATGATCAGCCTCGGTCATCAATCAAAAAAGGCACCTCCTCAGCAACCGTCCATATGGTTAGGCAAACAAGAGAGAAAAAACTTCCACATAGTGTGAATCCTTTTAAAACGTTGTAGCGTTTATTGGCATCAAAATAATATTTCCAATAAGCATGAAAATAAAAATCTGGGCAGTAAAAACTCGGCTCAAAGTACCAAAAAAGTATAGAAAAGTACAAAAAAGTAGCGCAGTAATTGATGGTGAGGGTAAAAACACAAGAATCCGATGCGTTTCGTCCTCTAAGACTTCTGCTGGGGTATGAATTTGCCCTCTATCAACTGCGCTTTATATAAAACAAATGACAATCATGTAAAACAGCTGATTAGCGGTAGTGTATGGCGTGACTTCCGGGTTTGACGACCTGCGGTCATGTGGTATTCAAGAGGCCAATCATATCCCCCCATAGTTGGTCTGGAGCCAAGCCTCGCTCCTAACCTCCAATCAACGTTACTGCATCTTCCTATTAGCACAGTGGTCACATGACGACAACGTGATCCATCGTGTGCGGAATGACGTAAGGCCGCTCAGAGCCTGCGTATCACGGGAGGTAGGAAGTAGAGGCTCGCCAATCCAAGGCCTGGAAAGCAAGCATTTACGCAGTCGGGGATGGAGATGCAGTCTTAACTCGAAATCTATGCGACTAAGTCAAATAACGGAAGTCAAATCACCAAAATATTTTATATTGAACATTGATTAAGAGGGGAATGTAACGGAAGCTATTGATAGCTAATGCGCGTCAGTAACCTATAAAAATGGTATATATATATATATATATATATATATATATATATATATATATATATATATATATATATATATATATATATACATCTTTTAGACAACATACACGAAAAACACCATGAAGATCGTATATGAAAGGTGCTAGAAAATTGAAATTAAAATATATAAAGGACCGGAAACGGACCAAAAAAGAGCAATTTCTCAATCAGACCCTAATTAATAGCGGCAGAGATATATTCGTATTATTCATAAAAAAAAAAATATATATATATATATATATATATATAAAATAAAAGAAAATCATATATATGGTTAATAGAGAAAATTATTGGTGGATGCAACCCTTTTTTGTTATTTTTTATATAAATTCATATATTTATATATATATATATATATATATATATATATATATATATATATATATATATATATGTGTGTGTAAAGTGCTGCGCAAATTGACTGCACTATATAAATACTTATAAAAAATAAATAAAACAAATTTGAGGCTTAAGCCCTTATTTATGGAGAACTTTTTTAATGAAGATGTAGTTAAACACTTACTGTCAAGAGTTTTCCATATCTGCTTTACCTACAAGTCACATTTGTTGTACATTTTTTTTAAATGGAACAAAAATACACTTACTTGAGTAGACATCTAAAATGGTGTCCAGATGAAAACATTTTTGTGTGTTTTGCTATGCAAATTGGTAAATTCATAATTTCATTATTTTATACCATGAACAAAATGCATGTATCTAGATGTGTCTGCAAATACTGTTTTTTGCTAAAAGCCTCAAGAGCCCTGAAAACCCATGTAAGCAATTTATATAGATATGTTTGTTCTCAAAGTGCAGCAAAAGTCATTGCTCTTTAATTGGAGAAAATCTATCTTTAATCAGCAGAAAGGGTATTGGTTGTTGGGTGGAGAGGTATATTCTGCAGAAGCACTGAGAAAGGATGCTACCTATAAGGGAAAGGGCTAAAGGATGATTATGGTGTGTAAAAGCCTTCAGGAGACTTCACTGAAAGAAAGTGAGATTCACAAGGAGTTAGGTGCGATGGACCCTAGGAAGAAGGTGAGAAAAAGACCTTTTGAACAGATGATGAGTTCAGGGGGTAAAAGCTACTTAATGTCTGCAGGGATTGGGGACTTGTCTTAGAAGCTCCTGCTCAAAGAGCCCATTGAGTGGTGCAGGAGAAAGTTGGGACACTGACAAATAGGGATGGGCTTTAGGTTTGGACTGAAGTTGAATTTGGCAAATGGGCTGACTAAATGGGTTGTTCGTCTGCCCCTTGAGCCAAACCTGAAGCAAAAAGTGATACAAAGGTATTAGCAAAGGTATTATTACCACTTCTAAATGCGACAGTTTCACACTTGGACTTGTTGTTAGGAAGCCAGCAGCCACCATCTTCCTAACAAACAATGATGCATCCCTGCCTAGTTCATTCAGCTGTCAGGGGTTCCAAGCTGATAGTTGAATGTGAACAAAAAGATGGAGAGAGATAATGGCTGACATCACTGACCAAATATGACCATGGCCATATCTGGTCAATGGTTTTGGCCACACTTGGTCAATGACATTGATCAAATATAGGCATGACCATATTTGGCCAATTACATCAGCCACCAATCCCCACCACTTTTTCTTTTACAAACCAGTTGTCAGCCAGAAACTTGTCATTTCGTGAGCAGTAGCCATCTTTCAGTGGGTCGGCAGGCATCAATCAACATGACCAATAAAGATCCGCATTGCTGGATGACATGACTGATAATGCATTAAAATCGTGAGACTTTTTTTTTTTAAATAAAGGACAAAGTATGTTTATTTACTAATAGATGCAATTAAAGTGCAGTGTAGCCTCACCGTGTTAATGTTTTCTATATACACTTATATATATACATAACCATATACCAACCTAATGCACTACACTGTGCATCAATTTATAAGAAGTTATTTAAGTCAACAAAAACAAAAGTGTTAAAAACCAAGTGTTACATATGCCACTTGCACTAAGCAATATTACAGTGATATAATAATCATATATACTTTTAAATCATAAATAAAACCTTCTTAAACAAGTTTGTGTCTTGTAGTGCAGTTGTTTAAGAATGTTTTATTTATGATTTAAAAGTATATATGGTTATTATGCCACTGTAATATTGCTTAGTGCATGTGACATATGTAATGTTGGTGTTGGTTTTTAACACTTTTGTTTTTTGTTGACTTGAATTGTATAACTTCATATAAATTGATGCACGGTGTAGTGCATTAGGCTGGTATATGTACTGTATATATAAGTGTATATAGGAGAAATTGACACAGTAAGGTTGCGCTGCACTTTAATTGCATTTATTTCTGTGAGGTGTGGGAAACACGTATCAGTGTGAGCAGCAACAAGGTATATTTGTATTATTTCTTTTTTTTCAAGAAAAAAGTTTATTGAAAAAAATCATAAAATAACATTTACAAATTCCAAACAGTCTACGGCAATCAGAAACAAAGCATAGTGCCAAATTCCAGCACATCGAACATATACTCGCCCACAAGACCCCTCTTAAGTGCCCCCAATTAAATTCAAGCTATACACTATAAATTTGCCCAAAGCTTACATGTGCATTCATCATAAAAACCATATTACAACAGCATTCTATCCAACACCAGGTCTACTGGAGAAAGCCCTGGGCTGTCCAACCATGGATCCCACAGTTTGTTAAATTTATGCGGGCGCCCCTTATGTTGGTAGATGTACTTCTCTAAACGTAAGGTGTCCTCCATCTGTGCGATCCATACTTTAAGTGTAGGGGAGTCAGTTGCTTTCCAGTGCCTAATTATTTGTGCCTGGAAAAGAGCCCTGGCAGAGGCCTGTTTAGAATGTTCCTTGATTAGGAGCTCATCCAGGATGCCCAGTAAACAAGGTTTGGGGTCAGTTGGAATACTGACCTGAAATACCTTATTAATGGTGTTGACCACCCCAGACCAATACAGATGCAGCTTTGGGCATTTCCACATTAGATTCAATCTCCATGGTCTCTAGAGCATCTTGTGCACACAAGGGTTGTCCTTCACTCCCATGCACAGCCTAGCAGGCGTAAGGTGCACCCAAAGGACTATGTAAAGTTGTGACAAGCGCTGCACAACATTAAGGGAGCATGATTGCACAGCCTGCAGAACCTCCTCCCACTGTTCTTCTTAAAAGGTACCCACGTCCCTCTCCCATTTGCTCATGACTCCAGCAGGAAAGCCCCATAAGAATATGGAAGATAGCATAAAATAGTAGTGTGATATAAAACCTTTAAGTTGGGAGACCTTAATTTACCATTAGGAAAAATATGTTTCAGGCATGTGACCCCATATTTTTCCATCTGGTCCCACTACTTATACATTGCAGTTTCTGTTATCCCAAATAGGGCTGTAATTAGTGAACCTAGTGATGGCCTGTAATTGTCTGGTCTTGATCCATACCTTCTGCATGAGGGCATACGTGGGGAAGCGTTTGTTAGATTTGGCATAGGCTAATGCTTCCAGACCCATAGCTACATCACTAATTCTGGTGACATGGCCTACCAAGGCAGTAGCGGAGTCCACAAACCCACCCAATACCGATGGGTCTACATACATAGCTTGGGCAATATTTTGCAGCTGAGCTGCCAGATAGTAAAGCCAAGGGTTGGGCAGTGCTTAATCCCCCAGCATCTTTATGTTTCTGAAGTTGCTCCAATTTGATTTGTGGAGCTCTATTCAGTCACAAAAGGGACTGAAATATTGAGTTGATAATGCGGAACATTTTCTTTTTTTTTTTTAACCACATCAGAGAATAGTGTCTGGAAACTTATTCAGCTTGACGTTCATTTACAGACCTCTTAAATTCACATCATTGTGGCAAAGTTTTCTTATCACCCCTCCCCCCCCCCTTCCCCTGTACATATTTATGTGGAACATTTTCAGCGGAATCACCACTGGAGCATTGTACAAAACATAAAGGAGTTGTGGCATAAGAATCATCTTAATAAGGTTTACCCCACCATGGACAATTGGATTTTAGACCACACCTTTACTTTGTCTCGGATGCGTCCCAATAGTGGTGAAAAATTGAGGGAGACATACTCTAGGGGATTAGGAGTAACATAGATTCCTAAGTATCTAAAGGAGGATGATACTAGAATGTTTTGTAATGTAGCCTCCTGATTATCCGGGTTGGTGTCTAGGAACATGATGGATGATTTAGTCCAATTAATAACCAGTCCGGAATATGTACCAAAAGTGGATATGACTGACATTGCTTCCCGTAAGGGTTCCGATGTATCCCCCAGGAGACGCAGGGTATCCTCAGCATAAAGCATGATTTTCCCCTGTAACCCTCCATATTGGAATCCACGGATACTGGAGTTAGAACGAATCATAGCTGCCAATGGCTCTATGGTGATAGCAAAGAGGAGAGGAGACAAAGGACACCCCTGCCGAGTCTCCCTATGCAAAGGGAAGGGCTGTGACATTCCTCCCGCCTTGCTGATCGCCGTCACAGGGGCATTATACAACAATTGAACCCACGACAGAAACAGGTCACCAATACCAAACTTGCCCATAGTTTCCCAGAGGTACTGCCACTCTATACTGTCGAAGCCCTTATGGGCGTCCAATGACAGCAATGCCTTGTCTCCATTGTTATCTGTCGGGGACTGTAAATTAAGAAACAACCTGCACAGGTTAATAGCTGTTGATTTCTGAGGCATAAAGCCAGCCCAGTCTGCATAGATAATAGTAGAGATGTCCTTGTTCAATCAAAGAGCCAGCACTTTGGCTAGAATTTTAATATCACTCTGTAAGAGAGAAATGGGCCTGTATGAGCCTGGATCAAATGGGTCCTTCCCTGGTTTTAATAGGAAGTTGATGTTGGCCCTTGCCATGGAGCCTGGAAGGGATTCTCTTTCCTGGGCTGCATTGAGCACTCTAAGCAAATGCGGCAGAATGACCTCCCCATTTTGCTTGTATAGTTTGATGGAGAGACCATCATCACCCGGGCTTTGTGATTGGGGAGGGAACTGATGGCTTTCTGCAGTTCCTCCAAAGTTATAGGGGCATCTAACATCAGCCTTTGTGAATTGGACAAGCTGGGCAACACTATCCCCCGCAGAAAACCCTGCAAGTCCACAATAGAGTAGCCCGTCTGGGAGCAATAAAGAGCAGAGTAGAAATCCACCAGTACTTGCATAATGAGAATCGGGGGGGTGGGGGGAGGGGGCTAACCATTTTCCCTAATTTAGTGTGCAATGCTCCAATGGAAGTTAACATTTGCTAAGACTGTACAATTTTGGCCAGTAGACGTCCCATCTGCTCCCCCTCCTCATAAAAGGCCGATTTGTTAAAAAAAAGCATTTTCTATCAGCCCCGGATGTATTTATACAGTCTAGTGCTTCTTGAGCCGGCACCCAGGCTTCCCTATGGGCATATAATGGGTCAGCAATAAACTTTGCTTCCAATCTGTGCACCAGCTGTGCAGCGTGTTCCCCTGAGCTCTTGTGGCATTTTTTGTCGCCAAGATTTCCTCTATAAAGATGCCTCTGAGAAAGGCTTTGAAGGTATCCCAGAGAATAGCTAAATCCGGGTGGGCAGCATGATTCCACCAGAAATCAGATATTAGAGCTGCTATCTAGGCATGACAAGTAATTAATGACAACCAAAATGCATTAAGCTTCCATGGCGCACGTGGTAGTGCCATTGCAGGTTTAGCATTTAAAAAGACAAGTATGGGTGAGTGATCTGACACGCCACATACACCATATTGGATGTCCTTTAGGAGGGGCACTACTGAGGGAGTACACAAACAGAGGTCAATTCTGGAAAGAGACATGTGCGTCTTGGAGAGGCACAAAAATTGTTTTTGCTGATGGTTACGGTATCGCCATGGATCCACCCATCCTACTTCTTCTACAAATATCAATAATGCTGTACGACAGACATAGCATCCGACAGCCAAAGGAGGGTATTTATCAAGTACTAGGTTCAAGTAGCAATTAGGGTCCCCAGTACCAAATTAAAGGAACTTCAGGGCTGCCCAGCTGGTATGTCAAAAGATCTCTTAGGATAGCAGTGGTGAAAGGCGGTGGAACATACATAGCTGCAAGTATACATTTCAATTAAAATATTCTGCACAACAAAAACACATAACGTCCTTCAGGTTCTATCAACTTATCAAATAATTGAAAATCCAGGGACCTCTACACCAGCACACTCACACCCCTGGAATATGAGATTGTTACACCCAGCCAACCCAGGAGATGTTCACACCAGCTAAAGTGTCAGATATCAAATGAGTCTCTTGTGGGGCACATATTGTAGGCAAGATTTTTTTTAAAGAGATGGAGACCATGGTGCGTTTGAGTGGGTTTTGGAGGCCCCTAATATACCATGAAACAATGGGGACTGCAGTCATCATTTAGACCCCTTTCAGACTGAGGCGCTTTTCAGGCGCTTTCACGCTAAAAATATGCAACTGAAAAGCTCACAAAAACCTATTTCCATTAAAATCAATGAATGCTTTCACACTGGGGCAGTGCGCTGGCAGGGCGGTGAAAAAACGCCCCTCTCCATTGAAATGAATGGAATGCTCTTCAAAAATGCCTGAAAAGCTCTTCAAAAGTGCTTAGTGTTTTACTGGCAATTTAGAAGCGCCTCAGTGTGGAAGGAGTCTAATAGTCAATGAAGCAAAGCCATGGTTAGAAACACACAGTAAAGCACCAAGATAGATCCCTGCTCGGCTAAACACAGGGAGAATTGGGGACAACCGTTATGAACAAGGCATCTCATCCATCCCAACACATTGTGTGCAGACAAGGGTAATATCACCTGGTGAGCGGGCAGGAACATGGATTTTCATAGCCGTACTTTCACAGACTTCTGGAAAAAAATTACCATTAGTAACTAGAAAATAGTAAACAGGACTAAAACTGTCTCCAGACTAAAACTGTCTCCAACGAACGGGATCCTCCATGCTTCAGGATGGTTAGCTGTAGTGATCCAACTGTTAGATAGGATGAAACAACTGCAAAAGTTAACAAACACAAACAGTATTGCCAACATGAGGTTACATCTTGTAACCCAACTTGTAATACACTGGTAGCTCCTGAAAGTAACCCTGATACCAAGTAGGTAACAGGTAGCACTTGAAGAAATTAAAGCAGAGGCAAAACCAAGCACTCTCCAAACTAATAGGGTTTCCACTTCTCCCCGCTGAAAACTTATGCCGCGTACACACGGTCGGATTTTTCGTCTACAAAAGTCCGACAGCCTGTCCGACAGACTTCCGGCGGACTTTCGGCGGACTTGCAGCAGACTTTCTAACAAACGGACTTGCCTACACACGACCAACAAAAGTCCGACGGATTCGTACGTGATGACGTACACCGGACTAAAATAAGGAAGTTCATAGCCAGTAGCCAATAGCTGCCCTAGCATGGGTTTTTGTCCGTCGGACTAGCACACAGACGAGCGGATTTCGGGTCCGTCGTAGTTACGACGTAAAGATTTGAAGCATGTTTCAAATCTAAAGTCCGTCGGATTTGAGGCTGAAAAAGTCTGCTGAAAGTCCGGAGAAGCCCACACACGAACGGATTACCAGCCAGCTTTAGTCCGTCGGCGTCCGTTGGACTTTTGTAGACTAAAAGTCCGACCGTGTGTACGCGGCATTAGGATCTCAAAAGGAAGCATAAGAAGGATAAGAGCGGTGTACTATTTCCACTTGACCCAAAGGACTTATCAGTCACCCTCTGCCTCCACATGGCCAGCTTGTCAGAAACAGATGTTAATTGGCATCCAACCACCCAGAACCCTTCGTTGCTGTTTCAAAAGTGGATATGCAACCCTGACCGTTATACAGAGTTTAGCAGGATAAAGCATAGCGTATGTTGCTTGCAGGCACGGTAGCCATTTTTTACCATCTGTGAACCAGGCCCTGCGTCACTGAACCACTGCAGAGAAATCTGGCTAAAAAGAGATGCAGGTTCTGTTATGCATAATTTTCCTTTTCTCCCTGGCTAATCGTAAAACAATGACTTTATCCTTGTAATTAAGCAGTCTGGCGAGGAAGGTACATAGTTACTAGGGATGGGCTGAACGGACCCCTGTTTGGTTTGCACCAGAACTTTCGAACACCGCAAAAGTTCTGACCCGAATAACGAACCCCATTAAAGTCAATGGTGCCCGAACGTCAAAAATCAAAAGTGCCCATTTTGGAGGCTTATATGCAAGTAATTGGGCATGCAATGGTTATAGGGGTCCGGGTCCTGCCCTGAGGGACATGTATCAATAAAAAAAGTTTGTGAAAAACATCATTTTTAAATGAGCAGTGATTTTTAGATTTATAAAGCGAAAGCATAAAAATGAAAAATTCCTTCCAATATAGTGCCTGGGGGGGTCCCCTTAGTCTACATGTAAAGTGGCAGATCTGTACCATGTGAAAAAATTATTAGACCCCCGCGCTTATGGTGAAAATGAAAAATGAGGAGCTGCAGCCTCTATCAATAAATTCACCCTAAGGTGAATTTAGAAGAAATGTGAAAAAGAGGGGATAGGTATGGCGCTGCTCTTATTAAAAGGTGACCTACAACCTCTAAATACTTGAGGGGTGTGTGTCACGGGTGCATTTAGTGCAAAAAGTGACAATAAAAGTGCAGAAAATAAATATTTGTATATTCACAAAAATCCACAAAAAATCCTACTGTGTAAACTTCCTAACCGCTTATATATAATGCATATTGTTATGTTCAAACGAAATCCTGTGCAAAACCTGCAATTCAAAGTGACATTTCTGTGCAAAAAAATCCAACCTATATGACTGGTGTATATTGTTGCTGTGAAACTGGGTTTAGAAATATGCATATACCGTCCTTAAACCCTGGTGTATAAAAAAGTCCAATAAAGTGACAATGTGCTCCTTCAAATTGTTCTGTGCTTCTTGGAAAACAGTGCCCCATAAGAAACGCACTCACCGCTATTATTCACCACACAAGGAGGTATTTCACCTTCACAGTATGAGCCACTGTGCAGCCTGTGGAGTGGGAGGAAACTTCCTGTCCTGTGTTCTCCAAGTGCCTCCTTGTCTGCATGTAAATGGTCTTCTCACTGTTAACCTCTTATATGTTGCCCACATGTAGAGAGGAAAGAGACTCCATAGTGTGATACCGTACAAATATCCAAACATCTATTAATAATACTGATGGGTACTCACATTTATTAAAAATCATTAAAAGCGAAAACAGTATTTAAAAACAGGAAACAGGAGCGATCTGTGCTCCACGGCTCGAAACCGGAAGTGATGCAATGGCGCTGTATAGTCCCACCCTACGCGTTTCGTCAATGGGACGTCATCTGGACCGGTGCCATACTGCTACACCATACGGTTTTTATATGGTATGAGGTGTGTCCTAAATTGATGGCCATGTGACCGTGGCCATTTTTGGTTATTCCAGGCTTCAGCATGGCGGATGCTATTGCTAGTAGTGTGATTTAAAATTTAAAATTGGTCTTTGGGTGTTAATTGTGCCCATGAAACCTATACCAAAAACATTCTTCCAAATGAAATGATTGAACACCCTCAAAGCTAGGCAGCCTCTGCAGAGATTTCACTTCCCAAAAAGACTTCTTTTTTTTATCTTTTTATTTAAGTTATTTGCAGCAGTACAAAATATAAAAAGACATAACATTTACAATATAACCATACTACAATTACAATTAGCAAGAATACTCCTTTTCTGGATTTTATACCCCCCGCCACCCTCCCTTCGAGGAGCCGAACCTTTTGCACACCTAGTTCCTAACATACTACCCTTCTCGTTACACTCTCTAAATGTTTCTACTGGAGACTATTTACCCATGGATTCCATAACTTTATAAATTTGTTATAGTTACCCGACCTGGTGAAGAATGTTTTTTCTTTCCACACTAAAGAGTTGATAGTACTGACCCAATCTTCCGGGGTCGGAGGTGTTCTTGATTGCCAAGATTGAGCAATTAATTTTCTTGCTTGATACAAGCATCTTGCAACAGCTATTACCGTACTCCTATCGCCTAGTTCTTTGCTTATGTAACCCAGAATACATATTTTAGGTTCGGGCTCTAATTTGACTCTAAACGTGGTATTAATTATTTCTAAGATCTCATGCCAATATCTAACCAGTTTTTGGCATCTCCACGTCATATGTATTAAGTCCCCTGTATCGCGACATCTAGGGCACTCATCATCGGGCTTACATCCAAACATATATAATTTCTTAGGGGTGTAATAAGCTCTATGCAGTAGTAACAGGTGCGAGGCTTTTTGTGAGGGAGAGATCGATGTCTCTGGGCCTAGTTCTAATATTCTCTTCCACTGAACATCTGTTATTTGCCCCACATCTGCCTCCCATCTGCCACTACTCCCAAAGGGCCCCGTCTGAGTGATGATTCTGTTCATTAATTGAGCATATATCTCAGGTATAAGTCCCTTGGTGGTGTCTGATTTGATTCTTTTTTGTAGTAGTGAGATCTTGCTCCAAGCGAGTGGCTGAGCACTAAACTGTTTACCCAGAGCGTGTCTAATCTGTAGGTAGCTGTAAAATATTTGATTTGGTATCCCATACTCTTGCCTCAGATCCTCAAATGATTTTAAGGTATCTCCCTCATACAGTTGGATCAACCGACTCACCCCGCATCTCTCCCACAGCTTGTTTTTGTCTATGGTTAGTAATTCATGTAGATATTTGTTATTCCAGATTGGTGAGTATTCTGAGATTCCATTATACCCCATCATTTTTCTAACTGTCTGCCAAACTTTAATAATCATCTTACGTGTCGGGATCTCCTCTGGCCGTGAGCCTGCCTCTAGTGCCTCAACTAATGAATTATGCGGGTTCCCCTGTAGCATATTTCTGGCGTTATTATTTCCTCCTCCCCCACTGGCGCATCCCCCCAACTGCTGTAGCTGGGCTGCCAAATAATAACTGAACGGATAAGGAACGCCCAATCCCCCCTCCGTGTCAGGGCGCTGCAGCGTTTGCAGGGCGTTCTTGGCCTTATAACAGCTGTGACAACCATATAATTTTGGCCAGATTAGCCCGTCCCGCCATGGACAGGGGTAGTCTGCTCCAAATATCAAATTTTTTCTTGAATTTCAGTAGTAAAGGGGCTAAATTATCCTCGATAAACAAATTAGGGTCTTTAGACAGCACTATGCCAAGATATTTCATTTTCTCTGTAATCTTTAACTGGGGGATTCCCACCGAGGTAGAGTCATCCAATGGGTCAACTGGCAAGAGGGACGATTTCTCCCAGTTAATAGATAAACCTGAGAAGTTGCCTCAACTATGTGCATCACTTTTTCCAAGGAGGATCCCGTATCTTCCAGGAAAAATAAAACGTCGTCTGCATATAGCGCTATCCTTTCTTCACCCCATTTCCTCTGAAATCCCAGTAACTCAGCCGATGCCCTCACCACTTCCGCTAAAGGCTCCATAGCTACAGCGAATAAGAGGGGGGATAGAGGGCACCCCTGTCTTGTCCCCCTCTCAAGCAGAAAACGCTCTGAGTAACCATTGTTTATTTTGAGCCTAGCGCTTGGGCGATTGTATAGCAATTTCAACCATCTGATAAATACTGGGCCAAATCCGAACCTCTCCAGCGACCACCAGAGGTACTCCCACTCAAGGCTATCAAAGGCCTTGGCTGTGTCCAGGGACAAGATAGCTGTAGAACCCGTATTTTCTGTTGGCACCTGGAGGTTCAAATACGCTCCTTCTGATATTTGTGCTAGTGGACCGGCCGGGGATGAACCCCGACTGGTCCAAATGCACAAGTTTTGCGATACATTTATTTAATCTAGATGCCAGCGCTCTTGCAATGATTTTAACATCGGAGCACAATAGTGATATAGGCCTGTAGGAGGAAACTTTCGATTGGTCCTTACCTTCCTTCGGTATTACTACTATATTAGCCTCTGTCATTGAGGAGGGAAGCCTACCCTCCTTTGCCGCCCACTCCAACACCTCTAGGAGCTCCAGGAGCAGGACCTCTCCGTATTGCTTATAAATCTCTAGTGGTAACCCGTCCATAATGCCACGCAGAGTCTGCTCCAGCAGGAACATAACAGGGATTGTGTCACTGATGTATGCACTGTCACTGCTCACATCCTTGTGGCTTCCTCAAATGGTGACAATACAGTGCATGCATCCTTAATGATCAGCCATTGGCGTGGGGAAAAAAAGCTGAGGCGGCCTGAGCCTGACGTCGTGCCGTACTGGCATAGGTACTCATGGGCCCATGCTTGCTGGACCATGTGTCAACAGTAAGGTGGATTTTACGGCTGACTGCTTTGCCCAACGATGCCAGAATATTCCCCTCCACATGATGGTAGAGAGATGGAACGGCCTTACATGAAAAGTAGTAGCGACTGGGAATCTGCCATTGTGGTATAGCACATTGTGGTGCAGAATCCACCAGGCTGAAAGGCAGAAGTTGGAGAGCCAACAGCTCTGACAAGCTTGCATTCAGACGCTGGGCATGTGGGTGGCAGGGACTGTATTTTTTTTCCACTGCAGCAGATGGGGCAGAGAAATTTGCCGGCTACAGTCTACAGCTGGTGGTGTGCTGCTGGCGGATGTGCTGCTAGGACCTGAGACACCCTGTGCTATACCATCACCCTGTTAGTGGAGGCTGCTAATGACTCGGTATCGCAGGGGCAGACTGAAGTGGGTAAGGAGGAGGAGGGACAATTTGTGCCCCTTTTGTGTGGCTTTTATGTGCTCTTGCCAACGGGCTGAGTGGTTGGACGTTAAATGCCTTGTTAAGCATGTGGTACCCAAATGGTTGGTGTTTTTGCCACGTTTGATGTGCTTGAGACACAGTTTTCAGATAGCAACAGTGCGATCTGCTGCAGATGTGCTGAAAAAGGCCCAGACAGCTGAGCTTTGGGGAGTGGGCCGGGATATAACAGCTGCAGAATGTGATGAAATAGGGTGGCTACTCTATACTCTTTCTTGATGTCAGCCTCCTTTGGGTTGTGCCGCCTCACCTTCAGTTTCCTCCTCTGCTCTATCTGGCACCCAAGTCGCATCAGTGACCTCATCATCATCATCTCCATCTCTTCCATCTTCATCATTACCACTGGAGACAGTTTGGCGATACGCTGCGGCTTGGGGAACATGAATGCCATATTGTCTACCAGTGTAACTCCCTCTCTCTAGGCTCATGTTCCTTCATCCTCATCCTCAGAACCAACATCTGAATCCAGTAATGGCTGGGCATCATCAAGGTGCAAGTGGCTGAAGCTGTGGTCAAATAACTCAGCTGGCTCCTCAATGGCTGATGTTGGGGCTATGGCAGGAATTGATGTAGACAAGGAGGCAGGTTTATCCACTCTGGCAACTGCAGGGGACTGCGCACTTGTCTCCGCTTGCGTGACAGAGGATGAGGAGGATGAGGAAGGTTTAGTAAGCCAGTCCACCACCTTCTCTGCATGCTGTGGCTGGATAGCTCGGGCAAACTCACTAAACAGAGGAAATGATGCCCTGCCTGAGGACTGACCACCACGTCCACCTTTGCCTGTGGACACATTTGTTGCTGGCCCCCTTACAGTGCCAAGGGAACGTCTGCCTCTCCTTGTTGTCCTCCCAGACATTATTGGGAGGGGGCGGTGCTTATAAGCAAATGTAAAGAAGAAGTTGAAATCTGTACATAGCTGCACTTTAATCAATGCAAGGAGGTGTTTGGTGCACTTAAATTTGAGTACTCACACTACACAGACACACGCCATGGATACACTATAATATACTGCAATATAATGCGCCAAACATACAGTGACGCACAGAACTATATGGCTTTAAACTGGCAGTAACACACAAAACGATATGGCATTAAACTGGCAGTAACGCACACAGAACTATATGGTGTTAAACTGGCAGTAACGCACACAGAACGATATGGCGTTAAACTGGCAGTAACGCACACAAAACGATATGGCGTTAAACTGGCAGTAATGAACACAAAACTATATGGCTTTAAACTGGCAGTAACACACACAGAACTATATGGCGTTAAACTGGCAGTAACGCACGCAAAACTATATGGCGTTAAACTGGCAGTAACGCACGCAAAACTATATGGCGTTAAACTGGCAGTAACACACACAAAACTGTATAGCGTTAAACTGGCAGTAACGCACACAGAATGATATGGCGTTAAAATGTCAGTAACGCACACAAAACGATATGGCGTTAAACTGGCAGTAACGCACACAAAACGATATGGCATTAAACTGGCAGTAACGCACACAGAACTATATGGCGTTAAACTGGCAGTAACGTATGCAAAACTATATGGCGTTTAACTGGCAGTAAAGCAAGCAAAACTATATGGCGTTAAACTGTCAGTAACGCACACAAAACGATATGGCGTTAAACTGGTAGTAACGCACACAGAAGTAAATGGCGTTAAACTGGCAGTAACGCAATCAAATAGACGGTGTTCAATCGTCACTACACTGATGGTATCTGAACTGTCCCTACTCTAGCTATACACTAATGTCAAGATTACTGATACGGTCTCACTACACTACACTGAAACTGTATGAGCTGTCCCTACTCTACACTAATGTATGTATGAATGACACGGTCTCACTACACTACAGTGAAACTATCTGAACTGTCTCTACTCTAGCTGCACACTATGCAAAGCTGAATGATGGTCCTCCTCCCTACACTCACACTATCCCAAGACTGATACTAAATTAATATTCTACACTGACAATTGAAGCAAAATAGCACAGTATAGCACACTAACAACACTGAACAGAGCCCTGTTCTATCTCTCTCCACGCCGAAATCACACTGAAAATGGCTGCCATTGAAAGAATACTTTTATACTGTGGGGTGGGAATAAGCCATGATTGGATAAAGTCATGATGACAGTGTCCAATCATGACTCTGACAGTGCTCTGTGCCCTGATTGGCTGAAGCTTTCACTGCTTCAGCCAATCAGGGCTTGCAATGCACTGTTCAGCGCCTCAATGCATTGTGGTCGATTCGGGGGGCAAACAAATGGTCGAACGATCCGTTTGTTCGGCTGTTCACCGAACGACCGAACAGCGAAAGTTTGGCCCGAAACTTATGCTCGGGTCGAACCGTTCGCCCATCCCTAATAGTTACATAGTTACATAGTAGGTGAGGTTGAAAAAAGACACAAGTCCATCAAGTCCAACCTTTGTGTGTGATTATATGTCAGTATTACATTGTATATCCCTGTATGTTATGGTCGTTCAGGTGCTTATCTATCGTTTTTTGAAACTATCGATGCTCCCCGCTAATACCACCGCCTGTGAAAGGGAATTCCACAACCTTGCCGATCCTACAGTAAATAACTCTCTACGTAGCTTAAAGTTAAACCTCTTCTTTTATAATTTTAATGAGTGGCCACGTGTCTTGTTAAACTCCCTTCCGCAAAAACGTTTTATCCCTATTGTGGGGTCAACAGTACGGTATTTTTACATTGAAATCATATCCCCTCTCAAGCGTCTCTTCTCCAGAGAGAATAAGTTCAGTGCTCGCAACCTTTCTGCATAACTAACATCCTCCAGACCCTTTATTAGCTTTGTTGCCCTTCTTTGTACTCACTCCATTTCCAGTACATCCTTTCTGAGGACTCGTGCCCAGAACTGGACAGCATACTCTAGGTGCGGCCGGACCAGAGTGTAGAGCGGGAGAATTATCATTTTATCTCTGGAATTGATCCCCTTTTTAATGCATATTGTATGTATTGGTATATTCTGTTGTTAGCAACAGCTTGGCATTGCATGCCATTGCAGAGCCTATCATCTACTAGGACCCCTAGGTCCTTTTATATAGATTGCATTCCTATTTTTGACACCCAAATGAATTATTTTACATTTTTCTACATTGACCTCATTTGCCATGTAGTTGCCCACCCCATTAATTTGTTCAGATCTTTTTGCAAGGTTTCCACATCCTGCAGAGAAGTTATAGCCCTGCTTAGCTTAGTATCATCCGCAAATACAGAGATTGAACTGTTTACTCCATCCTCCAGGTGGTTTATGAACAAATGAAATAGGATTGGTCCCAGCACAGAACCCTGGGGGACCCCACTACCCACCCCTGACCATTTCGAGTACTCCCCATTTATCACCACCCTCTGAACTCGCCCTTGTAGCCAGTTTTCAACCCATGTAGCCACCCTATGGTCCATGTCAATGGACCTAATTTTGTACAGTAAACATTTATGGGGAACTGTATCAAATGCTTTTGCAAAATCCAGATACACCACGTCTATGGGCCTTCCTTTATTCCAGTAAGTAGACTGTCAGTAAAAATTAAGAACAATGGTCTGGCAATTACTTGACTGAGTTCCCTAAGTACCCTCGGGTGCAAGCCATCTGGTCCCGGTGATTTATTAATGTTACGTTTCCGAAGTCTAATTTTAATTCTGTCCTCTGTTAACCAGGGAGGTGCTTCCTGTGATGTGTCATGAGGATAAACACTGCAGTTTTGGTTACTGAAGCCCCCCGATTCCCTCGTGAAGATTGAGGACAAGAATAAATTCAATACCTTCGCCATTTCTCCATCCTTTGTAACCAGATGTCCTTCCTCATTCTTTATGGGGCCAATATGGTCTGTCCTGCTTTTTTACTGTTTACATACATACATACTAAAGAATTTTTTGGGATTTTTTTTTTGCTTTCCTCCGCTATGTGTCTTTCGTGTTCTATCTTAGCCGCCCTAATTGCACCCTTACATTTCTTGTTGCATTCTTTATAAAGTCTGAATGCTGTTGATGATCCCTCAACCCTGTATTTTTTGAAGGCCTTCTCCTTTGCTTTTATATGCATTTTTACATTGGAGTTAAGCCATCCAGGACTTTTGTTCGCTCTTTTAAATGTATTACCCAATGTGATACATTGGCTAATGCTGTTATTTAATATGCTCTTAAAGCAAACACATCTCTCCTTCATGTTGTTTGTTCCTAAGATTTTATCCCAATTTAATCCTTCTAGTAAGGTTCGTAGTTTAGGGAAGTTGGCTCTTTTGAAATTCAGTGTCTTTGTATTCCCCTTATGTTTCCTATTTGTGTGATTTATACTGAAGCCAATTGACCTGTGATCGCTGTTTCCTAAATTGCCCCGTATTTCCACATCCGTGATCAGGTCTATATTGTTGGTAATCAGTAGATCCAGTAACCCTTTATTTCTAGTATACAAGAAAAAGAACCTCTGCTCCAGGTGTATAGAAATAAGGCTGATTGGAGTATCTTGCAGAGTGCTAGCCCCGGCCTGCCTCCGTGGGAAACTTAGAAAGGAGAAAGAAATGGCTGCACATCCAGAACTTCCGATTGCCTTTTATTTTGTTTCAGAAAGATAACACCAAAGACACCAAACTGTGGTCACATAGACGCGTTTCACACATACATCTTGTGCTTAATCATGATTAAGCACAAGATGTATGTGTGAAACGCATCTACGTGACCACAGTATGGTGTCTTTGGTGTTATCTTTGTGAAACAAAATAAAAGGCAATCGGAAGTTCTGGATGTGCAGCCATTTCTTTCTTCTTTCCAACTCTTTATTTCTAGTTGGTGCGTCTACCATCTGAACCATGAAATTGTCCTGCAAGACATTTAGAAACTGGCAAGCCTTAGACACATGCATAGTTCCCTCTGCCCAGTCTATGTCTGGATAATTAAAATCCCCCATTATGATAACACTTCCCATCCTTGCTGCTAATCCAAATTGTGATAGGAGATATGTCTCCCCCTCCTCCCTCAGCTGAGGGGGCCTATAGCATACTCCCAGTATTATTTTCCCCTTAGCTTTATCCCTTTGGAGCTCTACCCATAAGGATTCCACCTCCTCCCTAGCTCCCTTAGTGATGTCATCTCTCACATTCACTTGTACATTATTCTTGATATATAGGCATACCCCTCCCCCTTTTTTACCCTCTCTATCCCTGCGATAAAGGGTATACCCTAAAATGGTTGCCAGCCAATCATGAGAGCTGTTGAACCCGGTCTCTGAAATTCCCACAAAATCCAAATCCTCCTCGTACAAAAGTATCTCTAGTTCACCCATCTTGTCCACCAGGCTCCTGGCATTGGTGAACACGCCACGTAGTTTAAACCGGTCGCATACTATCCTCTTATTGGGTGTTTCAAGATTTCAACCAGGACTTGTTACTATACTTACCTTGGGTTTATGTGCTTTAGTCAACCTACCACTAATGCCCCCTATACTACCCTCTGGAATATGTTCTGCGCTGTGCGTGGTGGGTACCCAGGTGGTAGAGGCCTAGTAGGCACCCTATGCGCCCGCTCAACCCAGTATAATGGGGTAAAAGCCTCTTTTCCAAAAACCTCCACCAGCCACTGCTTAATAAATTCTGTGGGGTCCCTGCCCTCCACCTTCTCTGGGAGCCCCACAATCCGGACATTGTTTTTCCTTAAGAGATTTTCAATATCCTCAGTTTTGAGCTTATTAGTCTTTGCGAGCCGCGTGGTAAATTGTGCATCTCTCAGGAGCAGGGCAATTTTATCCTCAACGTCACTAATGCGGTCTTCCACTGCTGTAGTGCGCTCCCTGATCTTTTGCAAATCATGGCGGATTAGGCCCAAATTTCTCCTTTACCCCCCCAAAGTTCATTTTCAGGGTATCTATATAAGGCCGTGCATTTGTGAACAGCCCTAAAAATGTCAGCCATAGTAGGTTGCTCGGCTTCATCTTGCTCCACATCCTCCTCTGCGTCAGTGGTCTGGGGAGTAATGGCTGCAGAGGGGCCCTGTGTGGATGACTCACCGTCTTCCTCAATTAGGAAAAAGAGAGATCCCCCTTCATTGGGACCTTAAAGACAACATACACTTGGATAGTACAAAAAAGTCAATTTTATTGAATATACATAAAAATATTCGATCAAACAAATGATCGATGATTAAAAACCATCAAAATAGTTTATACAGAAAAATATACATACAAAAAAAGAAAAAAACACAAAACAACAATTTACATGAACAGTATAACAATATAATAATACTCTCCAGTAAATAGTGATCCCCCGTACCCAGGGGATCTCTGGGTACTGGGGGATAGACTTTTGTTGTACTATCCAAGTGTATGTTGCCTTTAAAGTCCCAATAAAGGGGATCTCTCTTTTTCCTAATTACATAATAGGGATGTGGCAACTACACTTTTTGGGATATGACATAATGAAACCCTCTTTTTTGCACCCTCTTCCTCAGTGTGAAAGATGGCTGGGGTTGCCTCTAAGTCTGTCTCCAAAGCCCGCTCTGTCCCCCCGACTAGCGTCTGGGCATAGTACAGAATATCTCGTGGGGGCTCTTTCCCATCTGTTATGGACATTTTAGGAGGTTTACTCACGTCCTTCTGTTTCTCCCCACCACAAGGCTGCTGAGGGAGGGCCGCCACGGTGCTATGTTGTGGGTCAGGCTGCCCGTCGTCCTTCTTCTGCTTGCAGATCACCATGCCGTCAGATCTGGTAGCCAGGGATGCCAGGAGGGTTGGAGGTGTGTGTAGCAGGATTGGGTGGTGATTCAGTTCGGTACCAGAACTGGGAGCAGGATCTGATCAGGATCAAGTGTAGGAGCTCTGTGAGACACGTCCGCTCCCATGCTGCTCTTGGCCACGCCCCTTATTATTTCTTTATTCTATTTATTATATAATTTTTTGAGAATTTGGTTGAAATAATCTTAGGTTAGGTTGCTCAGAGAATCACCTATAGAAAGATTATATTTGTTTACTGTTTAAATTTTTTGGGGAATGGGAGGGGTACTATATACCCCTTACTCATTCATGTGGAGGCAATGCTGTATCCTGGCCTAGGCCAACAAGGCCCAGGCCCAGGGCAGCACTTTGCAGGGGGGCAGCATGGAAAAAGTCCCCGCCCGCTTGTGCTACACTGTTAGTGTAGCACCAGTCTTATGGGGCGGACTGGGCTGAGAGGCAAATTAGTCTAGCGCCCCCATAAAGCGGCCTTACTGCTTCGGTATGCGGGCAGCTGGCATTCCGCAACTTTGGGGTGGGGCGCCGCTTCTAATTTTGACTGTCCTCTCATCCTGGACCACAAACACCTTCCTCACTGTGCTATATGTTTTCTGCTGCACCACTGGCATGGTTATATCTTCTTAGTCCTCGCTATAAAATTATCAGAAATTAGTGCTTAAAGTAGAACTATAGGCAACACTTTTTTTTTCATTTTGAATAGAGTAAGGGAGGGTGATAACCCTTGTCAGTTTATTTTTTACCATCCCTGTCCCATTGCAGAGATTTCCCTTCACTTCCTGCTCCATAGCCAAACAGGAAGTGAGAGGAAATCTATGCAAATTAAGGAAATCCATTGCCCCCCCCCCCCAGGCACTCAGAACTAGTGTCCCCACTCGAAAATTTCAGGGCGGGTCTTAAACAGCAAGGGTTGTGGCCTTGACAGGAAGGGATGGGTCATATTTAAATTAGGGGGTGCATGAGTTTAGTCAGGCCTAGGGCAGCACAAAACCTAAATACACTACTGTGTGGATGGGATGGTATATGGGGGTCCCCTTATTTGTAAAGATTCCAATAAGACCCTCTTCACCTGCATACCCCACAACTACTGAGCATTGGGTAGGGGGAATCCAGCAGGAAGTGGGGCTGGAATGGTTATAAACATGAGCCCTTATACAATATCTTGTGCTGGGAAATGTGTCACCTTGGTTCTGCCCCCTCTGCCAAAGTGCAAACTTTCAGCACAGGTTGGTACTTATATAAATAAGCTCTCAGGGAAGGATCTCAGGTATCTATAGGCCCCTCAGAGTGTTTGCATTCTGTTCACCAGCTAAGATTCTAAGGACAGGTTTACTTTAATTCAACATGCACAACATAAGCCTGAATTAAAAATAAAGAGCAAATGTAGATAGTCTCATTTCCCATCTGCTTGAATTAGATGTGTAATTCAATTAACAATGTGTTCCTGTTTAATAAAAAAAGTAGAAAAAAATCTCTTTCGGTATGCTCTCTTTTGGGAGTATTATTCTGTTAATGAAAATGTATTGCTTACTTATTGAAACAAAAAACAATATCCTATTTACCCCCTTATATAAAAGCAGAGAAAATAAAAGATGCACACCTAAACACTGTAATAAATATATTGAAGAGTGTTACATATATTATAACACTTGTAAACCTACAATGTGGTTTAATTAGTAGCATATTGCACATAGATCATAGCAGCTACTTGTGATAGTTCATTGGTTAGCCTATACAAAGTTAAAATATGCCACAAGAAATATTTTCATCGGAACTAGTGACATAAACTGAAATTTCAGAAAACTGCATCTCATTTTTGTGAAAAAACGACTGTTTATTATGTCTCTAAACACTCAACTATCATATACATCTAATGTTGTAAAGCGATGCGCAAACTGTTGGCTCTATATAAATCCTGTATAATAATAATACAGCTAGAAGAATTCAAAACATTAACAGCTGTGTTTGGTGACTTTTCCTCCAAAGCATGTCTTAGATGTACCTCCCACAGGCTCCTAATAAAGTTTTACAGGGGACTGGACACACACTACAAATTATTTAAGCGCTCTGGTTTAGGAGATAGACTTACTACAATACTAACAGACAGCCAGCTTCAGAACCTAGGTCAAAATTGAAATAAGAATGGGACTACCTCCGCATTTAGGATAGATAGGTAGGTATCTAGCCTCCCTTATTAGCACCCCCCAATCTGGAAGGGGGTGTTAACAAGTGTTTAAATAAAAGGGTGAGGGGAGAGTGGCGCTCCCTATGGTGATGGGGACAAGGTCCCTACATAGACACAATATATGTGTACTAATCCCAAATTTGAATACTAACACCCACCTAACCCAAGATGAGTGTAATTAAATTGATAAACAAAATGTGTTGAAAAACGTGTATCAGTGTATGTGTGTGCCAATATCAAAGCATCTCCTGCATCAGTGGTGAAAAAATAACGGGTGCACCACCTGCCATAAACGGGGGTCTCACATACAGAATTACCCCGCTGTCAATAAAGTGACATTGATAAAACACCAAAACATCTGGTAAATATCCAAATCAAATATAAGAAAAATATAATAATTAGAATATAAATATGTAAACAGTCCCTATGTTGTAAGGGTGAAGCTCCAAAATGGCAAATTATTCATAACAAAAAATGTGTATAAAAATATTACAAAATGATGTAAAAATAAGGAAAAAGAGGTGTGACTCCAAAAATGGCAATAATGTTCATACCAAAAAAATGTTCTACCAAAAAAAAAAAAAAAGTTCATGCAAAAAATATAAGTGTTCATACAAGAAACATCTAAGTGACTCTTGTGCTCCAAGAAATATCCACAGACTCCTGTGATCCCCCCTCCACTCACCAGCTCCTGACACCCCTACAGGGGTAGAAGGCGTGTATCTTTAGAGGTGGATGAGCTCCTATCCCGGGTGGGATATCCCCACCGATCCTGTGCTCAACGCTCAACGCCACCTCCAACACTGTAACCAGGAAGTGTCTCACCAGCTTTCTGTATTCACATCCTCTTAAGGAAAAGACAGGGCTCCCATAGTGCAGCAGTATAAAAACTTTTATTTCAAAACTAATAAAAGCAATGCTTCCCACCAGGGGAAGAAGCACACACTACAGCTATGGTCCGAAATTAGCAGTATCCAGGGAGCGAACGGCTCTCAGCGTGCGCCTCAGCTGCGCTCCAAGCTCCCTGTCACTAAGCTGGGTATAACGTAAGTGCACAAATATAATGGTGAACCGAAAATGAAATGAAATAACCAAAAGGTAGGATAGGACTGCTGCCTCCACAGAAGCAATCACCACCAAGGTGGAGAAAGCTGAGTATGAAAGAAATTTTAATGTGTGGGTGTGGCGCTGTCCTAATTAAACTGCATGTGCAAGTGTAGATTTAAATATGAATGAAATCCTCTAGTATATGTGCTATCTCTGTGATAATGAACTAACTATACCATTGAAAAACCTATTCCATATTACGAATGTGAAGTGGTACCATATCCAAATAGGCTATTGCAAAAGTAGTGAACGAAAAATATATATAATGCGTGAAATTAATATAATCCACTCTAGCACATGATATCCAAAACATACATAGGTAAATGCGTGAAGGGATGGGGGGGGGGGGGGGGAGGAAGGGGGTGGGAAAGGAAAGGCAGGGAAAAAGTGAAACCAAATATATATATAAGCTGCAATGGAAAGTAGTGTTGCTAAGAATATTCGTAAAGTGCATATATAAAAAAAGTGACTTGTGCTCAGTGCAGCAATAGTAATTTCAAACAGTCCTTATAGATTTTGCTGGCATTTAAAATAAACAGGTGTATCCAAAACACATCTTCTAGTCTTTATTTGCTGTGGTGACCAAGTGGTTGTATCTCGTGCTCTTATTGTGCAAACACTCACCAGCTTCCTTAACCCCTGCAGACACTGTGCAAACACTCACCAGCTTCCTTAACCCCTGCAGGGGTGACAAGCAATCACAGTCTATGCCTATACTATTTTTATAGATTTTACTTTATTGGTAATAAAAATATATATATTTTTTGTGATTTTACCCTTTGAAATTGTAATTTTATGTGTATTGTTGTGTACAGCCGTCAGGTAACAAAAGTATCCGGTTATAATGTGCGGAATCGTAGTAGTCCTTTATTTTTAACAAATAACATACCTATTACCTAGAGTAATGGTGACACAAATGCGTGCACCAAAATTGTTCTTGTGGAGTCACCAATTACGGCCACGTTCCACAAACTTGCGGCAGAGATACGGACTTCGGTCTGCAAGAAACATAGGCAAAATGGCCGCTGAAGCTCTGTAAGCGCAAGCGCGAAACGAACACCGCACAATATAAAAGGATGGGAGGTGCAGCAAGGGTCACGCTCCCGTAGACGTCTGATGATGAAACGCGTAGGGCATGGCCTAATCCTACGTCTTGCATCATCTCCCAGGGAACACAGGATTTGAATCTGATGGCTCTACTGATGACATTTTTGCCTTATATGAGCTACCAGTATGTGAGTACCGCTCTGTCATCTCTCTCAAATAAAACTTTTTAATGGTTTTACGCTATGGGCATTCCTTTTCTCTTTTATGTCTAAATGCCACCTCGATCCTGAAAGTGCCAAGGACTGCCGCACAGTGGCATAGACTGTGACTGCTTGTCACCCCTGCAGGGGTTAAGGAAGCTGGTGAGTGTTTGCACAATAAGAGCATGAGATACAACCACTTGGTCACCACAGAAAATAAAGACTAGAAGATGTGTTTTGGATACACCTGTTTATTTTAAATGCCAGCAAACTCTATAAGGACTGTTTGAAATTACTATTGCTGCACTGAGCACAAGTCACTTTTTTTATATATGCACATTACGAATATTCTTAGCAACACTGCCTTCCATTGCAGCTTATATATATATATATATGGTTTCACTTTTTCCCTGCCTTTCCTTTCCCACCCCCTTCCTTCCCGCCCCCCCCCCCCGCCCCCCCATCCCTTCACGCATTTACCTATGTATGTTTTGGGTATCATGTGCTAGAGTGGATTATATTAATTTCACGCATTATATATATTTTTCGTTCACTACTTTTGCAATATTCTATTTGGATATGGTACCACTTCACATTCGTAATATGGAATAGGTTTTTCAATGGTATAGTTAGTTCATTATCACAGAGATAGCACATATACTAGAGGATTTCATTCATATTTAAATCTACACTTGCACATGCGGTTTAATTAGGACAGCGCCACACCCACACATTAACATTTATTTTATAATGTAAGTGCGTAGCTCCGCCTTACATGTTTCGTCATCGACGTTATCAAAGGCGTGAACATCGTACTGCGTCCCAGAGTTTTATAGAGTGAGCGGGCCTACAGGGTCCTCCCCTTCTTCCTTCCACAGCTGACACACAAAAGGTGTCCGGGTTAATACAGTACTCCCTCCTTGTCAATAAGATGCACCACCACGGGGAAACATCAGGAAGAGCAAACAGATACCCACCCAGGAATGGCCCAGGTCCCACCAATGCACAGGCACACTAATGCATCTCCGCTCGCCCCAGATAATACAGCAGACATTTAAATCATTGTAAAAGGAGAGCCAATGCCCAGAGTAGCGCGCACTCTGGTGGTAACCGCAGAAACTGCACAACCTTGTGCAAGGCAGAATCAGATATTACCATGTAAAACACAGTTACACCAGAAAGAGGCAGTGCGCTGGGCATCGGGTAAACTAGACTCTCCAAGAGTTAACATAATACAGGCAATATGTAAATGAGAAGGTATAAAAACATAGAATATATAAAAGGAGATACCAGTACAAGAATACAGCCACTGAAATACAATACATCGCTATTAGATGTGCCATATAATTGCCCTTCTCATAAGGAGAAAAAAATATATATATATATATAAAAATATATATATATATATAAAAATAAAAATAGCCCCTGGTATTATAAAGTGTGCATATATAAAATATATAGTAATATTTATGTGTATGTGCTAGGAAAAAAGGGTGTAAAAATAAAATTAAAATAAAAATAAATATATGAGAGGGCTCTCATGGTGTAACATCCCGGCCAGCAATGCCCTATATCATAAATGATACCAAAGTGTTCCCATCCATCTAATACTTGAGGCAATATACATGGACTATAGTACGTGCCCTATATGTCCCCAATGCGGTGGAACCTATACATGTTATGAAAGCATTGAAGTATCAATCCATAATATGGCATTAAACTGTGCCTCCCATTGTGGATACTGGCCTACACCTCCTAGGATGGAGGTAAAGAGAATTGAAATTGTAGACCACCCACAAATGCAGCTAGAGGGCTACCTCCCCCATAGTGAAAGGGGTACCTAGGTAAGGCCAGCTCTAAGGGTTGGCTAGGAAACAGTTGAGGTCTATATCCACATTGAGGCCCCTAGGGGCAAGGGACTTCAACTGGTATATCCATTCCATTTCATTTCTGGAGATAAGTGTATGTTTGTTGCCCCCCCTCCAGTGATTCTCGACATGGTCTATACCGTAGAAAGTGAGTCTGGTAGGATCCCTATGGTGTACTTCGGCAAATAGATTATGTTTAGGGAACCCTTTTCTAATATTGTTAATATGTTCCCGTATTCTCACAAAAAGGGGGTGGGTGGTTCTACCCACGTATTGGAGGTGGCATGGGCATTCAATTATGTAAGTAACATGAGTGCTCTGGCATGTTATTAATTGTTTGATCTGGTATTGTTTCTGATCCACTGTATATCTAAATACTTCTTTTTTTCTTGGTTGGGGTTTACTAACCCTGCATGGTAGGCATCTATGACATCTGTAAAACCCTTTCATGTCTGAGAAAATTTTAACTTGTTTAGGAGGGTTGACAACATTATGTACCAGAAAATTCAGAAGAGTAGGCACTTTTCTACATACAAATTTGGGTTTCCTAGGGAGGATTTTGGATAAAACATGATCTTCTTGCAGAATGGGCCAGTATTTCTTAATGATTTGTTCAACATCTTTGTATTGGTTATTGAACCCTGTAATGAATGCTATCTCCGTTTGCTCTTTCTTTGTCCTGTTGTTATCAGTGAATAGAGCATTTCTGTCCATATTCATAATCTCACGTTTAAGCTTACACAAATTCTCCTTTAAATATCCCTTCTCTTGGAATCTGTGGATAAGCACGTCTGCCTGTGCTTCAAAATCAGCTAATGAGTTGCAATTCCTACATATCCTCAATAGTTGACCCTTTGGGATATTACATTTCCACTTGGGATGGTGGCAGCAGGAAGTGGGTATATATCCATTACGGGCCGTAGTTTTGAAAAAAGTACTAGTACATAAGGATTCCCCTGACTTAAAGATTTCCAGATCTAGATAGTCTATTTTTTGAAAATTCCATTTTCCTGTGAATGTAATCCCATATCTATTCACATTTAGATCTTCAAGGAATTTTTCAAACGTGTCAGATGTACCATCCCATAGGATAATTAAATCATCAATATATCGCCACATCCACATCTCAACACCTTCACTCAGAGTAGCTGTGGTGCATGTACCTTTCCAGGAGGAAGACACCCCCCTACAGACGTGATAGCAAACAGTCCAACTCCATAGTCCCTTTGAAGGGTACAACCACCAAGGGGATAATGAAGTTCTTTCACCCAATGCATATTCCTGTCTGAAGCTTTCCACCAGGCAACCAAGCCACAACCATCTTCCTACTGTATTTATAGCTCCCAGAACAATCGCCAGGAAGTCACACTCACAGGAGGAAGTGCACCACAGCAACAAAGTATTAGCAATTAAACTTTACATGCCTTCAAATGTGCATCACTAACTTTTGATTTTCTTTATGGCATATATAAATGTTCAGAATAACTACATTTTTCACAGTTTTTTTTGTTCTGGCTGAAATAATACTGAAAAATAATTTTGTGAAGGGGGTATTAGAAAATACCCCACCCCAGGTGTTAAATGCACTAGGTACTAGAGGCTGGTTATGTAATACTTCGCTAAAGAAGAGATGTTGTGATTAAAAATATTACAGGTACAGCCCTATAAAGAGCACTTTATTTCTTCATGTGTTATGCATAGGGACAGTAATAACCAACAAATGTTGGAGCTGTTCTCCTTCGGTTTATAAATGATTTGTAGTTGCTATCCTTGTATCTTTAAAAGCTGTCTTTTTCTGTAATGCCACGTACACACAAGCGGAATTTCTGAGAGAAAGAGTCCGATGTGAGCTTTTCATCGTATTTTCCAACCATGTGTATGCCCCATCAGACTTTTTCTGTCGAAAATTCAGACGGACTTAGAGAACATGTTCTATATTTTTCCGACGGAACAAATTACTATTGGAAAAAACGCTCGTTTGTATGCTGTTCCGACGCACGAAAAACTATGCATGCTCTGAAGCAAGTACGAGATGGAAGCTATTGGCTACTGGCTATTGAACTTCCATATTCTAGTCCTGTCGTACGTGTTGTACGTCACTGCGTTGTGGATGGTTGGAATTTGGTGTGACCGTGTGTATGCAAGACAGCTTGATCGGAATTCTGTTGGAGCTCCGTCGTAAAAACCTTCAGAGTTTATTCCGACGGCAAAACCGGTCATGTGTACAGGGCATAAAAGGCCCTTCTGCACTGTTATGTCTACATATGATTATCAATGAAGTTCTTGGATACAACATATGACAAAAAGCTACAAGTATATTAAAAAACAATTACTCCTTTATATCTCTATCAGGCTGCCCGAATCTCTCTTTGAAAGGCATCCCTTTGGTTAAATGTAATAACACAGTCAGAAGTAGAAAGATAACAAACAGGGGATTGAGAACATGGATATATTGGAGTTTCAGCTCACATCCTACATTAAGATTTCACTGGTCTTTCCAAGTTCACATGAGGTAAAACAAGTGATGGAACAAGAGAGGACATCAAAGCTATCAATGGATTCAGTGAGAACTGGCTCATTTCTCATTACAGATGTAGAAGAACAGTACAGCATTAGGAAACAGGGAACTGTTGTAACTAAGTATAATTTCGCATCAGTTGTGCCACATGACTCATCTTTAATAGGTTCCAGGACATTCCTGACACAATAGGGATTAGAATTATAAAATTGGGTTTGATTATAACGACCAAACATGCCCTGTAAATCAGCCCTCTGCCTAAAGTAGTACAAACAGGCCTCATTTCCGGAAAGCAGTTCTTACTGGTCCCAGCACAGCAACATTCTGGTAACCAAGGCAGTGCTGCCCTCACCATTAGGGATGGACCGAACGAACCACTGTTCGGTTTGAACCAGAACTTCCAAATTCCGCGAAAATTCAGGTCCGAATAACGAACCCCTTTAAAGTCAATGGGACCTGAACGTCATAAATCAAAAGTGCCCATTTTGAAGGCTTGTATGCAAGTAATTGGGCATACAATGGTTATAGGGGTCTGGGTCCTGCCCTGGGGGACATGTATCAATAATAAAAAGTTTGTGAAAAATGTCATTTTTAAATGAGCAGTGATGTTTTGATTTTTTAAAGTGAAAGCCTAAAAATGAAAAATTCCTTCCAATATAGTGCCTGGGGGGGGGTCTCCTTAGTCTATAGCTATAGTTATAAAGCCAAAAAAAAAGACATTTTACCTGCAAGCTGCCTTTATTTTGCTCAGCAACAGCTTGGGAGCCAGTGTGTATGATGAGGCCACAATGTAGTGCACTGGGAACAAGATTATAGGTTTTTTGGATACATTCTGGTGTCACTTTGACTTTGTATAGAAGTAAAGGGTGTGTAAAAATTGGTCTTTGGGTGTCGGTGGTGCCTTCCCACTGTAACCCTATAGAGGTAATCTTGATGAAAGCAAGAATTGGCCTTGCTGTAAAAATTGCAACGATATGCACTTGTCAAACAGGTGCAGAAAAATTACTCTGTGGGTGTCGGGGGCGCCTTCCCATCGTAACCCTATAGAGGTGCTCTTGATGAAGGCAAAAAAAATTGCAATGATATGCACCTGTCAAACAGGTGCTGAAAAATTGGTCTTTGGGTGTTAATTGTGCCCATGAAACCTATACCAAAAATATTCTTCCAGATGAAATGATTGAACACCCTCAAAGCTAGGCAGCCTCGAAGTCCTGCAGAGATTCCACATCTCAAAAAGACTTAATCAGTGACATCAGCATCAGGGGCTTCATAGCTGGTAATCTAGGACTGATTCATTTTTATAAAAGTCAAACGGTCCACGGAGTCTGTGGACAGATGTGTTCTATGATCAGTAACGAAACCTCCTGCAGCACTGAATGCCCATTCCGAAAGCACGCTGGATGCAGGGCAGCCCAACAACTCAATAGCATACTGGGCAAGTTCTGGCCAGTGGTCTATTCTTATGACACAGTAATTCAATGGATCGTCAGCTGGAAAGCTCTCCATCTCTGTTTTGGCCCAGATGTAATCGTTCACCATGTGATGCAGACGCTGCCAATGGGATGTGGAAGCTGACAGCCCTGGGTGGCGAGGACTAAAAAAAATTCCAAAATGCCTTAGGCAGACGCCTTCTCCAATGCTCCTCTCTTGACCAACAGAAGACTCAAAATGACATTTGTTCTGTGACATAGGAATGATAGTGTCTAGATAAAGTGGGCCTTGAGAGGAAAGGAAGTCCTCCTCTTCCTCCTGCTGCTCTGCCTCCAGTGCCCTGTCCATAATGCCACGCAGAGTCTGCTCCAGCAGGAACACAACAGGGATTGTGTCACTGATGCATGCACTGTCACTACTCACCATCCTTGTGGCCTCCTCAAATGGTGACACAATACAGTGCATGCATACTTAATGATCAGCTATTGGCGTGGGGAATAAAAACAGAGGCGGCCTGAGCCTATCGCCGTGCCATATTCATGCAGGTACTCTTTGATGACCCTCTGCTGCATGTATAGCCGCTGCAGCATTGACAAAGTTGAGTTCCACCTGGTGGGCATGTCACAAATAAGGCGGTTTATGGGCATGTGGATTTCCCGCTGAATTTCAGCCAACTGAGCACTGGCTGTGTATGACTGCCTGAAATGGCTACAGACTCTTCTGACCAGCTTTAGCACATCTTGCAACCCTGGGTACGTATTTAGGAAATGCTGCACCACCAAATTGAGGACATGTGCCAGGCATGGCACATGTGTTAACTTTCCCTGTCTAAGGGCAGACAGGAGGTTTGAGCCATTATCGCACAGCACCATTCCTGGCTCCAGCTGGCATGGTGTGAACCACCTCTGGGCCTGTCCCTGCAGAGCTGCAAGAATCTCTGCTCCGGTGTGGTTCCTGTCCCCTAAACACACCAGCTGACGCACTGCATAGCACTTTTTAGTCTGACTCTGGGAATAGCCCTTTGAACGCTTAGGGGGTACCCGATGTTCATAGGACAATTTTGCAGAGGAGGGCATGGAGGTGGCAGAGGAGCAGAAAGTGGAGGGGGTAGAGCTCACAGGTCTGGCATCATCACCACCAGCTGTATGGAGATGTGGGGGCACAACAATCTGCAGCACCGAGCCCTGTATTGCATCCTTTTGAGTTGTAAGCAAAGTTACCCAGTGTGCTGTGCATGAAATATATCGTCCCTCTCCACGAAGGCTGGACCACGTGTCAGCAGTAAGGTGGATTTTACGGCTGACTGCCTTGCCCAACGATGCCAGAACATTCCCTTCCATGTGATGGTAGAGAGATGGAACGGCCTTACGTGAAAAGTAGTAGCGACTGGGAACCTGCCATTGTGGTACAGCACATTGTGCGAATTCACGGAAGGGGGCAGAATCCACCAGGCTGAAAGGCAGAATTTGAAGAGCCAACAGCTTTGACAAGCTTGCATTTAGACGCTGGGCATGTGGGTGTCAGGGACTGTATTTTTTTTCCCGCTGCAGCAGATGGGGCATAGAAATTTGCCGGCTACAGTCTACAGCTGGTGGTGTGCTGCTGGCAGATGTGCTGCTAGGACCTGGGACACCCTGTGCTATACCATCCCTGTCAGTGGAGGCTGCTGAGAGGTAATGACTAGGTATAGTAGGGGCAGACTGAAGTGGGTAAGGAGGAGGAGGAGGGACAGGTTTGTGCCCCTTTTGTGTAGCTTTTTTGTCCTTCCAGACATTATTGGGAGGGAGGGGCTTTGCTTATAAGCAAATGCAAAGAAGAAGTTGAAATCTGTATGTAGATGCACTTTAATCAATGTAAAGAGGTGTTTGGTGCACTTTGAGTACTCACACTACACAGACACACTCCACGGATACACTAATATACTGCAATATAATGTGGCAAACGTACAGTGACACACAGAACTATATGGCATTAAACCGGCAGTAACGCACACAAAACTATATGGCATTAAACTGGCAGTAATGCACACAAAATGATATGGCGTTAAACTGGCAGTAACGCACACAGAAGTAAATGGTGTTAAACTGGTAGTAACGCACAAATCTATATGGCATTAAACTGGCCGTAACGCACACAGAACTATATGGCGTTAAACTCACAGTAACGCACAGAAAACTATATGGCATTAAACTGGAGTAACGCACACAGAACTTTATGGCGTTAAACTGGCAGTAACGCATACAAAACGATATGGCATTAAACTGCCAGTAATGCACACAAAACTATATGGTGTTAAACTGGCAGTAACGCACAAAACTATATTGCGTTAAACTGGCAGTAATGCACATAGAACTATATGGCGTTAAACTGGCAGTAACGCACACAAAACTATATGGCGTTAAACTGGCAGCAACGCACACAAAAGTAAATAGCGTTAAACTGGCAGTAACGCGCACAAAACGATATGGCGTTAAACTGGCAGTAACGCACACAGAAGTAAATGGTGTTAAACTGGTAGTGACACACAAAACTATATGGCATTAAACTGGCAGTAACGCACACAGAACTATATGGCGTTAAACTGGCAGTAACGCACAGAAAACTATATGGCGTTAAACTGGAGTAACGCACACAGAACTTTATGGCGTTAAACTGGCAGTAACGCACACGAAACGATATGGCGTTAAATTGGCAGTAACGCGCACAAAACTATATGGTGTTAAACTGGCAGTAACGCACAAAACTATATTGCGTTAAACTGGCAGTAATGCACACAAAACTATATGGCGTTAAAATGGCAGTAACGCACAGAAAACGATATGGCGTTAAACTGTTAGTAACGCACACAGAAGTAAATGGTGTTAAACTGGTAGTAATGCACAAAACTATATGGCATTAAACTGGCAGTAATGCACACAGAACTATATTTTGCGTTAAACTGGCAGTAACGCACACAAAACTATATGGCGTTAAACTGGAGTAACGCACACAGAACTTTATGGCAGTAAACTGGCAGTAACGCACCCAAAACGATATGGCGTTAAACTGGCAGTAACGCACACAAAACTATATGGTGTTAAACTGGCAGCAATGCACAAAACTATATTGCGTTAAACTGGCAGTAACGCACACAAAACGATATGGCGTTAAACTGGCAGTAATGCACACAAAACTATATGGCGTTAAACTGGCAGTAATGCACACAAAACTATATGGCGTTAAACTGGCAGTAACGCACACAAAAGTAAATAGCGTTAAACTGGCAGTAATGCACACAGAAGTAAATGGCGTTAAACTGGCAGTAACGCACAAAACTATATGGCATTAACCTGGCAGTAACGCACAAAAAAACTATATGGCATTAAACTGGCAGTAACGCACACAAAACTATATGGCTTTAAACTGGCAGTAATGCACACAGAACTATATGGCGTTAAACTGGCATTAACACACACAGAAGTAAATGGGATTAAACTGGCAGTAATGCACAAAACTATATGGTGTTAAATTGGCAGTAACGCACGCAGAACTAACTGTATGGTGTTAAATTGGCAGTAACGCACACAGAACTAGATGTCGTTAAACTGGCAGTAACGCACACAGAACTATATGGCATTAAACTGGCAGTAACGCACACAAAACTATATGGCGTTAAACTGGCAGTAACGCACACAGAAGTGAATGGCGTTAAACTGGCAGTAATGCACAAAACTATATGGCGTTAAATTGGCAGTAAGGCACGCAGAGCTATCTATATGGTGTTAAACTGGCAGTAACACACACAGAACTATATGTCATTAAACTGGCAGTAACGCGCACAAAACTATATGGCGTTAAACTGGCAGTAACACACACAGAACTATATGGCCTTAAACTGGCAGTAACGCACACAGAAGTAAATGGCATTAAACTGGCAGTAATGCACAAAACTATATGGTGTTAAGCTGGCAGTAACGCACAAAACTATATGGCGTTAAACTGGCAGTAACACACACAGAACAATATGGCGTTAAACTTGCAGTAACACACACAAAACTATATGCCGTTAAACTGGCAGTAAGGCACACAAAACTATATAGCATTAAACTGGCAGTAATGCACACAAAAGTAAATAGCGTTAAACTGGCAGTAACACACACAGAAGTAAATGGCGTTAAACTGGCAGTAACGCACAAAACTATATGCATTAAACTGACAGTAACGCACACAGAACTATATGGCATTAAACTGGCAGTAATGCACACAAAACTATATGGCGTTAAACTGGCAGTAACGCACACAGAACTATATGGCGTTAAACTGGCAGTAACGCACACAGAAGTAAATGGCGTTAAACTGGCAGTAATGCACAAAACTATATGGCGTTAAATTGGTAGTAACGCACGCAGAACTAACTACATGGTGTTAAACTGGCAGTAACACACACAGAACTATATGTCGTTAAACTGACAGTAACACACACAGAACTATATGGCATTAAACTGGCAGTAACGCACACAAAACTATATGGTGTTAAACTGGCAGTAACGCACACAGAAGTAAATGGCGTTAAACTGGCAGTAATGCACAAAACTATATGACGTTAAATTGGCAGTAAGGCATGCAGAACTATCTGTATGGTTTTAAACTGGCAGTAATGCACACAGAACTATATGTCGTTAAACTGGCAGTAACGCACACAAAACTATATGGCGTTAAACTGGCAGTAATGCACAAAACTATATGGCGTTAAACTGGCAGTAACGCACACAGAATTATATCGTGTAAACTGGCAGTAACGCACACAAAACGATATGGCGTTAAATTGTCAGTAACGCACACAGAACTATATGGCCTTAAACTGGCAGTAACACACACAGAAGTAAATCCCGTCAAACTGGCAGTAACGCAATCAAATAGACGGTGTTGAACCGTCACTACACTGACGCTATCTGAACTGTCCCTACTCTAGCTATACAATAATGTCAAGATTACTGACACGATCTCACTACACTACACTGAAACTATCTGAGCTGTCCCTACTCTACACTAATGTATGTATGAATGACACGGTCTCACTACACTACAGTGAAACTATCTGAGCTGTCCCTACTCTAGCTGCACACTATGCAAAGCTGAATGATGGTCCTCCTCACTACACTCACACTATCCCTAGACTTACACTAAACTAATATTCTACACTGACAATTGAAGCAAGATAGCACAGTATAGCACACTAACTAATTAATAGCACTGAACAGAGCCCTGTTCTATCTCTCTCCATGCCGAAATCACACTGAAAATGGCTGCCATTGAAAGAATACTTTTATACTGTGGGGCGTGAATGAACGATGATTGGATAAAGTCATAATGACAGTGTCCAATCATGACTCTGACAGTGCTCTGTGCCCTGATTGGCTGAAGCTTTCACTGCTTCAGCCAATTAGGGCTTGCACTGCACTGTTCAGTGCTGCAATGCATTGTGGTTGGTTCGGGCCGAACAAACGGTCGAATGTCCAAACAGCGAAAGTTTGGCCCGAACTTATGCTCGGGCTGAACTTTTCGCCCATCCCTACTCACCATTTCTGCTATAACTCATGCATGTCTCCTGGCAACCTCATAGCATATTGGCTTTCCCGTTTACCTGCTTGCTTAAAGGTGGTAATGGTCATTGGCGTGGTTCTATTGGGCAGGGACTTATGTACAGAATAAGTTTTGCATTCTGACCAAAGACTCAATCCTGTCAGCCCCAATGTGGCTGCTCACAGCGTGTAGTACTCGGCAGACTTGGAGGATGTGCTACTGGGGGAACACAATTTGTAGGTTTTCCCGCTGCTTGGAGGGAATGCGCGTTTGGAGATACAGCACATTGCCCTTTGTCCTGTGTTGATTCCTTTGCCTCAGAATCAGTCAAACTGTGCTAGACAGTCTCTGGCACTCACAAGAGGAGGGCTTACGTTGCTGAGAGAGGAAGCGCTGCATCTGCATAGGGTCTGGATCCTTCTGTTGAATCAGTGCCCATTATTGTCAGCTGTAAATTTTGGTGGATTCCACCAGGGGAAGCATCCCCTAATCTTTTAGCGAGCACGAGGTTGCCACCTTGGGCAGCACAAGGGCTACCTTGATGTCTTCTTGCCAGGAGTCCACATCCTCCCCTGGGCATTCCACTGGATAGCGGGACGAAGCATCGTGTGCCTGTTACGTTTTCCAGGTCTGTAGTGGATCTTGTACTTAAATTGTGCCAGACAGGTGACCCACCATTGCTCTAACACGCCTTGCTTGGCTGTGTCCAGGTAGGCAAAAAGGTTGTTATCAGTAAACACCTCAATGTCTGCTGTCCCTGTGAGGTACTCTGCAAACTTTTTGTTGATGGCCCACACTAAAGCCAGCAGCTCCAATTTTAAAAATCTGTAGTTTTGGGGGTTCTTTTCTGTAGGTCGGAGGCTGAGACTGGTGTATGCAATCACCCATTCACAGCTGTCTTGTACCTGAGCCAGCACAGCTCCCAGGCCTTGTAAACTTCCAGCTGTATACACCTGTAAGGGATTTGAATAGTCCACATAAGCCAATAAGGATGCTGAAGTCAGTTTTTGCTTAAGCATCTCAAAGGTCTATTGTTGGGTATAATGCCATTGGGATTGGATGGAGTTTTTCTGGGGTTTTTCTGGGTTTTTCTGGGTGCCGTGACGGCTCAGCAGCTGGGTTAGTGGGACGGCTATCTGGGCGAACTTCGGGATACACTTCTGGTAGTATTCCACCAGTCTCAGAAAGGAGCATAGTTCAGTAACAGTAAATAAAAATGCAGCGCTGGAAAAAAATATATACCAAAAAATAAAGCAGCAGTAAACAGTGCGACAACACAAGAAATCAATATTAAATTATAAACTGCGCTAGACGTTCAATAGGTTACTTTAAATAAATATCCTGGAATAAATTCAAATCAAAAAGTCCAAATTATTCTTCAAGCGAGAGCACTCCGGATCACCAAAACGCTTCAATGTACACAGAATTGATTAACAGTCCAACTGAAGAACCCAAACACCATAGTAATAAGTTGCCCTTACCAGAACAGCAAACAATGTGGGCAGATGGCTTAAACCCAGTCAAGGCCTTTAAGGTAGAGAGTGATCCGCTCTGTCCATGTTCAGGTTACCGTTCCCTCAGTTTAATACCGAAAGAAGGAAATAACAAGAAAACTGGCCATAGTGTAGTATTGCTATATAGCGTATGTAGACATTCAATTGTGACCAACACCCTGATGTGCGCATAAAACAAAAGGTGATATTCCCACCACCGTAGCTGTAGAGTATGCTTACCAACTCGCAAGCTTTAAAACGCATTTGGCTCTAAACCCCACTAGGACTCAATTGAATGGTGTTAGGAAGTAGATTATTTGCCCACTGTAGCCAGGAAATCCATATCCTCAGTAATTAAAAGATGAATTTGCGTAAAAATGTATAAAAGACGCCGGCCGGCATAACAAACACAAAGCGGAGCCCGTCCTCCTTCTCTGGTCACGTGGTAGCGTCACTACGTGCGTTTTAAAGCTTGCAAGTTGGTAAGCATACTCTACAGCTACAGTGGTGGGAATATCACCTTTTGTTTTATGTGCACATCAGGGTATTGGTCACAATTGAATGTCTACATACGATATATAGCAATACTACACTATGGCCAGTTTTCTTGTTATTTCCTTCTTTCGGTATTAAACTGAGGGAACGGTAACCTGAACCTGGACAGAGCGGATCACTCTCTACCTTAAAGGCCCTGGCTGGGTTTAAGCCATCTGCCCACATTGTTTGCTGTTCTGGTAAGGGCAACTTATTACTATGGTGTTTGGGTTCTTCAATTGGACTGTTAATCAGTTCAGTAACAGTCTTTGGGGGTACCAGTCCATTGCCTCATTAGGTGGCATTCACTGGGTTTAAGTTTTAAACCATACTGTGACAGTTGGGTGAATACCCGGTCCAGGTGCTGGACATGATCCTCAAAGGTCTTGGAGAAGATAATAATATCGTCCAAGTAGGCTAGCATGGTCTCAAAGTTGAAGTCCCCCAGGCACCTCTCCATTAGGCACTGAAACATGCTGGAGGGATTGCTGAGGCCAAAGGACATATTAACAGTGTAACAAAGGCAGTCTTTTCACGATTTTGATCTTGCGCTGGGACTTTCCAGTAGCCGCTTGCCAAGTCTAGGGTGGAGAAGTACTTGGATTGACCCAGCAACATAAGTGACTCCTCTATCCGGGGTAATGGGTAAGCATCCCAATGAGTGGTAGTCTACGCAAAACTGCAGACTTCCGTCTTTCTTTGGTATCAGAACCACTTAAGCAGCCCACAGACTATGATTCTCTCGAATCACCCCACTCTGTAGTATGTTACAGAGCAAGTCGTTGACCTTTGGGCACAACACTGGGGGAATATGACGGTATTGTTCCTGAATGGGTGGAGCGTACCCCATTTGAATTGGCAGCAAAAGATAGTAGATACTTTGGTTGGTGAAGCAGTTTCTGCTGTGATGGAGGATAGCCCTGAAAGGAAAGTTGTTCCAGCAGCAACTTGTATTATAACTCGTCCAACGAGGACATGGCCGCTTGTAGTGGGGCACAAATGGCCTCTACTCCAGGTTGAGCCTCCGAGATGCAGTGATGGGACACTACATGAGGAAAAGATCATCCGCACTCTTAAAAAAGTGTAATATTTATTGACAAGCCACAGTGACCAAACGCAAATGAGAACAGTTGACGCGTTTCAGCCTATAAGGCCTTAGTCATAACCACATTACAGACATGAAACTTTGAAAATAAATAGTAGCTCCAAGGATCACTAGCTCCACCCATTAATTGTCTTAATTGACTACAGGCAATTATCCAAAAAAGGGGAATCAGCTATACTGCATATTGGGTGATCCATATGTATGCCACTATTTGTCAAACACCTTATAGTGATAATAAGTACATGTGTGCACACACTTATGCATGCACTCATGCACATATACATGATTAAAACACACCATGAAATACAAAAAACATTAGATACAAAAAGTAAAAAATAAAAATAATAATCCAGGTATGTGAAAAAAGACACCAGAGGAGGAAAAGAGAGAAAGAGAGAGGAGGCCCTGGGGAGAGGCATGCTTAATGTAAGTGCAAATCCAGATCCCTCCTCAGGTTTAACCCCTGAGGCAATCTAGTTTTTAATCTAAAAATCCACCATGCTTCTCTCCCCAGTAGCCTTCTCTCCCTGTCACCTCCTCTGGGCAAGTGAGACAACCGTTCTATTCCTCTAAAGCGGAGAGAGGAGAGATCGCCCTGGTGACATTCCCTAAAGTGACGCGTTGCTTTCAAAATATTTCTAGCATTTGGGTTAATTGTGTCACAGTAGTGTTCCCCTATACTGGCTCTCAAAGGACGCGTGGTACAGCCTACATATTGGAGGCTGCATGAAATACAGGTGATCAGGTAAATTACATAGTTTGTGCCACAGTTGAGGTATTGCTGTATAGTAAACTCTTCACCTGTAGCTGTGGTAACAAATGTTTTACCCAGATCACACAAGTTACAATACCTACAGGTTTTTATATTACAAAGGTAACTGCCAGGATAGGAGAGCCAGGTGGGTTGGCATTGTTTGGATGAAAATAGACTAGGTGATAGTGCAGTCCCCAGTGTGGGCGCACATCGGCTAGAAAAAAGGCAACCTGCTTGCAGAATTCCATTTAAATCTTTATCTGCATGTAATATTGGCAGATTCTTTTTTTATTATTCTGACAATTTGATTATATTCTTGGGAAAATGTGGTTACAAATGTAATGGGTTTACCCATTTTTCTAATTCTAGAGTTGTAAGGTTGATGAGGTTTGTTATTATTTTTATTTATATTCTCTCTCTCAGTTTTAGGCTTATCTGACAATAATTCTTCTCTGTCCATCATCAAAACCCTTTCTAGTCCTTGGTATATAACAGATTCGTTATAACCTCGGTCCAATAAGCGCTGATGGATGACCTTACATTCTAGTTCAAAGGTTGAGTTTGTTGAACAGTTACGTTTAGCTCGAATAAACTCCCCATAAGGGATGGCATTGATGGTGTGGGATGGATGACAACTGGTTGCAAAAAGTGTAGTGTTACCAGAGCAAGGTTTCCTATAGGTGCATGTTGAAACATCACCTGTAGTTGGATCGCCCTTTAGGGTAATGTCTAAAAAGTTGATACTGGAAACATCATGCTCAATTGAAAAATGTAGATTTAACTGATTATCATTCAGAAATTTCAAAAATTCATGCAATCCCATAATGTCACCATCCCACACCATCACGAGGTTATTGATGAAACGACCATACCAAACAATCTGCCTAGCAAAAGGGTTGCTGGGAGAGAACAAAACTTGTATTATAACTCGTCCGAGGACATGGCCACTTGTAGTGGGGCACAAATGGCCTCTACTCCAGGTTGAGCCTCCAAAATGCAGTGATGGGACACTACATACAGGTCTGATAGGGTGGCGTGGTTGGGAAGTGAACCAGAGTTGTCCCCAGGTTGATGAGCTGCATCAGAACTATTCCTCTGAGAACTTTAGTACAAGGTGCGTGCAACTAGCCACTCCCCTGGCACCACCTATTCCTTGTGGGGTTCCACCATCACTGTGGCCCCCTAAAGTTTCTAGTGAGCCCCAATAGGAATAGACCAGACTACTTCTTGGAGGGGTGCCAGCAGTAATTCTTTGCTTTAGCGGTGTGCGGATGACTCCCACTTGTTCAGGCTGTTTCCTCACTGCCTCCTGGTGAGCTTCATAGGCCCGAGCCACACAGCGTGCAGACCACAGCCCCATGCACACCAGACAGAATGTTTAAACTTGGCCAGTAAGTGGGGCAAGTCCAGGTCATTTAACAAATGAACACATTCATGCCCAGAACAATGGGCACTGTTGAGCTTACTGGGCTGTGAGTCACCACTACTCCTACTCGGTCCACCACTTGATCATCAGTCTGGATCTTGACCCAGGTGACTCCTTCAACTAGAATTGGAAAATTGTTGTCCGCCTTGAGGGATAACCAGGAGGGGTCACGTTAGTCTCATGTCCCAAACTGCTGGGTGTAGAAGTCGTACTCCATGACAGTGACCCCAGAATCTTTGTTAATAGGGCATGGAACCTCTTGACAATTAATTAGGGCAGCCACCCCCTGGACTTGGTGCGACCATAGACTAGTTTGCTGGGACCTTGGCGCTGTTCAGCTTTATATGCACTGGATATTGATCATAAATATATAAGTGTAAAAAATGAGTGTAAAAAAATTTAGTGTAAAAAATTGTGATGAAAAAAGGAGCTAAATATATAAGTGGAATGCTCCTACAGCCATATACTATACATTAAAGTGCAACGTGCTATGACATATATAATCTAATACATCAATAAAAATCTACAAACAATCCAAACTGTGATGAAAAAAAAGTGGTAAAAAATTATTTAAAAACAATCTAAACCACTACAGTAAAGTGCCCAGCGTTAATGTGTAAAATGTCCAATTCATAAACAAAGTGATGAAAAAATGATGAAAAAATGATAAAAAAACAGTGTCCTAAAGAAATATATTCTGAAAGAACTGTGATGTATCCCTCCAATAGAATGGCAATACTCTTGGTGTGGCAAGTGCTCCCCGTCTTCCACTGCACCCTCACTCGTGCCCTCACTCACCAGAATGCCCAACCCCTGCAGGGGTAAAAGGCGTATAGGCAAAATCCAGCAGTGATGATCCTTCCCTTCTCTGATGTTGCGGTCTCCTCTGATTAATCCCCAGCATTAAACATCTGTCTCCATGTGTTCACCTCTAGAGATGAACACATGGAGACAGATGTTTAATGCTGGGGATTAATCAGAGGAGACCGCGACATCAGAGAAGGGAAGGACGGCTATTGGGCTGAGGACTGTCACCAAGGATCATCACTGCTGGATTTTGCCTATACGCCTTTTACCCCTGCAGGGGTTGGGCATTCTGGTGAGTGAGGGCACGAGTGAGGGTGCAGTGGAAGATGGGGAGCACTTGCCACACCAAGAGTATTGCCATTCTATTGGAGGGATACATCACAGTTCTTTCAGAATATATTTCTTTGGGACACTGTTCTTTTATCATTTTTTTCATAATTTTTTCATCACTTTGTTTATGAATTGGACATTTTACACATTAACGCTGGGCACTTTACTGTAGTGGTTTAGATTGTTTTAAAATAATTTTTTACCACTTGTTTTTCATCACAGTTTGGATTGTTTGCAGATTTTTATTGATGTATTAGATTATATATGTCATAGCACGTTGCACTTTAATGTATAGTATATGGCTGTAGGAGCATTCCACTTACGTATATATTTAGCTCCTTTTTTTAGCACAATTTTTTACACTAAATTTTTTTACACTTATATATTTATGATCAATATCCAGTGCATATAAAGCTGAACAGCGCCAATTCCCTCATTATAGAATTCTGTTTGTTTTGAATTTCACTTAGGTGATATTCTGTGTCGGGGGGCTGCAGTTCTTTTTTCCTCCTAAGCGCGGAACCATTGTTTCTTATTGCTGGGACCTTGTGTTGACTGTCCCAGGGGTCATCCCTCTGCCCCAGGAGCCACTAGCTTAACTGCGGCCTGCATGAGCTTTTGAATTTAGGCTGACAACAGTTCTTACTTACATATACAAAATGGCTGCACCACCAGCACTTGCATTCCTCCTCTGGTGTCCCTCTGTAACGGATTCTCACCCTTGGGGGAGGAGACCGAATCTTGTTTGAGTGAGGACAATTCTTGTTTCAGGGAGGCCACGTACAGGGTGAGTTCCCTTAGTTTTGTGTGTATGGCTGACAGCGTTGAGAGGGCCTCCTCATTCATGTGTGCTAGGCCATACCTCATTGTCCCTGCCACAGTTGCTTCTGCATCTTCCTGCTTCCATGAAACCGCATCTATCACCACATCATGGAAAGAGATGGTGGGATGTTCTCTGATTTGCTCTTGTAGGGTCCTCCTGACTGGGCCAGCTTTCAGTCCTACCACAAACTGGTCTCTCAACGGGTGATCTAAGTCTGTGATATCAGCACAGCCATCTTTGTAGTGCCACTGAAAAATGAGTGAGGCTCCCACCTTCCATTTGTCTTTGAATGAAGAATCTGTGCCTTAACTCTGGGATCATCACGTTCTCTCCAAACATGCCCTCTAGGCATGTTACAATCTGTTCTAGAGTGGCATGATCTAGGAAACTAGGTTAATAATAAGGTTATTCTTTAAATACACGTTAAGATTGGAGCATATTTCATTTTTTGAGAATTCATTTCTGGGTAGGCAGTAGCAGAGATGTGATGAAAGCACAGCACAGAACACAGAGCCAACCAAGCAGAAACATGCTATTCATCAAACATTATTATGGCAGCTCTGCTTATGTTTGCACAATGTTACATTATTATAGCAGCTACATACTGTAGGTAGTTGTTGTGGCTTAGCTTATCACAAGGATAAATGGTTTTCTGTGGGCCACAGCCTTGCCAACTCATTCTAAAATCAATGGAGTCACATGGTTTTCCACTCCTTATACCTTATATATATGTTGTAGACGCCTCATACTTGCCCAGCGGGCTCTCAGACCGTAGCTCCCTATTCCTTAGCATACGTTTCCCCCTCCTCCCACACTTCAGTCCTTTGACGTTTGGGGACTCACTGGCTCTCCCATGCTGACATGACAAGTACCATCCCACCTCAACTTACAGAGTACTGAGACATCAATGAGGGGTCCTCCTCCCCGGGGGTGACCTGGGACGCTTCAAAGCCTTTACTAGAGGGCAATACATCTCCGCTATTGCTGGGATCCGCAGAGAACAAACCGCAACCACGACTGCCCTCCAAGCCACAGTACAATCCCAGTCAGACATTTATGCTGCCAACCCCACTGACGCACACTTTGACTCCCTCAATGCCGCTAAACGCGATTTACACCTACACCTCACCGGGGTCACCAGGCTAGACCTCTACCAGAACAAACAAAGATTTTTCCAACAGGGTGACCGCAACGGTTGCCTATTGGCGATGCTGGCACAACATGGCAGACCACTGACAGTGTCCCCTTCGGGTGAATCGGTTTCTTCCCTACCGGACATTTTGGAGGCATTCCGCCTTTATTACAGTTCCCTCTATACCTCTGTGCTACCCCCATATTTCCGGCCCGGTGGGACCTTGCACCCTGGCTTGACCCGCTGGCACTTGCCTGGCTTTCAGATGGGGAGAGGGAGTTTTTGGTAGGACCGATTACCCTGGAGGAGGTACTGGTGGCGATCGGGTCCTTCCCCTCTGGGAAATCTCCTGGCCCAGACGGTATCCCCATTGAGTTCTACAAAACTTATGGTGACCTGCTTGCCCCCAAGCTAGCCCAGCTTTACTCTCAGTGTTTGGCTGATGGTGCCCTCCCGGCCTCCATGAGTCATGCTCATGTTATTTTAATCCACAAAGCTCCTAAAGACCCCACCTCTTGCGCCTCCTACAGGCCTATTGCCCTACTTAATACAGATTTCAAAATCCTCACCAAACTACTAAACAGGAGACTATAGCCCTTACTCCCAACTTTCGTAGAGACTGACCAGACTGGGTTCATGGCCAATAGAGTGACTGACGTAAATCTGAGACGCCTATTCACCAACATACACGCACAACACCTGAATAAAGGAACAAGGGTGGTCGTCTCCCTGGACATAGAAAAGGCCTTTGACACTGTCAAGTGGCCTTTTCTCTGGGAGGTCCTCCGCAGAATGGGATTCCCCTGATCTTCATCAAATGGTTACAGGTCCTCTACCGAGACCCTACCTCGGCCATTAAGTTGCGGGGGGGGGGCTGTCACAGTCCTTCCCACTGTCCAGAAGCACGCGGCAGGGTTGCCCTCTCTCTCTGGCACTATTTGCCATCGTAATGGAACCAATTGCAGAGGCCCTTCGCACCTCCCTACATGTCAAGGAACTATGTGTTGGATGGCTGGAGTAGAGGGTGGCCTTGTACGCGGATGACCTCCTTCTTTTCCTCAATGATGCAGACTCCTCACTCAAGAGGGCTCTACAGGTCCTTAACTCATTTTCTGAAGTCACAGGCCTCAAAGTCAATTGGGCGAAATCCCTTCTGTTCCCTATAGACCTTGCAGCCCGCTCCAATGCTTCTCCTGATATTCTCCTACAATGGGTCGAGAATTTCAGATATCCCGGGGTGGTGGTCTCCAGACAGGCTGTGGACTTTATAGCCCTCAACTTATCCCCTGTGGTCCAGGAGGTTCGTCTGCGGTTGAAGGCGTGGGAATCACTGCTACTCTCACTGTTGGGGCGTATAAATTTGATAAAAATAAAAATCCTGCCCAAATTTACCTACCTCTTTTGCCACTCCTCACAATGGATTCCCAAATTCTTTTTCTGCATTGCCTCCTCGCCTCTTTTATATGGGGTTCCCAGTCCCCCAGGTACAGTTGGTTCACATTGGTGCGCCCGTCCTTCTGTGGTCTCCAGGCCCCTTATCCATTGACACCCTCCATACACACCACGTTATGTGCGTGGGGGGCAGGTCTCAAAATAGAATGATACCCTAAAAATATGATATGCCCCGGTCCCCCCTTATGGCTGAACCCCACCCTTGAACATATTTATAAATTGCCTGAACCCCATGCTTGGACCAAATTCAACGTTAAAACACTGGCTCAGGTAATTGATAACCACCCTGGCCCGCTCTCCAAATTGACCTCTGATTTCAACATTCCACAGTCCTACTTTTTTTCGTTTCCTTCAGCTCTCCCATGCCTTCAGTCGCCAGTTTTCACGCTCTTCCCCCCAACTGGTCCAGTCTGCATTAGACCTCCTTAGATCTGACTGTGCAATGAAACCCACCTCCCTGCTATATTCCCATCTGATAATCACCTCTCTTCCAACTCTGGAGAAACTCAGATCTAAATGATCGCATGACATCCCAGACTTTGACAATGACGACTTGGACAATATATGGGACTTCCCCTTCAGCTCCCTCGTCTCATTAAGAGACTGATTGGTTCAGTTCAAAATGGTCCACCGTGCATACTTTACCCCCCACAGACTACACAAAATGAATCACGACTCCCCCCCTGAGTGTTGGCGTTGCGGGGGAACCCCTGGGGACTTTACCCACATCTTCTGGACATGCCCGGCTATCGTCAGGTATTGGACAGAGATACTGTCTTTCATAACCCAAGTCACCGCCATACCATTACAACCTTCTATGGCAATCTTCATGCTAGGCTTGATAGAAAAATTAACCCCTACAGTAGCAGGACGCACTCTGATTGGGCTGCTCCTATTTTATGCCCGCAAAGCCATAGCCCTATGCTGGCGCAAGCCTACTGCTCCTCCCCTGTCCCTGTGGAAACAATTGATCAACAACAGCTTGGCAATCTACAAAGACACCTATGCTAATAGAGGCTGCCTTAAAAATACGACAAGGTCTGGTCCAAATGGCTAGCAGACCCTTCTACAGCCACTGAAATCCCCAAAACAACTAGCTCTTCACGATACTCCTTGCTGGATGATAGTCATGTGATGCTATATAATTTTTCATGTCCTGCTCAGATCGGTATACCCGGGTTCTCCACTAGCTCATAACCCCAGAAGCCAACCTATTGTACTCACTAAGGTGACCCATTTCTCCTGTTATGCTTTGTATGTCTAAGTCCCAAATTACATGTTTCCTGCTGAGGTCACCCTGATGCCCTTTTATGACCAATGTATGTTGTAATGTTTTTCTTTTGTGTTCTTAAAATCAATAAACATATTTTTCAAAAACAAAAAAAAATGCCTTGTTGCCAGATAATTTTACATTACTTTTTTATCTGCAGAGTCTTAGTTCTTAACGGAAGTTTAATAGAAACTGGCCAGTAGCGGGACAATTTTACATCAGAAACAACAAGGATAGCCTTAACGAACTTCTGGTCATTTTCTACCTGCTAATCAAAGCGGTCCTATTACCACTTGATGAAAAAGCAATGTTGCTGTTTAAACTACCTGAAATATATCAGGTATGGGTGCTGCTGCTGTATGTAAACCTAGCTGTGAAAGAAAATAGTCAATCGCACAGTTTAAAATGCACTCCCAGTGTATGCTGTTGCTGAGACTTTGAATGAAAATTGTAACATCATGTATAGACTTCAAGTGGTTGTAAAGGCAGAAGATTTTTTATCTTAATGCATTCTATGCATTAGGATAAAAAGCCTTCTGTGTGCAGCAGCCCCCCTCAGCCCCCCTAATACTTACCTGAGGTCCATCTAGATCTAGCAATGTTGCACGAGAGACTCGGCTGTCCGGGACTCCCCTTCTCATTGGCTGAGACAGCAGCGCAGTGCCATTGACTCCCACTGCTGTCAATCAAAGCCAGTGAGCCAATGAGGAGAGTAAGGGGGTGGGGGCCGGGTCGTGGCTTCATGTCTGAATGGACACAGGGAGCTGCAGCTCAGCTTGCGTGCCCCTATAGCAAGCTGCTTTCTGTGGGGGCACTTAACAGGAGGGAGGGGCCAGGAACACTGAAGAGGGACCGGAGAAGAGGAGTATCTGGGCTGCTCTGTGCAAAACCACTACACAGAGCAGGTAAGTATAACATGTTTGATATTTTTAACAAAAAAAAACTTTAGTGTCACTTTAAGGCATCCCCCAAACATGTTATTTAAAGGATTTGTGTATTTATAATGCCATCCTTAAAACCAGATGGAAAAAACCTTATTCCCCATTGTATTTTAAAAAACAAAACAAAACAAAAAACTTTTTGCATTGATAAATATCCCCCGTGACAGTGCCTAGCTTCCCATGCTTTTTTTATACATTAGTTTGCCTATTAGTCCTAAAAGTGGCCAGAATTTATTAACAGGAATTCAGTGCTTTGGGTTTGATGAATTTCAACAGAATTTTCTGAACCATTAGTGATTTGAACCTGTGCAGATTTGATTATCTCTGAAATAAATATTTCAGATTACAAAGAAAACTTCAAAAGTCTGAAATTTTGAAAATTTGTTATCTCATTCCCTTCTGTAATATTATTTCTGTGATATGTATACAACATATGAATGTGCCCTCTTGTTATCTTGTTTATGTAACATATAAGCCTTTGTGCTAATTAGGACTATACTTAAGATGCTACTCCATGTCAGAATCCCCCAAAGATCCAGCACTGAATATGCAACATCTTGATCTAGTATGCCGATTAAGACATCAACAGGAAATATATTTTGATGCACATAAAGACTTGTGTATTATCCACACAGGCTCCTCTGTTGTAGGGAGGAAATGTTTGAAAAGGTTACACAGTCATGAAGAAGGCCCTCTGTGTATTCTCTTTCAAAGTCAACTTGTTTTCCAAAGAAGAGAGAATTGAGCTTGGAGATCATACTTTAAACCTTGCACCTGGCCAGTCCCAGCTTCTTCCTCACATTTATTTTAAAATCACAGAGACCTCTACACATTTATTAATTAGTCCATGTTTTGACGGAATGACTAGATTGACACTCTAAATAAGTCATTCATCTAAGCATTGTTTAAGGCACACAGGCAACTTGTGAGGCTCTTTGTATACTCTGTGGGAAGTTGTATTCTCAAAAGGATGAAGAGGACTAGTATAGTTCTAATCAGTTCTCATAAGGGTAGAATATATTAGCATATATGATGTGAGCAAAAAGAACTTTTCAGGACATGAAAAAAGATACACAGAAAACAACTGAAACTTGTTATTAATATTTATAGAATATTTATAGAATTTGAATTTGCAGAAGTATTTTAAAAGTAAAATCAAGCTTTTAATGTTAATTTCTCCCCCCTTTTTTTTAAGGCCCCTGCTTTCTCTCTCTGTGACATTGGAACTCAAAGGTGCATATGTATGAAGCAATTGTGTTCGCTTCTAATATATGACACTTTGAAGTTGATTTACTAAAGGCAAATAGGCTATTTGCCCCAGAGCTTAGTGAATGAGATGAAGTCCCGCTAACTTCAATCATGTGCAAGAAACTTTACCACATTCGCTAAGCTCTGGGGCAAATTCCTTGCAAACTGAACACCCTTTTTGCCTTAAGTAAATCAACCCTGTCATATGTTCATGTAGCATCCTCCTAGTTAGGTGCTAGGGTGTCAGGTAAATCTAGTTCTTTTTGTGCTTTTCTGTAATTGGTGGAGCAGTGGCTGATTGTTTTGGCCTGATCAGGGTCCGACAGCCTGCACACAAGATTGTTTCTCCTTGCTTTCTGGTAAGCTCTAGAACATAGGAGTGAAGCAGGCTGAGAGAGCAGTCTGAATATTTATGAGGTCCCAGCCAATCCCTGGGAAGTTGTGCCCAGTAGGTGACTAGACAGAACATAAAGAGAGAACATAAATAGTCTAGGGCTTAAGCAGTCAAGATTCCTGTTCCAGGAGCAGAGGCACCCAGACTGGAGGGCTATTGCATTAATCCTTTATTAGACAGGCATTTGCAAAGTGGGCTCTTCAGACTGATCCTTGGGTGAGATTCCCCCTGTTTTCTTTAGCCTCAGAGATTTCTTTGAGTGGATATTCCAGCTACCTAAGGACTTGTGAGTACAGAACCTTGGTGACTGTGCTGCTATTAACCTCTTGGTGCACTTTTGCTAAGGCTTGACTGGACTGGGGCATTGTCCATGGTGCCTCAGTGCTGTCCCTGAGAATTGATGTAGGGAACTGTCCCAGATAGGAAGATTTCCTGTTGTTGCTTTTCAACCTTCTGGAATATCTGCCTAACCTACCCAAGTTACTCAGCAGTAAACTTTTAAAAAGGCAACCCCTAGAGTATTCATTGAGCCAGAGAAGTGAATGCTGCTGTGTGCCTGACTGCTGCAGCACTATACAAAGAGATAAACCTGGGATAAAGCAGCAACCTTTGCTGGGTAGTGGTACATACATCTTAAGTTTATGTGGGCTCCTGGTTGCTGTAATGAAGCAACACTCTTTGGAAAATGTCAGAAGAGATTTCATGCATTTGCCTTGTGGCGTTTTACCCAACCTCTTTCCTGCTACTCCCAAACCCTTTTTATTGGAATCAGTATAGCTTGTGTAAAATATGTAAATCTCAGACTTTTATCACCCGATCACAGAGGAAAGCAACATTTGGGGAAGTGCAGGACCCCTCCATCAAGCACCTGCTGCAAAAGTGTGCACTGTTGTAAAATATGCATTGTAAATAAAAGGGTAATGGTTGCTCCTACTACTTTGTGTATGTAGGTGATAGATGGGTTCAGTTATTATTAGTTAGTAAAAGGCATTTTCTGACTCTGAATCTTCAAAAACTTGTATGGCTTTTAGTTTATGTTTAGTCAGTTAACAAACATTTTATTCTGTTTTACAGGCCCCATTTATAAAGGAATCTTACTGTGACCATACAGCTGGTTTAAAAAAAAGAAAAAAAATACAAACACAAATATAAAAAACAATGATGTGCTTTACAACTAAGCATTGCAGTTTGCTTATCTTGGGACTCCAAAGAAAAAAAGTGGAATGTCTTTCAATCTAATGAATGATAGAAAAAAGGGAGGAGGACATCCTGGTCACATGTGGCTGGCCTTTCTGTCAGTCTTGGAGTTCTCTCTGCAGTGTTATGCAGAGAAAACTCATTGGGACACCACAGGTCCCACACAATGACCTGTGGTTTATGAATGACTCCTAAAATACAGGTGCAATGTTGAGTAAACACTGAGGTGTCCAGCAGATAGCGGCATCTGCTAAAACTTCCTTAATCGTTGGCCATTTTTCAGCATTGTTTCCTTTTTCCAGTTTTCAATAATACTAACCGACTGTTTCCCAGAGCAGATTAAAAATTAGGTCTACAGAATTTGGAGCAAAATTGAGCAACTGCGTGCATGGTGTGAGAGCCATGAAAGAGTTACTAGTATGTAAAAACTTACTACATGTAGAAACAAACTTCATTGCTGGTTCATTGCTGGATAGCCCCAGAATCCTCAGTCTGAATGTAGATTGGAAGGGAGGTGCTTTCCTGCTTCTTTCTTTCCTGTCTCTTTATAAATTGATGGACAGGGCGAGAAGTGTCACAACAGCTTTGTGGGAACTGGGTCCTTGAAGGACATGTAATCAGTTTTGGTAAATGGGGGCTCAGTTGAAATATAGGGGTCCACCACTGGGTCTGTTATTGGTGGATGCTATTTGAGTGTAGAACCACTGGAGCTTGAAAAGTACTGATGTAAATGCCCATAAGGCAGCTGAGAGCAAGGAGGTGGAATGATAGCTGAAAAATTAGCAGTTTAAAGTTATTGTAGACCTTTACAAATACACAGTGAAGTGATTAGCCTCAGGTGATACACAGAGATGGAACAAATCCTCCAACATGACACATTTTTACCTGTTTATCTGCAGCCCTCTCTTCTCTAAAGCTATTTAAAGTACACATTTTAGTTAGCACTTCTGAGCATCAGGAGGAGGAGGGGGGGGTGGTCTGATTTCACACAGACAGGAGGACTGAGTGTAATCTGAGACCTGAGTGGAGGGAATGGACACACCCTACACAGTCTCATAGGGAAGCATGCACAATCGCCTGCTGTGTGTTTGAGGGAGGAGGAGCTGTTTCCCGGTTTTGCTTGGTGTAGGAATAAATGATCAGAAGTGACCCATGAGATAGCAGAGGGAGGAGAGAAAGCTAGAAATCACACTAGGTGCTTTGGATTGAGGCAAGTACACACTATAGAAGTATATGTTTTGTTCCTTTTTAATTTCAGAGGTATACAACCACTTTAACAGGCTATATTTACTGTCACATTGTCAGGATGTGAATCTGAACCCAGGACCTGTGTTGCACCTGGCAGTAGCTCTTCTTTCTGTGTAACCTGAGATGCTGGACAGTTCCCTGCCTAATCCCTTGGACAACCTTATGTATATCTTGTTTCTGAACCTTGAACTCCTTGCTCCTCCCATGAATTTCCTATTTAAGCCACATCTTTGCACCTCCTGATTGCCAGATTATTGTGCTCTTCTCCAGCTAGTATCTTGTTCCTTGCACTCCTGCTGCAGTCCATATCTTCACTACCACTCACTCGTTACGACCTTTGGCTCGTCCCTCAGTTACACTTCCGCTTGATCACTATCTGCTACATCTGCTACAGGACCCCGACTTGCTCCCCTCCCAATGGGGCATTCCTGAAGTCCGTGACCTGGCACTAGCATACTGTGAAACCCATCTCCAGTTCTGGTGAAGACCGATTAGTGCTTAGTCCCTGCGCCTTGGGTAGGCCTGCTTCATCTGCCAGGAGGACCTGCTTCTGTATTTATCCTGCTCGTTTCTGCGAGAACCATTCTAATGCTATATGTAGTGATATCCCTCGCGCTGTTGTGAGTATCAGAAATGTGATGACAACAAAACAACAGATTAAAAAATATATATATATAAATGTGCCAACGTGAGTAAATTGTGATGATGTCTAAATAGACTGCAGCAAAATCAAAAAAGTGTCCACATTACACTCTACAAGACCATGACAATAAAAGGATTTTGCGCTTTAAATCTATCACCTAATCAATAAAAATCAAAATGACATATATGAAAAGCTATAACTTAGCTATGCAAAAAATTGTAAATAAATGAAAACAATCTACACTAAATAGTCCAAGTGAACTAATTATTGGATTCCCATCGTGTAGTGGTATAGTTCATAATAGATGTGTCTCATCAGCTGGGATCAAATGTGGGGGGAGATAATGATGATAATCTTCCTGTGGGGAGTGCCAATCTAACCAGGCTCTCAGAACTCTCACCTTAAGGGAAGCAAATTCAGGCATCAAAAAGGTTTCTTAAATGGTGGCTGTATGTGGTAGCATGTGAGTTGTCCAGGTTTATCATCTGTGATGGCTGAATTTTCTTCTCAATATTAGGTACCTATCAAAGAAAGAAGGGGGGGGGGTGGGAGGGGATAATCCTCCTAGGCTTCCCCAGCCCGGTGGGATGAAAGGGGAGAGGGAAGAGATAGAAGCCTCCAATGGTGTAGTATTTAAAATAAAAGTAATTTATTAGGGGCTATAAGTGGTCTCTTACATTTAAAATAATTTAAAACAGCATAAACAGCATGAAACTGAAGGAGCGGCGTCTGAGGCGCCTCCTTACTTGACTTCCGGTTACGTCTGCTCTCTTGCCATGCCCTACGCGTTACGTCACCGCTCGTGACTTCTTCTGGGGACGTAACGCGTTTCATGCTGTTTTAAATGATTTTAAATGTAAGAGACCACTTATAGCACCTAATAAATTACTTTTATTTTAAATACTACACCATTGGAGGCTTCTATCTCTTCCCTCTCCCCTTTCATCCCACCGGGCTGGGGAAGCCTAGGAGGATTATCCCCTCCCTCCCTCCCTCCCACCCCTCCCCTTCTTTCTTTGATAGGTACCTAATATTGAGAAGAAAATTCAGCCATCACAGATGATAAACCTGGACAACTCACACGCTACCACATACAGCCACCATTTAAGAAACCTTTTTGATGCCTGAATTTGCTTCCCTTAAGGTGAGAGTTCTGAGAGCCTGGTTAGATTGGCACTCCCCACAGGAAGATTATCATCATTATTTTGAGCAGCTGATGTTAAGTTCCTCCATCCAAAACTCGCTCATCCATGTCTTTATGGATTTTGTTTGAGCACCAGTGCGCAGTCATGTTGGAACAGGAAGGGGCCATCCCCAAACAGTTTCCACAAAGTTGGGAGCATGAAATTGTCCAAAATGACTTGTTATGCTGACGCCTTAAGAGTTCCCTTCACTGGAACTAAGAGACAAAGCCCATCCACTGAAAAACAATCCCACACCATAATCCCCACTCGACCAAATAATTTGGACCAGTGCACAAAGCAAGGTCCATTAAGACACAGATGAGCGAGTTTGGGGTGGAGGAACTTGACTGGCCTGCACAGAGTCCTGACCTGAACCCGATAGAACACCGTTTGGGTGACTTATGCCCCGTACACACGGTCGGATTTTCCGATGGAAAATGTTCTATGGGAGCTTGTTGTCGGAAATTGCGACCGTGTGTAGGCTCCATCGAACATTTTCCATCGGAATTTCCGTCACACATAATTTGAGAACTGGATCTCAAATTTTCCGTCAAAATCCATTGACGTAAATTCCAATTGTGTGTACACAATTCCGACGCACAAAGTTCCACGCATGCTCAGAATCAAGCAGAAGAGCTGCACTGGCTATTGAACTCCGTGTTCTTGACGTTCGGAAATTTCCGACAAGATTTGTGTGACCGTGTGTATGCAAGACAAGTTTGAGCCAACATCCGTCAGAAAAATTTCATGCATTTTGCTGTCGGAATGTCCGATCGTATGTATGGGGCATTAGAGCAGAGACTGCGAGAGGGTTTTTTTTTCAGGGGTTGGGCTTGGCCCCTTAGTTTCAGTGAAGGAAACTCTAAAGATGTCAGCATACCGAGACATTTTGGACAATTTCATGCTCCCAACTTTGTGGGAACAGTTTGGGGATGGCCCCTTCTTGTTCCAACATGAGAGCAGAGACTGTGAGCCAGACTTTCCTGTCCACATCAGTGCCTGACCTCACAAATGCGCCTCTGGAAGAATGGTCAAACATTCCCATAGACACACCCCTAAACCTTGTGGACAACCTTCCCAGAAGAGTTGAAGCTATTATAGCTGCAAAGGGTGGGCCAACTCAATATTGAACCCTACGGACTAAGACTGGGATGCCATTAAAGTTTATGTGCGTGTAAAGGCAGGCATACCAATACTTTTGGTAATATAGTGTATATGCATAAGGGACCTGACATTCGCTTAAAAGGACGTCATAGGGTACATGAGTTTTGTTTGGATGCAAAAGCGATTGAAGTTCATCTGAGAGGATTATTTGAGGATGCACATATAATCTTACCTTCGGTAAGGTACTTAGAGCAGCTGGATAATCCTACTGGAAGAGAGGTTGAGACAAACAAGGACAGATGCATGGGAATATTATGAAAAGCATTATTTGAGATACATGAGGGTAAGGGTACATACATATGAACACATTTGGATCTGATGGAGATTTGTTTGATGCAGGCACAATATAAACGCACATATTTATTGATGGTATCAGACAGACTACACCATATATAGTATTTTTTATTTTGAGATTTCTACAGACGGGAGGGAAACATTACAAAGAAGCTTCATCAGAGGGGACATCACCCTCATCTATCCATTTAATGCATGTGCTTCCATTGTGGAGACACTTATAAATTCATTAGCGTTAGGACTGCAAGCATACACAGGGTGCCATGAAGAGGCCTTGCAGCTTATGCATGCATTTGCAAATGGGTGCTAACTAAACCCCTGTTTTTAACGCAGACTGTTGGACAGGTTAATTTGGTCATTTTTGCAGACTGGTTGGTGAGTTGAGCTATGGAATGTTCTGTTTTTGTCTTTCATGTGTTTGCCCTTCCATGTGTTCCTTGCTGTGAAGGCCAGTTATAGGTGGGGGCAGGGGCCTTTTGGTTTGTTACTGGTGTAAAATATGGTCCGGGGACACACTGTACACCTTTGCTGCTATTGTGCTCTTGCTGGGTGTCCAGTGTGCTCCTGTTCCTTTATGGGGGAGTGGGCTGCCTCCAGGCCCACCTGCCCCTCATCTATCCATTTAATGCATGTGCTTCCATTGTTCTTGGGATGTTCTGTTTTTGTCTTTCATCAATGGAGTTGCTTGACCCATTTTGGACCTGGGAATGTTATAAATCCTTTGGAAGGACACTTTTTGGACTGGGACTTTAGTTATATGTTGTTTCCCCATTGGGATTGTGGGGTTTTCTCAGCTGCCACTATAGCCTTGAGGTAGATAATACAAAAACTCCTGGTGCACTGATTTTTTACCTATAAAGTATGTATATGCTGTTTTGTATTGCTGTGTTTGTTAATATGCCATTGAAATAAAAAATTATAAATTATGCCAAGCAGTTTCATAGTAGTGAGTTGGATTATGGGGGATATAAACCACATACTAAATCCCCTAGTCATGACTGCACTTCTGGTAGTTACAGTATGTTATCTTCATCCCTAACAACTTAATTTTTTTAATTAGATAAAAAAAAGTGTTTGAACACTGCCATGTTTCTCAGTAACAATGGAAGGTGAGAGCTCCTGGAATTTGTTCTTTGTAGTGTGTACAGCACCACCTTACTTTTTTTCATAAGAGATGTCAAGATGGTTTGCAAGATGCAACCTAGACAGGGTTTGTCAACAAATCAAATGATGATGATGACCATGTCCATGATGTCCTAGAATGGAAAATGATAGAGCAGCCTTTCTCAACAGAGGTTCAATGGAGCTTCCTGATGACGCATGTGTGTATGCGAAACGCGTAGAGGCTTCTGGGTATTTGTTGACGTCGCTTCCTGTCCCTGACCCGCATCAGATCGAGGCTTGGAATGCATGCCGATTCCCGTAAATGAATATGCTATGGCAGTGCTGAACCTTAAAACAAGCTGCTGGAAAGACTCAGTGCCGGTCTAGAGGCACTTTAAATTGTGAGTGTACATTTCAAACATTCTGGATATTTTTTGTTGGCTAAAATAAATATATTTCCTAAGTACATTGCGCAATGATGAAAGTTTAATTTGATTTTTACGAGGTACTAAGATTGGCATGGAGGTATGAGGAGTATCTAGTGGCAACCCAAGAGGAGGAACGCCAAGATAGTGGAGTGGTTATCCCAATATGAACCAAAGGCAAAACTTTTTCTAGGTTCTGATGAGTGCCAATTTCAGAAGGTGGTGGTGGCACATAAGGTGGTAGAAAAAAATTCTTTGTTTAGAGCACGGATGTGGATTGGAGCATAGTATACACATTGAATATATATGAAAAATGTAAACGGACTCTGGGGATTATTGAAAAATATCTATGTTCTGGGGTTGCAATATTTCACTTACGATATTTTGCACATGATAATTTGCATCCTATAATGATTTATTGGCATGTTGCACTTTGCAGTTTATAGTTTTTTATTGCAGAAGCTGTATACAAAGTATAGACACCGTTTTAGTGGTTACATTGCACTAGCACTTTTTGGATCAGCGCAGTTACATTTTTATATACATAACATTCCCCTACAATCAGTGGCGGCGCGTCCATAAAGGGCGCAGGAGCGCCCCCCCCCCCTCTCTCCTTCACTGCTCTAATCACCATAGATAGATTCATGCATTGCATGAATTTATCTATGGTCGCTGCTGACACTCCCTATTCAGGTGCCCGGCCCATTTTCTGGTGCCGGGCATCTGAATTACAGCGGCGGGGGTGTTTTTTGGAAGCACCTGACTAGAGGCATAGGCTCTAATCAGGTGCAATTGCTTTTGCATCCAAACAACACAAATGTACCATATGACGTCCCTGTAAGCCCAATGTCAGGTCCATTATGCATATACACTATATTACTAAAAGTATTGGTATGCCTGCCTTTACACGCACATGAACTTTAACCACTTGACCACTGGGCACTTAAACCCCCTTAATAACCAGACCAATTTTCAGCTTTCGGTGCTCTCACACTTTGAATGACAATTACTCAGTCATGCAACACTGTACCCAAATGAAATTTTTGTCCTTTTTTTTCACACAAATAGAGCTTTCTTTTGGTGGTATTTAATCACCGCTGGGCTCTATATTTTTTGCGCTATAACAGAAAAAAGACCGAAAATTCTGTAAAAAAATGCATTTTTTTATAAAATTTTGCAAATTAGTAATTTTTTCTTCATATATTTTGGACAAAATTTATACCGCTACATATCTTTGGTAAAAATAACCCAAATCGGTGTATATTATTTAGTCTTTGTGAAAGTTATAGAGTCCACAAGCTATGGTGCCAATCTCTGAAAATTGATCACACCTGAAGTACTGACGGCCTATCTCATTTCTTGAGACCCTAACATGCCAGAAAAGTACAAATATCCCCCAAATGACCCCTTTTTAGAAAGAAGACATTCCAAGGTATTTAGAAAGATGCATGATGAGTTTTTTGAAGTTGTTATTTTTTCCCATAATTCTTTGCAAAATCAAGATGTTTTTTTCTTTTTCACAAAATTGTCATATTAGCAGGTTATTTCTCACACACAGCATATGCATACCACAAATTACACCCCAAAACACATTCTGCTATTATTACCGAGTACGGTGATACCACATGTGTGAGTCTTTTACACAGCGTGGCCACATACAGAGGCCCAACATGCACTGAGCACCATCAGGTATTCTAGGAGCACCCAGGCCAATTCTGACATTTCTCTCCTACATGTAAAAATCATAATTTATTTGCTAGAAAATTACATAGAACCCCAAAACATTATATATGTTTTTTTAGCAAAGACCCTAGATAATACAATTGCGGTCGTTGCAACTTTTTATCTCGCACGGTATTTGCGCAGCAATTTTTCAAACGCATTTTTTAAAAAAAAACAGTTTTGTGCTTTAAAAAAAAACAAAACAGTAAAGTTAGCCCAATGTTTTTGCATAAGGTGAAAGACGAAGTTATGCCGAGTAAATAGATACCTAACATGTCACCCTTCAAAATTGCACACGCTCGTGGAATGGCGCCAAACTTCACTACTTAAAAATCCCCATAGGAGACGCTTTAACATTTTTTACTGGTTACATGTTGTGAGTTACAGAGGAGGTCTAGGGCCAAAATTATTGCTCTTGCTCTACCGATCGCAGCGATACCTCACATGTGTGGTTTGAACACCATTTTCATATGTGGGCGGGACTTACGTATGCGTTCGCTTCTGCATGTGAGCACACGGGGACACTGGGAATTTTTTTTTTTTTTTTTTATTGTTCATTTTACTTTATTTATTTTAGTTTGAGGCTTTTTTCCAAAAAATACATTTTTTGATCACTTTTATTCCTATTACAAGGAATGTAAACATCCCCTGTAATATGAATATGGCATGACAGGTGCTCTTTACAGTGAGATATGGGGTCAATAAGACCCCACATCTCACCTCTAGGCTGGGAAGCCTGAAATAAAAAAAAAATAAATAAAATGATTCTTTCTTCGATCGTAGCGGTGAGTCGGTAGAAGCACCTGAGGGCGGCGAGAGGGGGTGGACGTCCCCTCTTGCCTCCCGTAAGAATGATCAAGCAGCGGAACAGCCGCTATGATCATTCTCATGGTGTAAGGAATCGCCGGCTGAAAAAGCTGATATCTGAATGATGCCTGTAGCTGCATCCATCATTCAGATATCCCCCCACAAAGTCAAGGACATCGTATGACGGCCGGCGGGCGGGAAGTGGTTAAAACACATTTTATTTTAACACAAAGTTGTCCATTTATACAATATTTCTAAGACATAGCATGTACATACCAAAAATGCACCCCAAAATAGATTCTCCTCCTCCTCCTGAGTACGACGATACCACATGTGTGAGACTTCCACAGCCTGGCCACATACAGAGGCTGAGTACAGCCGAGTATGGCAGAGTATGGCAGGGTATGGCAGAGTATGGCAGGGTATGGCAGAGTATGGCTGGGTATTGCAGGGTATTGCAGGGTATTGCAGAGTATTGCAGGGTATTGCAGAGTATTGTGGGGTATTGCAGGGCATTGCAGAGTATTGCAGGGAATTGTAGAGTATTGCAGAGTATTGCGGGGCATTGCAGAGTATTTCGGGGAATTGTAGAGTATTGCAGAGTATTGCAGGGCATTGCAGAGTATTGCGGGGCATTGCAGAGTATTGCGGGGCATTGCACAGTATTGCGGGGCATTGCACAGTATTGCGGGGCATTGCAGAGTATTGCGGGGCATTGCAGAGTATTGCAGACTATTGTGGAGCATTGCAGAGTATTGCAGGGCATTGCAGAGTATTGCAGAGTATTGTGGGGCATTGCAGAGTATTGCGGGGCATTGCAGAGTATTGTGGGGCATTGCAGAGTATTGCGGGTCATTGCGGGGCATTGCAGAGCATTGCAGAGTATTGCAGAGTAGTGATGGGTATTGCTGAGCATGGGGGGGATGGCTGAGCATGGAGGGATGGATGGATGTGACTGCACATGTCACTGAGCAGCGCTGTGGGCACTACACATCCAGCCCACAGCGTGGCTCCCATCCGATCTCTACCCCTCTGTACCGATCGGATCATGACATGACGCCGGTTTGTTTACATGTGATCGCTCCAGCATTTGACGGAGCGATCACATGGTAAACGGCCGCAATCAGCGGCCGTTTACCGTGATCCGTGATGCACTGGGTCCTCTGGACCCAGCAGTCACGGATGCTCCCGTGTGCGCGCCCCAGGGGGCGCGTGGGAGCAGTTTTCTGGAATCACGTTATATGACGTGATCCCAGAGTTATCCAACCGCCCTGCAGCCATCATTTGGCTATGGGCCGATTGGCAACTGGGTAATGGCATCCCAGTCTTAGTCCATAGGGTTCAATATTGAGTTGGCCCACCCTTTGCAGCTATAACAGCTTCAGCTGTGATTGGACACCTGGGAGAGGACGGAAGAGGACATGGAGGACGTGCAGGAGACCGCCGCTGACCCGCTCCAAGACAGTAGAAGAGAACAAGAAGACCTGGACAGCCGCACACCAGAATCGATAAATCCAACTTTTTATTCAAAATACAGGATCATGGGGTACACAACACAACTGTGGGGTAGTACAAACAATTCTGACGCGTTTCGCACTTACACCAAGTGCTTACTCATAGCTCCGAGACAGGTAAGTGCCGGGCAGCATCTGATGGGGCACACTGACAGCATCTGATGGGGCACAGTAGCGGCAATTGATGGGCACACTGGCAGAAATTGATGGGCACAGTGTCAGCAATTGATGGGCACAGTGACTGCGTTTGATGGGCACAGTGGCTGCGTTTGATGGGCACAGTGGCTGCATTTGATGGGCACAGTGGTTGCATTTGATGGGCACAGTGGTTGCATTTGATGGGCACAGTGGTTGCATTTGATGGGCACAGTGGCTGCGTTTGATGGCACAGTGGCTGCGTTTGATGGCACAGTGGCTGTAATTGATGATTTTTTTTTTTCAGTTTGTTTGCGCCCCACAAAAAATTTTGAGCACCAGCCGCCACTGATTACAATATAGGATTTTTTAACTGCAGCAGATCAGAATTTAAATTTAAGTTTAATATTATCATTTTGGATTCATATTTGCGCCGGTGACAAAAATTTTCAGAGGTTCAATGAAACCTTAGGTTTTCTGCTGAGGTTGCTAAGTGTTCCCTGTACATTGGTGAATGGATCTCTCACCTACACTGGCCACCAATACCAAGTGGGGTGTTTTTTCACTGATTGCCAATGTAAGGCGTAATTTCTACAATGGCCACTAATGTCAGGGGATGCTGCAACTTCCACTGTCTGCAACTTATTTTCCTCATAACATTATTCATTGTATAGAGGGGGGGAAGGGTTAGAACCCTAAACCTGCGCAAATGGTGATAAATATAAAGAAACAATATTGGTGAAAGCAGCTCATTGTAAAAAAACGTATGTGAGAAAAAAATTATTAGGTGAATTAAATTAATTCAAATTATTTCACCAATTAATTTTTTTCTCACATTATTCATTGTATATCAAGATTATTACTGAAAATTATTTTGTTGTACACAGTAGGCAGAAAAAAATGCCCTGAGTGTCGAAAACTCAAGGTACCCCATGTTCTTTATTGTCTATTTTAGAACTTTCTTCAACTTACTAATCACACAAATTTACATTAAGCAGTGGGTATAATTTGTTTCAGCAGGGGTTCCCTAAGACCTGAAATTTATTTCAAGGCTTCCTTCAGGAAAAAAAAGTTGAGAAAGGCTGTGAAAGAGAATCAGCAAAAATCACAAAATTGCATCCTTTTCTGAAAAGCACCCCAAAATTATTTGTATTGTAGGACAGCTGTGAGCTCATAATTGTTATTTGTTTGGAATGGTTTGAATAATAAAATATAACTTAATATGCCTCTAATAAATGCAAAGAATTGCATTCTACTCTAGTTTACTAGTAAACATGACAACAGCTGTTGTCATGCCGTTGCGCTAAACACTATCCTTTAAATTTTTGACCATTCTTGCCACTATGGACAAAGTGGAAATGGTGCAAGGACAAACATTCTGTATCTGTGCATTTTTTATATTGTCTGTCACAAAATGATGCACCTGTAGGCTTGTGAGATGTAATATAGGATTCTGTCTAAGATGGTATTTTATTGTTCCTTATGGTATTAACAGTCATAACTGAATGAAATGTAAGACAAACACATCTCAGGGTGTAGTACAGGAGGAACACCTGCCAGGAAGAGGGATTTGAAAATCTCCTTGGGTGATGGACTTTATAGTTGTTGTCTCTTATTCATCAAAAAAGCCTTAGCAGGTGAGCAGAGAAAAAGGGAGAATAGTGCTGTCTGCTCCTATCTGTACATGTTGGCTCTGGTGGCATCTGTACAAGGAGTGATACTGGATATGAGAATCAGTTATACTGTAAATAATCCATGCTGTTTACTACTCCTGTATTTTCAGGGTGTGATAAAGGAGGAACAGATGTGTCAGAAGTACATCTACAAATCTGTGAGATTAGTATATCATCTGAGGTGGTGGACTTCCAAACTGACAGGTAGTTGCTTATATACCCACTGTTGCCTCTCATTCATCATAAACTATGAGCAGGTAGGCAGAGACAATTAGTGAATACCCTATTTCCCCGAAAATAAGACCTAGCGTGATTGTCGGTGATGGCTGCAATATAAGCCCTACCCCCCAAATAAGCCCTACCCTGTTTCCGCGAAAATAAGCCCTACCCTGAAAATAAGACCTACAAGGACTTTAACTAGGGCTTATTTGGGGGGTAGGGCTTATATTGCAGCCATCATGACAATCACGCTAGTTCTTATTTTCGGGGAAACACGGTATAGGTACCATTCATACTTACGCAGGTGGTTGGTCCTGGATGCAGACAGTATAAGTCCAAGGCCCAATCGATTAAATGCGAACGGTCGTGAATAGCTGAGTGCTCTGTCAGGCTCCCATTTCTTTGAAAGGCTCTTCCCGCACACACCCATTTTCCTTGCAGAGTCTCCCACAGGTAATTGCAAATGGAAAACAAATACAAAGAGATTTCCAAGCACAAACTTACCAACCAGCCAGCAACCAACCGAATTGATATGTCAAACAATATGGGGTTTAGTCTGCACACATTTGCAAATACATGCCTCAGCTACAGGCCCCGTAAAGGCACCCCCTTTTCTGTAGTCCTAACTCTAACTTCTGAGAGTCTCCACATGCATTTTAATGGATAGTAAATAAAACGAAAAAATGTGCGCTTGCATTAGATACTTAAATCTATATTCATGTGTAATTATCAAAAACAGATAAATAAAATCACCATCAAAATTAATTCTAAAGAGGAAAATTCCAAGTTAGGAAATCGCTATGCTGCACAGCAGGTAGTGACATATAAATTAAATACTAATATTAGCCATTCCATACAAATAAATAAATACAAAAAGCTTATGTGCAAAAAGGTTAATCCACCCAAGTGCAAAATCATAAATGTGAAAATTCAAAGATGCGACATGAGTCGCAAAAACGCATGTCCAGAGTTCATAAGCTGCATCTCATTGTGTGCATAGAGAAACAGGGGGACGTGAAGGGACTTCCAACCACCAGTGGATCCAAAGGTTGATAGCAGATGTATCCTTACCAGACACGTTGGACCTCCTTTGTAGCAAGGTCTTAGAAGCATGCAGATTTAGCCCTCTGCAGGGACAGGGGATGACAGCTCACCACGCGACACTTCCGCATTGATGTAAACACTCCCTCGTTTTTGAACTCGTGGATAGAGAAAGGGAGAAAAAACTCCAATAGTGTAGTAGGTAAAAAAAGGATCTTTATTGCCTCAGACAACTAGGCATCTTACAAAAACATCCAAAATATAAAAGCCGGCAAATTTAAAAACAGCAGAGGCGCCCGTGCTGGATTACATGGGGCTCTATGGCAATCTGGCATACACTGCGTAGCCACGCCCTACATGTTTCGTGATACGTCACGTCTTCAATGCGGAAGTGTCGGAATCATCTCCGGTCGCGTGGTGAGCTGTCATCCCCTGTCCCTGCAGAGGGCTAAATCTGCATGCTTCTAAGACCTTGCTACAAAGGAGGTCCAACGTGTCTGGTGAGGATACATCTGCTATCAACCTTTGGATCCACTGGTGGTTGGAAGTCCCTTCACGTTCCCCTGTTTCTCTATGCACACAATGAGATGCAGCTTATGAACTCTGGACATGCGTTTTTGCGACTCATGTCGCATCTTTGAATTTTCACATTTATGATTTTGCACTTGGGTGGATTAACCTTTTTGCACATAAGCTTTTTGTATTTATTTATTTGTATGGAATGGCTAATATTAGTATTTAATTTATATGTCACTACCTGCTGTGCAGCATAGCGATTTCCTAACTTGGAATTTTCCTCTTTAGAATTAATTTTGATGGTGATTTTATTTATCTGTTTATGATAATTACACATGAATATAGATTTAAGTATCTAATGCAAGCGCACATTTTTTCGTTTTGTTTAATTTTTTCGCCTCATTGATATTTGTGGTATTTGTTGCAGCTGCAGTTACATCAATTCTTGCTTGGTAGTGCAGGTTTTCCCCTTTTTCTTTTTTATTTTAATGGATAGGCAGAGGGCAGGTGAGCCTGGAAGGAGCCTACCCCTTCTTAAAGGTACAGGGGCACACTGAACACCCAGCATGTGCTTCCATTGCGGAGACTCTCAGAAGTTAGAGTTAGGACTACAGAAAATGGGGTGACTTGACAGAGTCTGTAAGTTACATATATACAGTTATGTGAAAAAAAGTATTTGCCCCCTTTCTGATTTTTTATTTTTTTTTGCATATTTGTCACACTTAAATGACTCAAAGTTTTATTATTATTATTTTTATACAGGATTTATGTAGCGCCAACAGTTGAGCTGCGATTAACAACATTAGGGCAGACAGTACAATTACAATACAATTCAATAAAGGGGAATCAGAGAGCCCTGCTTGTTAGAGCTTACAATCTAGGAGGGAGGGTCAAGTTATACAAAAGGGTAAGGCCGGGTTCACACCGATGCGGATTTCTCCGCATCCAATTCGCATGGCAGGAGAATGTGACTGGCTCCCTATGGAGCCGGTTCACATATCTCCGTTGTGGCTGCAGAGCGCATTGCACAGAAACGCTGTACGTCTTTGGCTCAGTTTCAGGACCAAATTCAGGCATAGAATCGTCCCTAATTCGTCCTTGAAATGGGGAACAGGGACGCACAGCGCTCCTGTGCGATCCTCAGTGGGTTACAGTGTGAACCCGGCCTAATAGCTCTGGGGGGTGAGCTGATGGAGAAAACAGTGCAGTTGTTAGATGGAGGCAGGATAGGCTTCTCTGAAGTGGAACGTTTTCAGGGATCGCCTAACAGTGGATACATTTGGAGACCGTCTGACAGATTGGGGTAGGGAATTCCAGAGGATGGGCGTGACTCGGGAGAAGTCCTGGGGGCGGATATGGGAGGAGGTGATTAGGGACTAGAGAGCAAGAGGTCTTGGGAGGAACGAAGACGGCGATTAGGTAGGTATTTTGAGATGAGGCTAGTGATGTAGCTGGGGGCAGAGTTGTGGATGGCTTTGTAACTTATTGTAAGTATTTTGAATTTAATACGTTGGGTGAGTGGCAGCCAATGGAGGGATTGGCAGAGAGGGGTAGCAGACACTGAGCGGTTTGTAAGGTGGATGAATGTGGCAGCAGCATTCATGATGGACTGAAGGGGGGATAGTCTATTTAAAGGTAAGCCAATGAGGAGGGAGTTGCAGTAGTCACGGCGAGAGATAACCATGGAGTGAATCAGGAGAGCTTTGTGGTTTCATTAGTTAGAAAGGGACGTAGTTTAGAGATGTTGCGGAGGTTGAGGCGGCAAGCTTTGGAAAGTGATTGGATGTGGGGCCAGGATAACACCTAGCACCCTGACATGTGGAGCTGGGTGGATGGTTGTGCCATTGCTCTTGACAGATAAATCAGTTGAAGAGGCACGTGGGGGAGGAAATAGTATAAGCTTGGTTTTGGACAAGTTGAGTTTGAGTTTGAGGAAGTGGTGTGACATCCAGACAGATATGTCTGTTAGTAAGTTAGTGATGCGTGAGGAGACTGATGGAGTGAGTTGAGGGTTGGAGAGATAGATTTAGGTGTCATCAGCGTAGAACTGATATTGAAAGGCATGAGAGGCTATCAGCTGACCCAGGAAAGAGGTGTAGATTGAAAATAAGAGCTGTCCAAGAACAGAACCTTGGGGTACCCCGACGGAGAAGGGAAGAGGAGAGGAGGAAGTAGAATTGTAAGTGACACTGAAGGTGCGTTAGGATAGGTAGGATGAGAGCCACTGAAGAGCACAGTCATGGAGACCAAGAGAGTAATGTTTTTTGAGGAGGAGGGGGTGGTCAACCGTGTCAAAGGCAGCTGAAAGGTCCAGAATTAGGAGTACAGAATAGTGTCCACTGGTTTTGCAGTTAGTAGGTCATTTGTGAGTTTTAAAAGAGCAGTTTCTGTGGAGTGTTAAGGACAAAATCCCGATTGAAGGGGATGAAGAAGGTTATTTTTAATGAGGTGGTCACTCAGCTGGTTGTAAACCAGGTGTTCAAGGAGTTTAGAGGAAAAGGGGAGCAAGGAGATAGGGCGTAGATTGTTAAGATTGGTAGGGTCCAAGGATGGCTTTTTAAGTATGGGGGGTGACCAATGCATGTTTTAGAGCATTGGGGAAGATGCCAGAGGTGAGGGAGAGATTGAAGATGTGGGTTAGAGAGTATAGGATAGAGTCAGAGGGCGACCGTAGTATTTGAGAGGGAATAGGGTCCAGGGGACAGGTGGTTAGGTGGGCGTTAGAAAGGAGTTTAGCAACTTTGTCTGTAGTAGCAGGTTTGAATAAGGGGAGTGTCAATTTTACCTGTTGACACGGGGGGGATACCTATAGAGTGGAGATTTCATTCCGGATTGTATCTCAAACCATCAAACAAATTTTATTATTACACAAAGATAACCCGAGTAAAAACAAAATGCAGTTTTTAAATGATGGTTTCATTTATTAAGGCAAAAAAACTGTCCAAACCTGCCTGGCTTTATGTGAAAAATTAACTGCCCCCTAAACCTAATAACTGGTTGTGCCACCTTTGGTGGCAAAAACTGCAATCAAGCATTTGCGATAACTGGCAATGAGTCTTTCACATTGCTGTGGAGCAATTTTGGCCCACTCTTCTTTGCAGAATTGTTTTAATTCAGCCACATTGGAGGGTTTTCTAGCATGAACGGCCTGTGTATGGTCATGATACAGCATCTCAATTGGATTTGAGTCCAGGCTTTGACTAGGCCACTCCAAAACCTACATTTTGCTTTGTTTGAACCATTTGGAGAGGGACTTGCTGTTGTGTTTCGGATTATTGTCCTGCTGCATAACCCAAGTGTACTTGAACTTGAGGTCACGAACTGATGGTCAGACATTCTCCTTTAGGATTTTCTGGTAGAGCTCAGAATTCATAGTTCCATCAATTATGGTAAGTCGTCCAGGTCCTGAAGCTGCAAAGCAGCCCAGACCACCACGCTACCACCACCATGTCTGACTGTTGATATGATGTTCTTGTTAGTTATGAAATGCTGTATTAGTTTTATGCCAGATGTAATGGGACGCACACTCAAAAAAGTAAAATTGTTGTCTCATCAGTCCACAGAATATATGCCTAAAAGTCTTGGGGATAATCAAGATGTTTTTTGGTGAATGTGAGATGAGCCTTTGTGTTCTTCGTGGTCAGCAGTGGCTTTGGCCTTGGAACTCTCCCATGGATGCCATTTTTGCCCAGTTTCTTTCTTGCTGTTGAATCTTGAACACTGATCTTACCTGAGGCAAGTGAGGCCTGCAGTTATTTAGATGTTGTTCGTTCTTTTATGACCTCCTGAATGAGTCATCGTTATGCTCTTGGAGTAATTTTTGTAGGCCGGACACTCCTGGGAAGGCTCACCACTGTTCCAAGTTATCTCCATTTGTGGATAATGGCTCACCCTGTGGTTTGCTCAAGTTCCAAAGCCTTAGAAATGGCTTTGAAACCCTTCCTAGACAAATACATGTATATCACTTTGTTTCTAATCTATTATTTTAGTCTTTTTGTGATCTGCTTCACTTTGTCAGACAGCTTCTATTTATGTGATTTCTTGATTCAACAGGTTTGGCAGTAATCAGGCCTGGGTGTGGCAAGTGAAATTTAACTCAGCTTTCCAAAAAATTGGCTAATCACAGTTCATTCATGATTCAGCATGGGAGGGGGCAATTACTTTTTCACATAGGGCTAGGCAGGTTTCAACAGCTTTTTTCCTTTAATAAATGAGATAATAATTTAAAAACTGCATCTTGGATTTACTTGGGTTATCTTTGTGTAATATTGAAATTGATTTGATGATCTGAATCATTTAAGTGTGAGAAATATGAAAAAAAAAATCAGGAAGGGGGCAAATACTTTTTTACACAACTGTATTTGCAAATGTGTGCAGACTAAACCTCTGGTTTAACGCATATTGTTAAACAGGTCAATTCGGTTGGTCGCTGGATGGTTGGTAAGTTTGAGGTTGGAAATCTCTTTGTATTTGTTTGACATACGTCACCCTTCCTGTGCTCCTTGCAGTAAAGACCAGTTATAGGCGAGGGCAGTGGCCGCTTGTTTGTATTTTGATTATATTGGTCAGGCAACGCACTGACACCTTTGCTGCCATGCTGCTGGGTGTTCAGTGTGCCCCTGTACCTAGCTGCATTCACACTACAGCGTTTTGAATCATGGGCAGTTCTGCCGCGGATCTGGCCACGATTTGACAGCGCTGATGTGTGAATGACAAAACATGGAACTTGCATTTGAGATGCCATTCATTTGAATGTCATCTCAAATCGCGGTGCGGGTCTGCCGCGATTTTCACGCAATAAAATGTGCTGCAATCGCAGCAACCCGCATCACGGGACGCATGCCGCCTCAAAGTAGCTCCTGGACTATTTTTGGGCGACATGCGTCCCGCGATGAGGGTTGCCGCGATTGCAGCGCGTTTTACCACGCGTCAGTGGCAGAAAACCCGCACCGAGATTTGAAGTGTCATTCAAATGAATGGCATCTCAAATGTTTCGTCATTCACACATCAGCGCTAACAAATCGCGTGCAGATCCGCGGCAGGTCTGCCCACGATTCAAAATGCTGTACTGTGAATGCAGCCTTAAGGAGTGGTGGGCTTTTCCAGGCTCACCTGCCCTCTATCTAGCAATTAAAATGCATGCGCTTCCATTGTGGAGACTCTCAGAAGTTATGCCACGTAGACACGATCGGACATTCAGACAACAAAATCCTGGATTTATTTCTGACGGATGTTGGCTCAAACTTGTCTTGCATACACACGGTCACACAAATGTTGTCGGAAATTCTGAACGTCAAGAACGCGGTGACGTACAACGAGCCGAGAAAAATTAAGTTCAATAGCCAGTACACACGATCGGATTTACAACAACGGATTTTGTTGTCGGAAAATTTGAGAACCAGCTCTCAAATTTTTATTGTCGGAAATTCCAACAACAAATGTCTGATGGAGCCAATTTCCGACAACAAGCTCACATCGAACATTTGTTGTCAGAAATTCCGACTGTGTGTAGGCGGCATTAGAGTTAGGACTACAGAAAACAGGGTTCCTTGATGGGGCCTGTAGCTCATGCATGTATTTGCAAATGTGTGCAGACTAAACCCCTGTTTTTAACGCATATTGTTAGACAGGTCAATTCGGTTGGTCGCTGGCTGGTTGGTAAGTTTGAGCTTGGAAATATCTTTGTATTTGTTTGACATAAGTCGCCCCTTCCAGTGCTCCTTGCTGCAAAGACTAGTGAAAGGTGGGGGCAATGGCCACTTGTTTGTGAATTGCAAATGGAACCATTCACAAGTGGGAAGGGGGCCATATAGCTGGCCACACAGCTAGATTTTCGTCTAAATGTATATAGAAAAACTGTATGTAGCACGGCCCCCTTGGGGACTGCTTGGATTTACCTGCTCATCTGCATCGCCATGACCCTGTGAACATTCCAACCCACCTGACACTCTGGGTTCAGACATCCTCGCAACACCTTTGAGTAATAAGACAGCACTCAATATGTTTATAGTATATTAACGTTTACTGGAACGCTTCAGATAAGATATAGTTGTACAAGAGAGGTAATGGTTCAACTGAGCTTTGGATAACAACACCAGCTCAGTAGAATGATTTCCCCAGTAAAACAGTTAAGACAGTTGGAAACCATAGGATACTATATATACATATGTACAATGAAATATCACTTGAAAATAACCTAAAAGGATAAGCAAAGTTAAGCATAAATTCTGCCAATACTTCTAGACAGAGAAACACAGGCCGGCCTGTTCAACATTTTTCCTAATGTGAAATGAAGCTAAACAAGGATGGTATAAGGGCCCTTTAAGTAGCAATGACAGAATGTCCCCGTTGTAATCTGATGGTCTTCACCGGCAGTCAGAGCTTATTAACTGTATCCAATAAGGTGTAGTAACAGAGTGGTAGTATATCTTACTGCAGCTAAAGATGCCTATGTACATTGTTCGAATAGAAGTGCAGTGAAGTGTTCCCAAAGTAAAGCTGTCTGAACAAAGTGTCCCAGTAAAACAACCAAGGAAATACTTGCAAAGGTGGGCAATTGCCCTCTCACCAATGACCGGGCCGATCAAGCGCCTTCCAGAAAGCGACTCCCGAATAGACGTCCTGACTGCGGACCCGCTTGCGATGATCACCCGAATCCAGAACACGAAGCGTGGGTTGCTGTATGGTCAAGTTGTTGCTGGTCAGATGTCCAATGAACAGCAGGCAGCGCTGAACCCCTTCTTGGTCGGGCTGGAATGTTGTACACCCGTGTGGTAGGCCACAATCTCACTCTCCCTGCATGGGGAGATCCATCACACATGAGCCCCGGGAAGAAGAGAGCCTGGGGCGGGTCTCTGGTTTCTTTTATAGACATTCCCAGCAATCTCCCTGATGGTAGCAAAGATCCTTGGGATATGTGATCTGGGCATATAACCATGCAGAGGAATAGCCGTCTGGTGGAACCATCAATCCCACAATCCCTTTGGTTGGGCTCACAAATATGATGTCAGTTTAGTAACACCAGCACTAGAGGGATAATATAATATACAGATAGGGCAGGGAATAACTGTTCATTGCAATTGTAGTCAATATTGCTACAAGTATGTCAGAATATTCTTTCTTGTCATCAATATACAGTGGGGACGGAAAGTATTCAGACCCCCTTAAATCTTTCACTCTTTTTGTTATATTGCAGCCATTTGCTAAAATCATTTAAGTTCATTTTTTTTCCTCATTAATGTACACACAGCACCCCATATTGACAGAAAAAACAAAATTGTTGACATTTTTGCAGATTTATTAAAAAAGAAAAACTGAAATATGACATGGTCCTAAGTATTCAGACCCTTTGCTCAGTATTTAGGAGAAGCACCGTTTTGATCTAATACAGCCATGAGTCTTTTTGGGACAGATTCAACAAGTTTTTCACACCTGGATTTGGGGATCCTCTGCCATTCCTCCTTGCAGATCCTCTCCAGTTCTGTCAGCTTGGATGATAAACGTTGGTGGACAGCCAATTTTAGGTCTCTCCATAGATGCTCAATTGGGTTTAAGTCAGGGCTCTGGCTGGGCCATTCAAGAACAGTCACGGAGTTGTTGTAAAGCCACTCCTTCGTTATTTTAGCTGTGTGCTTAGCGTCATTGTCTTGTTGGAAAGTAAACCTTCGGCCCAGTCTCAGGTCCTGAGTACTCTGGAGAAGGTTTTCATCCAGGATATCCCTGTACTTGGCCGCATTCATCTTTCCCTCGATTGCAACCAGTCATCCTGTCCCTGCAGCTGAAAAACACCCCCACAGCATGATGCTACCACCACTATGCTTCACTGTTGGGACTGTATTGGACAGGTGATGAGCAGCGCCTGGTTTTCTCCACACATACCACTTAGAATTAAGGCCAAAAAGTTCTATCTTGGTCTCATCAGACCAGAGAATCTTATTTCTCACCATCTTGGAGTCCTTCAGGTGTTTTTTAGCAAACTCCATGTGGGCTTTCATGTGTCTTGCACTGAGGAGAGGCTTCCATCGGGTCACTCTGCCATAAAGCCCCGACTGGTGGAGGGCTGCAGTGATGGTTGACTTTCTACAACTTTCTCCCATTTACCGACTGCATCTCTGGAGCTCAGCCACAGTGATCTTTGGGTTCTTCTTTACATCTCTCACCAAGGCTCTTCTCCCCTGATAGCTCAGTTTGGCCGGACGGCCAGCTCTAGGAAGGGTTCTGGTCGTCCCAAACGTCTTCCATTTAAGGATTATGGAGGCCACTGTGCTCTTAGGAAACTTAAGTGCAGCAGAATTTTTTTGTAACCTTGGCCAGATCTGTGCCTTGCCACAATTCTGTCTCTGAGCTCTTCAGGCAGTTCCTTTGACCTCATGATTCTCATTTGCTCTGACATGCACTGTGAGCTGTAAGGTCTTATATAGACAGGTGTGTGGCTTTCCTAATCAAGTCCAATCGGTATAATCAAACACAGCAAGACTCAAATGAAGGTGTAGAACCATCTCAGGGATGATCAGAAGAAATGGACAGCACCTGAGTTAAATATATGAGTGTCACAGCAAAGGGTCTGAATACTTAGGACCATGTGATATTTAAGTTTTTCTTTTTTAATAAATCTGAAAAAATGTCAACAATTGTGTGTTTTTCTGTCAATATTGGGTGCTGTGTGTACATTAACCACTTAACAACCACTTAACAACTGGCCCATAGCCGAATGACGGCTACAGGGCGGTTGCTTAACCCCGGGAGGGCGTACTATGATGTCCTCCCAGAATTCCACACTTGCGCGTCCCCTGGGGCGTGCACCCGAGAACATCCGTGACCGCCGGGTACAGAGGACCCGGCGCATCACGGATCACTGATCGTGGCCGTTTACCATGTGATCGCTCCGTCAAATGACAGACGATCACTTGTAAACAAACCGGCGTCATGATGACGCCAGTTCCTCTGTCCCCTTTGTGTACCGATCGGTACAGTGTGAGAGGAGAGGGGGAGAGAGCGGATGGCAGCATCGCTGTGGGCTGCATCTGCAGTGCCCACAGCGCTGCTCTGTGACACAGAGCCACAATCCATCCATCCATGCTCAGCCATCCCTCCATGCTCAGAAATACCCTGTGCAATACTCTGCAATACCCTGTGCAATACTCTGCAATATCCTGTGCAATACTCTGCAATACCCTGTGCAATACTCTGCAATACCCTGTGCAATACTCTGCAATATCCTGTGCAATACCCTGTGCAATACTCTGCAATATCCTGTGCAATAGTCTGCAATACCCTGTGCAATACTCTGCAATACCCTGTGCAATACTCTGCAATATCCTATGCAATACTCTGCAATACCCTGTGCAATACTCTGCAATACCCTGTGCAATACCCTGTGCAATATTCTGCAATACCCTGTGCAATACTCAGCAATACCCTGTGCAATAGCATGCAATACTCTGCAATAGCCTGCAATATTCTGCAATAGCCTGCAATACCCTGCAATGCTCTGGAATACCCTGCAATACTCTGCAATACCCTGCAATACCCTGCAATACCCTGCAATACTCCGCAATACCCCACAATACTCTGCCATACCCAGCCATACTCTGCCATACCCAGCCATACCCGGCGATACCCTGCAATACCCTGCCAATACTCAGCCATACCCAGCCATACGCAGCCATGCTCAGCCATACTCGGCCTCTGTATGTGGCCAGGCTGTGGAAGTCTCACACATGTGGTATCGCCGTACTCAGGAGGAGGAGGAGAATCTATTTTGGGGTGTCATTTGTGGTATGTACATGCTATGTGTTACATATATTGTATAAATGGACAACTTTGTGTTAAAAAAAATAAAAAAGCGTTTTAACCACTTCCTGCCCGCCGTCATATGACGTCCTTGACTTTGTGCGGGGATATCTGAATCATGCCTGCAGCTACAGGCATCATTCAGATATCAGCTTTTTCAGCCGGCGATTTTTTTTTATTATTTCAGGCTTCCCAGCCTAGAGGTGAGATGTGGGGTCTTGTTGACCCCATATGTCACTGTAAAGAGGACCTGCCATGCCATATTCCTATTACAAGGGATGTTTACATCCCTTGTAATAGGAATAAAAGTGATCAAAAAATAATTTTTTTGGAAAAAAGCGTCAAACTAAAATAAAGTAAAATGAACAATAAAAAAAAAAAAAAAATTTAAAGCGCCCCTGTCCCTGTGTGCTTGCATGCAGAAGGGAACGCATACGTAAGTCCCGCCCACATATGAAAACGGTGTTCAAACCACACATGTGAGGTATCGATGCGATCGGTAGAGCGAGAGCAATAATTTTGGCCCTAGACCTCCTCTGTAACTCAAAACATGTAACCAGTAAAAAATTTTAAAGCGTCACCTATGGGTATTTTTAAGTAGCGAAGTTTGGCGACATTCCACGAGCATGTGCAATTTTGAAGGGTGACATGTTAGGTATCTATTTACTCGGCGTAACTTCATCTTTCACATTATGCAAAAACATTGTACTAACTTTACTGGTCTTTTTTTAAAGCACAAAAAAAACACGTTTGAAAAATTGCTGCGCAAATACCGTGTGAGATGAAAAGTTGCAACGACCGCCATTGTATTTTCTAGGGTCTTTGCTAAAAAAACATATATAATGTTTTGGGGTTCTATGTAATTTTCTAGCAAATAAATGATGATTTTTACATGTAGGAGAGAAATGTCATAATTGGCCTGGGTTCTCCAGAACGCCTGAAGGTGCTCCCTGCATTTTGGGCCTCTGTATGTGGCCATGATGTGTAAAAGTCTCACACATGTGGTATCGCCGTACTCGGGAGCAATAGCAGAATGTGTTTTGGGGTGTAATTTGTTGTATGCATATGCGGTGTGTGAGAAATAACCTGCTAATATGACAATTTTGTGGAAAAAAAAAAGAAAAAAAAATCTTGATTTTGCAAAGAATTGTGGGAAAAAATTACAACTTCAAAAAACTCACCATGCATCTTTCTAAATACCTTGGAATGTCTTCTTTCCAAAAAGGGGTCATTTAGGAGGTATTTGTACTTTTCTGGCATGTTAGGGTCTCAAGAAATGAGATAGGCCGTCAGTAATTCAGGTGTGATCAATTTTCAGATATTGGCACCATAGCTTTTGGACTAACTTTCACAAAGATCAAATAATATACACCAATTTGTACTTATTTTTACCAAAGATATGTAGCAGTATAAATTTTGGCCAAAATTTATGAAGAAAAATTACTAATTTGCAAAAATTTTATAACAGAAACAAAGAAAAATTCATTTTTTTACCGACTTTTTGGTCTTTTTTCTTTTATAGTGCAAAAAATAAAAAACCCAGCGGTGATTAAATACCACCAAAAGAAAGCTCTATTTGTGTGAAAAAAAGGACAAAAATGTCATATAGGTACAGTGTTGCATGACTGAGTAATTGTCATTCAAAATGTGAGAGCACCGAAATCTGAAAATTGGTCTGGTTATTAAGGGGGTTTAAGTGCCCAGTGGTCAAGTGGTTAAGGAGGAAAAAAAATGAACTTAAATGATTTTAGCAAATGGCTGCAATATAACAAAGAGTGAAAACTTTAAGGGGGTCTGAATACTTTCTGTGCTCACTGTAACAAAGAGTGAAAAAGTTAAGGGGGTCTGAATACTTTCCGTCCCCACTGTATATAGTTATCGGAGATAAATGTGGCTTTGACTGTTCAGTTATTTTTTAAAAGAATAATTCTCTCAAGCAAAGAAACCCATTTTTACTCTTATACAATATAATAATTACTTTAAGTAATTGTGATTTACTGTTCATCTAATATATCAATGACTAAATATATATATATATATATATATATATATATATATATATATATATATATATATATATATATATATATATATATATATATAGCAGCTGTGCTAACTATGGACCACTTCAAAATATTGTAATTAGGTTCTTGTTACGGGGAAATATATTCATATTGTATTTCTCTGGTTTGAATGTAGCCCTAGGATAAAATTCACCAGCTCAGGGATGAGAACTACAGTATTTAGCTTAGAGAAATCAAGCAGAGAAAATGTGGTGTAATTTACATGATTATTTTATTACACAGCAAAGGAAAAAATATTAATACTCAAATTCATCTCTGCCTATTTTCCAGCTTAACTAAAGCATTATTATGTAAGGGTGTGTCCATTTGCCTGTCCAATATTGAATTGAAAAACCATAATTATGCTCCCTTTTAAAACATTAAAGCAGTATTAAACCCAAAAGCAAACATTTGTTATTATTGCAGCTTACCAATTCTTACATGTGATGGCTGCATTAGTTTGTGTTTTTAGGCTTTCTTTCCTTTATTTTCACCTGGTGATCTGGCCAGTAAGTTTGTTGTTTTTCAACAAAATAAGCTGTCCTGCAGATCCCTCATTTAGAGGATTGAGACAAACAATTTACTACTGTGAAAACTTTATCCCAAAAGGAAGAAAAAAAAAAAACAGTTTTTTACTGCTTAGAAATTGTTAGTTAGAGTTCAGCTTCAATTTGTTTAGTGTATCTAAATTTACTAATACATCCAATGCTTTCCTGCCCCCAGATTAACAATGCTGCTGTCCAAAGGTGCCTCTGTGCTCTTTCATCCAGAGTGGGGGCACTCTAATACAGTAGGTGTGTTACTACTGGCCATATCACCAGGTGAAGACAGAGTGTAAAAAAGCCCAAGTAAAGAAGAAAACTAATGCAGCCACCATCCAATGATTAGTAAGGTGCAACACATTATTTTTTAGGTTTTGGATTTAATACCTCTTTAAGGGACTGCAAAGAGATGGGAAAAGAAAAACATTGCAAGCAATAATAACCTCTCAATCAGGGGCATTGCTAGGTGGCAAAAAGACCGGGGGCTTCAGCCCGAAGTCCAAGCCCAGCACCGGGGGAGGGAGGTGGCGCAGGGGTTTTTGGCTGCGCGGTGGAGTTGTGTGGCGGGGGGTAAGCTCACTTGCTGGTTGCTGCCTGGCTTACCAGTGCCCATCAATGCTGACCACTAAACTCACCTACCTGACACACTGGCCTACCTGACCCAAACTGATCATTACACTAACCTACCTGACATACATACACTGACCTACCTGACATACATACACTGACCTATACTGATCTACCTGACATACACTGACCTACCTGACAGACATACACTGACCTACCTGACAGACATACACTGACCTACCTGACATACATACACTGACCTACCTGACATACACTGACCTACCTGACATACATACACTGACCTACCTGACCAGGAGACAGACTTCATGTGTCCTGCAGCTCAGCCGTAGTGTGCGGTGTGCGGTGCACCCATCATCATCATCACAGCAGGCAGACAGAGACAGAGCCAGAGGAGGAGAGGAGAGCTGCCTGCCCGAGCGCCGAGCGGGGACCTCATAGTGGCGTGGCGCGGCCACATTGTAATTCTCACCTTCTGGAGCCTGTAGTGCCTATGATAGACGTCACACGTCCCACGGTCCCGGCATTGGACCAGTGGTGATGTCCATCATAGGTGCTGCAGGCTCCAGAAGGCGGGACCTTCTATGTCACTCGGCCGCGCTCGGCTGCACTTGGGATCAGATCGGTCCCCACTCGGTGGAGGCGCTCGGGCTAATAATAGAATCGCGCATGCCCGAGACCCGGGGCTTTTTGGGGACCCACTCGGGGCTCCAGCCCCCCTCAGCCCCCCTCCCGACGCCACTGCTCTCAATATTTATTCATGCTATAACAGCTTTGTCTTTAACAGTAGCAGTCCATAAAACTTTTGAAAATGTGCACACACCCATGTTGAAACCATTCCACATTTTCACAGCTCTCTTACTGTGAAGAAGCCTTTCCATATTTGGAGATGAAATCTCTTTTCCTCCTAGTCCTCTGTGATAACCTTAAATTGAATAACTCTACAACACTATATGGACCACTTATGTATTTATACATGTTGATTATATACCCCTTTAATCTCCTCTTCTCAAGAGAGAAGCTAATCTTTCCTCCTAGCTAAGCTCCTCCATGGCTCTTATCCATTTGGTTGCCCTTCACTGCACTTTCTCCAGTTCCCCAAATTATGCCAGGTTGCGCTGTTTTTTAAACTAGGCTTAGGCTATTTACCACCTAATCTTGAAGTGAAAAACCTAAATATTTATTATATTGCAGATTCTTCTTTTAGGTTTTTCACCTGTTGATCCAGCCAATAAGCTTCCAGTCAAAGCCAAGTACCCGCCACCCCTCCAAAAAAAAAACAGTGTAAAAAAGTTGAAGAGGAGAGGGGGGAGGATACAGATAAGTGGAACTTCCCTTTAGGGGTGAAGTTCTACTTTAATAAGCGTTCCATGCTTCCATGGGGCAATAACTATTACCAGTAAAATTGACCTGGCTACCAACCTGTCAGAGGCTGTTGAGATAATAATAATAACATTACACATAAGAGCATTTATTAGCTACTAAATGTGACTCTCTATCTGTATTTGATCACCAATGGAGCCCATGGCGCACATGGCTTGGAGCATATTGTGTACCCTGTTTTCTTAATAACATATACTGACATACAATGCATTCTTGTACTGTGCACTGCTTTTTCTGGAACCGTTCTAGAAGTTTGTAATTTTTTTGCTACTTATCATGCCCTGTGAGGCATCTCTGTATGCTTGCTTTTCTATAGCCATGTTCCTGTTTTTTTTTTTCATCAACATCCCTGTTAATACAAACACTGCTGCTATTTCTAAACTTCTTACCACCTCATTAAGCATAACCTTCTTGATCCCCTTCAGTTTGGATTTCGCCCTCAATACTTCACAGAAACTGCTCTTCTAACACTCCCAAATGACTTACTAACAGCAAAAACCAATAGACACTATTCTGTCCTCCAACTTCTGGACCATTCGGGTGCCTTTGATGTGGTTGACCACCCCCTCCTCCTCAATAAACTCTACTCTCTTAGTCTCCGTGACTGTGCTCTTCACTGGCTTTCATCCTACCTATCCCACCGCACCTTCAGTGTCACTTACAATTCTACTTCCTCCTCTCCTCTTCCTTTCTCCGTCGGGGTCCCCCAAGGTTCTGTTCTTGGACCTCTCCTATTTTCAATCTACAACTCCTCCCTGGGTCAGCAGATAGCCTCCCATAGCTTCCAATATCATCTCTACGCTGATGACACCCAAATCTATCTCTCCACCTCTCAGCTCACGCCATCAGTCTCCTCACGCATCACTAACTTACTAACAGACATATCTGTCTGGATGTCACACCACTTCCTCAAACTCAACTTGTCCAAAACTGAGCTCATAATATTTCCTCCCCCACGTGCCTCTTTCCCTGACTTCTCTGTCAAGAGTAGGGATGAGCCGAACACCCCCTGGTTCCGTTCGCACCAGAACCTGCGAACGGACTGAAAATTTGCACGAACGTTAGAACCCCATTGAAGTCTATGGGACTCGAACGTTCGAAATCAAAAGTGCTCATTTTAAAGGCTAATTTGCATGGTATTGTCCTAAAAAGAGTTTGGGGACCCGGGTCCTGCCCCAGGGGACATGTGTTAATGCAAAAAAACTTTTTAAAATGTCAGTTTTTTCGGGAGCAGTGATTTTAATGATGCTTAAAGTAAAAAAAAAAAGTGAAATATTCCTTTAAATATCGTACCTGGGGGGTGTCTATAGTATGCCTGTAAAGTGGCGCATGTTTCTCGTGCTTAGAACAGTCCCTGCACAAAATGTCATTTTGGAAAAAAAGTAATTTAAAACTGCTTGCGGGTTTAATGTAATGTCGGGTCCTGGCAATATGGATGAAAATCAGTGAGACAAACGGCATGGGTACCCCCCCAGTCCATTACCAGGCCCTTTGGGTCTTGTATGGATATTAAGGGGAACCCCGCACCCAAATTAAAAAAAGGAAAGGTGTGGGGCCACCAGGCCCTATATACTCTGAACAGCAGTATACAGGCAGTGCAAACAAGACAGGGACTGTAGGTTTGTTGTTAAGTAGAATCTGTTTGTTATTTTGAACGGGTACATTTTTAACGTGTTTAGCTCCAGCCAAAAAATCTTTTTTAAGCTTTTTGGAAAACATAGGGAAGGGTTATCACCCCTGTGACATTTGTTTTGCTGTCTGTGTTCCTCTTCAGAAGATTTCACCTCACTTTTTTGTCCCAATGACAAATGTTTTTTGAAAATTTGGGTTTTTTTGTGAAACAAGGATTGGTGATAAAGCATCAGTGGAAAGGAGAAATGTTTTTCCCATATTAACTCTTACAGGAGAGAATTTCCCTTCCTAGTGGTAGATTTCATCTCACTTCCTGTTGTCTCCTTCCGTTTGCAATTAGGAGTCGTTTGTAAGTTGGATGTTTGAAAGTAGGGGCCTGCCCTATATACTCAGCAGAAATTTGGGCCTTAGGTGTTGTTGTGGCCACAACACTGTAAGCCCTCACAGGGCCCTGCTGTGAAATATTAGATCAAGAATTGTAATTACATGCCCCTGTTGAACAAGGGCAGAAAAATTGGGCCTTTGGTGGTGGTGGTGCTGGTGCCACAACACTGTAAGTCCTCACTCGCTCTTGGTGGGCGCAGAAATGGGCCCTGCTGTGAAATATTAGATCAAGAATTGTAATTACATGCCCCTGTTGAACAGGGGCTGAAAAATTGGGCCTTTGGTGGTGGTGGTGCTGGTGCCACAACACTGCAACCCCTCACAGATACTCTAGTTGGAACGCAGGAATGAGCCCTGCTGCAAAGTATTGCATCAAAAATTGTAATTACATGCCCCTGTTAAACAGGGGCTGAAAAATGAGGCCTTAGTCACTGATGCTGGTGCCACAACACTGCAACTCCTCACAGATACTCTAGTTGGAACGCAGGAATGAGCCCTGCTGCAAAGTATTGCATCAAGAATTGTAATTACACGCCCCTGTTAAACAGGGGCTGAAAAATTGGGCCTTAGGCACTGGTGACAGCACCCAGAACCAAAAATGTTCTTACAAGCTATCAGTGTGATTATTGAGGAGGAAGAGGATAATTACTCAGGATAGTCACTCAGCATCAGCATAGGCAGTCTTTGAAGGGATCTGAGATTTAAAAAAAAATTATTATTCGGTTACATCAGCATCAGGTGCTTGGTAGCTGGTGGTGATCCAAGACTGATTCATTTTTATGAAGGTCAGTCGATCGACCGAGTCGGTGGACAGACGCACCCTGCGATCAGTTACAGAGCCTCCAGCAGCACTGAATGTGCGTTCTGAAAGAACGCTGGATGCAGGACAGGCCAGTAGCTCAATTGCATACTGTGCAAGCTCTGGCCAGTGATCCACCCTCAAGACCCAGTAACCCAGAGGATTTTCGGTGGGAAAGGTGTCCAAGTCAGATCTTGCCCCTAGGTATTCCTGCACCATGTAAAACAGACGCTGGCGATGGTTGCTGGAACCGATCATACCTTGGGGCTGCGGACTAAAAATTGTCTGAACGCATCGGTCAGACAGCCACCTTCTCCACCGCTCCTTCTTTGACTGACCGAAGCCTCAGCAACATGTTGTCCAGAAACAGGAATTTGTAACCTCCCAGTCTTTGGGAACGCGTTGCACAAACCTTTCTGCAATGCCTCCCGAAGATGTTTCATCCTCTGCTCCCTCTGCGACGGCAAGATAAGGTCCGCAACCTTACCCTTGTAACGTGGATCAAGGAGGGTTGCCAGCCAGTATTGGTCCTTCTCCTTGATACCACGAATACGAGGATCCTTACGCAGGCTTTGCAGGATCAGGGAGGCCATGCAGCGTAGGTTTGCTGAGGCATTCGGTCCGGAGTCCTCTGGGTCTCTAAGGATGACATGGTCCGCAGCCACCTCCTTCCAGCCACGTACAAGTCCATGTGTTTCTTGGGACTGATCTCTTAAAGACTGCTGCTGATGCTGAGTGCCAGGCTCCATCTCCATACTGACACAATCCTCCTCCTCCTCCTCCTCTTCCTGTGTGATCGGCGGGCATGCAGGAACACTGTCTGGATAAAGGGGGCCTTGAGAGCTAAGGAAGTCCTCCTCTTCCTGCCTCTGTTCTGCCTCAAGTGCCCTGTCCATTATTCCACTCAGCGTGTGCTCCAACAGGTGGACAAGGGGGACAGTGTCACCGATGCATGCACTGTCACTGCTCACCATCCTCGTGGCCTCCTCAAATGGTGACAGGACAGTGCATGCATCTCTGATCATGGCCCACTGGCGTGGGGAAAAAACCAAGCTCCCCTGACCCTGTCCTGGTGCCATAGTCGCACAGGTACTCATTGATGGCCCTCTGCTGCGTGTGCAGCCGCTGCAGCATGGCCAACGTTGAGTTCCACCTGGTGGGCATGTCACAGATTAGGCGGTTCTTGGGCAGGTTAAACTCCTTTTGGAGGTCCACCAGCCGAGCACTGGCATTATATCACCGGCGGAAATGCACACAGACTTTCCTGGCCTGCCTCAGGACATCCTGTAAGCCCGGGTACCTGCCCAAGAACCGCTGCACCACCAAGTTAAGGACGTGAGCCAAACAGGGCACATGGGTCATTTGTCCCTGTCGGAGGGCAGAGAGGAGGTTGGTGCCATTGTCGCAAACCACCATTCCTGCCTTAAGTTGGCGTCAACCACCTCTGAACCTGCCCCTGCAGAGCTGACAGAACCTCTGCCCCAGTGTGGCTCCTGTCCCCCGAGCACACCAGCTCAAGCACCGCATGGCATCTTTTGGCCTGCGTACATGCGTAGCCCCTTGAACGCCTACGGAGCACCGCTGGTTCCGAGGACAAAGCACAGGAAGAGGCCATGGAGGAAGAAGAAGAGGAGGGGGTGGAGGAAAGAGGTGTGTCACAATCATTAGTAGTGACATTTTGGAGGCGTGGTGGCGGAACAACCTCCAACACTACTGCACCTTGTCCTGCATCCTTCCCAACTGCCAGCAGAGTCACCCAATGCTCCGTGAAACTTAGGTAACGTCCCTGTCCATGCCTGCTGGACCATGAGTCAGCAGTAATATGCACCTTACCGCTGACTGCCCTGTCCAGCGAGGCATGGACATTGCCTTCCACATGCCGGTAGAGAGCTGGAATCGCCTTCCGTGAGAAAAAGTGGCGTTTGGGTACCTGCCACTGAGGAACCGCACATTCCACAAACTCACGGAAGGGGGCAGAGTCTACCAACTGAAAAGGCAGCAGTTGAAGCACTAGCAATTTTGCCAAGCTAGCATTCAACCGCTGGGCATGTGGATGGCTGGGAGCAAACTTCTTTTGACGGTACAGCAGCTGGGGCAGGGAAATTTGCCTGGTACAGTCTGACGTCGGTGTACCGAAAGCAGATTGCCCACAAGTACTTGGCTGTGACACACCTAATTCTACACCTTCATTCCTCTCAGAGAGGACTGAAGGTATAGTGGGGTTGGAGATTTCAGCTGATGAGGAGCAAGGAGAGGTCCTCTTTGTTCTTTGGTGTGGGTCTTTTAGATACGCTTGCCAACGAACTGCATGGCAGGTCAACATATGTCTGGTCAAGCATGTGGTACCCAAGCGGGAGATGTTTTGGCCACGCGAGATACGCTTGAGACATATGTTGCAAATAGCAGCAGTGCGATCTGATGCACTCGTCTCAAAAAAGGCCCACACCAAAGAACTTTAAATAACGCGCAGAGACTGCAGCGCCCTGCACATGCGGAGCTTTGGGGTGTGATGCAGTCAGTGTGCTGCCCTTAGGCTGGCCCCTGGAGGGCATCCTGCCTTGTTGATGTGCTGCCTCCTCCTCCTCCTCCTCTCTCCTATCAGGCACCCACGTTGAGTCAGTGACCTCATCATCCCCTCCCTCCTCATCACTGGAGCAAACCTGGCAGTATGCTGCAGCAGGGGGAGCATGACTGTCAGATTGCTGTCCTTTTTGGGCACCCCCTCTGTCTGTGCTCACGTTACTGCCTTCATCTAGCTCAGTATCATCATCAGAGCCTTCCAAACACTGGGCATCCTCCTGGAGCATGTACCCAACACTGTGGTCAAACAGTTCGAGGGACTCCTCAGGAGGACATGGTGGGGCTAGGGAAGGAGTCACTGATGACATTGAGCTGAGGGAAGAGGCCGCTGCTTTGCCAGACAAAGTACCCTGAGCATTGGTGAGAGAGGATGAGGAGGATGAGGACGGCTTGGTCATCCACTCGACCAAGTCTTCCTCATGTTGCGGCTCAACACGGCCAGCTGCCGAAAAAAAGGCCAAGCGTGTCCCACGGCCACATGCTGATGAGGATGCACCATCTCCACGACCAGCACTAGACACAGAGCCTGCTTGCCCTCTTTTATTGGGTTGTGACTGTCTGCCTCTCCTTGTTGGCCTTCCAGACATACTAATGGCCTGTAGCTGCACTAAGCTGGGATATATATATATCTATATATATATATATATATATATATATAGATATATATATATCTATATATAGATAGAGATAGAGATAGATAGAGATAGATAGAGATATATATATAGATCTATATATAGATATATAGATCTATAGATATAGATATATATATAGATATATAGATATATCTATCTATAGATATATCTATCTATCCATAGATAGATATATCTATATATATATATCTATAGATATATATATATATATATATATATATATACTGATACTGCAGCTAGCAAAATCAACTGCCTGCCTGTAGTATGAAAACACCACCAACCTTCTACAGGTAGCTTTAGCTGAACACTGTGCAGAGCTTGCAAAAAACTAACTTGTAGCTTATTTAGCTGCCTGCGGTAGTGATAGGATCAGGAAAACACCACCAACCTTCTACAGGTAGCTTTAGCTGAACACTGTGCAGAGCTCGCAAAAAAATAACTTGTAGGTTTAGCTGAACACTGTGAGCAGGACGCACTACACTAACTACACTACACTAACTTGGAGGTTTAGCTGAACACTGTGAGGAGGACGCACTACACTAACTTGTAGCTTTAGCTGAACACTGTGCAGAGGTCGCACTACACTTATGCCGCGTACACACGGTCAGACTTTACGGCAGACTTTGCCCGGTGGACTTTTCGACAGACTTTACGACGGACTTTCTGAATGAACGGACTTGCCTACACACAATCCACCAAAGTCCGTCGAATTCGTACGTGTTGACGTACGACCGGACTAAAACAAGGAAGTTCATAGCCAGTAGCCAATAGCTGTCCTAGCGTGGCTTTTTGTCCGTCGAACTAGCATACAGACGAGCGAACTTTTCGACCGGACTCGATTTCGACGGATTGATTTAAAACATGTTTCAAATCTAAGTCCGTCCAACTTTTGAGAAAACAAAGTCCGCTGGAGCCCACACATGATCGAATTGTCCGACGAAATCCCGTCTGCCGTAAAGTTCGCTGGTGTGTATGCGGCATAACTTGGAGTTTTAGCTGAACACTGTGAGCAGGACGCACTACACTAACTTGTAGCTTTAGCTGAACACTGTGCAGAGGTCTCACTACACTAACTTGTCGTTTTAGCTAAAAACTGTGAGCAGGACGCACTACACTAACTTGTAGCTTTAGCTGAACACTGTGCAGAGGTCTCACTACACTAACTTGTAGCTTTAGCTGAACACTGTGCAAAGGTCTCACTACACTAACTTGTAGCTTTAGCTGAACACTGTGCAGAGGTCTCACTACACTAACTTGTAGTTTTAGCTGAACACTGTGAGCAGGACGCACTACACTAACTTGTAGCTTTAGCTGAACACTGTGCAGATGTCTCACTACACTAACTTGTAGTTTTAGCTGAACACTGTGAGCAGGACGCACTACACTAACTTGTAGCTTTAGCTGAACACTGTGCAGAGGTCTCACTACACTAACTTGTAGTTTTAGCTGAACACTGTGAACAGGACGTACTACACTAACTTGTAGCTTTAGCTGAACACTGTGCAGAGGTTTCACTACACTAACTTGTAGTTTTAGCTGAACACTGTGAGCAGGACGCACTACACTAACTGTAAATAGTCTAGCTGCCTGACTGTGGTACTAATAGGATCAAAAGAACACCAGCAATTTTCTTCAGGTAGCTGTAAAAACTGTAACAAGACAAGCCTGCCTGTCAGTAGGAAGATAACAGGAACGGATCTAGCTTAACTGAATACAGTATATATATATATATATATATATATATATATATATATATATATACACCTGGGATGCATATATATACACAATACACTGTAAGTGCAGCTAACTCACTGACTGTCCTGCCTAATCTAACTCAAATGAAATGACACTGTCTCTCTCTCTCTATCTCTCAGCACGCCGGAACAGGCAGCCTTATATAGTGTGGGGCGTGTTCTAAACCCCCTGAGCCATAATTGGCCAAAGCCACCCTGGCTTTGGCCAATTACAGCTCTCTCTACCGACGGCGTTGTGATTGGCCAAGCATGCGGGTCATAGTGCATGCTTGGCCAATCATCAGCCAGCAATGCACTGCGATGCCGCAGTGAATTATGGGCCGTGATGCGTCACACGAATTTGGTGCGAACGGCCCATATCGTTCGCAATTCGGCGAACGATCGAACAGCCGATGTTCGAGTCGAACATGGGTTCGACTTGAACACGAAGCTCATCCCTAGTCAAGAGCAATGGCACAACCATCCACCCATCCCCACATGCCAGAGTGCTAGGTGTTATCCTGGACTCTGAACTCTCCTTTTGGCCCCACATCCAGTCCTTTTCCAAAGCTTTCCACAATAACCTCTGCAACATCTCCAAACTACGTCCCTTCCTAACCAATGAAACTACAAAGCTCCTGATTCACTCCCTGGTTATCTCTCGCCTTGGCTACTGCAACTCCCTCTTCATTGGCTTACCTTTAAATAGGCTATCCCCCCTTCAGTCCATCATGAATTCTGCTGCCAGACTTATCCACCTTACAAACCGCTCAGTGTCTGCCATCCCTCTCTGCCAATCCCTCCATTAGCTGCCACTCACCCAACAAATTTAAATTAAAAATACTAACAATAACTTACAAAGCCATCCACAACTCTGCCCCCAGCTACATCACTAGCCTAGTCTCAAAATACCAAGCTAATCGTCCTCTTCATTCCTCCCAAGACCTCCTGCTCTCTAGCTCCCTCATCATCTCCTTTTCCAGAGCCTCTCCCATCCTCTGGAATTCCCTACCCCAATCTGTCAGACTAAATCCAAATCTATCCACTTTTAGGCGATCCCTGAAAACTTTTCGCTTCAGAGAAGCCTATCCTGCCTCCACCTAACAACTGTACTTTCATTTTTTTCATCAGCTCATCCCCCACAGTTTTTATCCTTTTGTATCACTTGACCCTCCCTCCTAGATTGTAAGCTTTAACGACCAGTGCCCTCTGATTTCTTCTGTATTGAATTGTATTGTAAGTGTACTGTCTGCCCTAACATTGTAAAGCGCTGCGCAAACTGTTGGTGCTATATAAAAAGAGTATAATCATAATAATAATAATAATCATAATCTTTACACTTTAACCGCTTGCCACCCGCCGGCCATCATATGACAGCCAGGCAGCGCGGCTCTCATTCTGGGAGGGTGTCATATGATGGCCCTCCATTTAAACAGGGAATGTGCGTGATTGTGTGCAAGCATCCCTGTTCCTATGGTGGCGGCGTGTCACGGAGACACCGCTCGCCACCGAGGGGGGTGAACAGCCATTGGGCATGGCTGTTTACCACGTGATGAAGTCATGGAGGATCACAGGTGGTACCCCCCTAATTTCCACGGCGCATGCGCGCGATCTCGAGCGCGCTGCACATGCACGTCGGTGGTGGCGTGTTCCCGGGAACACCGCTCATCACCAACACTGGTAAACTTGCGGCTGTTTACCACATGATCGGCTGTGATCCTTTCACAGCCGATCACTAAATGTCAACAAACCGCGGTAACGAGATGTTACCGGGTTCTCCTCACACACCGATCCTGTGTGAGAAGGAGATTGCAGTAACATCTCGTTACCGCTTACAGTGTATACCAATAACACTGATTGCCCCCCCCAATAAAGAGGACCTGTCACCACCCATCAAAGTACCTGTCACAGTTCATCTGAGTACCCGTCAGTCCATATGAGTACCTGTCACAGTTCATCTGAGTACCCGAGTACCTGTCACAGTCCATCAGAGTACCTGAGTACCTGTCACAGTCCATCTGAGTACCCGAGTACCTGTCACAGTCCATCTGAGTACCCGAGTACCTGAATACCTGTCACAGTCCATATGAGTACCTGAATACCTGTCACAGTTCATCTGAGTACCTGAGTACCTGTCACAGTCCATATAAGTACCTGAGTACCTGTCACAGTCCATAAGTGTACCCGAGTACCTGAGTACCTGTCACAGTCCATATGAGTACCAAGTACCTGAGTACCTGTCACCGTCTGTCATGAAAAGGTTTACCCGTTGGTGGCGCTATCGGTCTCTTGGATCGCAGTACCAGTGTCCACCAGCGGGTGTCTTCCAACACCTCGACCTGTAATAAGAGGACTCACCTGCTGGTGGCACTGTTGCATCCTTGGGTCGTAGTACCGGTGTCCACCAGCGGGTGTACTCCGGCAGTGTGGAGCAGACAGCACCCTCTGCGCTCAGGTGTAACGTGAGGTCAATTACTGCAACCTTATAAATACCCGGCAAGCCCTCACATGCTTGCCTTGGTATCTTTCTTCCTTGTGCCCTGACCTGTACCTGCGACCTGTACCTTGTAACCTGTATCTGTATCTGTACCTGAGCCTGCACCTGAGCCTGTACCCGATCCCATCCTGATCCTGTCCCTCCTGTGTTCCTATTCCCTTGTAGCCTGATTCCATTCCATTATCTCCCTCTCCTATCCTGCCCTTGTTCAGTTGCTGATCCCCTGTGTATGACCCTGGCCTGGCTAACGTGTTTGATTTCGGTACTTCCCTTTGGCTGTATATATTATCTGTTGTCTGTGGATTTCTGTTGGTTGGTTGAGCACTATTTGTATTTGGAGTGTTTACTTATTTATATCACTTATCTTAAATAAACATTATTTTTATTCACTTTACATGCGTTTTGGTTTCCTCTTTGCAGTCCACACAATCTGGTCACACTCGTTCTTGACACTGTCCTTCAGAGTACCGGAATACCAGTCACCAGCCCATCAGAGTATCTGAGTACCTGTCACCAGGCCATCAGAGTACCCGAGTACCTGTCACCAGGCCATCAGAGTACCCGAGTACCTGTCACCAGGCCATCAGAGTACCCGAGTACCTGTCACCAGGCCATCAGAGTACCCGAGTACCTGTCACCAGCCCATCAGAGTAACCGAGTACCTGTCACCAGCCCATCAGAGTAACTAAGTACCTGTCGCCAGCCCATCAGAGTACCCGAGTACCTGTCTGCAGCTCATCAAGTTACCCGAGTACCTGTCTCCAGCCCATCAGAGTACCCGAGTACCTATTTGCAGCCCATGCCTTATAGAATATACGTTAGGGTGTTTGCTTTCCAAAATGGGGTAATTTTGTGGGTAATTCCATGTGTCATTTATGCTCGTAGAACGCCTAAAGGTGCTACTTCAATGTTGGTCCTTTGTATGTGGCCAGGCTGTGTAAAAGTCACCATACTCGGGAAGAGTAGCAGAATGTATTTGGGGTGTAATTTGTTGTATGCATATGCTGTGTGTAACCTGATTATTTGACAATTTTGTAGAAATAAAAAAAAATCTTCATTTTGCAAAGAATTGTGGGAAAAAATTACAACTTAAAAAAAATCACCATGCTACTTAATTAATACCTTGGAATGTCTACTTTCTTAAAAGGGGTCATTTGGGGGGTATTTGTACTTTCCTGACTTGTTAGTGTCCCAAGAAATGAGATTCACCTGATGTACTGAAGGCCTGATCAGATGTGATCAATTTTCAGTGATTGGCACCATAGTTTGTAGACTCTATAACTTGCACAAAGACCAAATAATATATAATAATTTGGGTTATTTTTACCAAAGATATGCAGCAGTATAAATTTTGGCCAAAATTATTAAGAAAAATTACTAATCAGCAAAATTTTATGACAGAAACAAAGAAAAAGGCATTTTTGTCACAAAATTTAGTCTTTTTTTATTTGTAGCACAAAAAATAAAAAAAACCCTAGTGATTAAATACCACCAAAAGAAAGCTCTATTTGTGTGAAAAAAGGACACCAGTTTCATATGGGTAGTGCTGCATGACTGAGTAATTGTCATTCAAACTGTGAGAGCGCTGAAAGCTGAAAATTGGTCTGGGCAGGAAGGGGGTGTAAGTGCACTATATCGAGGTGGTTAAAAAACAATAAAGATCCATTGATCACAAGATAAGCTTCCATGGATTTCACTCCCCCTTTTTGAATAAGTGAGGGGTCCTAAGGACTTCTGTATTTACAGGGTTAGGTGGTAGATATCCATCTACCCAAAGAGGATAGGTTCATTTTACAAATCCCATTATCCAAGGACAATTGCCTCTCCACTAAACACCTTAACAATGGCCCTTTGTCCTTCAAGGGAAGAAGGCATAATTTTTGGCCCCTTTTCCAGAGCCGACTGAAATTCGGGCTAAAGTAAATAGATAGGTAAGATAGACTACTAGCTATAGTAGTGCGAGATGAATGCATGTATCTACAGATATCTGGGACATACGGATCCACTTAATAAGGGTTAGAATTGAGCTTCAAATTGTGGCAGGTGTCAGAATGAGTAAACATGAAATGTTTTAAGAATGAATGGTTGCTTTGGATATGAGTAGAAGGATTCAATCACCCATGTGTGAATTAAAGGTATTTGACCTCTGGGACCCTGGTGAGGAGGTCTTCAAGTCTGAGTTTCATTGTTATGTCACTGGCCTCACGTAGCTTTATGCTGAGCAGCAGATTAACTTTGCTGAACTCTTTGGAGAACACAGGTGGGGCTGAGTGACCTGGGTGGCACAAGTTCTAAATAAAGAACAAAGTTCTATTATGTCAGAACTGGGGTGTATAGCAATAATCCTGGAGCTAGATCAAGCCAACAGATGATTGAATCTTACCAGAACACAGCTAATCAATGTTGTTCCTGCCATGAATTGGCATTTACATTATGGACTAGGATGTGGTTCTTTTGGTGTTACTAGCTCAATTTGGGTAGCAGGTTCACTATGAGATTTTAAATGTACTTCTATTTTTTTTGAAACATTTTAATAAAAATAAAATGTATGATTTTTTAAGAAATTGTTGTACATTGGTGCCTAAAAAGTCCATCGCTTTTCAAAATTTCTTATATAGATTTATTTGAGAATGTGGCACTATGCTACCAGTACTCACATCCACAGTACCACCCTGTGAAGATGCAAATACATTTAATGTGGTTGCAAACCCTTTCATATACCCAGTGAAGTGACTACCTCTGGGGTGATACACAATGATAAAACAAGTATATAATATAATAATCTTACATATATTGTACCTACTTATCTGCAGCCCCCTCTCCTCTATAGCCTTCTAAAACACTCAGATTCAGAAGGCAGGGGTAGGTATCTGATGTCACTGCACAGCATAATTTGAGACCTGAGTGAAGGGAATGTACAAAAACATATTTGGGGGGCACACCTTAACCACTTCAGCCCCGGAAGGATTTACCCCCTTCCTGACCAGAGCACTTTTTACAATTTGGCACTGCGTCGCTTTAACTGCTAATTGCGCGGTCATGCAATGCTGTAACCAAACGAAATTTGCGTCCTTTTCTTCCCACAAATAGAGCTTTCTTTTGATGGTATTTGATCACCTCTGCCGTTTTTATTTTTTGCGCTATACACGGAAAAAGACCGAAAATTTTGAAAAAAAATGATATTTTCTACTTTTTGTTCTAAAAAAAATCCAATAAACTCAATTTTAGTCATACATTTAGGCCAAAATGTATTTGGCCACATGTCTTTGGTAAAAAAAATGTCAATAAGTGTATATTTATTGGTTTGCGCAAAAGTTATAGCGCCTACAAACTAGGGTACATTTTCTGGAATTTACACAGTCTTTAATTTATGACTGCCTATGTCATTTCTTGAGGTGCTAAAATGACAGGGCAGTACAAAACCCCCACAAATGACCCCATTTTGGAAAGTAGACACCCCAAGGAAATTGCTGAGAGGCATGTTGAGCCCATTGAATATTCATTTTTTTTGTCCCAAGTGATTGAATAATGAAAAAAAAAAAAAAAAAAAAACAAAATTACAAAAAGTTGTCACTAAATGATATATTGCTCACACAGGCCATGGGCCTATGTGGAATTGCACCCCAAAATACATTTAGCTGCTTCTCCTGAGTATGGGGATACCACATGTGTGGGACTTTTTGGGAGCCTAGCCGCATACGGGGCCCCGAAAACCAATCACTGCCTTCAGGATTTCTAAGGGCGTACATTTTTGATTTTACTCCTCACTACCTATCACAGTTTTGAAGGCCATAAAATGCCCAGATGGCACAAACCCCCCCCAAATGACCCCATTTTGGAAAGTAGACACCCCAAGCTATTTGCTGAGAGGCATGTTGAGTCCATGGAATATTTTATATTTTGACACAAGTTGCGGGAAAGTGACAATTTATTTATTTTTTTTTTTTTTTTTTGCACAAAGTTGTCACTAAATGATATATTGCTCACACAGGTCATGGGCATATGTGGAATTGCACCCCAAAATACATTTAGCTGCTTCTCCTGAGTATGGGGATACCACATGTGTGGGACTTTTTGGGAGCCTAGCCGCGTACGGGACCCCGAAAACCAATCACCGCCTTCAGGATTTCTAAGGGTGTACATTTTTGATTTCACTCTTCACTGCCTATCACAGTTTCGGAGGCCATGGAATGCCCAGGTGGCACAAAACCCCCCCAAATGACCCCATTTTGGAAAGTAGACACCCCAAGCTATTTGCTGAGAGGCATGGTGAGTATTTTGCAGCTCTCATTTGTTTTTGAAAATGAAGAAAGACAAAAAAAAAAATTTTTTTTTTCTTTTTTTAATTTTCAAAACTTTGTGACAAAAAGTGAGGTCTGCAAAATACTCACTATACCTCTCAGCAAATAGCTTGGGGTGTCTACTTTCCAAAATGGGGTCATTTGGGGGGGGGTTTGTGCCACCTGGGCATTCCATGGCCTCCGAGACTGTGATAGGCAGTGAAGAGTGAAATCAAAAATTTACGCCCTTAGAAAGCCTGAAGGCGGTGCTTGGTTTTCGGGGTCCCGTACCCGGCTAGGCTCCCAAAAAGTCTCACACATGTGGTATCCCCGTACTCAGGAGAAGCAACAGAATGTATTTTGGGGTGTAATTTCACATATTCCCATGGCATGTTTGAGCAATATATCATTTAGTGACAACTTTGTGCAAAAAAAAAAAAAAAATAATAATAATTTGTCTCTTTCCCGCAACTTGTGTCACAATATAAAATATTCCATGGACTCGACATGCCTCTCAGCAAATAGCTTGGGGTGTCTACTTTCCAAAATGGGGTCATTTGGGGGGGTTTGAACTGTCCTGGCATTTTATGCACAACATTTAGAAGCTTATGTCACACATCACCCACTCTTCTAACCACTTGAAGACAAAGCCCTTTCTGACACTTTTTGATTACATGAAAAAATTATTTTTTTTTGCAAGAAAATTACTTTGAACCCCCACACATTATATATTTTTTTAAAGCAAATGCCCTACAGATTAAAATGGTGGGTGTTTAATTTTTTTTTTTCACACAGTATTTGCGCAGCGATTTTTCAAACGCATTTTTTGGGGAAAAAACACACTTTTTTACATTTTAATGCACTAAAACACACTATATTGCCCAAATGTTTGATGAAATAAAAAAGATGATCTTAGGCCGAGTACATGGATACCAAACATGACATGCTTTACAACTGTGCACAAACGTGCAGTGACAACAAAATAAATACATTTTTAAAAGCCTTTAAAAGCCTTTACAGGTTACCACTTTAGATTTACAGAGGAGGTCTACTGCTAAAATTACTGCCCTCGATCTGACCGTCGCGGTGATACCTCACATGCATGGTGCAATTGCTGTTTACATTTGACGCCAGACCGACGCTTGCGTTCGCCTTAGCGCGAGAGCAGGGGGGACAGGGGTGCTTTTTTTTTTTTTTTTTTTTTTTCTTTATTATTTTTTTGCTTTTTTATCTTATTTTAAAACTGTTCCTTTCATTTTTTTTTTTTTTTAATCATTTTTATTGTTATCTCAGGGAATGTAAATATCCCCTATGATAGCAATAGGTAGTGACAGGTACTCTTTTTTGAAAAAATTGGGGTCTATTAGACCCTAGATTTCTCCTCTGCCCTCAAAGCATCTGACCACACCAAGATCGGTGTGATAAAATGCTTCCCCAATTTCCCAATGGCGCTATTTACATCCGGCGAAATCTAAGTCATAAAATGCTCGTAGCTTCCGGTTTCTTAGGCCATAGAGATGTTTGGAGCCACTCTCGTCTCTGATCAGCTCTATGGTCAGCTGGCTGAATCACCGGCTGCATTCTCAGGTTCCCTGTTGAGACAGGAGAGCCAGAGAAAAACACGGAAGACGATGGGGGGGGGGGGGGGGGCATTCTCTCTGCTTGTAAAAGCAGTCTAGAGGCTAATTAGCCGCTAGGATTGCTTTTACATGAAAGCCGACCGCTGGCTGAAAAGAATGATACCAAGATGATACCTAAACCTGCAAGCATCATTCTGGTATAACCACTCAAAGTCGTGAATGCTGTACCTGAAGACAAAAATATGGCTAACAATAAAGCACAGTAAACGGTAAAGTATAAAAAACTGCATACCTGAAAAGCAAACATGATAAAACATAATAACAATAAAACATTGCAGAATAGAATACAGTAAAAAAGAGCAGAACAATAGAGAGAATAGAGAGAGAGAGAATAGAGAGAGAACAATAAAACGACAACTATTATTTTTTATTTTATATTTTTGTTTGTGTTTTTTTTTTTTTTTTTTTTTTTTACACTTTTTTTGTAACTGTACCTTTTGTAACTGTAACCGGTTCCAGGTTCGGGTCTCTCAAAATGCGATGGCATCTTGGGAGACCCTGTGAAAGTGTGCCTAGTCTGTGCAATGCTGTACCGTACGCTAATACTCAACTAGTGAATGGTAGCGTTCAAAACATTCACCAATGCAAAGACCAGGATTGTCAGGACAGGAGGGACAATAATAGCGGGTGTCATGCCTATATCCGCGCTTGCTGCAGACACAACATCTTTTTTGGGGGGGTTCGCTGGGTAGGGGTACTCGGGAGGACATAAAAATGCCTCTCATGCAGCCGACTGCATTTGGTTGGGGATGTGAATGGGGGAAGTACGGGCGCTGCAGAAGCGGTAGGTTCCCAATTAGGATTGGCGAATGCAGCAGGAAGGGCATTATGGGCACGACGGGCCTGTGTTTGTCTTTTTGGTGGCAGCGGGACACTACTTGTGCTTGCCACCTCACCAGCTTGAACTGCACTTATGGGACTCGCCACGTCACCAAGTGTTACTGCAGTGCTGGTTTGACTACGACCGGGGTGTACTAGGCCGCTGGCGCTTGCCAGTTCACCAAAACGCTACCAAAAAAACTGTTAACGATCGCAGGGATCAGGCCTGACTCTGCGAACGCTGCAGTTATGCATTTAGTGTTTTGTAAGTGACAGTGATCGATCGATACTGCACTTGGGTGGGCTGGTCTGGGCCGGGCGGAGGGGCAAAACGCAGGTGCTAGCAGGTATCTGGGCTGATCCCGCTAACACTGCGTTTTTGGGAACCCTAAACTGCTGGGGACGCCAGTATAGATCTGATCGGATCAGATATTGATCAGTTCAGATACTATACCACTAAGGGAGGTGTACAGTGCGTGCGTGGGTGTTAGCGCTACTGGCACTAACCTGACGCTGCCTGGGGCTGGTGCTTGCCAGTTCACCAAAACGCTACAAAAAAAACTGTTAGCGATCGCAGGGATCAGGCCTGACTCTGCGAACGCTGCAGTTATGCGTTTAGTGTTTTGTAAGTGACAGTGATCGATCGATACTGCACTTGGGTGGGCTGGGCTGGGCCGGGCGGAGGGGTAAAACGCAGTTGCTAGCAGGTATCTGGGCTGATCCCGCTAACACTGCGTTTGTGGGAACCCTAAACTGCTGGGGACGCTAGTATAGATCTGATCGGATCAGATATTGATGCGTTCAGATACTATACCACTAAGGGAGGTGTACGGTGCGTGGGTGTCAGTGGTACTGGCACTAACCTGACGCTGCCTGGGGCTGGTGCTTGCCATTTCACCAAAATGCTACCAAAAAAACTGTTAGCGATCGCAGGGATCAGGCCTGACTCTGCGAACGCTGCAGTTATGCGTTTAGTGTTTTGTAAGTGACAGTGATCGATCGATACTGCACTTGGGTGGGCTGGGCCGAGCTGGGCGGAGGGGCAAAACGCAGGTGCTAGCAGGTATCTGGGCTGATCCCGCTAACACTGCGTTTTTGGGAACCCTAAACTGCTGGGGACGCTAGTATAGATCTGATCGGATCAGATATTGATGCGATCAGATACTATACCACTAAGGGAGGCGTATGCTGCGTGCGTGGGTGTTAGCGGTACTGGCGCTAATCTGACCCTGCCTGGGGCGACGCATATCACCGCCGGGCGATCAGGGGGCTAAATCTTTATTCGGTAATAAACGGCGGGTTCCCTGACACTATAAAAAATAAACAAACTAACCAGCGTCACCCGTAACGGTTATACAGTGATCAGTGGTGAAAGGGTTAACTAGGGGGCAATCAAGGGGTTAAAACATTTATTAGATAGTATATGGGGGTCCCTGTCGCTATAAAACTCTGACGGCGAACCTAAATATTTACGTCCCTAACTAGCATCACCAGCGACACTAATACAGCGATCAGAAAAATGATCGCTTAGCGACACTGGTGACAGGGGGTGATCAAGGGGTTAAAACTTTATTAGGGGGGGTTAGGGGGGTACCCTAGACCTACAGGGGGCCTAACACTCACTGCCCTGACACTGTAACTGTCACAAACTGACACCAATACAGTAATCAGAAAAAAAAAAAAAAAAAAAAAAAACTGCTGGTGTCAGTTTGTGACAGGGGGGGGGGGGGTGATTGGGGGGGGATCGGGGGGCGATCGGGGGGGGATCGGGGTGTTTTGTGTGCCTGGCATGTTCTACTGTGTGTGTAGTGTTGGTGCACTTACATTGCAGTCTTCTCTCCTCGGCCCGGAACGGAAAATACCGAGCCGAGGAGAGATGACATCATTTCCTCTGCCTCTGTGTACAATACAGAGGCAGGGAAATGATCCCATTGGCTGAGAGCGATCGCGAGGGGGGGGCCACGAATGGATGGCCTCCCCCTCACCTCCGATCGCCGGGGGAGATTTGCCGACCGCCGCAGGCACCGGGGGGGGGTCCGATCGGACCCCCCACCCGCGGGCAGGCAAGGACGTACATATACGTCCTTTTGCCTGCCCGTGCCGCTCTGTCGACGTATATAGTCGTGCGGCGGTCGGCAAGTGGTTAAAATGCATTTAAATTCAAGATGGTGCTGCTATAACACCTACAAAACATATTACAGCGCACACATTCAAGAATGGCATTTCCTGCAAGGCTAGTTAAAAACACCTAAAACATATTTGGGGGGCACACCCTAATATGCGTTTAAATTCAAGATGGTGCTGCTATAAGACCAACAAACAGTACAAAACATATTACAGCGCACACATTCAAGAATGGCATTTCCTGCAAGGCTAGTTAAAAACACCTGAACATATTCACAATAATACGGGGGTTTGGTCACACTATATGGTCATATAGTGCTAAGCCCACTTACTGCGACAAAGTACCCCGAATTAGTGGGTCCTACCCTAGTAATAGAATGGAAGATCCTGCGTCTCAACCATGGGAGCTGAACTCCTCTATGTGGGAGAACTGAAGGGGATTCCTCCTATGCACTGGTGGCCATTAAATAAGAGGTAATGAAGGGGGGGGGGGGGTGCTCCAGCCCAAAAAAAACCTGGTCGGGGTCTATTACAATATACAAAAACATATTTGGGGGGCACACCCTAAAATGCGTTTAAATTCAAGATGGTACTGCTATAAGACCAACAAACAGTACAAAACATATTACAGCGCACACATTCAAGAATGACATTTCCTGCAAGGCTAGTTAAAAACACCTGAACACATTCAAAAAAATACGGGGGTTTGGTCATACTATATGGTCATATAGTGCTAAGCCCACTTACTGCGACAAAGTACCCCGAATTAGTGGGTCCTACCCTAGTAACAGAATGGAAGATCCTGCATCTCAACCATGGGAGCTGTTGAGTTTGAGTTTTTGGGAGCATCTTACGGGCAGCAAAATACACTCCTAAACTCTTCTAAATGCTACTAAAATGCTCCTAACAGCTTTTCTCGAGCAGTTTTTTTTTCTTCATGTACTGTAAAAATGGTAATAAAACGCTAACACTCCTAAAAGCTTCTAAAAGCTACTAAAACGGTTCTAGAAGCTGGCACAAGAACGCTGTTATTAGTGTTTTTCACCCATTTGTTTTCTAGTATTTTTGAGCTTATAAATAAAGCTAGTGTGCATGGAGCCTTAATATTCAAATAGTGCTTTTTTTCTCAGAGAAAAGGTGCAAGTACTCCCCGCTTCACCCCTTGTCTCGGTCCCCTACCTTACTCGGAGCACGATCCTCTGCAGTCAGTAAAAATAGATCCCCCCAGCAACAACAGATTCCCACCAGTAACAATAGATTACCCAGCAACATTAGATCCCCCCAGAAACAATATATCCCCCAGCAACAATAGGCCCCCCAGCAACAATAGATTCTACTCCCCCCTAACAAAAATAGACCCTCAGCAACAAAATGCTACTCCAACAACAATAACCCCCCCAGCAACAATACACCCCCAATGTAATAATACAGCAGCCAGCAACAATAGACCCCTTCCTCAAGGGTAGATCCCTCCCAGCAACAAATGACCATCCAGCAACATAAGATCCCCTCAGTGAAATAGATCCCCCAGCAGCCAAGATCAATAGACCCTCCAGCACACCCCAACACTCCATTCAGTGCTGGAGTGCTGGAACTGCGTTCCCCCAAGTCTCAGCTGAAAAAAAGCCCTGATTCAAATGATCTCTGGCCAGGGAACCCCTAACTAAACTTCACCAATCCCCCCTGTAGCTAATTCTCCATTTAGATGTTTTAAAAAACTGAACTTATTGCCCCAATTTTTAACCTGAATCCTGGGTTACATGATAGGCCCAATTCTATTTTGTTCTGCACTGCACAGTGGGATGACCCTTCTTTGAGCATCCAGGTCACTTCCTTGTGAGATGGATTCTTTGCATTGGCTGTATGAAGAGTCCATCATTGGAGACATCACTGAAGACTCTTAGTGGTGGTGTCATGATGACATCATGATGAGGGGCAGCAACAAGACCAGTCAGAGGCAAACTTGGACTGCAACTGCTGGTCACTGATCTTCACTACTGGAAGAAGAGATGTGGAGGGTCACATGATGGCAGATTTTGGTGAGTAAAAAATGGTGTTTGAGGATTTTATTTTTTAACCGTAAATGAGAGCCTAGGAGCAAGTGATTCTTTTTCCCCAGAATTGTCCTTCAAAGAAGCCAATAACGATGCTTATAATTTCTTGTCCAATAGAAAATATATTTTCTCTTTCGCTGCCTTCACAGTGTATAGTTTATTGATCATGTGCAAACACTGTACAGGCAGTCCCCGGGCTACGAACAAAATAGGATTTTTAGGTTTGTTCTTAAGTTGACTTTGTATGCAAGTTGGAACGGGTACATTTTTAAGTGTAACTCCAGCTAAAAAAAATATTTTTACGTTTTGGATAGCATAGAGAAGGGTTAACTGGCCATGCAGTGATGTGGGACTGCTGACAGGTCCGCTGGACAGTAGGTGGCAGCATGCGGTAAGCAGCCAAATGGCCGCCCGGCGGTTTCTAGGACCAGCGTGCCATCACGCTGCCTCTGTTCCTAAGTACAAGTCTTATGTAAGTTGGATGTTTGTAACTCGGGGACTGCCTGTATATGAATGTTTGATATCTTATGCAATGATTACAAATAGTTACAAGCAGGCACAGCGTGTAGTTCAGAATTTTGTAAAACATCCTTCATGACACCTGTGCAAAATATTAAATGAACACCTCCTCATCCCTCGCTGTATAATTTTCTGCTATTACACAGTATTTGAAAAAAAAAAAAAAAAAATAGCAACTGTTACTAGAGGAACAACAGCTAAATCCTAAAAGTGACATTCCTCAGCCGTGATCTTTGTGGAAAATAGCACTAGAAATCTAACCAGATGGCACACCATTCCTGCAGCCTCCAAAAATGTATCCATCTGTATGCAATTTATAAATCGGAAATGCCATAAAGAGTGGAGCAATGCGTCATAGGGTGGGAGGGACACATGGTGAAATCAATCTGGCCTGACTTATTATGCTATTAAAACCTGGTGCCTTTCCATTTCTGTGAAGATTGTCATTCAGTGCATTGCATTTTTTTATGAAAGCTACACCATAGTACTACAACATCCAGCATGTATTTCTACAGGGAATTAGAAACACATGTTTAGGGTTAGTTTGGAGCCCTGGTCATTTGGAGAAATGTCAGCTGTAAGTGACAGTTCTCACAGGATGATGCAAGCTCAGTCCATTTAATGTGCACTTATATATTTTTTTGTCATAGTCACTCTGTATAAACTGTTAAAGATGTCAGCATAATCTAAACATATGATGGCAGATAACACCTGCTTAACTCCCTTTCTTAAAGCCTAACTCCAAAATCCACTTTTGCAGACCCCCCCCGCCCCCCGGACTGTAGAGCTAATTTTCATTTTTTTTTTTTATGACTGCATACCACTCCATTTTAGTCAACTTGTCCATGCACATTGTGGTGATTAGATTTGTATTTTAGAAAAAAATGCCCTAACTGCTTATTATGTCTACAGATTAAAGTATAGGTTGTAGTACTTACCTTACACCCTCATTCCAGCTGGCTCGGGGCTCTTCAATAGGGCCGAGCCTTCCGTCATCACTTACAATACAGGGACATTAAAAGAGAAGTGCGGGATTTGATAAAAAACAAACATTCATACTCACCTAGATAGATGCAGCATTGATCTGATGGTGCAGCTGTCTCCCACCAACTCGAAACTAAAAACTGAGCCATCAAAGACCTCCGATTGCTCAGTTCTTGGATCCGCTCTGAGTACAGAGCAGTGACTATCAGTCAACTGCTCTCTGCTCTACCCTTCCAGCTGCTGCTCTTGGGCACAGCGTTGGATTAAGATTGGGCTGAGGTAAGTACAATGGGGGGGCTGGGGGGGATCCTGTGCACAGAAGTACTATACATAAACGTTTTACCTTAATGACGATAATGCATTAAGGTAAAAAAAAAACTTCTACCTTTACAAGCACATTAAGTTCATGATCCAGATTTAAAGCGCATTACTTTAAAGTCCTAATTCACATGGTCCAAAACACATTACGGTACTTTAAAGTCCAGTTCAGTTTATTAAGCTATAGATCGCATTGAGGGATTTGTCTCTGTTAAGATCAGATGACCGCAGCTGCTGTGCATGCCTCCTATAGCAGCCTTCTTCAATTGAACTGATATTTGAGTGCTCTCAGGAAGTCCGACCCTGGATTAACAGGTCTTAAATCAGATCTTCACACTCCCTCCAATTTTTTTTTATCGGGTTGCGGGTCCTGCACAGTTAAGATACTCACCTGCCCAGTGGATCATGCGTTGTCCTAAGTAATCTCTTCTGCCACTGCCTGGGTCCTGCACCTCCATCTTCTTGTGTGACATCACTGTCGTCTCTTTCGGGTTCAGCTGGCAGTACTATGCTGGCTGTGTCCCCTGAAGGACTATGCTTGCTGAAGGACTATTGTTGCTGTGCCTCCTGGGATATGCATGCCACATAGAGGCACCCAGGAGGCATAAAGAGCATAGTGCATGTCATTTGCCTAGGTAAGTGGCAAGCATAGGGAGGCAGCCTGAGGTCTTTTGCTGAAAAAAAAAAGGTAAATAAATAAACAAAAATAATTGCTATGTGCATATTTGCATAGTGGAGGAGAGGAGAGGTGGAGAGGAAAGAAGTTCAATCTGAGGGTGAAGATCCGCTTTAACAGGGGGACCCTTCTTCCGCAAGGGTGAGTAGAAAATGTAGGACAGGTCAGGTGAGTAAAATTACGTTAAGGCAGCCCATTCATTCTGAACGCATCCCAGTGTGGCCAAAATTGCACCCCAGATAGCAAACAATTGAGCTGCAAGTTTGAAAATGACTTGCTAAGCTATTGCTAGACTTTCAAGGCTTCACAAGTTTGCTGTACAATTGCAGCAAGCCTGCATTGCATGACTCCAGATCAGCTTTCTTTACAAACATTCTGCAAGTCTGCTGCAAGTTCTGGTTCAGTTATGCCGCGTACACACGACCAGACTTTACGGCATACTTGGTCCGGCGGACCGGAGTCCGTCGGACAATTCGATCGTGTGTGGGCTCCAGCGGACTTTTTTTCCCCAAAAGTTCGACAGACCTAGAAATGAAACATGTTTCAAATCTTTCCGACGGACTCGAGTCCGGTCGAAAAGTCCGCTCGTCTGTATGCTAGTCCGACGGACAAAAACCGACGCTAAGGCAGCTATTGGCTACTGGCTATGAACTTCTTTGTTTTAGTCCGGTCGTACGTCATCCGTCGGACTTTGGTTGATCGTGTGTAGGCAAGTCCGGAAAGTACGCCGTAAAGTCCTTTGAAAAGTCCGCCGGACAAAGTCTGCCGTAAAGTCCGCTCGTGTGTACGCGACATTATGTTGTGCAATAGTCATCCCACCACAGGGGTCACTGTGGAAAAAGGAGCCTGGGGCCACCTCAGATGTGCCTCTGGCAAGGTGAAGGTAGGTTTGGATTATCTCGGTACCTCAAGGATTTAGACAAAGGTATATTTTAAAAGTAAAATTTAATGGAAATTAAAGAATAAAAACAGTATGGTGAAAACCATGTGTACAAAAATATTTGTACAATCAATAGTTACAACCGTGTACAATGCTTGAATATTGTGAGAAAATGGTAGTTGACCCCCAGTGTTGATATGGGGTATTGAATATGATGCGTCTTGGCAGCTGTCCTCTACTAGTTTTGCAGCAGAGGCTGCTTCTTCAGGAGGAGCCAATCATAAACATCTATTAAAATATATCATAATCAGAATTTCATGTTTATGTGGTTATAACAAGAATACATTATTAGAAAAGAAAGAAATATTTGTTCGACATCAGGTAAAGTTGATATATATTCTGAGGAAAGACATGCATTGCTCACCTAGGGAAGTCATGGCGGTAAGGCAGCACAGATAGAGGCACCCGAAGGTAATTCCCCCCAAATTTACAAGATTTATAAGGGGAAAAGGATCGGAAGAGGGGTAGAAAGAGGAGGAGGAGAGAGAGTAGAGAGAGTGACGGGGGAGGGGGTAGACAAAATGAAATGGAGAATAATAAGAAGAAAGAAAGAAAAAAAAGGGTGGGGTGAGAAGAGAAGAAGCCAAAGCATAGGGAAGGGAAGAGTAGAGTGAATAAAGTGAATGAGAGAACGGATAAGAAGAAAGAGAAGGGGAAAGGAAAAGGGGAACAGGGCAAAGAGGGAAGGCTTGGAGTGGTAAAAAATGGGGGGGAAGGGGGAGGAAAAATCGAAAGAGAGAGGGAAGGGGGGAGGGGGACACAGGGAAGAGGAGGGGAAAAGGAGAAAGGGGGAAAGGAGAAAGGGGGAAAGGAAAGACGAGAAGAGGGGAAAGGAAATAGGGGGGGAATTGGGAGAAAGATCAGGAAAAGGAAGGGGAAGGAAAAGGGGGGAGGCAGAAAGGAGGAAGGGAGAAAAGAAAAAAGGGGGGACCTTTTCTTTCATTTCATTAAAGTTATGATTTATGCAGGTTTTTAATGATATGTAGTGTCCCTGGGCAGTCTGCAGTGTATCTGGCAGCCTGAGGCATTGCTCACCCAGCGGCGGGCATGCGCCTCTCCAGGGAGAGAAGATGCTCTTCCCTGAGTGATAGCCCACTGTCACCTGGATGATGGCCGATGGCCGCATCCCCATTGGTCACACGCGCAGAATCCGCGCATGCGCCACGAGGAGAGTCTGATCCAGAGATGTCACCAACTGATGCTGATCCACCAGGCATACACCGCACCGCACGCTATACCTTACGGACGGCCTGTTTCTGTCTATGCTTGTATGGGATGGTGCACCTACGCACCCACAGCATGTGAGTACCCCTATGAGGGGAGAGTTTCTGTTCACAATAAAAGATCCTTCATTATCTTACAATATTGCGCTATGGAGTTTCCTTTTTTCTTGCATATAATATCATGACTGGGAGCATTGGAGGTCTACAAAGTTGATTCCTTTTGAGCATAGGAGTTGCTCCAAAGCGTGTTTGACAGAGTTTAATTACTGTGTCACACACTGTAAGGTGAGCGCATATGCTTTTGGGGGATCACGGAAAGACACTAAGGCATGCTTTATGGTACACTTTTGGAGGAACAAGATGGATGAGCTTCACTATTATGGACACTATTTTTGAGCACTTTATATTTATATTTCTTTGGATGTGCACCTTTGTACTATAAGGACTTTTATGAAGATTACTGTTATTTCACTCCTGATTTGGCACTTATATTGCGGATTTTAGATTGCACTTCGCACTTTTAGTATTATAAGGTTAAATCACCAAGAGATATTTCTGATTTGTTATTGATCAGCTTAAGTGCATTTTTTTATTTATTTTTTTTTTTTATTATTTTGCCTATTTAACACTCACTGTAATCACTTATTTGATATTTGAATTCTAGCGCAGACACATTTGTATTTCTTTAATATCAGTCGCACGGTTATGGAACGTGATTAGTGTTTGCAGCTGTTTTTCACTTGGATTCTTTTCACTTGGATTTTATTTCATTATTTGATAAGGCATTAATCCGTATGTGGCTCGCAAGGCTCATCTAGATTTTTTGTTTACCGCTGTGACTTCCCTAGGTGAGCAATGCATGTCTTTCCTCAGAATACATATCATTGTTATCATTTAGCATCATATTCGATACCCCATATCAACACTGGGGGTCAACTACCATTTTCTCGACAATATTCAAGCATTGTACACAGTTGAAATGATTGATTGTACCAGTATTTTTGTACATATGGTTCTCACCATACTGTTTTTATCCTTTAATTTCCATAAAATTTTACTTTTAAAATATACTTTTGCCTAAATCTTTGTGGTACCGAGATAGTCCAAACTTACCCTCCCCTTGCCAGAGGTGGCACAGGCTCATTTTTCTATCCAACATGGATGATGGTACCCACTCCTATCTAAAGAATATCTTAATCAAGGCATAAAAGTCACTGTGGCTGAATTTTAATGCTGTAGACTTGCAGAGCTCTTGCTGTAGACTCACCACTGCAACTTTGCTCTTGCTAGAGACTTACCACTCAAACTTGCTAAAAATTGGAAAAATGTCAACTAGAACTTGTGCTTCAAGTGCTCTGCAAGTATACAAGTATGCCACTGAAAATGTGCAGCAAGTTGACAAAACTTACAATTGAACACTGCCACAAATTTGTGGTAAGTTATCCTTGCTATCTGGGACCTGACCCAGTTTCAGGAACACACTGTAAACACAGCAGCAGTAGTGAGTTGGCATGAATTGCAGAGTGCTGCAGTGCAGGTGCCTTGCTTTAGTGTGTTGGGGTGCCATTTGAAATACTCAGCACAACAATTGACTAACAAGTGCATAGTTTAGTGCTTTAATACCCACATTTCCACAACTCAGTAGTGTGATCCTGCCCTGCAGCCAGGTGGAATCAATGACAAAGGATGAGACAGAAGTGTAGTCAGAGAGTGTTGCAAAAGGTGGTCGCTGGCGGTAACCATTGCCAGATGTCAAAACCAGAACAAGGGACAAACCTAAATTATATAGCACCCAGGTTTACTAAGTGGACTAAGAGAAGTATTAACCAGTCAATAACTGATGGGGCTCGCTGCCTGGTTTTACTGTAGTTCAAATGTGGATACTTTTAGTGTATCACTGGTTAAAAAAAAAAAATCGTTCCACCTGTCAGTCCAGCCCATCAATCGAAAGACTATTCAGAACAACAAATATAACTAGTCCAGCCAGTCTGCTGACTGACTCATGTAAACTCAAGTTGTATTCTGCATAGAAAAATTACCTAAGTAAGAGTCAATGTGGAGGCTCTGAATTAGAATGTCCTCATACCAGATACCCAGCTAATACAAAATATAACATATTGAAGTCATGTGTGTATTAAGGAGGAACTACTCCTTTTTCAAGACATCCGGTTTTACATATGTAGTCATGTTTAGGCAAAAATAAAGTGATTGTAAAGTTTAGTTTTTTTCTTAATTAAAAATAACAAAACATGTTATACTTACCTGCTCTGTTGCAGTGGATTTGCACAGAGCAGCCCAGATCCTCCTCTTCTCAGGTCTCTCTTCTGTGCTCCTGGCCCCTCCCTCCTGTTCAGTGCCCCCACAGCAAGCAGCATGCTATGGGGGCACCCGAGCCAGATCACAGCTCCCTGTGTCCATTCAGACACGGAGCTGTGGCCCGGCTCCACCCCCTTTCTATTCTCATTGGCTGACTGACTTTGATTGACCGCAGCATGAGCCAATAGCGCCATGCTGCTGTCTCAGCCAATGAGGAGGGGAGTCCCAGATGATGGAGACATTCCTACAACATCACTGGAGCTAGAGGGATCTCAGGTAAGTATTAAGGGGGCTGAGAGGGGCTGCTGCACACAGAAGGCTTTTTAGCTTAATGCATGGAATGCATTAAGCTAAAAAATCTTCTGACTTTACAACTCCTTTAAGGCCCCGTTCACATATCACATAGCGGGAAAACAGGTTCTCGCTCATGATTTTAAAAAACGCGATTCGTATGTGTTTTTTTGCCAAAGAAGCTTAGGGAGCAAATTTTCCCCCCCTGAGTCTTGTGTGATTTTACACATGCGTTAGTGGCAGCAAAATTGCATGGCATTTGGGGTGCCATTCAGGATGCGTAGCACGTTTTCTTGCGATTTTGAATGGGGCCTAAAGCTAAACCTAAATCAGATAAAAAAGATACAGTTTAACACAGCACTGTTTTAATAATACATCATTAAATGTTTTTTTTGTAAATGTAAGCAAGTACCTGAATTTGACCCGGTATCATACGCTTGCTGTCCCTGTAAAGCAAAGCTGGAGTGTGAAAGAAGTAGCAGCACAAGAATCCAATCAGTTTATGTGCACCAAGCTGGTCCAAACAAACTATTTTCTCCCTAACACTTTCAGTGCTCAGCCTGACTCGATTTTGTTCTGGGAGCAGGACGGGAAGTCCCTGTCCCATTCCCAGAACACAGTGCTGTATACTGTATGGAGCTACATACATTATATAGCGCTGTGCTCTGGCTACAGGAGGAGGACTTCCCATGTGGCTCCTGACACAAAATCAAGTTGGGCTGAGCACAGCTCAGCCATTCACAGGAAGCTTTGTATTTTCTGAATGAATACAAAGATTCCTCTGATTGACCAAAGCGGAAATCATGATATCATACACCCACCTCTCCACCTCAGCAAATCAGAGGAAGCTTTGTATTCATTCAGAAACTACAAAGCTTTCTGGGAATGGCTGAGCAGCAATCAGCCTGACTTTATTATGTTTCGAGAGCGGGACAAAGAAGTCCCCATCCTGCTGCCAGAACACAACACTGTATACATAGCTGATAATACATACAGTTCATATAGTGCTGACAGCTGCTGCATGTGTTAGTGGAAAGGAAATCGTTTTAACCAGCTTGGCCCAAACAAACTATTTAGTTCACTAAAACCTAGAGTTAGACTTTAATGCAGGTATTAAACACCAAGAATGTAAAATATTGCAGCTTACCAATTATTAGATTTGGCAGCTGAATTTGTTTTGTTTTATAGGCTTTTTCCCCTTTTGTTTTCACCTGGTGATCTGGCCAATAACACACTTCCTATATTAGATTGCCCCCACTCTGGGTGAAGGAGCAACATAGACACCTTTGGACAGCAGCATTTTCAGTTTTTGGGGAGGGGAGTATTAGATGCATTAGCAGATTTAAATACACTAACAAAGTGAAACTAAGCTCCTGCTAACACTTTTTAAGCAATTACAGCAACAGTTTTATTCCTTTGGGTTAAAGGTTTTACATAAATAAATAAAAGATCTAATTGTAAGCACCCCTGTCAGTGGTAAATGGTTTGTCTCAACCCTCTAACTGCTACATCTATAGCTTGTTCTGTTGAAAAACAACAGACTTTCTGCAAGGGTCACCAGTTGAAAATAAAAGAAATAAAGCCCAAAAATGCACTATTCACTTCAGGTTGGCTGAATCCTGCTTGAAAAAAAATGCCCAGAGCCAAGACAGTTTTAATGATAAAAGGTGAGCTGAAATGTACTAGAGTTGCCCTAAAATCAACTGCCAACTAAATTTAAAGACAAAAAAGCCCCCAGTGACAAGAATAAGAGAAGGCAGGGGGTGATTGCCTAAAGAGCCAGCAATCAGAATAAAAGCACAGTTATATAATTGTCCCTAATTTCTACCTCTGCCGTTTGTCTCATTTTTATCATGAGGAAACCCCCATAAAGCCCCTGACCATGGTACAAAGAAGTGGCATAACTAGAACATTCAGGGCCCCAGTTCAAGAAACCATGAAGGGCCCCCCTGACCCCCGGCCACTTCCCTCCGAGTCTGGTGGGAAACGCCAAGTCCCCGGTCTCAAGTGTGACCTTTATGAACCCTGGTAGTTCCACCACCGGTGTCAGTAGTTTTTATTTTTGTTATTTTATTGTTTAATTCTTTTTTTACCATTTTTTAGGAGGGCCGTTGATGAGATATCAGGGGTCGAAACAGACCTCTGATGTTACACCTTTGAGACAGAGTAAAGAGATTGAGGACACAGCCCTCAATCTCCTTTTCTGCAGCCTCACCTGCACAAAATGAATGGACAGGAATAGCTCTGTATAGAGCTTCTGGTTCCTGTGCAAACTGAAGCATTGGAAACTCAGTTTGCTGTTTCAGTTATGAATGGACAGAGTCAGTGATTGGTACTGATCATTGACGCTCCATGCTCTCCATCCTGACTTTCCCCCCGCAGCTCCGCCAGATTCCCCCTTCCCTCTCCCGATGGCTGCTGCAGGGGATGTGTCAGAATGGGGAGCAGGAAAGGGGCCGGTAAATGTGTAATTTAGGCCCCTTTCACACATGCGGACAGTATGTCCGTATTTCATCCATCCGTTTTCGGATGAAATACGGACATACATGCATCCCTATGGGATAGCGGGTGTCAGCGGATGTACATCCACTAACACCCGATGTCGTCCGCCTCCGCTCTCGTCCGATTCTGCGGACGGAAGAAAATCCTATTTTTCTATCCGTCTGCAGAGCGGATCGGAGGAACACGGACAGACGGTCCGTGTTCCTCCGATCCCCCATAGGGGAGAGCAGAGATCTGACAGGGCGGTCCCTGCACAGGGTGCGGGTCCCGCCCTGTCATCTGCCTGCTCAGCTGGGGAAAGCGGAGCGATCCCCGCTGAGCAGCGGATAAACACGGGGCGGATCAACACGGATCCGTCCCGTGTGAAAGGGGCCTTACTGGGCCACTCCATTTCTGAATGGAGAGTCAGTGATTCATACCGATCATAGTGTCCATCCATAACTAAAACATAGTAAACTGAGGAATGGGGGTGGAAAGAGCACAGGGGGGTTGGAGAACACACGGAGGGCAGCAGAAAGAAGCTGGATTGGAGGTGCAGTGGGGGCAGCTGCATATAAAGGAATCCATCTCGCCATTTTCCTTCTTCTTTCTCCTCCTCTCCCTCAGCGTCTGATTTCTGCCCCCACTGATCCTCCTATCCAGACATACAGGGGGGCCTGCAGCATGGAGCTGGGTCGCAATTGCGACCCCTGTAGATACATCCCTGGTTAAAAGAGAAGTTGTATTGTATTTGTCGCACACTTTACAGACTTGCCCACATGTGGAGTGCGTAATGAATTGGTGGATGGTGCCACCATGCAATTATAGGAAAATAAGGATTTTTAGCAGCACACAGGGCCGCCAATAAGGGGGTACAGCCAGCCCTCCTGTACCAGGCCTGGGCCCCATCATTTTAACAGGGGGGGCCCAGGCACCTGTCAAGCAGGAAGACCGGCTGTACTGCCTTATCACTGGAACCAATCCTCCTGTGGCTCCCCATGCAGCACAGCCAGGTTCTTCTTGTTTCCTTCTCTCTGGCTGCACTGCAGATGGAGTCACAGGAGGATTGGTTCTAGTATCTGCACCTCCCATCCTCCACCGCTCTGATCACCTCATCTCCCTTCCCCCTGTTGTCCGGTCCTCCATGGGCACCCCCTTCTCTATCCTGGCTTCCCCTTCTTTACCTCCAGCCTGTCGCAGCTGCCACAAGGCACACACAGGGGGATCGTTCAGGATGGTGAGCGAGGAAAGGTGGGAGGCGCGCTTAAATTATCAAATTTGTATTTATTTTCAATTACTTCATACTTAAATCTACAATATTCGAGATTATCCAAATAAATACATTTTATCTTAACAATTAACAATTCTTAACAATTCTTCCCCCTTTCAAACACAAAAAAAAAAAAATCCCAGTAAAATTTAAACATTTCCTTCCCCCTTCCCCTTTCCTTATTTCTCCCACCCCTACACCAATAGTGCTCCCTCCCCCACTCGTCTCATCTCTTCCTCTAGATATAGGGTTTCCATTGTGCTCCACACTTCCCTTCCAAATCAACAAAATTTAAAAGACATTCCATCCTTGTGAGAGAAAATAAATAAATAAATAAACACCTCAGCCTGTACAAAAAAATTCTTGTTTAGGAGGCTACTATGCCAATTCGAATCACTCTTAAGCGTCAACCTTAATATCCCCCCCCCCCAAAAAAAAAGAAAACTATATGAGGCTTCTATGAGCCATACAGCCTTCATAATCAGTGAGTAAATATGCCATCTTCCCTTTACTATATCTATTCAAACTATCCCTTCTCTTCTGTGCCCCCCTTCCTACCTAAGTGTTCTATCCCTTCCCATTTCCCCACCCCTTTTCCCTTCCCTGTATTCAACCCCACTCTAAAACAAAAACAAAAAACAAAAAAAAAAAGGGTGAAAAAAACTAATAAGGGAGAAGAGGAAGAAAAGAGAGAAAATTTTTTTTTTATATATATATCCCATGTTTCAATGTATTTATCTTTCTTGTCATTCACTGCATTCACCCATCTTTCAGCCTCCATTATTAAGTTAACCTCTTTCTTCCAGTCCGCCAAGGTTGGACTTCTAGTTTGTTTCCATAGCCTAGGTATTAATGATTTGGCAGCGTTTAGTAAGTGTGGAATAACACTATTCTTATAAGCTCTAACAAACATTGAAGTTCCATGAAACAAAAAGTTCCAGGGCGTCACCTCTATTGGCCCGGGGGATAACCTTTCAACCTAAGAAGCGATTGCTTCCCAGAACACCTTAATCTTAGGGCAAGACCACCATAGATGGAGAAAGGTGCCTTTCTGTCCGCACCCTCTCCAACATCTGGCGTCTGCCATCGGGAACCTCTTTGCTATCTTAACTGGGGTCCAATACCACCTAGTCAAAAATTTATATGACATTTCTTGAGTCTGTGAGCTTATAGACGTAGAGTGCGTCAAGTTAATGAGTTTCTTAATTTGTGCTGTGGTAAGATTATGACCTAGTTCTCCTTCCCATCCCCTAATAAAGTATGGAACCGTTTGGTTTTGTGTCGCGAGAATCAATCTATACATCTGTCACATCAAGTGTCTTTCAGGCGCACTTAAAAATGTGTTTACCCCGAGCCTTCTTTTTCAGAATAAACACAGTGAGCGATCGGTAGAGATCGCTCCAGTGCTCATACATAACTGAAGCATAGTAAATTGTGTTTGCTATGCTTTAGTTTGTGAAGTAATAGGAAGCCTCAGAGCGCTTCCTACTCGTTCAGTGCAGTGCAGCTGAGGCTGCAGAGAAAGGGACTGAGGAATGTATGTCCTCAGACCTTTTCACTGTCTCAAACGTGAGACATCAGGGGTTTAGACTCTTGATATTACACAACATGTAAAAAAAAGTTGCTGTGTCCCCATAGGATAACATAGGCTGCCTGCACACAGATCCCGGTGGCTCCAGCCACATAAACAAACTGCTGATTTACACTTTACAAACCACGACGTCCATATGAATAAGCGCCAAGATCTTATACGCACACAGAGCTTTATTTATTAACTCAACACAGTATTATCTTTTAGATTTTGCAGGAATTTTGTTGTGTTTGTGCCTGCTAATAATGACTTTAGTTCAAAAATGTTTAGGTTTTAAAAGGGTAGCCATAATTTAATAAGGTGTCAAAAATCTCAGTGCAGGGGTGAACTAATAAAGATTAGACCGCTAGAAATGCAGGCCTTACTGCTAGATCAGCTAAATAAAGCGCAACGTAAAATTTTATAGACGGTCTACTAGTAGATGACACCCAGAAATAGAATTCAGTAAGAGAAGAAGGAAGAGTAGTTTGCTTGGCTCGCCCCAGCCATAGCTCAGGGTCTAATATGGAGCCAATCCGTGCCATGAGAATGTCTAGGGTACAATGTAGAGCTAAGAGAAGAAAAAGAAGACGGGGAAAGGAGGGGGAAAGGAGGGTGACGGATCTGGTAGTCCTCCGGCAGTATTCCGGAGGGTGTTAATGAATGATGTAGGCAGTAGCGGTAGTCATGGTTAGAGATTCATCAATTTAGGTGGTAATCATTTATTGATCCAGGGCTGATTTTTGTGTATTTTTTAGGGGGGCTGTCAGATAGGAATCACGAGGCCCTGTAGAGCCTAACAGAAGCCCTATCAGCACACCTTGGTATAGTGATAATCTTGCCTTTGGTTCAAACGCTTTACTGGGCATTACAGTATAAAAATAAAATTGCCCAGGAAAATTTACACATGATATTGACACTGCATAATTATTTCATATTGGGATAAAGTTCCAGGAGCAGTTTCGAGAATGGTTTGATTGCAACTGTGATTTATATCACATAATGTATATTCACTGGGGCCCTGTCACATTTTAATGAAATATTTGGATTATATGTCAAGATTTAAGATGTCTATTAAAAGTGTGCTCTATTCCCAGATCTAGCTTTCTATTATACCTGATTAGTTATAAAAAAATAATTTACGTGAAAGCTTAATGGCCTCCAGAAATGACAAATAAAAGAACTGTAGGAAGCAGTACATCTTTAAAGGAAGACAGATTTATCTTACGTTTACGCATGTAATAAATATTTAGATTAGGTGCTAAAAGGCAATGCTTCCCTTGGATAGAATGATATGTACCAAGAGCTTAGTCTTTCTTTCCTGAATAAACACTGCTGTGGTTCTCTAAACCATTTCACTGACATTAGTATTAACTAAATATTTACAACATTATTGGAGCTGAAGAGGTATTGTAGAGGAGAGCTTCCAACTGCTCTATTAATTTCCTATCCAGGTGATACAGGATCCCTAAAAAAAAAATTTCAGTGAACTTTCCCTGGGCAGAAGAAGCAGACCAAAAGGCATGCTGGTGATTATTTCTTATTTTCTATTATGTTTGTTTGTGTATTATGGCAATGTAAAATTCTCTCTTTGTAAAGTTTAAAATTGTTCTCCAGGCACCAGTCCACCCACCATATCCTCCCCCTAACTCATTGCCATGTTATTAACAAAAAAAAGAAAGAAAAAAGCTAAACTAAATGCCCAAAATATCTCCTGAAATGGTAATGTGACCCACCAAGTCCTGGTCTTCACTCAATAAAGGCAACGGTTGGGGACAAATGACCATGGAGGTGAGTACAAAACAGAATTAATACCCTTTTATATATTTTCTTAAACACATAATTACTGATGTTTTAACATGGGGCTTATTAGCAGCTATGGCAAGAGCAGTATGTGGAGATGTAGTGCTTGGGTGCACCAGAAACCCTGGTGCTTCTGTTGACTAAACTGCACCACAATAATATATAGTGCTCCACTGCAGACAGAGGACGGCTTTTGTGGTGTCACCAACAACTTCATGCTGCTGTTGTGTGTATATATATATATATAGTAATGATAATAAAAGACCTAAACAAAATTAAATGCAAATTGTGTTGGTTGTTATGAAAGCTCAGCCTGGAACAATTATTGTTATATATTTTTATGTCACTGTGATATGCCTCTATTCTTCTGGTTATGACTCCATGAGTGTATTAAGCCAGGGCTCAAAATTTCAAGTCCTGAGCCACTAGCCAGGCCTTAAGGGTTACTCGCCACCAGTTGCCCTGTCCCTAATTCCGCCCCTAAACACGCCTTCATAAATTACCTCATGAAATGACACTTAAATGTTTTATGCAGAATTAAGTTACAAAAATAAATATTAACAACAACTTTATCAGTACCCATCAGTGCCTCACTTGTGCCCATCAATGCAGACACACCTGTGCCCAACAATGCAGCCTCACCTGTGCCCAACAATGCAGCTGCACCTGTGCCTATCAATGCAGCCTCACCTGTGCCCATCAATGCAGCCTCACCTGTGCCCATCAATGCAGCCTCACCTGTGCCCATCAATGCAGCCTCACCTGTGCCCATCAGTGCAGCCTCACCTGTGCCCATCAATGCAGCCTCACGTGTGCCAACAATGCAGCCTCACCTATGTCCATCAATGCCGCTTCACCTGTGCCAACAATACAGCCGCAATTTAAATGAAAGCTGTTACAGCAATGTTCCCCGCTCGCTGATGATCCGGCCGGCAAGCCTCTTCCTCTCCTCTTTCTTCCCCTGCACAGGTGAAGCTGCATTGTTGGCACAGCCCAACAATGGCACTTCATCTGTGTCCATCAATGGCGCTTTACCAGTGCCAACAATGCAGTCTCACCTGTGTCCATCAATGCCGCTTCACCTGTGTCCATCAATGCAGCTTCACCTGTGCCAACAATGCAGCCTCATCTGTGTCCAACAATGCAGCCTCAACTGTGCCTAACAATGCAGCCTCACCTGTGCCTAACAATGCAGCCTCATCTGTGTCCAACAGTGCAGCCTCAACTGTGCCTAACAATGCAGCCTCACCTGTGCCCAACAATGCAGCCTCACCTGTGCCAACAATGCAGCCTCACCTGTGCCCAACAATGCAGCCTCACCTGTGCCCAACAATTCAGCCTCACCTGTGCCCAACAATGCAGCCTCACCTGTGCCCAACAATGCAGCCTCACCTGTGCACATCAATGCCGCTTCACCTGTGTCCATCAATGCAGCTTCACCTGTGTCCATCCATGCAGTTTCACCTGTGCCAACAATGCAGACTCACCTGTGCTCAACAATGCAGCCTCAACTGTGCCCAACAATGTCGCATCACCTGTGCCAATAATGCCGCCTAACCTGTGCCAACAACGCAGCCGCACCTGTGTCTAACAATGCAGCAACACCTGTGCCAACAATGCAGCCGCACCTGTGCCCAACAATGCAGCCTCACCTGTGCCAACAATGCAGCCTCACCTGTGCCCAACAATGTAGCATCACCTGTGCCAATAATGCAGCCTCACCTGTGCCAACAATGCAGCCTCACCTGTGCCCAACAATGTAGCATCACCTGTGCCAATAATGCAGCCTCACCTGTGCCAACAACGCAGAGGCACCTGTGTCTAACAATGCAGCAACACCTGTGCCAACAATGCAGCCGCACCTGTGCCCAACAATGCAGCCTCACCTGTGCCAACAATGCAGCTTCACCTGTGCAGGGGAAGAAAGAGGAGAGGAAGAGGCTTGCCAGCCGGATCATCAGCGAGCGGGGAACATTGCTGTAACAGCTTTCATTTAAATTGCAGAATATTCCCCGCGCTTGCCAACACATACATCCCCATCTCATGGCCCAGGTACTTTGATATATGTCACATGTCCCGGCATTTGACCGGCATTCTGTCTATCAAAGTAGCTGGGCCAGGAGGTGGGACTGTGTGTGACAGCGACCGTGGGGAACACTCTGCAAATTAAATAAAAGCTGTTTTGATGGCACTTCATCTGTGTCCATCAATGGCCTTTACCAGTGCCAACAATGCAGTCTCACCTGTGTCCATCAATGCCGCTTCACCTGTGTCCATCAATGCAGCTTCACCTGTGCCAACAATGCAGCCTCATCTGTGTCTAACAATGCAGCCTCAACTGTGCCTAACAATGCAGCCTCACCTGTGCCTAACAATGCATCCTCATCTGTGTCCAACAATGCAGCCTCAACTGTGCCTAACAATGCAGCCTTACCTGTGCCCAACAATGCATCCTCACCTGTGCCAACAATGCAGCCTCACCTGTGCCCAACAATGCAGCCTCACCTGTGCCCAACAATGCAGCCTCACCTGTGCCCAACAATGCAGCCTCACCTGTGCCCAACAATGCAGCCTCACCTGTGCCCAACAATGCAGCCTCACCTGTGCCCAACATTGCAGCCTTACCTGTGTCCATCAATGCCGCTTCACCTGTGTCCATCAATGCAGCTTCACCTGTGTCCATCAATGCAGCTTCACCTGTGTCCATCCATGCAGTTTCACCTGTGCCAACAATGCAGACTCACATGTGCTCAACAATGCAGCCTCACCTGTGCCCAACAATGTAGCATCACCTGTGCCAATAATGCAGCCTCACCTGTGCCAACAACACAGCCGCACCTGTGTCTAACAATGCAGCAACACCTGTGCCAACAATGCAGCCGCACCTGTGCCCAACAATGCAGCCTCACCTGTGTCAACAATGCAGCTTCACCTGTGCAGGGGAAGAAAGAGGAGTGGAAGAGGCTTGCCGGCCGGATCATCAGAGAGCGGGGAACATTGCTGTAACAGCTTTCATTTAAATTGCTGAGTATTCCCCGCGCTCGCCAACACATACATCCCCATCTCATGGCCCGGGTACTTTGATATATGTCACACGTCTCGGCATTGGACCGGCATTCTGTCTATCAAAGTAGCCGGGCCAGGAGGCGGGACTGTGTGTGACAGCGACCGTGGGGAACACTCTGCAAATTAAATAAAAGCTGTTACAGGGATGTTCCCGCTCTCTGATGATCTGGCCAGCTTTCTCTTCCCCTGGGCGATCGCTGAAAGAACGGCTCCCATTTAACCCCACCTGCCGGCGGTGCCCCCCCTCCAAGGCAGCCCTACGCTCACCAGCCTTCCTTTTCCACTCGCAAGTAGATGAGTGGAAATATTGAGGGTTGTAATAAGCTATACCATAAAATATTGTGTTTGCTTTTAATAAATAAAAAGTAAAAAAAAATTAAACACAAACAAAATAGAGCAGAAAGAAAACAAAAGTAAAATAAAGGAAAAAACAAAAGTAAAACAACTAAAAAAACAAAAGTAAAATAACAAAAAAAATAAACAAACAAATAGCAACCCAAAAAAGTGGAAGGGAGTTCAAATGGATATTAAACCCAAATACAAAACTGTTATATATTTCAGCTTACCGATACATAAAGTAATATTAAAGGCAAAACATGTTTTCCTGTCGCATCATGGCAGCAAACATTTGGGTTGTGACTCAGCCCCTCACAACCTGATAGGACTGAATAGCTATAAATTGTAAAGGGAGGACCCACCTCAGTATTCTCCTTTTTTTCCCTCAACTGTCCGGGACTGGATGGAACACTCAGCACCCCTTACCGCTCTTGCCCCAGCCAGGTTCAAGCCTCTCCTGGGTGGAGGTCCTTGCCTGTACAGCCTCAAAACGAGCTAGATGAAAGGAACCCCACCCGGATAGTCTCAGGGGTATGTTGCCTGGTACTTTACAAGCCTTAAATAGGCTTAGATTATATGCAGTTGTCTCTGTTTTTATCTAACACGTGCAGGGTTTCTCTGGGATCTGTAGTCCCACACAGCCATCCTGACATCCCCAAAATGGGGCCTAGGCATCTGATTGCTTCTGCGCATGCGCAAGCGAGAGTGATGCCGTCAGGAGCTTGTTATGCCAGCATCCATCATGGCAATGGGCTCCCCAGTGCACTGTCGCGCATGCACAAGTGTGACGTCATTTCACAAGGTAAGACTAACTTAGTCTCTACTATGGGTGACTGTTCTGCTTCTCTATGTATTTCTCTAACTCCTACTGCATACTCTAGGTGGAAGCCTCTGTTCACTCGTCATGGAGACCACTGCCCAAACAGACCATCAAACAGACCATCCACAGCTTAATAGGGAAGAGGACGAATTGGTAAGTGGTGAATATTGAGAAAAAAAGAGCCTTGCCACTAATGCTGCCTTATTGGATAGCCCTATAAGGTCCATAAGATTGTCAGACTCAAGACGCAGAAAAAGCAGCTCAGGACACAGAGGAAGTCACTCAGATAACCGAAGGAGCCGCTCAGGGCACCGAAGAAGTCGCTCAGCTCAAAGAAGCCGCTCAAGTCACAGACGAAGTCGCTCAAAGTCACCCTCTCAACGACATCACTCATACCACAGAAGGTCCTATTCCCACAGAACATCTTCAGCCAGCTATCGCTCCTGCCCGACCTCAAATGCTTGCTGGGTCTGTGGCGCCATAGCTCTACCAGACAAATTGGCTTGTCGTTTGTGCTTGGATGAAGAAACAGAGACAGATGCCAGAGAGGTGACTGACATCATTAGAGAATTGGTGAGAGAATTCATCCAACAAATATCAACACCTGAAGCAGATAAGCTTGCTCAGACTACCTCAGCGGTTACACCCAGCACATCAAAAACTGCAAATAGCTTATCTGACAGTGAAGAATTAGAGGCTTCAACAGGATTTGACTTTACCTTGATAGAGCCGTTTGTTAAATCCATGAAGGAAGCAATGGGATGGGAGAAGCCTTAAGAAGCCCCAGGGGAGAGAGTGATCACAGCTCTTCAGGAACTCAGTCTCGCAGGGGACTTTGTGGCAGAGGCTTTGGTGAACACAATCAGGTCCACCTCAAGGGCAATGCTGGCCTCCATGATTGCCAGAAGAGCCCTATGGCTTAAACCCTGGACAGCTGATGCTGCTTCAAAAGCTAACTAGTGTAAGATCCCATACGATGGAACAAACCTTTTTGGAGAAAAGCTAGACACAGCCATATCCAAAGTCACTCCGGGAAAATCGGGCCTCATTCCCTCAGAAGGGAGAACAAAACAACAGAAACCGCCACAATTCAGGCGTAATCTCCCAGAAAGGTATAGAGAGGCCAAGTCATACAGACCCGGAAAGGAATTTAGGAGAAACTGGAGGAATCTCCAGACCTCCTTCTTAAAATTCCAAAAAACAAAATCCTCCGCCACAGGAGAACAGCAAAAGTCTTTTTTATCGTGCGTCCGTCCTGCCTGCGGATGTAGGAGCCAGGCTCAGGAATTTCACAAAGGCTTGGGCGGCGAACATAAGAGATCCCTGGACGGTGGCCACCGTTCAGTTTGGTCACAGGGGGAAATTCAAAAGCCGAATTCCCAAGGACCAGTTTTATGCAACCAGACTTCCAGCATCAAGACAAAAGAGAATGCTATTAGTCAAGTACATTCAGGACTTGCTTCAGAAACAGGCGATAGTAGAATTTGCATAGCACCAGAGAGGGAAAGGATTCTACTCTCCACTATTTCTAGTGAAGAAAAATACAGGTGACATGCGCCCAGTATTAGACCTAAAGAAACTCAACAAGAAAATCATGGTCGAGTCTTTCAAGATGGAAAGTCTTCAATCAATCCTTTGTGCAATAAATCTGGAAGACTGGATGCTATCTGTCGATTTATCAAACACATATACATACATGCTACGTTCCAAAGATTCCTTTGATTCTCAGTAAAACATCAACACTTTCAGTTCCAGAGTCTACCCTCCCAGCACCCCAGGACTTTCACAAAGGTCCTGTTACCGGTGATAGCCCTCCTGAGAGAGGGGTCTAAGAGTCCATACCTCAATGACATCCTCCTCCTATCAGACAGTCGGGAATCTCATTTTCCATAAGGAAACACTGATTGCCACACTACAAAGTTTTGGATGGTTGATAAATTGGGAAAAAAGCAACCTTCAACCTATGCAGAAGATGATCTTCCTGAGATCAGCACTAGACACTAGATTAAGTAGAGTACAACTTCCCCAAGAGAAGACAACTCAGACAATCCAGAAAATGAAAAGATTACTGGCAGCAGTATCGATTCCAGCCAGAGCATGCCTCAGCGCTCTATGCTCAATATCAGCAACCATACCAATGGTTCAATGGGCCCAGTGACACATAAGGACATTTCAGAATTCATTTCTGAGGCAGTGGAATGGAGTGTCTCAACCAATCTTTATTTCCAATCAAGTCAAACAGTCTATATGGTGGTGGACCCATATACACAACATCAAGAGGTTCAGGAACATAGTTCCCCCTCCACAAGAACTGGTCACTTCCGACGCCAGTATGGAGGGATAGGGAGCCCACTTTCAGGACCAGGCAGTCCAGGATCTCTGGCCGATCCAAACTTGGGAGATCGTTTCAAACATACTGGAATTGAGAGCTGCCTTTCAAGCCCTGTTAGCATTCGGTCCCCTCTTGAGAGGCAAGGGGGTGTTACTACGTATGGACAACAAAGTGGCAGTAACTTACATCAACAGACAGGGGGTTTCAGGAGTCGTTCTCTTATGGAAGAAGTTCGCCCCATCCTCGAATAGGTACAGACGAACCTGACAGATATGAAGGCGGTGTACGTCCCCGGAGCACAGAATCATCTAGCCGACAACCTAAGCAGAAACTTTCTATCCAACAATGAGTGGTCCCTGAGTTGTCAGGCCTTCTCTCTCACAACCAAAACCTGGGGTATTCCGGACCATAGACCTGGCAGAAACCCCAGAAAACACAAAATGCCGGAGATACCTTTCGAGGGCTACTTACCCATCGGTAGAAGGGATAGCTTGCCAGCAACATCCATGCTAGGGTACATTTTCCCTCCAACTCCTCTGATAGCGAGTTTCCTGTTCTGAGTCAGATCAACATCAACAGTGATAGCAGTGATTCCCTTCTGGCCGAGGAGGCCATGGTTCACAATGCTCATGCAGATGAAAACAGAGAATCCTCTGCCTCTTCCAGTAACACAAGATTTACTCTTCCAGAGCCCATTTCTTCACCCGTCGCCAGAGAAACTACATCTGACGGCATGGAGGCTGAAAGTTCTAGCTTCCTAGATTAGGGTTGTTCCCAGAGAGTGGTAGAAATTCTACTCCAAGCCAGAAAGGCCAACAACACCTACAAGAGAATCTGGAAAAAATTAATCTCATTCACACAGCAACAATGTTGGCACACATCATCACTAGAGGTGGCACAAATCCTCGAATTCTTCCAGTATGGTCTGGAAAAAGGCCTAGGCTCAAATACCTTTAAAAGTTCAGGTTTCAACCCTATCGGCCATGACAGGAGTAAAGTGGGCCCAAGACCCTCTCGTCGTGCAGTTTCAAAAAGCCTGTCTAAAAGGAAGACCCCCCAATAAAACCTACTTTTCCGGCATGGGATCTATCAATTGTATTGGAAGTACTGTCTCATGAACCTTTCTTCCCTACCGGAGACATCTCCTTATGGGATTTAACGCTTAAGGTCACATTCCTCATTGCCATAACCTCAGCAAAAGAGGGTTTCAGAGATGCAAGCTCTACTTGCGGTGGAACCTTATTTAGATTTCTATCCGGACAGAGTGGTCCTAAGGCCTTCGGACCAATTCATCCCAAAAGTCGCCTCTTCATTTAATTTTAACCAAGAGATAAGTCTCCCAGCACTTCTTACAGTTCAAGGTGATCCGCATCCACTGGATGTTAAAGGTAACATCTCGGCATACCTTGCGGCAACTAGTACCTTTAGGAAGACAGATAACCTTCTAGTCATTCCTCACGGCTTCAAAAGGGGACAGGTGGCCTCCTCTCGGACCATCGCTTGTGGTTGATGAAGATCATCAAAAAAACCTATTCACTTCAGCAGATTTAAATACCTGAGGGCCTAAAAGCTCACTCCACTAGGGCAGTGGCAACTTCATGGGCAGTGTACTGCAGATGTCCGCAGAGACAACATGCAAAGCCGCAACTTGGTCTTCGAAACACATCCTTTATGACCCACTATAAAGTAGATTCCACACAGTTGTCGACTGTGGATTTCGGGAGGTCAATCATTCAAGCCAATGCCTCAATTGCTTGTTAAATAAACTTAATTTTTTTTTTTTAACCCACCGAGTTTTTCCCCAAATGTATGCTGCCACGATGCGACAGGAAAACTGAAAATTGTATACTCACCTTTCCGTAATTTTCCTTTCCTGTCGCATTTTCATGGCAGCATACAGATGCCCACCCTTCTAAGGCGATAGATACAGAGAATACTGAGGTGGGTCCTCCCTTTACAACTTATAGCTATTTAGTCCTATCAGGTTGTGAGGGGCGGAGTCACAACCCTAATGTATGCTGCCATGAAGATGCGACAGGAAAGGAAAATTACAAAAAGGTGAGTATACAATTTCCGTTTTCCAGGACAAATAAAACATGACAACACAGGACAAAACAGGTCAAATAGAGAAGGTGAATCTTTCAAATTTTGAATCTTTTTCACCTAGAGCTCCCATCAGTAAAACACTCCTTGTCTTAAGGTGTCTCCACTCTAGTGGAGACCCCTACGGTCAGCAGTATTATCAATCTGGGGAGAGGCAGTTTCAGATGCACTAGGAAATTTAGATGGACTTGACTAATACATTAAAGCTTAACTTCAAGAAAAAAAATTAAGCCATTACATCAACAGCCTAAACATCTTTTCTTTACTTACCTGCTCAGCACAGTGGTATTGCAAAGAGCGGTGGCTTACCTCCTCTTCTGGGGTCATCCGCTGGTGATGTCTGCTCATCCTCTACTGCGTGTGCCCCCATAGCAAGCCATGTGCTGAGGGGGCACACACGTCCATAGACACACACAGTGTGGCTTGGCTCCATCCCCTGGTCCCTCCTCATAGGATTTGACTGACAGCAGCATGAGCCAATGGCTTCCTCTGCTCCCAGACTATCCTGTGAAAGAAGGAAGTGACTAGAGAAGAGCTGCAGCCAGGGAGGGCTGGATCAAGAGAGGACTCAGGTAAGTATTTAGGGATGGGGAGGCCAAATGGTAAAACATTTTTTTCCTTAATGCAGGGAATACCACTTTAACAACACTATAAGCTTGCCCAGAGATTGTTTTAATAATGTAAATTTGTTGTGTGTATATATATATATATATATATATATATATATATATATATATGATTCGCTTACCCCCGAAGGAGCGGCTAATTAATTATTATATCTGTAATTCACGTTTACCACCTAACTCATCGCAGCCCATAAATCCAAAAACAGTCCACATTGCATTTTTCTCTTGCTTTATTAAGTAACATGAACTGGGATAGGAGAAGGGATTCTTTTGAGATGCTCTTTTGTTGCTTTATCATCTTTTCTCTGCCTCTCATGCAAAGACTTAGCATCATTGCGGATAATAAGAAATCACTCTATGTGATTTCTTCATCAGGGAAGATGGAAGTAGATTTGATAGAGAATAATCGATAAAGAGTCACTCTGAATAACATCTTCATCTGCAGAACTTTTAAAGAACAGTCTGTATCTCTATATGTGTGCTTGCAGCTTTACCGCTACCTTTTTACCACTACTTCCCATCTGCATGGTACTTCCAAGTTGAGCTAAAGAAGAGTCACTCTGAATAACTCCTCCCGCTTGACTGATTGGAATCCTGGGGCATTGCTGAACCCAAAGTCACAGGCCATCACCGCCTGTCTCACTGACTTGCATACCAACATCCCTCAGCCTCTGGCAGTACCCTTCCCTTGGGCTTTCACTCACGTGATAAATAGTCCATGTGCCACTCACAAATGATCGATCGCCCAGTTTCCTTCCGCTTTGTTGCTACTTCTTCTGTAATGATACTTTGTTCCCTTTCTGCTTTCTGGCCCACTCCCTTCCGCGCAGGGGTGGCCAACGACACCAGCGATAACATGCTGTACAGTGTCATCTACTCCTCTACGGATGCCGGTTCAACACCCTCTTTGAAAGGGGGGGCCCCGTTGGCTCCCCAGGCTGGCTTCTCCAAGCTGGAACAGGAAGACTCCCTCTCTGACCATGTGACCAGGCTTTTATATCAGAGTCCCGGGACATTGCCCAACAAATTAATGATTGGCCGGGACTCGCATACAAACCACCTGCCACTCAAATCCCAAATGAACAAACAGGCCTGCTGCAAAGGTACAAGCCTGCCTAAATTTACCTGAAACTATAATCTAACAAAAAAGGTCACATACTTAAAAGTAAGTGCCCGCTACATACACCCCCCACTTGAATCACAACTGTCCCCAGTTGTGGGGAATTAATTTAGAGTACCTCCTTAATTCTAAGGAGGAAAGAGCATCTCATTACATCAAATGGAATGGGGAAAAGGAAAATGAACTTGAAACACAATAACGTCAATATCACTGTACACAATGGCAACATAACATATTTTCTTATACAATATACATGGCCTGACTATAGATCCCTACAGCTAACATTTCATACAAGCGGAACCAAAGCATTGCTCCCGCAGGAGGAATGCTCTGCTTACCACAGGCCTTCATCTGTGAGATAGACAACCGTCACATCTTCAATAAGAAGACACAAGACATTTCTAACTAATACTAACTACTACACACACATTACCAAACAGAGGGGGTTATCATCCTCTATTGGGTAATCAATTAAATATATACAATCTTTATGGCATGTACATTTCTGTTAGGATCGTTGCTCCCTCAAAAGGAGTCCAGCAGTCCTCCTGCAGAGCGCACCCTAAACAGACATGCTCAGTAATTCAATTTGTCTGCCCGTCGGCAAATAAACTTTTTGTCTGTCTCTTAAACAAGAGTCCTTGTAGAAGTACTTGTATAGCAAAGGGACTTAGCGGAGACAGCACACCCTAGTGTCCATAACTTTGTCCTTGTTAGGCACCAGGAATGTGAGTCTCCTGCTGGGCAAAGTATTTTGGGAAAACCCACCCTAACCCATCTGCCATCCTGCAGTCAATCTGTGTAGTAAAATATACTTGTGAATGCACTTCCAACAATCCTGCTCACAAATAGTACCTCGGGTCAGGCAACCTTTTCCGACTGTCCCCTGGTCCTCTCACCGAGATAGAGTAGCTACGGGTGTTTTGTCCGGCCTTTACCGCTAACACTCTATCCTTGTGAATTTCTCTTCCAAGTCTCCATTCACGGTGGATGTCTTTAAATTGGACCCAAACCTCACTGTCAGGTGTCCTTTTTGGTTTAGGAACATGAAGATAATCCCAAACAAGCTCGTCCTCCCATGCATCCCGGGAACTTTCAATAACTTCCATAATGTGTTCCGGAACATAGGGGTAATCTAGGCCCCACTCCTGAGCCACTTTTCTTTGAACCTCCCTCTGAAATCTTGAGAGTCTGGGCAAGTCTTTAGCCTTTCCTCTGCCAGGTAAAACACATGCGTCAGTAGCTCTGCTGACCCACTGTTGAAACGTGGCTGCCCTGGTAGGAAGGGTAGTACTTGAAACATTAAACGGAGGTATTGGAGTTTTAACTGTACCAGATAACTTTTCTGACACTCCTGTGGAAGCCTCCACTGAAGTAGAACTTTCTAGGAAACTGTGACAGACCTAGCCGGGAGAGAGACTTTTGGAGGGGACTGAATGGTAGCCTCTTACCGATCAATTGTGGGCCCTGGCATTTGGGGGAACGGTGCTCTTTGTGAGCTGTATGCCTGGGGACCCTTGAGGTGGTACTACTGTGGATTCGGGTCCTGGTCCCCCAGGACACACAGACTCTGGGTACCCTGGATATGCCATATTAGAAATAGTGGCTGATTCATAATGCTGGGACAGATACTGTTAGGAGATGCTGATGTAAATTCCAGCACCTGTCTGTCTGTTGCCTGCTAGAATGTGTATTGTAAATAAGTCTACTATGGGATCTAAGAGTCATTAGATCCCCATTGTTGTTTGTGTTAATTAACTCTGCTATTGTGTGAAGAAGAGTCTATGTTGATTGTGTTTTCTGAACTACAAGACGGCCAGTCTGGCCTAAAGGTCATGCCTGAGTCATCTAGGCTGTCTAAAGGGATTAGTTAACTAGCCCATGTTAATTAGGTTTCTGGTCACAGGTGTATGTTAAGAGTAATATGAGCCGGAGGTATGCACCTCCACTTTTAGTGTATAAAAGAGCTTGTATTTTGCAATAAAGGAGATTCCTGGTTGAACTTACATACAGCCTGCCTGGTGTTTGTTCTGAGCTATCACAACTGGGTTAGAACGGCACATAGCTGTAGTTCTAATCCCGGAGCATTGGATGACCGAACAATCAGATGTTGAGATCTGCAATCTGATGCTATAGCTGCAGAGGAGTGTCGGGAGAGTAGAACTGAGCGAGCAAGGGGCTCGTTACAGAAACATACCTCCTCATCACTGGACTCAAACTCTTCTGGTGATGACCACTCAAACAAATTGTCCATTGATCCATATTTTTGCAAAATCTGCGGTGATCCTCAATCTACAGCCCGGCCTCCGTCTACCCTGTCCGGCTCACCTGAGGGATCCCCCTCCTGTAACTTAGGCTCCTTCCGGACAGGCAAATCAAAGGGCTTACTGCTAACCGACTCCTCAGGGGTTTCTTCCAAAGACTGGGCAATAACTTCAACAGTCCCTGGGTCCCCAGCCAGGCTACAGGCTTTTCCATTAGATCCTACCTGATCTTCTGGTGGTTCCGATTCAGCCAAATCAGATGGGAGCTCCTCCACGGCTGCTGCAGGCGATACACGACCCTCTCTGGCCTTTTGAATCACCTGTTCTTGCGGCAGACAAAGTCCCGTTGTAATATTGGCAGAATAATATTTGACTTCTTGTTGGACGGGTCCTAACCGTGTCAACTGGATACCACAATGTCCACACTGGGCCCAGACGGTGACTCCAACTGTAGGCCTCTGACATCTGGGACACAACATACAAAGCCTCTCCACTCCGTCAATCACTCCCAGTGCCAGTCCTCCGGTGAGCTCTAACCGAACACCAGTATCGATCAGAACCCATTCCTGCAAGTCAGATAACCGCTGCATGGCGAGTGTATTCCCAACACCTTCCGCCATCTTCCTCCGCCTGTTTCGGTCTAGCGCGTGGCCTTTCCTCTGGGGCGTGGCTCCATCCCCCACACTTATTGACATGCAGACTTCGTTGCTATGGGAGATGGTTAGTGGACAAACGTGAAACAGATATCCCAGACGACGCCCCCACATGAAGCTCTTACCCCCGAAGGAGCTAATTAATTATTATATATGCAATTCAAGTTTACCACCTAACGCATCGCAGCCCATAAATCCAAAAACAGTCCACATTGCATTTTTCTCTTGCTTTATTAAGTAACATGAACTGGGATAGGAGAAGGGATTCTTTTGAGATGGTCTTTTGTTGCTATATCATCTTTTTTTTGCCTCTCATGCAAAGACTTAGCATCATTGCGGATAATAAGAAATCACTCTGTGTGATTTCTTCATCAGGGAAGATGGAAGTAGATTTGATAGAGAATAATCGATAAAGAGTCACTCTGAATAACATCTTCATCTGCAGAACTTTTCAAGAACAGTCTGTATCTCTATATGCGTGCTTGCAGCTTTACCGCTACCTTTTTACCACTACTTCCCATCTGCATGATACTTCCAAGTTGAGCTATAGAAGAGTCACTCTGAATAACTCCTCCCGCTTGACTGATTGGAATCCCGGGGCATTGCTGAACCCAAAGTCACAGGCCATCACCGCCTGTCTCACTGACTTGCATACCAACATCCCTCAGTCTCTGGCAGTACCCTTCTCTTGGGCTTTCACTCACGTGATCAATAGTTCATGTGCCACTCACAAACGATCGATCACCCAGTTTCCTTCCACTTTGTTGCTACTTTTTCTGCAATGATTCTTTGTTTCCTTTCCGCTTCCTGGCCCGCTCCCTTTCCCGCAGGGGCGGCCAACGACACCAGCGATTACATGCTGTACGGTGTCATCTACTCCTCTACGGATGCCGGTTCCCAACCCTCTTCGCAAGGGGGGGCCCCGTTGGCTCCCCGGAGGGGGGAATCTCTCCCCTCCAGGAACCAGGCTGGCTTCTCCAAGCTGGAACAGGAAGACTCCCTCTCTGACCATGTGACCAGGCTTTTATATCAGAGTCCCGGGACATTGCCTAACAAATTAAGGGACTCACATACAAACCACCTGCCACTCAAATCCCAAATGAACAAACAGGCCTGGGGCAATGGTACAAGCCTGCCTAAATTTACCTAAAACTATAATCTACCAAAAAAGGTCACATACTTAAAAGTAAGTGCCCGCTACATGTATATATATATATATATATATATATATATATATATATATATATATATATATATATTTTTTTTTTTTTTTTTTTTTTTTTTTCTTTCTTTATTAAGTTTTTTATTTTATTTTATTTATTTTTTTATTTTATTTTTTTATTTATTTCTTTCATTTTATTTAGGGCCTGTTCACACAAGCAGGTACAGTACGTTATACCACAGCCTCTGGTGTATGTTAAGACGGGAGTGGCATTAATGTGTCATGTCTCCCACTTAAGATGCAAAGGCACACAGGCACAAATTATCCACCTTGTCACACTCGGTGGGCAGTACCGCCCAGATAATGCAACTAATTCATCTGAATGGGGCCACGCTCCAACCGTGTACAACCCACAGTGGTGCAGGTTTTTAGTAGTTAAAACAAGTGGTGCAGAGGCAACATCGTCTTCTTTACCACCTGTCAAATGCCCTTTGAAGAGCGATCTACCGTGAATTGCTCTTCAGAGGACTAGATCTAGTGTAAACTAGTCCTAAAAGTGTATTTATTGTACTATAAATTTACTTTTTCCCTTTCCCTTTCCCTTTCTCACTTTGCTTTTTATGGTATAGCACACTGCCTGTGAATTTTTTAAAGCTTACTCTTACATTTAAGGGTTGAGAAATTATTTTGTAAGTTCCAATTATCTGCCAGAAAATGCACAACAAACACAAATGCAAAATTAGAACTGTTTCTTTTAACAAACTGTGGGATTTTTTTCTTGCCTTGACACTGTGGGGTTGATTTACTAAAACTGAATAGAGTGCAAAATCTGGGGCTGCTGTGAATGGTAGCCAATCAGCTTCTAACTTTACTTTGTTCAATTAAGTTTTGACAAAAAAAAAAACTGGAAGATTATTGGTTTCTATGCAGAGCTGCACCAAATTTTGCACCCCTTTATGTTTGCCCTAACAATAAATTATGAAAAAAACCTTCACTCGACCAAATCCTGGACAAGTCGAGACCTAACAAAGTCATAATGAAACATCCCCCAAAGCAAAGTCTCAAAATAGCTAAATTACTCCACCAATTTGACCATATAGATATATGCAGAGAATGCAATCCTATGAAGTAAGATTTTCCTTCTACTCCCATGTCCATAATACATTTTCCCCGTATAGATCACATCCTCTCGTTTTTTTTCTGTTACTTCCATTTATTACTGGAGCAAAGATTTTAACTTTACCCTGGTCAAATTTTTCTCTGGTACAAATATATATCTCTAATCTTTGGTCCAAACCACAGACACCCACATGGCATCCCAATGCCTCTTTATTGAACAATCCCATTATTTCTAAAGAAATAGAATAGGAAACTTGTAAGCTCTTAGATTGTAAGCTCTAAGGAGCAGGGCCCTCTGATTCCTACTGTATCAAATTGTATTGTATTTGTACTGTCTACCCTCAAGTTGTAAAGCGCTACGTAAACTGTTGGCGCTATATAAATACTGTATAATAATAATAATAATAATTTCTTTTTCTGACTAACAAACCAGAGGATACCTCCCCCATCACCAACTGGGCAGCCCATCCCAGGGAATACGGATCCCATATCAAGGGACAAGAAAAAGAGTTGACACTACTTTTGAGAGAACAAAGGAGAGACCCACATACAGACTTGAGATCTCAGATACAAACAGCCCGTACAGCTTTAAACTTCAACTTTAACTACAAAAGTGGAGAAGACAGGGAGAAGGGTGAGACATAGATATTATACACTAGATGATAAACCGAGTTCTATATTAGCGAGAAAACACTCACCCAAAGCTTACTCTGCTGTCCTTCTAAATCCCCAACTGATCTCCCGAGAGTTCTTAGCAAAAAAATTTAAGTTATATTCAACTACTGAATCCTTTTCCAAAGAACCGGTGGATGTGTTTTTCAATGATTTTCCTTACCAAAACTATTGAGAGACCATAGAACCATAGAACGAGAGATTTTTCTGAGGGAAAAAACAAGCTGGCTTTTAAACAAATCAACCTATCAAAAGCACTTGGCCCAGATGGATTTTCAGGACACTATTATCGGTATAAGAAATATGCAGAAACTCCTCATGTAGATCAATTCTTAATATCAGAAACGGTTTCCATATATCCCCCCACAAAAATACTGCATTCATTCATGTTATTCTGAAACTGGGAAAGGACCATAGTGACTGTGGAAATTACCACCTCATCTATTTAATTGCAGATTATGAGATGAAACAATCAGCGCCAAAAGTAAAAAATACTGTGATATTTAGATGTGATAACCTAATAATAAACGTGCACAGCTGCTAAATATTCCAAGTGATACACTACACTAATTTCAATATTGATAGTAATAAATAAATGTAGCTCTATGTGTATTAAATTATATACAGTATTAATATAAATATAAGGTGCAAATCTCTACTATAAATGAATCCTACATATAAATAATGAATAGTCCATTAACCAGTTGCCAACCGCCTCACGACGATATACGTCGGCAGAATGGCACGGGCAGGCAGAATCACGTACCTGTGCCCGAGGTGGTCGGCTTCTGTCCGGGAGCAATCAGACGTGAGAGGGAGGCCATCCATTCGTGGCCCCCCCCTCGCGATCGCTCCCAGCCAATGAGAATCTTCCTCTGCCTCTGTATAGTAAACAGAGACAGAGGAAGTGATGTCATCACTCCTCGGCTCAGTATTTTCCGTTCCGACGTCAAGGAGAGAAGACATCTGAGTGAGTGTAAAACACAACACACACACAGTAGAACACGCCAGGCATACATTACACCCCCCTTTACCCCCCGATCCCCCCCGATCACCTCCCAATCACCCCCCCCCCCTGTCACACTGACACCAAGCAGTTTTTTTTTCTGATTACTGCATTGGTGTCAGTTTGTGACAGTTAGTGTGGTAGGGCAGTTAGGGTTAGCCCCCTTTAGGTCTAGGATACCCCCCTAACCCCCCCTAATAAATTTTTAACTCCTTGATTACCCCCCGTCGCCAGTGTCACTAAGCGATCGTTTTTATGATCGCTGTATTAGTGTCACTGGTGACGCTGGTTAGGGAGGTAAATATATAGGTTCGCCGTCAGTGTTTTATAGCGACAGGGACCCCCATATACTACCTAATAAATGTTTTAACCCCTTGATTGCCCCCTAGTTAACCCTTTCACCAGTGATCACCGTATAACTGTTACGGGTGACGCTGGTTAGTTAGTTTATTTTTTATAGTGTCAGGGCAATAAAGGTTTAGCCCTCTGATTGCCCGGCGGTGATATAAGTTAGGTTTTAGGGTCAGATAGGGTCTGCGTCGCCCCTGGCAGCATCAGGTTAGCGCCAGTACCGCTAACACCCACGCACGCAGCATACACCTCCCTTAGTGGTATAGTATCTCAGGTCACAGGTGCTTGAGGCCTATATAACTTTGTGTAGGACTCATACTGAGCCTGCTCATTGTGAGGCTGTTGGAACTCAGTCCAAGTGGAACTGGTCTAAGTGGTGAGTTAAAACCAGAGTTTAAAACAGGAGGTTATAACAGGGGTCATAGTACCTGTGTAGTGTGAGTACCTGAGTGTTGTCTGAGTAGTGTGTGTGGATCGTTAGTACTTGTGTATTGTGTACTGTATACTTGTGTATTGCGAGTGCACGTAGGTCTGTGAGTACCTGTGTATTGTCTTGTTGTGTACCTTTGTATTGTCTTGTTGTGTACCTGTGTATTGTCTTGAGTATTAGTGCCAGGAAGCTAGCTGGTAGGTAATTTGGATAGGGTATAATCCCCAATCCTCACTAAATTTAATCGGTGCGATGCTCGGCAGGTGTGGAGAGGCGACTCTTTGTACATCTTGCTGCATGTATGCGTTCCTTGATCATCCGATCGAGGGCGAATACTGCTGTGCAAAATGTAAGCACATTGTTTCCCTGGAAGCCCAGGTTCTGAATCTGGGGAAGCAACTGTCAGCACTGAGAAGTCCCTTCATACTAAAGGAGAGCCAGGAACGTACACGGCAGGTGCCAGCATAGAGGCGGGTGGAGACAAAGAGGTGCAGGCACTAGCAAAGAGTAGATGGGTGACAGTCAGGAAGGGTAGAGGGGGAAGTGCCAGGGAGGCCGATCCAGGACTGGAGCATCCCAATAAGTACGCTCCATTGAGTGACATTGGTGAAACCAGTTAGGGACCAGCACTGCTGGAGCTGAGGGACTCTCCTAGCTGCCGGGGGAAGAACTCCTCCAGTGAGAGTGGGGGGGCAGCGAAGGGAAAGGAAAGACAGATTCTGGTGGTAGGGGACTCAATTCTTAGAAGGACAGAGAGGGCAATCTATAACCAAGACCTGAAGCGCCGAACAGTATGTTGTCTACCGGGCGCTCGGGTTCGGTACATCACGGATCTTGTGGACAGATTACTGGGAGGGGCTGGGGAAGACCCAGCTGTCATGGTGCACGTTGGTACCAGTGACAAAGTCAGAGGCAGATGGAGTGTCCTAAAGAACAATTTTAGGGACTTAGGAGCTAAATTGAGGAAAAGGACCTCCAAGGTAGTATTCTCAGGAATACTACCGGTACATCGAGCCACACCAGAAAGGCAGAGGGAGATTAGGGAAGTAAACAAGTGGCTGAAGAGCTGGTGTAGTAAGGAGGGGTTTGGGTTCCTGGAGGACTGGGCCGACTTCTCAGTCGATAACCGGTACTATAGAAGGGACGGACTGCACCTAAATGAGGAGAGTGCAGATCTGCTGGGAATGAAGATGGCCAAAAAGTTAGAGGGGTTTTTAAACTAGGCGATGGGGGGGGGTCCAGAGGTAGATATAGTCAGCGCGGAAGATATTCCAGAGGGTAGTATTGGGGGCATTAGTGGTAGGTTAACCAAAGCACAAAAACACAAGGTAAGTATAGTAGCAAGTCCTAGTTGCAATCTCGAAACACTCAATACAAGGACAATATGCGACCGGTCTAAACTATGTGGCATGTTCACCAATGCCAGGAGCATGGCGGACAAGATGGGTGAACTAGAGATACTGTTGTACGAGGAGGATTTGGATTTTGTGGGAATTTCAGAGACCTAGTTCAACAGCTCTCATGATTGGCTGGCAAACATTCAAGGGTATACCCTTTACCGCAAGGATAGAGAGGGTAAAAGAGGGGGAGAGGTATGCCTATATATCAAGAATAATGTACAAGTGAATGTGAGAGATGACATCACTGAGGGAGCTAGGGAGGAGGTGGAATCCTTATGGGTAGAGCTCCAAAGGGATGAAGCTAAGGGGAAAATAATACTGGGAGTATGCTATAGGCCCCCTAACCTGAGGGAGGAAGTGGAGACAGATCTCCTATCACAATTTGGATTAGCAGCAAGGATGGGAAGTGTTATCATAATGGGGGATTTTAATTATCCAGACATAGACTGGGCGGAGGGAACCGCGCATTCATTTAAGGCTCGCCAGTTCCTTAATGTCTTGCAGGACAATTTTATGGGTCAGATGGTAGACGCACCAACTAAAAATAAAACATTATTGGATCTACTGATTACCAACAATACAGACCTGATCACGGATGTGGAAATACGGGGCAATTTAGGTAACAGTGATCACAGGTCAATTGGTTTCAGTATAAATCACACAAATAGGAAACATAAAGGGAATACAAAGACACTGAATTTCAAAAGAGCCAACTTCCCTAAACCACAAACCTTGCTAAAAAGCATAAATTGGGATAAAATATTAGGAACAAAGAATACGGAGGAGAGATGGGTTTGCTTTAAGAGCATATTAAATAAGGGCATTAGCCAATGTATCCCATTGGGTAATAAATTTAAAAGAGCGAACAAAAGCCCTGGATGGCTTAACTCCAATGTAAAAATGCATATAAAAGCAAAGGAGAAGGCCTTCAAAAAATACAAGGTTGATGGATCATCATCAGCATTCAGACTTTATAAAGAATGCAACAAGAAATGTAAGGGTGCAATTAGGACGGCTAAGATAGAACATGAAAGACACATAGCGGAGGAGAGCAAAAACAATCCCAAGAAATTCTTTAAGTATGTAAACGGTAAAAAAGGGAGGACAGACCATATTGGCCCCATAAAGAATGAGGAAGGACATCTGGTTACAAAGGATGGGGAGACAGGAAAGATATTGAATTTATTCTTCTCAGTCTTCACGAGTGATTCGGGGGGCTTCAGTAACCAAAACTGCAATGCTTATCCTCATGACACAACACAGGAAGCACCTCCATGGTTAACAGAGGACAGAATTAAAATTAGACTTGAGAAACTTAACATTAATAAATCACCGGGACCAGATGGCTTGCATCCGAGGGTACTTAGGGAACTCAGTCAAGTGATTGCCAGACCGTTGTTCCTAATTTTTACAGACAGTCTACTGACTGGAATGGTACCAGCTGATTGGAGAAAAGCCAATGTAGCACCAATATTTAAAAAGGGTCCAAAATACATCCCTAGGAATTACAGACCAATTAGCCTAACATCAATAGTATGTAAACTCTTGGAGGGGATGATAAGGGACTATATACAAGATTTTAGTAATAAGAACGGTATCATTAGCAATAATCAGCATGGATTCATGAAGAATCGTTCTTGCCAAACCAATCTACTAACCTTCTATGAGGAGGTGAGTTGCCATCTAGATAAAGGAAGGCCCGTAGACGTGGTGTATCTGGATTTTGCAAAAGCATTTGACACAGTTCCCCATAAACGTTTACTGTACAAAATAAGGTCCATTGGCATGGACCATAGGGTGAGTACATGGATTGAAAACTGGCTACAAGGGCGAGTTCAGAGGGTGGTAATAAATGGGGAGTACTCGGAATGGTCAGGGGTGGGTTGTGGGGTTCCCCAGGGTTCTGTGCTGGGACCAATCCTATTTAATTTGTTCATAAACAACCTGGAGGGTGGGATAAACAGTTCAATCTCTGTATTTGCAGACAATACATAGCTAAGCAGGGCAATAACTTCTCCGCAGGATGTGGAAACCTTGCAAAAAGATCTGAACAAATTAATGGGGTGGGCAACTACATGGCAATGTAGAAAAATGTAAAATAATGCATTTGGGTGGCAAAAATATGAATGCAATCTATACACTGGGGGGAGAACCTCTGGGGGTCCTAGTAGATGATAGGCTCAGCAATGGCATGCAATGCCAAGCTGCTGCTAACAAAGCAAACAGAATATTGGCATGCATTAAAAAGGGGATCAACTCCAGAGATAAAATGATAATTCTCCCACTCTACAAGACTCTGGTCCGGCCGCACCTAGAGTATGCTGTCCAGTTCTGGGCACCAGTCCTCAGGAAGGATATGTACTGGAAATGGAGCAAGTACAAAGAAGGGCAACAAAGCTAATAAAGGGTCTGGAGGATCTTATGAGGAAAGGATTCCTTATGAGGAAAGGTTGCGAGCACTGAACTTATTCTCTCTGGAGAAGAGACGCTTGAGAGGGGATATGATTTCGATATACAAATACCGTACTGGTGACCCTATAATAGAAATAAAACTTTTTCGCAGAAGAGAGTTTAACAAGACTCGCGGCAACTCATTAAAATTAGAAGAAAAGAGGTTTAACCTTAAACTACATAGAGGGTTCTTTACTGTAAGAGCGGCAAGGATGTGGAATTCCCTTCCACAGGCGGTGGTCTCAGTGGGGAGCATCGATAGCTTCAAGAAACTATTAGATAAGCACCTGAATGACCGCAACATACAGGGATATATAATGTAATACTGACACATAATCACACACATAGGTTGTACTTGATGTCTTTGTGTCTTTTTTCAACCTCACCTACTATGTAACTATATGTAACTATGTATCTGAACGGATCAATATCTGATCCGATCAGATCTATACTAGCGTCCCCAGCAGTTTAGGGTTCCCAAAAACGCAGTGTTAGCGGGATCAGCCCAGATACCTGCTAGCACCTGCGTTTTGCCCCCCCCCCCCCGCCCGACCCAGCCCAGCCGACCCAAGTGCAGTATCGATCGATCACTGTCACTTACAAAACAGTAACACATAACTGCAGCGTTCGCAGAGTCAGGCCTGATCCCTGCGATCGCTGACAGTTTTTTTTATAGCTTTTTGGTGAACTGGCAAGCATCAGCAGCCTAGTACACCCCGGTCGTAGTCTAACCAGCACTGCAGTAACACGTGGTGACGTGGCGAGTCCCATAAGTGCATTTCAAGCTGGTGAGGTGGCAAGCACAAGTAGTGTCCTGCTGCCACCAAGAAGAAGACAAACACAGGCCCGTCGTGCCCATAGTGCCCTTCCTGCTGCATTCGCCAAGCCTAATTGGGAACCCACCACTTCTGCAGCATCCGTACTTCCCCCATTCACATCCCCAACCAAACGCAGTCGGCTGCATGAGAGGCATTTTCTTTATGTCCTCCCGAGTACCCCTACCCAGCGAACACCCCCAAAAAAGATGTTGTGTCTGCAGCAAGTGCGGATATAGGCTTGACACCCGCTATTCTTGTCCCTCCTGTCCTGACAATCCTGGTCTTTGCATTGGTGAATGTTTTGAACGCTACTATACACTTGAGTATTAGCGTAGGGTACAGCATTGCACAGACTAGGCACACTTTCACAGAGTCTCCCAAGATGCCATCGCATTTTGAGAGACCCGAACCTGGAACCGGTTACAGTTACAAAAGTTACAGGTAATATATGCCGAAGCATGGGGGCAGCAGGGGCGGAGGAGCGATTTGCTCCTACCTTTTGCGGGAGGATGCCCCCCTGCTTCGGCATATATAAATGGTGCATGTATGCCCATCATTAGAAGTGGGTGGATGAAGGGAGGTATTCTAATGGTGGGCATACCCACCGATCAATCTCTTTTTTTCGTTCAGCCCACAGGCTGCATGAAAAAAAAGATTACAATATATGCCCAACAAGGACCAGCAACGTACTGGTATGTTACTGGACTTTGAGTGGTTATACCAGAATGATGCCTGCAGGTTTAGGTATCATCTTGGTATAATTCTTTTCAGCCAGCGGTCGGCTTTCATGTAAAAGCAATCCTAGCGGCTAATTAGCCTCTAGACTGCTTTTACAAGCAGTGGGAGGGAATGCTCCCCCCCCCCACCGTCTTCCATGTTTTTCTCTGGCTCTCCTGCCCCAACGGGGAACCCGGGAATGCAGACGGTGATTCAGCCAGCTGACCATAGAGCTGATCAGAGACCAGAGTGGCTCCAAACATCTCTATGGCCTAAGAAACCGGAAGCTACGAGCATTTCATGACTTAGATTTCGCCAGATGTAAACAGCGCCATTGGAAAATTGGGAAGGCATTTTATCACATTGATCTTGGTGTGGTCAGATGCTTTGAGGGCAGAGGAGAGATCTAGGGTCTAATAGACCCCATTTTTTTCAAAAAAGAGTACCTGTCACTACCTATTGCTATCATAGGGGATATTTACATTCCCTGAGATAAGAATAAAAATGATTAAAAAAAAAAAAAATGAAAGGAACAGTTTAAAAATAAGATAAAAAAGAAAAAAAATAATAAAGAAAAAAAAAAGCACCCCTGCCCCCCCTGCTCTCGCGCAAGGCGAACGCAAGCGTCGGTCTGGCGTCAAATGTAAACAGCAATTGCACCATTGTAAATCTAAAGTGGTAACCTGTAAAGGCTTTTAAAAATGTATTTAGTTTGTCGCCACTGCAAGTTTGTGCGCAATTTTAAAGCATGTCATGTTTGGTATCCATGTACTCGGCCTAAGATCATCTTTTTTATTTCATCAAACATTTGAGGCAATATAGTGAGTTTTAGTGCATTAAAATTTTAAAAAGTGTATTTTTAAAAAAAAAAAATGAAAAATCGCTGCGCAAATACTGTGTAAAAAAAAAAAGAAACACCCACCATTTTAATCTGTAGGGCATTTGCTTTAAAAAAATATATAATGTTTGGGGGTTCAAAGTAATTTTCTTGCAAAAAAAAATAATTTTTTCATGTAAACAATGACTGTCAGAAAGGGCTTTGTCTTCAAGTGGTTAGAAGAGTGGGTGATGTGTGGCATAAGCTTCTAAATGTTGTGCATAAAATGCCAGGACAGTTCAAACCCCCCCCAAATGAGACCATTTTGGAAAGTAGACACCCCAAGCTATTTGCTGAGAGGCATGTCGAGTTCATGGAATATTTTATATTGTGACACAAGTTGCGGGAAAAAGACAAATTTTTTTTTTCTTTGCACAAAGTTGTCACTAAATGATATATTGCTCAAACATGCCATGGGAATATGTGAAATTACAACCCAAAATACATTCTGTTGCTTCTCCTGAGTATAGGGATACCACATGTGTGAGACTTTTTGGGAGCCTAGCCGCGTACGGGACCCCGAAAACCAAGCACCGCCTTCAGGCTTTCTAAGGGCGTAAATTTTTGATTTCACTCTTCACTGCCTATCACAGTTTCGGAGGCCAAGGAATGCCCAGGTGGCACAAACCCCCCCCCCCAAATGACCCTATTTTGGAAAGTAGACACCCCAAGCTATTTGCCGAGAGGTATAGTGAGTATTTTGCAGACCTCACTTTTTGTCACAAAGTTTTGAAAATTGAAAAAAGAAAAAAAAAATGTTTTTCTTGTCTTTCTTCATTTTCAAAAACAAATGAGAGCTGCAAAATACTCACCATGCCTCTCAGCAAATAGCTTGGGGTGTCTACTTAGAAAGCCTGAAGGCGGTGATTGGTTTTCGGAGCCCCGTATGCGGCTAGGCTCCCAAAAAGTCCCACACATGTGGTATCCCCATACTCAGGAGAAGCAGCTAAATATATTTTGTGGTGCAATTCCACATATGCCCATGGCCTGTGTGAGCAATATATCATTTAGTGACAACTGTTTGTAATTTTTTTTTTTTTTTGTCATTATTCAATCACTTGGGACAAAAAAAAAAAATATTCAATGGGCTCAACATGCCTCTCAGCAATTTCCTTGGGGTGTCTACTTTCCAAAATGGGGTAATTTTGGGGGGGTTGTACTGCCCTGCCATTTTGGCCTAAATGTATGACTAAAATTGAGTTTATTGGATTGGATTGGATTTATTGGATTTTTTTTATAACAAAAGTAGAAAATATATATTTTTTTTTTCAAAATGGTTGATCTTTTTCCGTTTATAGCGCAAAAAATAAAAACGGCAGAGGTGATCAAATACCATCAAAAGAAAGCTCTATTTGTGGGAAGAAAAGGACGTAAATTTCGTTTGGGTACAGCATTGCATGACCGCGCAATTAGCAGTTAAAGCGACGCAGTGCCAAATTGTAAAAAGTGCTCTGGTCAGGAAGGGGGTAAATCCTTCCGGGGCTGAAATGGTTAAATGAAAAAATTAAACATGGAAAACTCTTCTTATGATCAGTGTGTCCACACAATTCCACCACAGTGATTGTTCGTCCTCAAAAGGAGTGCACACCACCACCAGTAAAAATGCGCGCTCACCTCCCAGATGAGCTAAAACCCATATACGGATCTCCCCACAAGCTCTTTGCTCTCTCTTCCTCTTCCCAATCAATGGTGAGTAATCCAGATGGCTCTTTCCTAATGGTAACTCAGCTCGTTTACATCCAAAGAAACAAATGACCTCCCAGCTTGGCTCAAGATTCCATGAGTTCAGGACATGTAAATAATAAGTATAGAGACCATAGTGTTCTCTGTATACAAATTTATTCAAAGCCCCAAAAAAGACAAGTTGCACTTACAAGATAAAAACGTATAAAATCACATGTAACCTCCAGAGTAGCGCCGCCGTGTCCACATACACAGTGCCTGGCTGAACGTCACTATCGGCTCCTCCCTTCTAGATGCGTATCGGCCAATCACAGGCCTTCCTCAGTAGAGTTTTAACTCATCTGGGAGGTGAGCACGCATTTTTACTGGTGGTGGTATGCACTCCTTTTGAGGACGAACAATCACTGTAGTGGAATTGTCTGGACACACTGATCATAAGAAGAGTTTTCCATGTTTCATTTTTTCATTTTTTCATTTAATGGACTATTATTTATAAGTAGGATTCATTTATAGTAGAGATTTGTACCTTATATTTATATTAATATATAATTTAATACACATAGCGCTACATTTATTTATTACTATCATCTTTTTAATTAACATAGATCTTAAAATAATGATGAAAATTCTACCTCCCTATGAGACAAGCATTAGACCAAAGGTGAAGGGGACTAGATAGTGTATCAACCATTCATGCTAACTAGGACAAAGAGGGGAAACAAGATGGTATGTTCCTCCCCATAGATCTACAGAAGGCCTTTGAGTCTTTATCCTGAGAGTATTTATTCTTTACTTTAAAGAAATATGGGTTTGGTCCCAAGTTTTTATCCATTTTGCGAACCTTATATGATAAACCTTTGCATCTCTTATGATCAAGGAATTTAAATCACAGATATAGCGATCCTGTGTTGAGAGTATTTCAAAACACACTTCTTAAATTCATATGGAGGGACAAAACACCTGGGATGAATAAGCAAACTGTATACACCCCCAAACAAAAGGAAGGCCTGGGGGTGCCTGATTTGTTGATATACTTCCAAGCTGAACAATTAATCCATCCTATTAGATTCCACTCAACACATTCAAATTTGATGTCTATTAAATCATTGTCTTGCAGCCTGAGACCAGTCAATTACCTTACGTGGCTGCCAGTTAAAGAACGGTTCTTGATCTTATACCCATCCTTGTCATTTTCATTGAATATGTGGGATCGTTTGGCAGGCATTTCCTACATTCGTTAGGTAGGCAATCCAACTTGATGACTATGATGTCCATGGAGCACCTTTGTAGAAATGTCAACAAGATACCATGTTATATATCAGCAATATATGACTTGTTAAATTCAGAATCTGAAAAGCTACCTTTCATGATTTTGTGGGAGTGAGACTTGGGCAAGGATCATGATCTGTGAGACTGACATGAAGTTATCTTGTCAAATATTATTGCCTCAGTTATAGAAGCCAACTATAAAGTGCTTTTAAGATGGTACATGGGACCTTCGAGGATTGCCTCCTACTATATGACTCAAGCACCTTCCCTAATTGCTTTAGGGGATGTGGGCAGGAAGGCTCAACATATAACATGTGGTAGACATGGCCAATGGTTAAAAGGTTTTGGATTCAGGTATATAACTTTATGTATTCTATAACTGAGATCAACCTTAAAAAACTCCATGACAGGCCCTTTTGAACCAATCTACAGAGGAGGCTCCAAAGCAAAGTAAAAAAGTTATCTCATTTAAATTTTTGGCAGCACGGATAGCAATTTTCAGATCATAGAAATCTTCGTCCATCTTGTTCACACTTATAAATATTGAATTAACATGGGTAATGATAAATGAAAAATGATCTGCCATTTTGAATGACAAAATCAGTTTATTTAGAAAAATACGGAACCCTGGAACCCTGTGACCAAGGTGAAGACACTGGAAGTGGAGCAGCGCGGAATTCCATGCCCCAAGCAGCTGTGGAGCATTGCATTGCCGCTTCCAAGTTCTCAATTCGTCATTCAGTATGTGCGTCAACTTGGTCCTTATACTGCGGAGTGTGTCAGGAATGGAGCGATCTGGTGAATGAGGAGGGGGGGGTGTTCTCGTAAGGGCGATGATGTACATGTGGTTTTTCCGCCTATGCGGTTGCCTTGTTCTGGGCCGTCTTTGTCCTGGCCATTTTTTTGGGGACTTTTCGGGTGGGGGAATTGGTAAGCCGTAACAAACGTGGTGAGAGTGTTTTGAGCGTACAGAATGTGTGGTTACGGGACACTACATTGGGTATTCTGTTAAGAAAATCTAACACTGAACAGTCGGAGAGAGGGGTTCTTGGATTGAGTTGTGTCCCTCTTCTTTACCTATAAAATTAAGTGTTGTCTCTTAAATTTATCTGACATGTATGATCACATTAATGATTTATATATTTTTATACAATTTAGATGAAATCTGTGATGCTTGTAATGTCCTGATGAAGCAAATATGCGAAACATGTTGACTGATTACAACTGATTTCATAGAGAAAGTTTCTCTGCGGTCATATCATGTTACTTGATTGATCTTTTACTGTATATTTTACATGTTTTCAATAAAATGTATATTTTTATATTAACTGTTGTGGTATTTCTCACCTTCAAACAGACGCATTACCTGCCTTTAAAATCCCACTATTTTTTGGAGTGAGCTTTGGCTCCCTCTTTATATTTTCCTATTCACCATAGGGATTGGGAGTCTTGTCTCTGTTTCTGGAAACAGTCCAATTACCTATATACTTACTAGATGATGTACACATGGTTTTTCCGCCTATGCGGTTGCCTTGTTCTGGGCCATCTTTACTTACATTTTATGAGGGTGTAAAACCCTTTGTTCTTTGATTTGGACTTTCCAGTATAAGGTTAAACCTTGATTTAATTCAATTTTTAATATACTCCTTATATTCTTTGACACACTTTTTTGCTATATGTATAGGGTACTATTTTTTCTCATCAATTATAGGTATTGCATGCAATAGTATTTATCTCCCTATCTTCCCCTCCCTTCCCTGCAAACCCCCCCCCCCCCCCCTTTCTTCTATGTCACAATTCTCAGGACCAGGTTGGGAACAATTTCTGGATAATATTCAAAGTACCTGTACTCCTCAAGCTCAAACTGAAGTAGGTCTTGATATTTTCTTTTTGAAGCTCAAAAGGCTCATGGAGAGAAAGTCCAACTTGGGTTGGCATGTCCGCTTCCTTGATCACTATTTAAAAGAAAAAATTAGTCCCCAGGAACTTAGAAAACAAATTTTTCCGTCCTTTGAGGTAACAGATGTACCTTTTAAGGAGGAATGGGAACAAAATCTTGACAAATGCTCCGCACACATGATCACAATGCTCAAAGAGAAATATAGTAGGGATCTGATGGAATTGGACAGGGAAACTGAAACACTTAGAGCAAGTGGTGGTCAACATTCCACCAGCACTGAGTTTAAGAAGAGAGAACGTGACTTACTTGGAAAACTATAATAAAAATATTGTCACAATAAAAGACCAAAAATTTTATAAAGATAAACTGGCGTTCTCGGGTGGATATGCATATAAATGGCAAAAAAGCCACATTAGCAAACAAGGTAGACCACATCGACCAAATATGAATTTCATGACACCCTACAAATCAGACTCTGAGATTTCTATATTATCATCATCCGTCTCCTCTCAAAAACCATCTACGAAATCCACACGAAGTTCACAGGGTAAGGGACGCTTACCAAAACGAGGCAATACCAATGATCACCAGTCCCAAGGAGGCACACATAAAAAATGTATTGTCTCTCCGACTAGACATCCAGCCAACAATTCATACTTAGAACTGACAGAGGGAGCTCAAGGTGACTACTCCTCTGTTAATGTTCTCAGATGAAAAGGATAATGAACCACTACCTCCACGAGATTCAGGTGCGATACCTAAAACGAATCAACCACGCAATTCCAACTCAGGTTCGGCCCCTTTAGGCCCCATTGTCAACCCTCCAGCCACACCAATGGTACAACTACGAAAGGGAAAGATGGACCCGTTCGTTATCAAGCAGACTACCCTGAATCCGGATTAGATGTTAATCTTTCTTCTTACCAACTTACCAATCACCTATTGAAATCGAAGTGTTAAGACTGGGTCTCAGTTTTTGCCCATTACAGAAAATCGATAAATTTACGTTGGTTAAGGATTTACACATCTTTGCAAGAAAGCTTACATATAAACATATTTTTGACAACGATAGGGGGAAGTTGGTGAGAAGAGAAGAAGATCTATACAAAGGCTTTAAGGTCCAGGACTTTAGGGCCCTCAAGACATTAATCCAGCTCTTGGATGAAAATGAGGGCTATAGGGACTCTCATGATTCCTCATCGGAAGAGGAAGAACCTGACATAGAAATAGTTTTGTGAGCCACACAAATTCAAGGCCAAGTCCCAAAAATGTCTCAATCTACAGACCTGCCCGGCAGTCTGGGCTTCTTAAAACAAACTACTAAACAAATTGAAGCCATTGAGTTCCCCAAATATGCGGAAAAAAATTTGTCATCAGCACAGCAAGCAGTATTTACTAACATCATGCAAAAGGAGGATATCATCATCAAGCCATCAGATAAAGGTAGCAATGTAGTAGTGATGGATAAAAGTGCATACATTAGTATGTGCTACAAAATTCTTGATAACCAGGACTGGTACCAGCGAGTCCCACCTGAAAAATTAACTGAAGCCAGATCCCAATATTTGTCTATTATCGATCAGGCATATCAGCAATGGCTGATCGATAAGGATCTACGTGAGTATCTTGAGATTAAATGGACTGTCACTCCAACATTCTATTCAATACCAAAAGTCCATAAAAGTATTACAAATCCCCCCAGACACCCGATTGTATCGGGAATAGGCAGCCACACTGAAACTGCTAGTCAATTTGTGGACAGCTTGCCCTCTTACCTTAAAGACACTTTGGAGCTACTAAAAGTTATTGAAGGACTCACAATACCCTCAGGAGCAATATTGGCGGCAATCGCTATTGATGCGCTTTATTCTAGCATCCCGCATGCTCAAGGCATAGCAGTGGTTTCCACATTTCTTAAAGAATAGGATACCAATGACTGGGAAATGGGTCAATTCATCACTACCCTGTTGGAACATATTTTGACTACCAACATCTTCTTGTTTAATGGCTCCACCTACCTCCAGATACAGGGGGTTGCGATGGGGACTTCATGTGCCCCATCATATGCCAACCTGTACCTGGGGGGGTGGGAGCGTACCCTTTTCTCCGATGACAGCGCCTCAATGTACCTCCGCCACATTCTCCTCTGGCAGAGGTATATCGATGAAGTTCTGCTCATCTGGACTGGCACAGCGGAATTACTTTCCGAATTTATGATCTTTCTTGCTCATAATGACTTCAACTTAAAATTCACCATTCAATCAGACACTACCACTGTCCCCTTTTTGGATTTACATCTCTTTCTCAATTATGATGGCACAATGTATAGTACCCTCTACAGAAAAGAGACAAAACCATACTGCACTATTCAAGTCCGCACCCTTGCTCTCTTGTTCGCAGCATATACTTTAGTCAATATCTAAGGCTGCGACGCAACTGCACAAGAGACGAGGATTTCGACCTGGAAGCTAAGGCCCTGTATCATAGATTAATTCTAAGAGGATATAGTAAAAAAGTTCTCAAAAAGGCATATCAGCGAACTAAACAAAACACACAAGAATCACTTATTTTTTTTATAAAGCTTGCGATACAAATCCCACTACAAAACTTATATGACATATACTGCCCATCAAGACATTTTTCGGAAACTCATTAGCAACAACTGGCATTTCCTCTCTGAGGACCCCATTATCTCCAAATATGTGGCTGCGGTACCACAAATTACATATAGGAGAACCCACTCCATCAGAGACGGGTTGGTCCACAGCCACCTTCCCCCTTCCGCCCCCACACTGGGAGCGATAGGCAGAAGTGGCACCTTTCGCTGTGGGCACTGTGAGTATTGCCCATGGATTAGGGAAGGTATTGGTTGTCCCCTGCCCAGAGGGGGTATTCACAAACTTAAAGGATATGCCGACTGCCGCACAACTGGCATTGTTTATCTTGCCACATGCCGCTGTGGGGCATTTTATATTGGGAAAACTAAACGCCCATTTGATCATTTATACTACTTGGATGCGGAATTACTCCACACCCCTATAGGTAAACATGTGGGCCTTCACCACAGTTTTGAGCCCACATATATTTCCTTTACCACATTGGAAGTCATCCCCAATCTAGAAAGGGGTGGCAATGTAGACAAGAAGATTCTCCAAAAAGAGGCCAGATGGATTTTCAATCAAAAAGCTACTTATCCACCAGGCCTAAATATAGCGTTATCTTATAAACCATTTTTATGTTTCACACAACACCCCCCCTTTCTCCTACTCTCCTCCCCCCCTCCCCTTTTTTAATTTTTTGCTATGTAATGCTATGGCTTTTTCTTTTTTCTTTTTTGTCCTTAGGGGACCACTGATTCCCTCAAGCCAGTGTTCATCTGTGGCCCACTTTGCTTGCTTTCAGCCAAAGGTAGGGGAATTCGGCAGTCTCTGCCTAAGAGGGCGGAACCTCCCTTTCCGCCCTTTACATGCAATCTGCACAGGCGTGGAATGGATAGTGTACGCACACAGCTTCACCTCCAGTGCTCGCGCACCTTAGCAGGGACGTCCGGAGTGGAAGTGATGCCAGAGGTTGCTTTTGACCCTTCACTTCCGGTAGGACCGTGTAAATAAAAGATGGCGGCGCCGGCTTTTTGCCTGACAGACGCATCTCTAACTCTGCAGCGGGGCTAGCATTCCCAGACCGCTGCTGCACCTTAGAGGACTTTGCCACACTTACTCAAATTAACTATAAGGTAAGATCCGCTGTGCCCATTATGGGCTTATCTGTATGGCCGCTTGTTTAGTGGCTGGCTGTCCATAGTATGGTAGTACCTATTAGTATTTTGCTGTTGGACATTATTCAAAATATCAGCTAATTTATTACCTTATAGAAATACATAATGTTTAATGATAAAGGTAAATGAACATATTTAGCATTGGAAAAATAACAATATTATTAATACATATAGCATCAAAAGTCACCTAAATGTGGTTTTGATATCTGGCATTAGACACAATATTTTATTATTATTTCTATTATTGTCTCTATAGTTACCGGAGGTTGACCCCAATCTAGGTCAATATCTGCTATACTATTATGCTAAAGCAAGGGGATTCTCTTAAAAGAATTTTTCATTGCTTTATCATTTATCATTACTATAATTAGTATTATTATTATCACTATTATTATTGTTGTTATTATTATATTTTCTTCAATATTGCCAGATTATCATTTACCATGTACACAGTCCAGTTTTCCTACCGGCGTAACCCTTTTGGACCTGGCATCCATGGGTTAATTAGCACCAGGTGGTTCATACAGAGACATTTTGCTGTTAATGATGCGTATTCAGTGGCCCTCTTGTCTGTAATAGACCAGGTGAGCTTGGTTATGATACTTTGTACCTAGTTATTCTTTACCTATACAATGAAGTGTTGTCTCTTAAATTTATCTGACATGTATGATCACATTAATGATTTATATATTTTTATACAATTTAGATGAAATTTGTGATACTTGTAATGCCCTGATGAAGCAAATATATGCGAAACATGTTGGCTGATTACAACTGATTTCATAGAGAAAGTTTCTCTACGGTCGTATCATGTTACTTGATTGATCTTTTACTGTATATTTTACATGTTTTCAATAAAATGTATATTTTTATATTAACTTTTGTGGTATTGCTCACCTTCAAACAGACACATCACCTCCCTTTAAAATCCCACTATTTTTTGGAGTGAGCTTTGGCTCCCTCTTTATATTTTCCTATTCACCATAGGGATTGGGAGTCTTGTCTCTGTTTCTGGAAACAGTCCAATTACCTATATACTTACTAGATGATGTACACATGGTTTTTCCGCCTATGCGGTTGCCTTGTTCTGGGCCGTCTTTGTGCTGGCCATTTTTTTGGGGACTTTTCGGGTGGGGGAATTGGTAAGCCGTAACAAACGTGGTGAGAGTGTTTTGAGCGTACAGAATGTGTGGTTACGGGACACTACATTGGGTATTTTGTTAAGAAAATCTAACACTGAACAGTCGGGGAGAGGGGTTCTTGGATTGAGTTGTGTCCCTCTTCTCCAGTTTGCCCTGTCTGGGTTGTGGGTTTTTTTTCACAGTTTGGGGCAAATCTTCTGGGAGTTTTCTTTATGCATGTGGAAGGGACAGCAATGTCTGGATTCCAGTTTAGGGCGGTGTTCAGGAAATGCCTGTTGTCCGCTGGTTAGAGTGCAGACAACTGTTCTTCTCATTACTTTCGGATTGGTTGCGGCAATGGAAGTGGTCTGATGGGGTTTTAATGACCAGGTCAATCAGCAATTTGAGCAGTGGGAATCAGTGGGATTTTGGTAATATGTGCGCCCTCATTTATTGTAACTTATTGTGCTATCTGTTGGGTCAGGCTAAGTTGTGTGGTCCGATATAGTTGCCAGGCCTGCGTGGCATATGGCTCGCTCTGTTGAAACGATCGACAAAGTTATAAAAGAGGTGAACCAAGAGATAGCAAGTTGTTTGCAGGAGGGTATTTAACAGGCCTCCCAGTTTGGGGGGCAACACGTGCGTAAGGTGTCATGCTCGTGTGCTGTGGCAGGGGGTCTATTAGGTCTTTGAAGGCGGTGCTGGGTAAATAATTTTGGAAAATTGTGGACTGGGCCCATCTGAGGTATGGGTGTCCCTTCCTAACAATATGGTGGTAACATTGGGGTATTAATTAGGTTGTATCTGGTAGTACGTAAGTGGTTTATTGTCCCTGAGCCGGTGTAGTTGCGGCTGGGGGCCTTTGATTGGATGACAGATACAACCGGTTAATCGTGAGTATATAGGCCTTCAAAGACCTTAGACCGGGCATAAGCTGAGGTTCGTTTATTTATCATGCATTGACTGTATTATATGCATTAAACTTATTTTCCTGTGACTGTTGTATTTAATGGTTTGTAATAAAAGACTGCTATGGCCATTCAACTCCAAATTAAGTGTGTCGTCTGGTCATTTTGGAAGCAGGGATTGGTCAAGTGTTTAATCTTTTATAGATAATCAGAGCCTCTACACTCTGCAGGTCCCTCAGTCAAGTACATGGCCTGGAGCTGAGTGAAACTAGGAGGAGGGCCAGCATGCCTGGGGCCCGCAGAAGAGGCGGAATATTAGTGGGTGATTTTGATATGCTGCAGTCTGCTTAGCAGATTGAAGAGTTCAAGGCAGAGGGTGTGTCCTGTAGTGGGTAGAGGAGGGGAGTGTTGGAAAAGTTGCTTATAAACTGACTATATACTGTATATGCATTATGCCTGTCTAAGCAGCAGGTGGTGCTGTAGTATTATAGTGTATAGTTATGTTATCTATGATATAACAGGATGTTTGTCTATCCTCTCTCTATGTACTTGGATGCACCTTGTTCCTGTGTTCATGTTTCTCCATTCTGTAAAGACATGCATTAAGCCGTATTACTGCATACAACAAACTTTCAGCATGATTTCAATACTTTGCTAACAAGGGTATTGTGTCACAGCTCAGTCAGAGCTCTTTACAGCATCAGACAGTTTTCTCCCACCCTCCCTCCCTTGTTTGTTTTGGTTTTGGGGAGCCTCCTACTTTTTCAAGGTACTGGGGTATTTGTAGTGGGTTTTCGGGTTTTATGTTAGCTTGCCATTCAATTTCTTGGTCCTTTTATCTTCTTGTCATAGCAGCAGGCAGGGGGTCTATTGGGTATTTGAAGGTGGTGGTGGTTAAAAATTGGTGGAAAATAGTGGGTTTGGCCCATCGGAGGTATGAGTGTCTCTTCTTAACTGTGGAAAACTGTGGGTTGGGCCCATCTGAGGTATGGGTGTCCCTTCCTAGCAATATGGTGGTAACATCAGGGTATTAATTAGGTTGTTCCTGGTAGCACATAAGTTGTTAATTGTCCCTGAGCCGGTGTAGTTGTGGCTGGGGGCCTTTGATTGGGTGGCCCCAATACCTGGTTTAATGATCATGGTATCACTGTGCTTGATTGGCCAGCAAACTTGCCTGACCTAAACCCCATAGAGATCTTGTGGGGTATTGTCAAGAGGAAGATGGGAGACACCAGACAATGCAGATGAGCTGAAAGCCAATATCAAATAAACCTGGGCTTCCAAAACATCTCAGCAGTACCACAGGCTGATCGCCTCCATGCCATGCCGCATTGATGCAGTAATTCATGCAAAAGGAGCCCCGACGGGGGCGTGGCCTGGACCGGCATGGTGCAGGGAGTAACAGACGGGAGCTCCGCTTGCCAACAATCCGAATATACAGATCCTGGAGTTGATACTGCTTATTTTTTGCCCGCCTCTGGGTTCCCTGCCTCCCCCTGCCCACGGGGATCATGTCGCCGCCGAAGCTGAAAACTGATCCAGCTGCTAAGTTGGCAAAATACCGGAACACAGACAAGGAGGCCAGGGGGGAAATGGCGCCGGCTCCTCTCCTCACACAGATCCGGCCACGGAGGACACTGCCCGTGTACTAGAAGCGATCTCGGACTGTAAAAGCATGCTGACAAGCAAAATTGAAGAGGTAAAAGTTGATGTCTCATTAATCCACCAGGATTTACAAAAATTAAGAGACCAGGTCACGGAGACAGAAGCTTGCATCAGTCAGGTGGAGGATGAGATACTGCCGATACAAGTTCACACCGAACGACTACATCAGCTCAACATGGTGCTAACCAAACAAGATGATATGGAAAATCGTCTAAGGAGATGCAACCTACGCTTTATAGGCCTGCCCGAAGGTTCGGAGGGCTCTGACCCCCCCTCATTTCCTGAGAATCTACTTGTCAGCACCTTTGGGAGAGCCGAGTTTTCTACCTCCTTTGTGGTTAAGCGGGCGCACAGGCTGACGGCTAAACCTCCTCCTCAGGGTGCGCCACCAAGAACATTTATTGCTAAAATGCTCAACTTCCGAGACCGGGATGCTGTTCTCAGGCTGACCAGACTAAAAGGCAACATTCCCTTTAAAAACACCGAAGTCAAGGTATTCCCGGACTTTTCGGCGGAAGTCCAAAAGAAGAGAACCCTTTTTAAGGAAGCTAAACATCAACTGCAGATCCGCCACTACTCCTATGCGATGCTTTTCCCGGCGAGATTGCGTGTTGCTGGAGCAGATCGTACAGATTTTTTCGACACACCGGAGGCCGTCTTCGCCTGGCTGGAGGATAAAGCGGCGCCGGGTCGTGAGCCTGCCTAAATATCCCAGACCCTGAATGATTTGCTCTTAGAGTGGAGCAAGCTCTGCTGCATATGTGTGCCATCCAGAATGCCTGAAATCATTTCCTCATACAGGTACTGTGCCATGGTTATGTGTTGTTAAATCTCCCCATATATTGCAATCGTACGTACCTTCTTCTTGTATGAGGACTGCCTACCCTCCTGACTATATTGATTCTATCACTTCCGACTGATGTACTCCTATGATGGCTCTGGAACCCTATACCCATTTCTCCCCACCTACGCTGTGTGTGTTCCCGTGGTTGGGCCTGGACGGGAGTCTAGTGGGTGGACATGCAGGATAATTCGACTCCCTGTATCCTTCTGGCAAGTTATCACCCGTTATGGCACTTGGATTAGAGACTATGGATGTTATGTCCCCTAGATCGGTGGTCTTGCTCCTGATGCTATTGCTCGTTCTACAGCGACATATCGCTCCCCTAGTTGCGGGCGTCCCTGTGGATCTCATTATTTCTCATTTTCAATGTAACGTTTGCTTTCGAGCACAAGTAAAGTTTCCCTGGCCTGCCCGGTCCCAGCAAACTGCATTTGTTCTTAATTGGATGCATTGCTTACCCGGGTATGCTAGAGTGTTGATACAGTTACAGTCAGACTGTTCTGATTGGTTTAATGTTTGGTTTATATACTACATGTTGAAGAGTAATAGATTTTGGTGTTTATTTGAAAGTACAGTCGCTTTGCATTATGGCAGGTCATTATATGGCTCTAACATACAGGACGCTGACCGGCTCCAATTGCCCTGCCCTACCCGACCCATTTTGGGGTCGGTGGGGGACGACGTGTGCCCTCTGGGGTGGTCCGTGTCATCATGGGCAATGGATATCTGGTACTCAACTTTCTCTACCTGCTACCATATTAGATGTTAAATGTCTCACATGGAATGTGAGGGGTCTCAGGCCAAAGCCTAAATAAAACGCAGTCCTATCATATCTTAAGGCACAGCGGGCAGCCCTCATGGTGTTGGTGGAAACTCATCTCACAGGACAACTTCAGACGACGCTTAAAAAGCCCTGGGTGGAATGGCTATATCAAGCTCCATGGGTATTGCTATACTTGTGGCAAAAACAGTGCAATTTGTGTTAATAACCCTTAGGTCTGACCCCCAGGGTAGGTTTCTATTTTTGCATGCTAAGTTAAATGGCCTAGAAGTGTTAATATTAGTATTTTATATACCCCCTCCATTCCAATGTAATATTTTACATGAGGGGTTAGCATTCATGTCTCAATTTCCTACCGTTCCTGCGATATGGCTAGGTGATTTTAATAATGTTATGAACAGGGAACTGGATCGTCTTTCAGTAACACCTCATGATAACCCGTCCCAATCATACACTAGATTTGGTAGAATCCTCACTGATCTGGCCCTTATAGATACCTGGAGACACCGTAACCCGTTAGATAGGGCATATTCATGCTTCTCCACATCACACAATACCATGTCACGTATCGACCTCATTCTGATATCCTGTACCCTTATTCCCCTGCTTAGAGATGTGGGATTTAATCCGCGCATTCTGTCAGATCACGCCCCATACTGGATTAAACTCAGGGTCGCCCCCCCCCCCAGGACATACAGCTGGAAACTTAATCCATTTTGGTTGACGGTTGTTCCCGATTTGGGAGGGGCCGCCACTGAATGGGATTTCTTTTTTCAGACAAATAGAGGCACAGCACTTTTCGGTGTGGTATGGAATTGATTCAAGTCCCATGCCCGTATGATCTTATCCCAACGTATCTCCCGCTATCGCAAGACTTCCTCCCAGGTGCTTGGGCAAGCAGAACAGTCTCTCGTAGAAGCAGAAAAGAACCTTATGGATAGCCCCTCTGCATCCACAGCAGATCAACTCAAACTACAGACCAGAATAGTGAATAATTTACATTTTGAAAAAGCCGACAGGAAAATATACTATAGCAAACAGAGACAGTATGAATGCGGAGAACGGGCGGGTCATCTTTTGTTATATTTGGCACACCTAGACCATAGACCTCCCACAGTGGTCTCTCTTCGGGATGCCACTGGCAGGTTGGTGACTGATCCTGATGAGGTGGCCGGGGAATTCCATTCCTTCTTCGCATCCCTATACTCCTCTACCACTAATAATCCAACAGAAGAGATAGTGTCACTCTTATCAGATATAGAACAACCCTGCCTTACCCAATCCCAAATTGAGCTGCTAGAAGCCCCCATTACTGAAGGTGAAATAACAAAGGCGATCTCCCTGCTTAACCCATCAAAAGCTCCGGGGTCAGATGGATTAGCCCTGAAGTTTTACACAACGTATAGCGAGACCTTGATTCCCAAACTTCATGAGCTATTTTCCTTTATATTTGAATCCTAATCTCTGCCCTCTTCCATGAGCAAGGCAAATATAGTATTGATACCCAAACCTGGCAAGAACCTAGAACTCCCTGAATCTTACTGCTCAATATCCCTTCTTCAATTGGATATTAAAATTTTGGCCAAGATCCTGGTGCTCCGCCTAAATGAGGTGATCCTCACACTAATTCACCCGGACCAGACTGGGTTTATGCCTGCAAAAAACACGGCATATAACCTACGCAGACTCCATATGAATATTCAAGCTGAACATGACACACCGGGCTCTAGAGTTGTGGTGTCTCTCAACACCGCAAAGGCCTTCGACTCAGTTGAGTGAGCGTACCTTTGGGAGTGCCTCGCAAAATTTGGGTTTGGACCCAAATTTATTAAGTGGATCCGACTTCTATATCAGAGCCCATGCGCCAGGGTCTTGGTCAATGGAAGAGTTTCTGATTCCTTTCCTCTCACTAGGGGTACACGGCAGGGATGTCCACTTTCTCCCCTGCTATATGCTCTTGAAGTAGAACCCTTTGCCTCATCTCTTAGAACACACCCAGGTATTAAGGGGCTGAGCCTTGGAAATCTGCTGGAAAAGATTAGTCTGTATGCAGACGATATGCTATTATATCTGGCAGATGCGGGCCCATCTCTGCAATTAGCCCTGGAGGTAATTCAAAATTTTGGCAGATACTCAGGCTTGAAGATCAACTGGAACAAATCCCAACTCCTCCCGATAGATGTCCCAATACAAGTACAGACCTGCTCCCCACTTCTTATGCCCTGTACACACGGTCGGATTTTCCGATGGAAAATGTCCGATCGGAGCGTGTTTTCGGAAATTCCGACCGTGTGTGGGCTCCATCGGACATTTTCCATCGGATTTTCCGACACACAAAGTTGGAGAGCAGGAGATAAAATTTTCCGACAACAAAATCCGTTGTCGGAAATTCCGATCGTGTGTACACAAATCCGATGGACAAAGTGCCACACATGCTCAGAATAAATAAAGAGATGAAAGCTATTGGCCACAGCCCCATTTATAGTCCAGACGTACGTGTTTTACGTCACCGCGTTCAGAACGATCGGATTTTCCGACAACTTTGTGTGACCGTGTGTATGCAAGACAAGTTTGAGCCAACATCCGTCGGAAAAAATCCTAGGATTTTGTTGTCGGAATGTGCGAACAAAGTCCGACCGTGTGTACGCCCTATTAGGGTTAGTGTTATGACTTACTTTGGAATTGTGATAACCCGCTCACCAGAGGACTACGTCTGCCTCAATATAGAACCCCTAATAGCAATATTGAAATATAAAACACAGACTTGGGCCAAATTACCCCTTGGGGTGATGGGCTGTGTAAACCTAATCAAGATGGTCCTCCTCCCCAAATTCTTATATGTTTTGTGGCACGCCCCGATATACTTACCTTTGAGGATATTTAAGTCTGTTGAGGACATTCTTAATTCTTTTGTTTGTGGATCGGGCCGTCATAAACTGTCCTGGCAAACACTGAAGAATTGGGTGGCGTGGTGTTACCCAACTTTAACCCTTACTACTTGGCGGGGCAATTATCCCATTTTTTCCACTTAGACAAACATGACAAAGAACGCTATCAATCCCTGATATGCTCCCCATATGGACGTAGACTTACACACCCTTTCCAGATTCTTTTTAAAGGCACCAGCAGACTGGACAACAGGAAGGGACTACTATACCATCACTGTAGAGTTTGGGAGGTGGTAAGGCGTAAGTTTAAGATGCCACTCACACACTCCCACACACCCCTATGGGACAACCCTGCTCTGGGGGAGCTACTAAAGGTGCCAAACCATGAACTATGGCTTAACCATGGGGTAAGATTTCTGTCGGATGTCTACTGTGACGCTGTCTTAAACAACTCAAAACAGACTTTGGCCTTCCTAACACTATGCACTTCCATTACCGCCAGCTCCGTCACGCCCTTAGGGCTCAATTCGGTGAGACCTCCCCTAAAGTAGAGAAACTGGATATCCTCTATATTGTGTTGGGATCTGATCATCGCAAACTTATCTCGGGGTTCTATAATTCTCTGTTGTGACCCACAGCGGTGCTACTTGCATATAAATTAAAAGATCTTTGGTCTGGGGATGTGGGGGGCTGCAGGATGACGAATGGGAAGACACCTTAGATACTTGCAAAAAGGTCTCCACTAAACTGTCAGCTCGCCTCACACAGCTCTACATTATGCATAGATCATATCTGACCCCTCACCGTCTAGCCAAATACAAGCCTAATCAGAACCCACAGTGCCCCAGATGTGATAGCTCTTCCAGCACCTTCTTTCATCTCTTCTGGTTATGCCCAGCAATACAAGATTACTGGACCCAGATAGTGAAGTTCATCCATGACGAACTGGGCTCCCCTTTAACGCTGTGCCCCAAGCAATGCCTACTGGGGGTGTTCCCAGACCCTGATTCAGATAAATTTCATAAAATATTTCTCCAAGAGTCACTGTTTATTGCCAGGTTACTGATAGCTAGAAAATGGTTGCAGACTACACCGCCAACACTTCGCAAGTGGATATCTGCTATAAACAATGTTTTGCCATATAAAAAGGAAATCTATGCCCACAGGGGCTGTCCGGCCAAATATGGCAAAATTTGGGACACTTGGTTAGGCAATGCCTCCACGTGCAATATGTTGCCTGATTAACGTATCTAGGGACATGTGAATTTTAATAGGGGCTTATAAATCTGAATATGTGATGTCCCCCTATTGCACAACTGCTTAAATGTATGTAGTATGATAATATGTATATATATGCCCTGTCCTGTACTCCCTTTATATGGACTTCTTTGCTGTAACCCAAACAAAATGCCCCTGTACTATTGATTTATGTATCTTGTTTGTAATTTGCTCTTCAAATAAAAACACCACGTTAAAAAAGGAGCCCTGACAAAGTATTCAGTGCGGTAAGCCAACATTTCTGAATTCTGGGTTTTTACTAGCTGCAAGCCATAATCATCAAAATTAAAAAGAAATAAATGTTTAAAATATATCACTCTGTGTGTAACACATCTATATAAAATATATGAGTTTCACTTTTTGCATTGAATTACTGAAATAAATAACTTTTTAATGATATTCAAATTCTATGAGATGCACCTGTATATATGGTATCATTTCTCATCCCATTTCCATTGGTTACCAATAGGTTTGCTATTGAAATTATTGAATATATTTTTAAAAAGACAAACACTCAGTTTAGAAAGTGAGACTGTGTACTGTATAGCTCCAAGTAGCCAGCACGTTGGATTAACCCCTATATACTGTATGTATTTGAGCTGAGGCTGTAAATCTGCCTCTAACCAGTTATAGACACAGATGTGAGGTCAAAGTGCAACACAAGACATCTCTTCCTGTGAATCTCATGTCAAAGCTTTTTTTATGAGTCTTGGCGCAGAGGTCATTATGGGTCCATTCAATGTCAAATCTGTCCATCTGTGTATATGTTGGTTTGTCATTCTACTGCAGAACACAGCACTTACAGTTAAACAGTAATATTGCTGATGTTTGAATCTGGGGCCATAGGTGCTAAAGGGGTCATTTCAAAACTGATATAGTTCTAAAGAGCAGCGTAATGGACCACTGGACCCCACAAAGAGGCATATGGCATTAAACATAGCATACAATGGCAAATATTTAGAGAAAACATAGAATATTTCATCTTGTCCTAAAATCTGTGGAAAATTGTGACAGATCGCATTGGTACCAAATATGTCATTGGGTTTACAGCTGCCTTTGCAATTCCAACCCTCTGCATTGTTGGGGGGCAAAGGTGGATACCAGGAAATCTGCAAGCTCTGCACATTGTTGAAGAATTTAACAAGGTATAATAAAATCAGAAAAAGAAACATGAAAAAAAATTGCAGTGCAAGCAGATGTCACATCAACAGTAGCATATACCATAACTCTTTAAGTGTAACTCTAATTTTGTTGAGAAAAAAAATCCCCTCTGGGTGATCTATATACATTGCAAGGATTATAACAACCTTTGTTGCAGATTCCTACCTTTTGTTATTCTGAAGAAATCCATGTGTGTTTGTCTGTGCCTCTGGACTGAGTGGGTCTAATGGGAGTGGAGTGGTTTCATAATTATCAGTCAGCTGTGGCAGCTGCAGGGCACTAATGAGGAAAGCTGCTGGGCCTGCATCCCTTTAGACGTGTTCCTATTGGAAATATCTCACCAAAAATGAATTTTTTGTTGTAGGGGATGCCTGAAATCTGACTTGTATCTTAGGCAGAGTTCTGGGGAAATTGGTGAGCCAATCACACAAGCAGGAAATGATGTTTCTGGGGGGTGGTCAGTACACATTCTGTGTACAGAACAACTCCATGTAGCCATATTGCAATGCATTTATAGAAAGTTACAGCGGCTGCAGTTTGAAAAGGAAAGGTCATTTTCAATAACATTCCACTACAATATGACTTGTATCGCAATTGTACACGCTATATTATTTTTTCTTTATTTGCTTTTTTTTTTTCCCAAAAGATTTTTATTGAGTTTTACATAGTACAGGTTATGTAGTCACAGTAAGAAACGAAAATATTAAAATGCACGTATAAAGACTAGTAATTGCAAGTACAATCTGGTTAGAGATCATATGAACATTGTTCCTAAAATCTGGAATGCAGTAGGAAAACAGAAGAATAACTGATAACGAAATGATTATAAAATATAGTGTAGAATAGTTAACCTGGGATGGTAGGGGGAAGGGTAGGGTAGGGAGGGGAGGGAGGGGGTACAAGAGGAAGGGAGAGGAGGGAGGTATAAGGGGGGGAGAGAGCATCAAATGGATAGCGAGTTGTGAAGCAGGACTTTCAATCGTTAATACTTTTTGAGTACCAAAGGATCCATGGGTTCCAACGGGTTAGTGACTTTGTGTGAGATTGTTTACTGCGTGACAGGAGGGTTTCATAAGTGAAATGAGTTTGTACTAAGTTGAATACTTCAGTAAGGGAAGGAACGTTATCTGATTTCCAGTTTCTAGTGATCAAAAGTTTGGTAGCTAAGAGGATGTGTGATCTCTGATAAGTTGGTAAGTCGTCTATTTTCAGATTGAGAATGGCTAACTGTGGAGTTAGTGTTACCGAGCTATGGAATATGTCTTGTAGTATGGTTTCCACTTTTTCCCAGAGCTGGGTTACACGCGGGCAAGACCAAAGGATGTGAAGGAGCGTGCCTGGGTGGCCACAGTTTCTCCAGTATTCATGTGAAGTGTGTTTGTGGAATTTGGCCAATCTATTAGTGTTTTTTGCGTGAGTTCCCATAGGGAGGTGCAGGTTGTTGCTTTGTAAATAGATGTGATTGCTGTTTGCCATTGAGCATCTGTGAATTGTGTTTGGAAGTCTTTTTCCCAGTCAAGGAGGGGTTTGGATTTGATGAACATGTTTTTTTCTTGTAAAAGTGAGTATATGAGGGAGGTCCCCTTAGTGTTAGAGTGTTCTGTAAAGAAGTAATTCCAAAGTTTTATGGGTAGTGCTCCTTCTATAGATGTTTTTGCCGTTAAGCATTTTTGTAATCTGAAGTAGGTGAGGAAGTCTTTGGAGGGTGCATCAAGGTCTTTGCTGATTTGTAAGAAGGATTTGTAGGTTATGTTGCGAAGTTCATGTGTGTATTTTACCCTGTCAGTAATCCAGGTCGGGAATGTTAAGTCAGGTGTAAGGAGTTTTAAGGTGTTTAAAGGAATGTGTAATGGTTTTGTCATCAATTGTGACCACTTGGTAAGGTGTAGCGCGCGTCATATTTTAACTGAGGCTTGGACAGTTGGCGAGTAGTGGAGAAGGTGAGAGCTATGTGTGGAGGTACTAAATAACCAGGTGGCGAGGTTTGTACCCGGTGTCATATGATTTTCTATATCACTCCAGAGAGTTGTGGGTGTTGTATTCATCCATTCTTTCATTTGTGATAGAATGGTGGCATTGTAGTAGGCTTTTATGTCTATGTATCCCATCACACCTGCAGATCTGTGTTTAATAAGTTTCGTATGACTGCATCTAGATTTTTTCCCTTGCCAAACATATTGGCTTAGGATGGATTGGAGAGAATTCAGGTAGGAAGATGAGAGTGGTATAGGAAGTGTGCGAAAGATGTAGAGCAACCTGGGTAACACCATCATTTTAAAGGCCGCTAGTTGGCCTGCCCATGAGAATTCATGTTTAGATAGTTTTGTAGTTTCACTAATCATCATTTGTTTGGCGTCTGTGTAGTTGTGTGCGAAAAGACCTCTAGTGGATTTGGTAAGAGTAATTCCTAGGTAGGGAATACCATCATCTGCCCATGGGTAGGGATATTGGTTCTGAAGTATATTACTAGTGGTTGCATCAATGCCTAGGTCTAAAATGTATGATTTATGTTCATTAACTTTATAGTAAGATAAAGTACTAAACCTTTTTAACAGCGAATGAACCGAAGCCAGGGAAGAGTGGGGGTTTGTGACCATCATTATCACGTCGCCTGCAAATACATTTATTTTATGCTCTATGGTGCCAATGGTGAAGCTTGATATGTTAGGGTGTGATCTGACATGTTCTGCCAAGGGTTCCATGATTAGATTGAAGATGATTGGTGAAGGTGGACAACCTTGTAGGGTGCCATTAGTGATGAAGAATGGCTTAGACAGCATCTCCGGCGTATAAACCTGTGCTGATGGCGATAAATACAGAGCCATTATGGCCGCTAGAATGGGGCCTTGGAATCCAAATTTGCCAAGGGTTGCTTCAAGATATTTCCAGTGAACTCTATCGAACGCCTTCTCTGCATCCAAGGATAGGAGCAGAGAAGGTGTTCGAGATGTCTCAGTATTATGGATTATGTTGATAATTCTGCGTGTGGCATCAGTTGTCTATCTGCCTTTTGTGAAGCCTGATTGGTCTTTATGTATTAGAAGGGGCATTAGGTTGAGTAATTTGTGAGCTATTAGCTTGGCAAAAAATTTTGTGTCCACATTGAGAAGAGATATGGGTCTAAAGTTTTGTGCAGACGCTCTTTACCTGGCTTCGGTAGTGTAACGATCAGAGCATTCATAATTTCTGGGGGGAGAGAGGAGGATGAGGAAGCGACATTGCAAACTTTGGTCAGATAGGGTGCTAAAACAGTTCTGAATTGTTTGTAATACTCTCCTGTAAGACCATCTGGGCCTGGAGATTTGTTGGAGGGTAGTGATGATATTATATTTCTGACTTCTAGATCAGTAAATGGGGTGTTTAATGAGTCTAGTTGTTCCGTAGTTAGTATGGGAAGGTTGATCTCACTGAGAAATGCTTCTATGTCAGGTAATGACAGTTGTTTAACAGATGTGTCATCTTTCAGATTGTAAAGTGTATTGTAGTAGTAACTAAATGTGTCTGCAATAGCTTGTGGGTCTATCAATTTCTGTTTAGTGGCTGGGTGGAATAGATGGGAAATTTTAGTTTTGGAATAGTGACCTTTGATTCTGTTAGCCATGGCCTTTCCGGCTTTGTTACCAGTTGAGTAGTGTTGTGCTCTAAAATGCTTATGGGCCTTTTCAAAGGACTCTAGGAGGAGAGATTTTAAATCTTGTCTAAGGGAGTCTAATTTAGTCTTGGTTAAAGGCTCTGGATTAGTTTGGTTTTGGCTTTCTAATGTTTTGATATCGGAGGTGAGTGTTTAGACGCTGTGATCTCTTCCTCCTCTCTCTAGCAGTAAGTTGAAAAAGGATCCCCCTTATGAATACCTTATGGGCATTCCAAAGAACGGTATCATTGCTAACAGTTCCTGCATTAGTGTTAAAGCGGAGTTCCACACAAAAATGGAACCTCCGCTTTTCGGAACCCTCCCCCCCTCCGGTGTCACATTTGGCACCTTTCAGGGGGGAGGGGGGTGCAGATACCTGTCTAAGACAGGTATTTGCACCCACTTCCGGCATAGACTCCCATGGGAGTCTACGCCTCTTCCCGTCCCCACCGCGCTGTCTCCTGGGAACACACAGCTCCCAGGAGAGAGGGGACCATTTGGGACGCGCAGCGCGACTCGCGCATGCGCAGTAGGGAACCGGGAAGTGAAGCCGCAACGCTTCACTTCCTGATTCCCTCACATAGGATGGCGGCGGCAGCTGCCGAGAACCGAGCGGGTTCTCGGCATCCCCTGCCGACATCGCTGGACCCTGGGACAGGTAAGTGGCCATGTATTAAAAGTCAGCAGCTGCAGTATTTGTAGCTGCTGGCTTTTAATATTTTTTTTTTTTGGCAGTGTGGGTGAACCCCCGCTTTAAAGTATTCTATTAAGCCGTCTTTAATATAGGTAGAATGGGTCGGTGAGTGAAGAATTGCAGCATTCGCTCTCCAAATCCGTGTTCAGGAAAGCTTCGGTGAATCTTCTATGGTCATTGTAACCGGGGCGTGGTCTGACCACGTAATGGTGGATATCACCGTGGAAGAGATTTTGAGCAAAGTCCATTTATCCACAAGGAAGTAGTCAATCCGAGTGTAGGAATTGTGTCTAGGGGAGAAATATGAATAGTCCCTTTCGGTATGCCTTTGGAGGCATATACTGATACGATGGTGTATTTGTTGTTATTTAAAGAACAATTCAAAGCAAGATATCTACCATCAACATCCTGAAAGCTGTCGTGTAGGGTGAAGGAGCATGTATTCCTGACGGCTATCATGACTCCGTTTTTTTTGTCAGGACCTGAGGCTCTAAGGATATTCATAAAATTTTTGTTGGTGCATGGAGGTTCAGCATTGGTCTTAAAGTACGTTTCCTGTATGCACAGGACGTCGCAGTGAGAGTCCTGTGCAGTTCGCCACAGAGATGCCCGTTTGGCAGGGTGATTTAGACCTTTCACGTTCAGTGACATAAATTTGGGCATTTTGAAAGTGGTGTGTAGAGGTAGTGGAGTTAGGTATTACTTACAGTAACACAGATGGGTGATTTGCTCGAGGAGGTTGAGGTCTGCTAGAAGTCCTGGATCCGACCTACTTGAGCTCTCGCGGATAAGGAAGGAAGGGAGAGAAACAGTACTGTAGTGTGGTTAGTGATAAACAAGAGGGTAGAGGGAGACAGGTGGCAGCAGTATGCTAGTGAACTGCTGGATAAGGATAAGGGTAAAGTTCGTAAACTAACTGCAACGAGCAGGCACTGAATCGGAGTGCTGGTCTCAGATTAGATTGACAGCATCACTGATTTGGAAGGCATTTGTTGTAGTGAGGCAAATGACCGGAGTTGAAGGATTGTGAGTTTGATTTGCGGGTGGCCGGGGTTGAAAGGTCACACTCAGGAATAATACCCCATGCTCTGAGCAATTGTATGCCTTCTTCTGCAGTATGGCTGTTGTTGCGTATTCCATTTCTGGTAACCATCACCTTGGTTGGGAAACCCCATTGGTATGGGATCTTATGATTATTGAGGGGTTTTGTTATTGCTTGCAGTTGACGTCTCTGTTGACGGGTGTATTGAGAGATGTCAGCAAAGAGTTGTAGCTTTGCGTATGGGTGTGGGAGCTGTCCCAGGCGTCTGAATTGTGTAAGAAGCCTATCTTTGGTGTGATAGAAATGTACTTGCATCAGAGTGTCACAAGGTACTTCTGCGGGTAAATGAGGAGGTTTTGAGAGACGGTGGATACGGTTGATGATTGTCTCGATTGGTGGGAGATCTGGGAGGAGTGTAGCTCCTCTAGCATAGGAGTTTAGATCTGCTGGTAGAATAGTTTCAGGGATTCTTCTTATCTTTACATTTTGACGCCTTGAGCGATCTTCAAGATCCGCCATTTTGACATGCACCCAGCGGTGCTCTTCTCTGGTATGGTCATGTGCGTCTACTAAGTCATTGGCTGTTTCTGTCATGGCGCTCATCTGTTTTTCAATAATCCCCACTTTCTGCCCTGTGTGCAGCATCTCCGTTTTAAATGCAGTAAACATTGAGGAAATGTCAGACTGGAGGGAGCTGTGAAGTGACATCAGCATCTCCTTCATCATAGTGTCTATGACTGGCTGGTTGGTAGTAGGGAAGGCCGCTATGGGGGAAGATGCTGGTGGATGTGTGAGGAGGTTTTCTAAAGCAGGCCTTACCTCCTGTGGTTGATCAGCTGTATCCAGGCACATCCTTGCTTTGGCTGGGCTGCTGCAGGTGGATGAGGGTCCGGAGGATAGCTGGGAGCCCGAGGTGTTGTTTAGGGCTGAAATGGAGGATTCGTCAGCATCAGGAAGGTCAGTGTAGGAATCCTCTGTGTGCTGAACGGCGCCGCGGGCGCCATCTTGGATTTTATCTCCCTGAGGGAGGATGAGAAAATCTGTGATTTTTTTTAGGTAGTCTGTACTCTTTTCTTTTCCTAGATGCTCCGGTCTGGTTCCCCAGGGTGTGGGGGTCCGAGGACTGCATTTTTGGGGTCTGAAGCAGTGATTTCGGGGTCCGATTCTCCGTTCAGTGCAGGAGCTGTGAGTTCAAGTTTCCATTCAGCTCGGGGGTTAGCCACGCCCCTTTATTTGCTATTTTTTTTCCCTATGAAAGTGGAGTTAACCTTTAATAATGGAAGTCCGGCTGCATGTAGAGGAGAAGATATTCATTTAATCTCCTGCAGAGAGATGTTTACCTATTCTGCAAAACTGAAGTCAAATCAATGCCATGGTTGTTAAAATTCATCAGTGTCATTAATGAAACAAATACATAATTGTGTTTTGCACACTGATCAAGCATTGTTTCTTTTAGCAAGCATGTACGTTGTTTGTCATTCATCTAGTGCCAGACCTAGATTGCAGAATCAAGAATGACCCAGAGGACATTCTGTTACCTTTTTCTGCCCTTGCAGCGTTTCATATTTAAATATAATGACTAAAAAACTTTGTATCTATTTTTTTAAATAAGTGCACTATTGTGTGCCCCTACCTATATATTGACATACTGTATATCAGCTGCAGATGTGGTGGACAGATCTTAGTGGAATGGTTAAGCCTGTCATACATAGCTTGATGATGGAGCAGTGTAGGGGCATCTGGAAAACAATAGAATAATATTAGAAAAACTCTGCAATAGATGTTTCCATAGTTTGTCACTGCTCTTGCATCCAGGGCCGCTGATGGGGGAGGGGCACCACTGGACCTCTTGTAGCTCCAGTGGCTTTCAGCTGCTGCAGGGAGAGACACGGGGCATCATTCTATAATTGCCCCCCCCAGTCTGGCCCTGCCACACTGATTCCCCTCCTTGTCCTGCCCTGCCCTGCCCTGCCCACATCTGATTCCCCCGTGTGTCAATAGCTCCTGTGTCCATTCATAATTGGTACCAATTGCGCCTGTGTCCATTCATAATTGAAGCATAGTACGCTCAGTTTATTAATGAACAGGAGCTTTCTGTCTTCAATGCAGCTGAGGCTGCAGAGAAAGGAATTGAAAGTGAGATGTCAGGGGTCTTTATAGACTCCTGATATTTCACCCAAGCCCCCAAACATTGTAAAAAGAAAAAAAAATGTAAAAAAAATGATTTAAAAAGTGTAAAAAATAACAAATTGTAAAAAAAGTTTAAAAGTTGTAAAAAAAAATTTTTTAAAAATTGTACAAAATTATTTTTAAAATTGTAAAAAATTATTTTAAAAATTGTAAAAAATAATTTAAAAGAATTGTAAGAAATAATTTAAAAAAATTAAAGGCTCATTCACACAGGTTCTCTGGCCCATACTCCAATAAGCTCCAGCCAAGAAGCTGCCTGCCAGGAACACTGCCTGCTGATTGAGAACGTCTCCAGGACTAAGGTACACTAATAGAAGAGTTCTCAGCTTTTCTTAAAATGTTTGGTCCCATTGGCTGGTGATAAACTCACCAGTGATTGGACAGCTAACAAATAGACAGAGCTCATTATGCTGCACCCCTGTCACAGAATACTGATGCCTACCTAAACATGTATGGTGGATAGTATAATATGAAGAACTCCTGAACACATCCCTTAGACCTACAACCATTCCAAATTGTGAAAATCCCAGGAATGTGCAATTAACAAGTTATCAATTGTTGTTCTTGGTGGAAATATCTATGTATCTATGGACAATCATAGTACTGGGGGTCAAAGGGCTCATCGAGCACAAGTTCAACGTTTGGCTCAGCTTAACATTCCCATTTCATGTGAATGGAGTTGGCAAGACATCCCAGTTGGTGGTGTGTGGCTGAACCAATACCTACATATCTCAGCTGCACCATTTGCATTCATGTGAATATTTGCAAACATCCAAATAACTTTCCTCCCAAAATAATATGAACAAAGTTTTCTTTCCTGTGTTACACCACAAGTCTTGATCCTAAAGGATATCACAGGAAATATGCTTTATCGGGAGCATCTTTAATTAAACAGTTTTATCAAAACAAGTTCACCATCTGGACTGTAGTGTAACTATGATGACTTTGCATTAAACCTAAAGACCTCATGACGAAAGATCATTTTTAATTGAGCAGGTGGGCAGACCGAGTACAAATATTTGTCAGATTCCTGTTTATATGCAGAGTAAATAGTTGAAGCTGTTCGTTAATGAAGCATCTCCTGGTTATTTATACTAAATACAAACTGTGTATTTTGGTAGCTGAACATTTATTCTTTGTACCAGGAAGGAAGAGCACCAATACATTATATAGTAAAACATTTTCTTCTGTGTAGTTAGAATTGAAAAAAAGGATTACCAGCTTCAGCCACCAGAATAACCTTTTGGATTTCTCAAGTTAATCAAAGTGTATGTCCATCAATACGCATTTAAACCTTTTTTTTTTTTTTTTTTAGATTGAGTGGGGAACGACTAGAACTCCTGTCCATTTAATCTGGGGACCGCCCTTACTTCCTGTCCTGCTTACAATGGTTTCATTAGACAGGGAAAAGGGAAACTCTTCACTAGGGATGAGCTTCGAGTTCAAGTCAAACTCATGTTCGACTTGAACATCGGCTGTTCGCCAGTTCGCTGAACAGAGCACAATTTGGGGTGTTCGCGGCAAATTCAAAAGCCGGGGAACACCCTTAAAAAGTCTATGGGGGAAATCAAAAGTGCTAATTTTAAAGGCTTATATGCAAGTTATTGTCATAAAAAGTGTTTGGGGACCTGGGTCCTGCCCCAGGGGACATGGATCTATGCAAAAAAAAGTTTTAAAACCGGTCGTTTTTTTCAGGAGCAGTGATTTTAATAATGCTTAAAGTGAAACAATAAAAGTGTAATATCCCTTTAAATTTCGTACCTGGGGGGTGTCTATAGTATGCCTGTAAAGGGGCGCATGTTTCCCGTGTTTAGAACAGTCTGACAGCAAAATGACATTTCAAATGAAAAAATTAAAAACTACTCGCGGCTATTAATGAATTGCCGGTCCGACAATACACATAAAGTTCATTGATAAAAACGGCATGGGAATTCCCCACAGGGGAACCCTGAACCAAAATTTTTAAAAAAATGACGTGGGGGGTCCCCCTAAATTCCATACCAGGCCCTTCAGGTCTGGTATGAATATTAAGGGGAACCCTGGCCAAAACTTTTAAAAAATGGCGTGGGGTCCCCCTCAAAATCTATACCAGTCCTTCAGGTCTGGTATGGATTTTAAGGGGAACCTCGCGCCAAAATTTAAATAAAAATGGCGTGGGGTCTCCCCAAATATCCATACCAGACCCTTATCCGAGCACGCAACCTGGCAGGCCGCAGGAAAAGAGGGGGGGATGAGAGAGTGCCCGCCCCTCCTGAACCGTACCAGGCCACATGCCCTCAACATTGGGAGGGTGGTTTGAGGTAGCCCCCCAAAACACCTTGTCCGCATGTTGATGGGGACAAGGGCCTCATCCCCACAACTCTTGCCCGGTGGTTGTGGGGGTCTGCGGACGGGGGGCTTATCAGAATCTGGAAACCCCCTTTAACAAGGGGACCCCCAGATCCTGGTCCTCCCCCCTGTGTGAAATGGTAAGGGGGTACAAAAGCACCCCTACCATTTCACAAAAAAAGTGTCAAAAATGTTAAAAATGACAAGAGACAGTTTTTGACAATTCCTTTATTTAAATGCTTCTTCTTTCTTCTATCTTCTATCTTCCTTCGGTTTCTTCCTCCATCTTCTTATTCTTCTGGTTCTTCCTCCGGTGTTCTCATCCGGCATCTTCCTCCGTGGCGCCGGCATCTTCTTCCCTTTGTCTTCTGGGCCGCTCCGCATCCAGCATGATGGGAGGCTCCCGCTGTGTGATGTTTCTCCTCTTCTGATGGTTCTTATATAACGGAGGGCGGGGCCACCCCATGACCCGCCCCCCTCTGACACACAGTGACTTCCCTGTCTGCCCCCTCTGACATCATGGGGAAAGCCACAGGGAAGTCCTCATGCGTCAGAGGGGGTGGGGTTAACCATCAGAAGAGAAGAAGCGTCACACAGCGGGAGCCTCCCATCCCATCATGCTGGATGTGGAGCGGTCCAGAAGACGAAGGGAAGAAGACGCCGGCGCCACGGAGGAAGATGCCGGATGAGAACACTGGAGGAAGAACCAGAAGAACCAGAAGAAGAAGAAGATGGAGGAAGAAACCGAAGGAAGATAGAAGATAGAAAAAAGAAGATAGAAGAAAGAAGAAGCATTTAAATAAAGGAATTGTCAAAAACTGTCTCTTGTAATTTTTAACATTTTTGACACTGTTTTTGTGAAATGGTAGGGGTACTTTTGTACCCCCTTACCATTTCACACAGGGGTGAGGGCCGGGATCTGGGGGTCCCCTTGTTAAAGGGGGCTTCCAGATTCCGATAAGCCCCCCAACCCGCAGACCCCCACAATCACCGGGCAAGGGTTGTGGGGGATGAGGCCCTTGTCCCCATCAACATGGGGACAAGGTGTTTTGGGGGGCTACCCCAAACCACCCTCCCAATGTTGAGGGCATGTGGCCTGGTACGGTTCAGGAGGAGGGGCCGCTCTCTGGCCCCCCCCCTCTTTTCCTGCGGCCTGCCAGGTTGCGTGCTCGGATAAGGGTCTAGTATGGATTTTTGGGGAGACCCCACGCCATTTTTTTAAAAAATTTTGGCGCAGGGTTCCCCTTAAAATCCATAGTCTGGTATAGATTTTGAGGGAGACCCCATGCCATTTTTTTTTTAAATTTTGGCCGGGGTTCCCCTTAATATCCATACCAGACCTGAAGGGCCTGGTATGAAATTTAGGGGGACCTCCCACGTCATTTTTATTTTAATTTTGGTTTGGGGTTTCCCTGTGGGGAATTCCCATGCCGTTTTTATCAATGAACTTTATGTGTATTGTCGGACCTGCAATTCCTCAATAGCCGCGAGTAGTTTTAAATGACTTTTTTTCCTTTGAAATGTCATTTTGCTGTCAGACTGTTCTAAACACGGGAAACATGCGCCCCTTTACAAGCATACTATAGACACCCCGAGGTACGAAATTTAAAGGAATATTACACTTTTATTGTTTCACTTTAAGCATTATTAAAATCACTGCTCCTGAAAAAACGGCCATTTTTAAAACTTTTTTTTTGCATTGATCCATGTCCCCTGGGGCAGGACCCAGGTCCCCAAACACTTTTTGTGACAATAACTTGCATATAAGCCTTTAAAATTAGCACTTTTGATTATTCATGTTTGTGTCCCATAGACTTTAACGGTGTTTGCGTGTTCAAACAAATTTTTTGCCTGTTTGCATGTTCTGGTGCGAACCGAACAGGGGGGTGTTCGGCTCATCCCTACTCTTCACCAGGGACACAGCCAGAAATAAGAAATTCTAACTTTTCCATACAAAACAAAAACATTTTTTAGTTTGGTCTGTGTTGCTGTTGGAGAGTTACCCTTACTGCCTGTCTGGTAAAACATCAGCAGGCCATGTAGTGAGGCTAAGACCCCTTTCACACGGTACCGTAGTTTTAGCAGTGCTTTTTGACCGCTTTGGGGGGGGGGGGGGGCGCTTTTAACCCCCGCTAGCGGCCAAAGGGTTAAAACCGCCCGTGTTGCTGCGCTGCCGAAGCACTTTGCAGGAGCTTTGGCAGTGCTACCCATTAATTTCAATGGGCAGGATGTTTTTTTTTTTTTTGGGAGCAGTGTATACACCCAAACCGCCCTAAAGATGCTGCTTGTAGGACTTTTTTTCCCATCCTGCAAGTGCACCGCCCCAGTGTGAAAGCACTCAGGCTTTCACACTGGGGAGGCTTGAGATCTGCTTTTCAGACTCTTTACAGGTGCTATTTTTTGCTGGATGATCTTGAGTTGATTCTTGGCACATATATATATACCTCCCCCATATGATTCAGAAATAATTTGTCAGCTTATTTCCTTTGCAGGGGTCTCTCCTCAGATACCATTATTGGTACTTGGGGATTTCAATGGTGTTGTCCATATGAGGTGGGACAGATGCCCAGCTCCAGGGTCAATGACCAATGGGTGCCTCTCCCCCTTTGGACGACTATGTCGGGAGGTAGGACTGTATGATATGTGGAGGAAGCTATACCCTGAAGAAAATGCCTATACATGCTATTCTAAAACACATAAAACACTATCAAGAATAGATTTGGCAAAGGCTGACACCTCTGCGGCGGAAGCCATATATATTCAAAATCCTTCTCCGGATATCCAACAGGAATGGCTTTCATCTCAAAATAGGCTGAACAACTTATTGGAATCTAGGGCCAGGAATAAACTCTTTTTTCAGAAGAGACTTAGCTGGGCGGAGGGAGAAGTGAACGGTAGATTATTGGCTCGGATAGCAAGGTCCCAATCTAACCCTACACATGTTTCAGCTTTAATGAATGTAGAGAGGGAGGTTTGCAACCAGACTAGTTCAATTACATCTATTTTTAAGTCCTATTATCAAGATTTATATACTTCCAGGGCAGATTTTACCCTTGCAGAGCTATCTAGTTACATGGCCAGTATTGATCTCCCGGCTATTTCAATAGAAGAGAGAGAATTTCTCAATGCCCCACTCACTTTAATGGAAGTAGAAAATGCAGTGTATAGTTTTCCCAATGCCAAGGCCCCAGGGACAGATGGCCTCCCTATTGAGACCTATAAAAAATATAATAAAGAATTGCTTTCTGCTCTTCTTAGCACACTAAATGAAGCTGGCACACCCTACAACAAGAAGTCCACTCCCTATATAACCCCTCCAACTACTGGGAGTACCTCCGTTTTTCGCCAGTGTCTAAGGTGTTGGTCACGAGTGAAGATGTGCTGTGCTGAGCTCCACTGGAGCAATCCTTGCTGGGGCTAGCTATGCAGCCGGATCCATTCAAAGTGTCTTTTAGGCCGAGTTGAATGGTACCCAGGCCTCGAGTCCAAGAAACGAGGTTTTGCCTAGAACGCTTCTCTTTTTAGAGAGCTGGACCCCAGGATCCAGTACTTTTGGTATTAAGGCCATAAAGTTTTACTGGCGGGATGCTATTACAGGTTTGTGGGTTCCCCGAGGGTCCCCGATTCCTGAAGGTTTGTTAACGAAACCCACCGTGAAGGGTGAAGATTGGGTCTGTTGGTTTTTACCACAGAAAACCCTGCGGCGGGAAAGGTAAGTAGAGTTTTCTCAGAAATTTTTGAATTTTCTTATGAAATGTCTCCTTTACTTAGTAAATGTTGTCATGCCTAAGTGTCATCACTGGGGGCTGTATGGAGAATGTACCTTCTCATGCTTCCTCAAGAGATCACGCTGTGTCCAGAGCAGCAGGCTTTTTTTTTTTTTCCAGCTAGCTGGCAGATCTCTGGTAAGTCTGGGGGGAGTTTCCCCTTCACCAGACACTACCCACCTGGGCTGTACTCTCACCCTCTTCACGAGGTGAGCGTTAGGAGCGAACAAAAAAAAATGATCAGCATGCCTTACTTGGCGGCAGCTTCCAGGTCCCCTCCTCTCCATTCCTCCCTCACAGAATGATCCCGTAGGATCAGAGGCCCGCGCTCGTGTGGGAAAACTCTTTTTTTTTTTAAAAAGATGAGGGGGGTAGAATGCAACGGAGGGGGCGGGGCTTAGCGCGGCGTTGGCATCCTCCTACGTCCTGCGCGGGAATGTGCTTTTCAAAAAGCTCCATTGTTGCTGCTGCAAGCTGATGGAGGGACACAAGAGCAAAGAGTGGCATGAAATAAATTTGGTGAAACAGGCATTTCCTATTGACACATTTACTAAAGCATCGGGCTGAGCATTAATAGTAGCGGCAGGGCTGGAGTATTGCTCAAGCAGTGGATGCGTCCCTTCTGGTAGTACATCTGCTTTGTGGTCGGAAGGGGGGGTAAAAACACCTAAAAAAAGGGCTGTAGAAAGACTTCTACGGCCACAAAGAAGCCTAGAACCATCTCAAAAAAGATGGCATCCTCCCTTGACAGTTAAATGGCTGGTCAGAATGAGCCATCAGGGATGCTGGGTGTTGCAGCTGCTCTTAACACTGCAGCTCCTGTATATATTACTGAAGAGGTTTTTTCCTCAACCATTTTAGGCTTGGAACAAAAGATTGATGCGTTAATTGCATCCCAGAGTGGGACTAAGCGTGACAGGTCCCCTTTCATTACCCAGGACCCTCAAACAGGAGGCGAGAGATAGCAAATTTCTCTCAGGGGACCAGGAAGAGGCTGATGACTCCTCTTCTGAAGAGTCTAATATGGAAGGATCAGGTTCACAATCTGAAAGGTTGTTGGTACAATCTCTCACTGAATTGGTCTGCTCCACATTTTTTCTGCCAGTAGCGGAGTCAGTCGATGAGCCCACTTCTTGTTTGGGTTCGCTAAAGCCTCCACAGCTATTTATGCTTTTCCTATCCATTCATTACTAAAAAAGCTTATGTATTCTGAGTGGGAGCACCCAGATAAACACCTTATCCTATGGAGAAAGAGTTTAATAAGAAATGGGGGATTCCAGCAATTGACACTGCTATATCCTCTGTGAATAAAAACTTGTCCGGTAGACAATGCTCAAATGCTGAAGGATCCAACGGATAAGAAGTTGGAATTCCTATTTAAAAACAATATTTCTCTAGCAGGTTCAGTGGTTCAGCCTGCGCTGGCAGCGATTGGTATATGTCAGTCCTTAAGAGACCAGTTTTTAGGTGCTCAAGATTATTTCTGATCAGCAGGCACAAGATTTGGCCGGGATATCAGAGGCGTTATGTTTTACAATACACGTTATGAGAGATTCTATTCTCCAGGCCTCATGGATGCTCGGGCTGGTGCATGTGCGTTGAGTTCTATGGTTGAAAATTTGGTCAGCCGAAGCGCTATGCAAAAAGCTCTTGGCTAGTTTTCCATTTTGCGGTGAACGGTTGTTTGGGGATGATCTGGATAAATACATCCAAAGAATTTCTGATGGAAAAAATTCCCTTTTACCAGTTAAGAAGAGGTTTAAGCGTTTTTCTTTTAAACAAGCTTCTTCTCCAGTGCCAGGAGCATCAGCCTCCAGGAAGTCATGACGGCCTCCACCGTCAAGTTCAAGAGGGAAACCTCAGGGTCAACCCCAGGGACAAAAGAGGCCCTGGGGGAGGAAACCCACAAAACAAAATACTAAAACCTCCTTATGAAGGGGAGCCCCGCTCACTCGAGTGGGGGGAAGACTTCTCCAGTTCTCAAGGGTCTGGCAGGAACAGTGTCGAGACAATGGGTGTGGGTGACAGTGGGTGGCTTCCTCAATATTCCTACGGTACAAACTAGAGTTCCGAGAGTTCCCGTCTCCTCGTTTTCTCAGATGAAACGTTGTCAGAGATCCAGAATAAAAGAAGTCTCTCTTTCTGGCTTTGGACCATCTCTTGTCTCAAAAGGTGATATTAGTGGTCCCCATGGAAGAGTGAGGGTTAGGGTTTTATTCAAACCTTTTCATGGTACCAAAACCGAACAGGGATGTCAGACCCATTTTAGATCCCAAAGATCTAAACCGGTTTTTGAATATCCTCTTTTCGCATAGAGTCAATCCGGTCAGTGGTCTCCATTGGTGGAGAACTGCTAGCGTCAATCGACATCAAGGATGCTTACCTCCATGTACCTATTTTTCCCGCTCACCAGAAATATCTACGCTTCGAGATAGAAAATCTTCAATTTCAGTTTGCTGCTCTACCTTTCGGTCTAGCTACTGAAGTCAAGTGTTTACAAAAGTCTTGGCTCCCCCTTTAGCCAGATTAAGGGCTCAGGGTATAACGATTCTAGCTTATCTAGACGATCTACTCTTGATAGATCAGTCGGTAGCCCGCTTAAACCAAAGTTTGGTCACCACGGTCAGCTACCTGGAATACCTAGGTTGGATTCTCAACCTAGAGAAATCTTCCTTAAAACCATCAAGGAGATTGGAGTACTTGGGTTTGATCATAGATACAGCTCAGAAGAGGGTGTTTTTGCCCCGGGCAAACATCATTTCCATAAGGGAACTGATTCAGGTGGTCAAAGCAAAGAAGAATCCTTCTATTCGACTTTGCATGAGATTGTTTGGAAAGATGGTGGGACACACTCTGCGGCCCAGAGAGAGGTGAATCATATCCTATCTTGGGCAGAAAACAACATTCCTTGCCTATCGACAGTCTTCATTCCAGGAATAGAGAATTGGCAGGCGGACTACTTGAGTCGCCAGCAGTTGCTCCCGGGAGAATGGCCTCTTCACCCCAACATCTGTCTATCAATATGTCAAAGATGGGGAATTTCGGACGTGGATCTGTTTGCGTCCAGGTTCAACAAAAAGATCAACAACTTTGTGTCAAGGACAAAGGATCTGCTGGCATGAGGAACAGATGCCTCGGTTTTTCCGTGGGATCATTTTCCACTTATTTATGCTCCTGTTCTGTTACTTCCGCGACTTCTTTGCAGGATCAAGCAGGAAGGGAAGGCGGTGATTCTTGTGGCCCCGGCGTGGCCTAGGAGATCTTGGTATGCACAGATTGTAAGGATGGCGGTAGGGGACCCATGGACCCTACCACTACGGCCAGACCTTCTCTCGCAAGGTCCGTTATTCCATCCTACCTTACAAATGCTAAATTTAATGGTTTGGCTATTGAGACCCACATTCTGAAGGAGCGTGGGCTGTCAGGTTCAGTAGTTTCTACTTTGGTTAATGCTAGGATGCCGGCTTCCAGAGTCCTATATTATAGAGTCTGGAAGGCATATGTCTCCTGGTGTGAATCCAAGGGTTGGCACCCCAGGAAATATGTTATAGGTAGGATCCTTAAATTTCTACAGATGGGATCAGAAATGAAGCTGGCCTTGAGTACTATCAAAGGCCAGGTGTCGGCCTTATCGATATTTTTTCAAGGACCACTTGCTTCGCACTCTCTGGTTTGTAGCTTTATTAAGGGGGTAACGCGGATTAATCCTCCCGTTAGGTCACCCCTGAACCCTTGGGACTTGAATTTAGTCCTGTTGACGTTACAGAAAAAAGCCTTTTGAGCCAATACGACATATTCCCTTGGTCCTTTTGACAAGGAAATTAGTTTTTCTGGTTGCCATATCTTCTGCAAGAAGGGTATCAGAGTTGGCTGCTCTTTCCTGTAAAGAGCCATATTTGATTATTCATAAGAATAAGGTTGTATTACGTCCTCATCCTAATGTTCTGCCTTCATTTTTTCCAGAACCTCGTTCTGCGGAAGAAAGGTCATTACATTCTCTTTATGTGGTGAGAGCAGTCAAGGTCTACTGTACTTGAAGGCGACTGCTCAGATTCGTAAAACAGATGTTTTGTTTGTGTTGCCAGAAGGTTCTAAGAGCAGGCAGCATCAAAATCTACTACTGTACTCCTAAATGGATTCGTCAAGTGATTGTTCAAGCTTATGGTTTAAAGAGGAAAATTCCACCTTTTCATATTAAAGTGCACTCCACCAGGGCTGTTAGTACTTCCTGGGCAGTGCATCACCAAGCCTCCATGGCTCAAATCTGCAAGGCCGCAACTTGGTCTTCAGTCCATACATTTACCAGATTCTATCAAATAGATGTAAAAGGTCATGAGGATATCGCTTTTAGGCGCACTGTACTGCAGGCAGCAGTATAAGTCCTCTAGTCTCTTGGTGCCCTACTTTTGTTGTGTCTCCCTCCCTTCAGTTGGCATTGCTATGGGACATCCCACATAGTAACTACTATGGTTCTGTGTCCCATGATTAGGGATGAGCCGAACACCCCCCGGTTCGGTTCGCACCAGAACCCGCGAACGGACCGAAAGTTCGCACGAACGTTAGAACCCCATTGACGTCTATGGGACTCGAACGTTCGAAATCAAAAGTGCTCATTTTAAAGGCTAATTTGCATGGTATTGTCCTAAAAAGGGTTTGGGGACCCGGGTCCTACCCCAGGGGACATGTATCAATGCAAAAAAAACTTTTAAAAACGGCCGTTTTTTCGGGAGCAGTGATTTTAATGATGCTTAAAGTAAAAAAAAAAAAGTGAAATATTCCTTTAAATATCGTACCTGGGGGGTGTCTATAGTATGCCTGTAAAGTGACGCGTGTTTCCCATGTTTAGAACAGTCCCTGCACCAAATGTCATTTTTAAAGGAAAAAATCTCATTTAAAACTGCTTGCGGGTTTAATGTCATGTCGGGTCATGGCAATATGGATGAAAATCAGTGAGACAAACGGCATGGGTACCCCCCAGTCCATTACCAGTCCCTTTGGGTCTTGTATGGATATTAAGGGGAACCCCGCACCCAAATTAAAATAAGGAAAGGTGTGGGGCCACCAGGCCCTATATACTCTGAACAGCAGTATACAGGCGGTGCAAACAAGACAGGGACTGTAGGTTTGTTGTTAAGTAGAATCTGTTTGTAATTTTGAACATTTTTAACGTGTTTAGCTCCAGCCAAAAAATCTTTTCTAAGCTTTTTGGAAAACATAGGGAAGGGTTATCACCCCTGTGACATTTGTTTTGCTGTCTTTCCTCCTCTTCAGAAGATTTCACCTCACTTTTTTGTCCCAATGAAAAATGTTTTTTGAAAATTTGGGTTTTTTTGTGGAACAAGGATTGGAAAGCATCAGTGGAAAGGAGAACTTGTTTTCCCATATTAACTCTTACAGGAGAGAATTTCCCTTCCTAGGGGTAGATTTCATCTCACTTCCTGTTGTCTCCTTCCGTTTGCAAGTAGGAGTCGTTTGTAAGTTAGATGTTTGAAAGTAGGGTCCTGCCCTATATACTCAGCAGAAATTTGGGCCTTAGGTGTTGCTGTGGCCACAACACTGTAAGCCCTCACAGGGCCCTGCTGTGAAATATTAGATCAAGAATTGTAATTACATGCCCCTGTTGAACAGGAGCTGAAAAATTAGGCCTTAGGCACTGGTGCTGGTGCCACAACACTGCAACCCCTCACAGACACTCTAGTTGGAACGCAGGAACGAGCCCTGCTGCAAATTATTGCTTCAAAAATTGTAATTACACGCCCCTGTTAGACAGGGGCAGAAAAATTGGGCCTTAGGCACTGGTGCTGGTGCCACAACACTGCAACCCCTCACAGACACTCTAGTTGGAACGCAGGAACGAGCCCTGCTGCAAATTATTGCTTCAAAAATTGTAATTACACGCCCCTGTTAGACAGGGGCAGAAAAATTGGGCCTTAGGCACTGGTGCTGGTGCCACAACACTGCAACCCCTCACAGACACTCTAGTTGGAACGCAGGAACGAGCCCTGCTGCAAAGTATTGCATCAAAAATTGTAATTACACGCCCCTGTTAGACAGGGGCAGAAAAATTGGGCCTTAGGCACTGGTGCTGGTGCCACAACACTGCAACAAGCTATCAGCGTGATGATTGAGGAGGAAGAGGATAATTACTCAGGGATAGTCACTCAGCATCAGCATAGGCAGTCTTTGAAGGGATCTGAGATTTAAAAAAAAATTATTCGGTTACATCAGCATCAGGTGCTTGGTAGCTGGTGGTGATCCAAGACTCATTCATTTTTATGAAGGTCAGCCGATCGACCGAGTCGGTGGACAGACGCACCCTGTGATCGGTTACCACGCCTCCAGCAGCACTGAATGTGCGTTCCGAAAGAACGCTGGATGCAGGACAGGCCAGTAGCTCAATTGCATACTGTGCAAGCTCTGGCCAGTGATCCATCCTCAAGACCCAGTAACCCAGAGGATTTTCGGTGGGAAAGGTGTCCAAGTCTGATCTTGCCCCTAGGTATTCCTGCACCATGTAAAACAGACGCTGGCGATGGTTGCTGGAACCGATCATACCTTGGGGCTGCGGACCAAAAAATTGTCTGAACGCATCGGTCAGACGGCCACCTTCTCCACCGCTCCTTCTTTGACTGACCGAAGCCTCAGCAACACGTTGTCCAGAAACAGGAGTTTGTAACCTCCCAGTCTCTGGGAACGCGTTGCACAGACCTTTCTGCAAGGCCTCCCGAAGATGTTTCATCCTCTGCTCCCTCTGCGATGGCAAGATAAGGTCCGCAACCTTACCCTTGTAACGTGGATCAAGGAGGGTTGCCAGCCAGTATTGGTCCTTCTCCTTGATACCACGAATACGAGGATCCTTACGCAGGCTTTGCAGGATCAGGGAGGCCATGCAGCGTAGGTTTGCTGAGGCATTCGGTCCGGAGTCCTCTGGGTCACTAAGAACGACATGGTCCGCAGCCACCTCCTCCCAGCCACGTACAAGTCCATGTGTTTCTTGGGACTGATCCCTTAAAGACTGCTGCTGATGCTGAGTGCCAGGCTCCACCTCCATACTGACACAATCTTCCTCCTCCTCCTCTTCCTCCTCGTCCTCTTCCTGTGTGATCGGCGGGCACGCAGGAACACTGTCTGGATAAAGGGGGCCTTGAGAGCTAAGGAAGTCCTCCTCTTCCTGCCTCTGTTCTGCCTCAAGTGCCCTGTCCATTATTCCACGCAGCGTGTGCTCCAACAGGTGGACAAGGGGGACAGTGTCACTGATGCATGCACTGTCACTGCTCACCATCCTCGTGGCCTCCTCGAATGGTGACAGGACAGTGCATGCATCCCTGATCATGGCCCACTGGCGTGGGGAAAAAAAACCAAGCTCCCCTGACCCTGTCCTGGTGCCATAGTCGCACAGGTACTCATTTATGGCCCTCTGCTGCGTGTGCAGCCGCTGCAGCATGGCCAACGTTGAGTTCCACCTGGTGGGCATGTCACAGATTAGGCGGTTCTTGGGCAGGTTAAACTCCTTTTGGAGGTCCGTCAGCCGAGCACTGGCATTATATGACCGGCGGAAATGCACACAGACTTTCCTGGCCTGCCTCAGGACATCCTGTAAGCCCGGGTACCTGCCCAAGAACCGCTGCACCACCAAGTTAAGGACGTGAGCCAAACAGGGCACATGGGTCATTTGTCCCTGTCGGAGGGCAGAGAGGAGGTTGGTGCCATTGTCGCAAACCACCATTCCTGCCTTAAGTTGGCGTGGCGTCAACCACCTCTGAACCTGCCCCTGCAGAGCTGACAGAACCTCTGCCCCAGTGTGGCTCCTGTCCCCCAAGCACACCAGCTCAAGCACCGCATGGCATCTTTTGGCCTGCGTACTTGCGTAGCCCCTTGAACGCCTACGGAGCACCGCTGGTTCCGAGGAAGAGGCCATGGAGGAAGAAGAAGAGGAGGGGGTGGAGGAGAGAGGTGTGTCACAATCAGCATTTTGGAGGCGTGGTGGCGGAACAACCTCCAACACTACTGCACCTTGTCCTGCATCCTTCCCAGCTGCCAGCAGAGTCACCCAATGCGCCGTGAAACTTAGGTAACGTCCCTGTCCATGCCTGCTGGACCATGAGTCAGCGGTAATATGCACCTTACCGCTGACCGCCCTGTCCAGCGAGGCATGGACATTGCCTTCCACATGCCGGTAGAGAGCCGGAATCGCCTTCCGTGAGAAAAAGTGGCGTTTGGGTACCTGCCACTGAGGAACCGCACATTCCACAAACTCACGGAAGGGGGCAGAGTCTACCAACTGAAAAGGCAGCAGTTGAAGTGCTAGCAATTTTGCCAAGCTAGCATTCAACCGCTGGGCATGTGGATGGCTGGGAGCAAACTTCTTTCGGCGGTGCAGCAGCTGGGGCAGGGAAATTTGCCTGGTACAATCTGACGTCGGTGTACCAAAAGCAGATTGCCCACAAGTACTTGGCTGTGACACACCTAATTCTACACCTTCATTCCTCTCACTGCAGGTCTCAGAGAGGACTGAAGGTCTAGTGGGGTTGGAAATCTCAGCTGATGAGGAGCAAGGAGAGATCCTCTTTGTTCTTTGGTGTGGGTCTTTTAGATACGCTTGCCAACGAACTGCATGGCAGGTCAACATATGTCTGGTCAAGCATGTGGTACCCAAGCGGGAGATATTTTGGCCACGCGAGATACGCTTGAGACATATGTTGCAAATAGCAGCGGTGCGATCTGATGCACTCGTCTCAAAAAAGGCCCACACCAAAGAACTTTTTGAATAACGCGCAGAGACTGCAGCGCCCTGCACATGTGGAGCTTTGGGGTGTGATGCAGTCAATGTGCTGCCCTTAGGCTGGCCCCTGGAGGGCATCCTGACTCGTTGGTGATGTGCTGCCGCCTCCTCCTCCTCCTCCTCCTCCTCCTCCTCCTCTCTCCTATCAGGCACCCACGTTGAGTCAGTGACCTCATCATCCCCTCCCTCCTCATCACTGGAGCAAACCTGGCAGTATGCTGCAGCAGGGGGAGCATGACTGCCAGATTGCTGTCCTTCTTGGGCACCCCCTCTGTCCGCGCTCATGTTACTGCCTTCATCGAGCTCAGTATCGTCATCAGAGCCTTCCAAACGCTGGGCATCCTCCTGGAGCATGTACCCAACACTGTGGTCAAACAGTTCGAGGGAATCCTCATGAGGACATGGTGGAGCTAGGGAAGGAGTCACTGATGACATTGAGCTGAGGGAAGAGGCCGCTGCTTTGCCAGACAAAGCACCCTGGGCATGGGTGAGAGAGGATGAGGAGGATGAGGACGGCTTGGTCATCCACTCGACCAAGTCTTCCGCATGTTGCGGCTCAACATGGCCAGCTGCCGAAAAAAAGGCCAAGCGTGTCCCATGGCCACGTGCTGATGAGGATGCACCGTCTCCACGACCAGCACTAGACACAGAGCCTGCTTGCCCTCTCTTATTGGCTTGTGACTGTCTGCCTCTCCTTCTTGGCCTTCCAGACATACTAATGGCCTGTAGCTGCACTAAGCTGGGATAGAACACCTGTAATTTTCTTCAAGTAGCTTTATATACTGTAACCAGACAAGCCTGCCTGTCAGTAGGAAGATAAGAGGAACGGATCTAGCTGAACACTGTGAGCAGGACGCACTGTACTAAATGTAAATAGTCTAGCTGCCTGACCGTGGTACTAATAGGATCAAATAGAACACCTGTAATTTTCTTCAGGTAGCTTTATATACTGTAACCAGACAAGCCTGCCTGTCATTAGGAAGATAACAGGAACGGATCTAGCTGTACACTGTGAGCAGGACGCACTGTACTAAATGTAAATAGTCTAGCTGCCTGACCGTGGTACTAATAGGATCAAATAGAACACCTGTAATTTTCTTCAGGTAGCTTTATATACTGTAACCAGACAAGCCTGCCTGTCAGTAGGAAGATAACAGGAACGGATCTAGCTGTACACTGTGAGCAGGACGCACTGTACTAAATGTAAATAGTCTAGCTGCCTGACCGTGGTACTAATAGGATCAAATAGAACACCTGTAATTTTCTTCAGGTAGCTTTATATACTGTAACCAGACAAGCCTGCCTGTCAGTAGGAAGATAACAGGAACGGATCTAGCTGAACACTGTGAGCAGGACGCACTGTACTAAATGTAAATAGTCTAGCTGCCTGACCGTGGTACTAATAGGATCAAATAGAACACCTGTAATTTTCTTCAGGTAGCTTTATATACTGTAACCAGACAAGCCTGCCGGTCAGTAGGAATTTAACAGGAACGGATCTAGCTGAACACTGTGAGCAGGACGCACTGCATTAAATGTAAATAGTCTAGATAGAAGATAACAGGAACAGATCTAGCTAAACTGAATACAGTGTATATATATATATGCAACACCTGGGATGCATATATATACACAATACACTGTAAGTGCAGCTAACTGACTGACTGTTCTGCCTAATCTATCTAACTCAAATCAAATGACACTGTCTCTCTCTCTCTATCTCTCAGCACACCGGAACACACACTACACAGGGCCGCCGTGCAGGCGGCCTTATATAGTGTGGGGTGTGTACTAAATCTCCTGAGCCATAATTGGCCAAAGCCACCCTGGCTTTGGCCAATTACAGCTCTCTCTACTGACAGCGCTGTGATTGGCCAAGCATGCGGGTCATAGTGCATGCTTGGCCAATCATCAGCCAGCAATGCACTGCGATGCCGCAGTGAATTATGGGCCGTGACGCGCCACACGAATTTAGCGCGAACGGCCCATAACGTTCGCAATTCGGCGAACGATCGAACAGCCGATGTTCGAGTCGAACATGGGTTCGACTCGAACACGAAGCTCATCCCTACCCATGATGTACGATAAGAAAATAGGATTTTTATAACAGCTTACCTGTAAAATGCTTTTCTTTGAAGTATATCAAGGGACATAAAGGTCCCTCCCTTCTTTCTGGTATACAAGTGTATTGCTTTGCTACAAAAACTGAGGTAGTCCCAGTAGTGTGAGGGGTTATATAGGGAGTGGACTTCTTGTCTTATGCTGCATACACATGACCGGACTTTCTGGGAAACTAGGTCCGACGTTCTTCCCGTTGGACTTCCGGCGGACTACCGCCAGACTTTGTGAACGGACGGACTTGCCTACACACAACCGGACTTTCCAGCAGACTAGGTCCACCGGTCTTCTCAAAGGACTTTCGCCGGAGTTACGGTGGACTTTGAGAATGAACGGACTTGCCCACACACGGACAAGTCCGTTCATTTTGAACGTGACTCGGGTACGACAGGACTAGAAAAGGAAGTCAATCTCGCCTCTTTTATCGGCGAGATTGACACCTTGCGAGCCCCGTCACAGGGCATACCAGGCCCTTAGGTCTGGTATGAATTTTGGGGGGGACCCCACGCCATTTTTTTGGCGTAGGGGATTCCCCTTAAAATCCATAATAGAACTAAGGGCCTGGTATGCCCCATGCTCTCCGCAATAGGAACATTTGTTTTTCCTATTGCAGCGAGCGCGAGATGCAGTACCCTGCCCTTGCGTCGTATCTGGTCCGTCGGACCAGCATACAGACGAACGGGCTTTCCGTCAGGAACTGAGTCCAGCGGAGTTACGAAGAAAAGATTTGAAACATGTTTCATTTCTAGGTCCGTCTGACTTTTGGGAAAAAAAAGTCCGCGGGAGCCTACAAACGATCGGATTGTCCGGTGGACTCCGGTCCGCCAAACCAAGTATGCCGTAAAGTCCGGTCGTGTGTACGCGGCATTAGGGTGTGCCAGTGTCCATCACCTGAAGGTGGCCCATAATCCACATAGTAACTACTATGGCTCTGTGTCCCGTGATGTACTTCAAAGAAAAGGATTTTACAGGTAAACTGTTTTAAAAATCCTATTAATATACAGTATCTCCACTGGAGCACTGCAAAATACGGTATACAAATTGTTATTGGAAGTATCTTATGTATTTCTATTTCCCCCTTAAAGCATGGAGAGCATACCTAGAGCCCTATTATTAGATGAATGTCGTAATAGCATTAGGATATCCCATTTGTCTCTATGAAGGCTGGATGTTGACTGATTGACAATAAAGAGTGGAGGATGCAGTGACTGTGGATGACAGTGTGTATATTATGAATGTGATAGACTCATTGTGAGTGCATTGTTGTCTTGATATCCAGGCAGAATCACAGCATCAGAAAGTTCATACTAACATGTCATTGCTCATGTCTGATTTCAGTCCAGCTCTCTGATAAGGATGACCCTGTGCCACTGAGTGTGTTTTACATCAAAGAGCACTGAAGGCTTCTGACAGTCTAGATGTCAGTGTTGTAAATAAACCATTAATCATGCTGCCTGTTTATAGAATGAGGCTTTCCCAGAGGGTATGACCCTTCTGAAAGTCACTAATATGAAACACATCCTCGCTAATCTGATGGGGTGTGCACAGCAACTGCAGGACTGCTTTATGCAAGGAGATGCAGAATAATTGAACCAGATTAAAGCAGTGTTCTCGCTAAACATTCGTTTTTTTAATAATATCATGTGGCCATCATCTGCAATCTCCAGAATATGGGTACCTGCGCTACTACCACACCTTCTGCTGGTGTATTCCATAGGGAGATACGTCCAGCCAAAATGTGTTGTTTTAGTTTAGGAGAGAGTGAGGAAGGGTTAGAACCTCTATTTGTTATGTATGACTATCTGGGGATCTATCAGACAGATTTCCTTCTGCTACAGTGACAATGGTTTCAAAAGTGAGAATATCAACAATAGGGACATAGGCAGAAATAAAAGGCTGACAAGATTCCAGCGCTCACTCTGTCTGTGTTACAGTTAGAGATTTTCCAGCACTTCCTGTCTGGTAAAACCATGGTCACTGGGACAGGAAGTGGGAGGAAAGATTCCTAATGGATCCCCAGAAAATAGAAAAACCCAACAAGGGTTCTAATCCTTCCCTTCTTTATTCAAAACGAAAGAACGTTTTTGGTTGGACATGCACGAGCATAGTAAAAAAAACAATGATGTGTGGTAACACTAACCAGCAGTGGAGAAACTGTAGCAACCCATTGGTCTTTAGGGATTCTGGTTTTAGATCCTCCATAAAATGTATTTCACCTTGTATTTTGAAAAGGCTTTTAGAGTTGACAGGAAAATTAGATGTTTTTTTATTACAACTGATGGATGCCAAATTGAAGAGGAACAAGAGTGCAGGAAATGTCCTAACTTAACATTAGCGCTATGTAGGACTGCTTAAAGTAGAACTATAGGCAAAACCTTTTTTTTTTTTTCATTTTGGATAGGGCAAGGAAGTGTTATAACCCCTGGTAGGTTTTTTTTTTACCATCTGTGTCCCATTGGGGAGATTTCCCTTTACTTCCTTTCCCATAGCCAAAACAGGAAGTGAGAGGAAATCCCTGCAAAGTAAGGGAATTTCTTGGGGACCCCCAGGTCACCAGAACTAGTGTCCCCATTGGAAGATTTCTCCTCTATTACTTTTTTAGGGACAACACACAATTTGGGATTTTCTTTTACTTTAACTCTCAATAATAATGGTAAACAGGACAAATAGAGAGGGTGAATATCCTTATCGGAGCCACAGGCAGCAACACAAACTGACAAGCATTCTAATCCCTCTCCACTCCAAAACTAACAAAAAAACATTTAAATTCCTTTCTTCCCTTTTTTAAAAGTGATCACATTTCCTGTGTTCACTCTGTTCTCAGCTGAATAAGAGCTGGGGGAGGAGAAACAGCAGTACACTGAGGTTTCCCAGTGAAAGGCTGTGCAGGGGAGGCATATCAGGACAAGTCTGATCATTAGTGGAGAGCAGGCTGAGCTCTCAGCAAAGCTAGAGAACTGACCACGTTGTGTTCTCCTGCTTAGTGTGGTCAGTTTTTAATAGTAAAGCAGAGGGGCTGGCAGGAACACCAGGGATTTCGCACAAGAGAACAGGATATTTTTTTATACAAGTACATGGTACAGCAGGCACATATCAGGAATATGAAATGTTGGGGTAACAAAGTGAAATGCTGCGTACACACGAGCGGAATTTCCAACAGAGAGAGTCCGATGGGAGCTTTACATCATATATTCCGACCGTGTGTATGCCCCATCGGACTTTCTCTGTCGAAAATTCAGACGGACTTAGATAGAGAACATGTTCTATATTTTTCCGGATTTTTATTTTTCCGATTTTTTTATCGGAAAAACGGCTCGTCTGTATGCTGTTCCGAAGCACCAAAAACGACGCATGCTCTGAAGCAAGTACGAGACGGAAGCTATTGGCTACTGGCTATTGAACTTCCGTTTTCTAGTCCCATCGTACGTGTTGTACGTCACAGCGTTCTGGACAGTCAGAATTTGGTATGACCGTGTGTATGCAAGACAGCTTGAGCAGAATTCCGTCGGAACTCCGTCAGAAAAACCTTCAGAGTTTATTCCGACGACAAAACCGGTCCTGTGTACAGGGCAATACTTAAACCCAGGACCCTGCATTCACTATATCTGGTCTCCCACAGTACACAGAACATGGAAATGCAATTATTTTAGTAAATATAGACTGCTAAATACCTTTTCTCAGCATCAGTATTTAGTGGCCTTGTGATTTCTGTGAAATCTCCCCAATGTGACACAGATGGCAAAAATAAAAGTAACATATGTTAAAACCCTATCTTACTCTATTCAAAATGAAAAAAATTTTTGCCTTTTATTCTATTTTAATTATTGCACTTTCATGCCAATGCCTTTTATGTGTCATCGCTTCCATAACATTCCAAAAACAAGGTTAACTCTTTATTTAAAGAGGAGATGGAGCCATGCATGTTAGTTTTTTGTGCACCTGTGGCCAACTGTGCATGCAGAACTTCTCATTTGCAGCAAAGACAGAGCCAACTATACAAACTTCACACAGCTGTTCTAAACTTGTTTGCCTTAGCTGGTGCAAGATACTTAAGACATTACTATATTGAGTAGTCCTCAAAAAGCAATGAGCCAAGTTTACCACTTAGGTTATGGTTATGAGTTCCAACCCTCAAAGCCCACTCTATAGAAGCTATGTTTTCCATGTGTTGCAAAGAATGAAAGAATATAGAACTTTATAGTTCACTATGTTCTGAACATCTGTAAGACTGTAACCTATGAGAGAGTTCTTAACGTCATGCTGCAATCACAAAAATCTATTGAGTAGGAGTTACGAGCAGATGGTTTAGTAAGTTTCTCGGTAATTCTCAAGATAACCCTCAAAAGAATCCATATGTATCCCACAAAAACAGATGTTGTTCGAAGTTACATATAGCCTACTTTGTACTTTTTCTAGACTATTATTAGATACATACCTAAAAGCGTGTAATGTTATTATTTCACAATCCCCTGTAGGTTATTTTTCTCATTCCAAAACATTCAGGTTTAACAGCTATGAATATACTTGGTCATGGTTAATTGAACTCCTGATGCCAACTGTAAGTTTATTAAAAGTCCTGAGCTTTGAGTATGTACTTCATGTTGTGTATCTGCTTACACCAAGGTTTCTCAACTAGGGTTCCATAGGGTTCTGTGCGGGGTTGGTGCAAGGATTTTTGGCACCCTAGGCGAAACCTCATTTTTCCACCACCCCCGGCTCCACCCCCTTTGCTCTGCCCATGTATACTCTGCCTTTTTAATGAAGCAATCACCAAATGCAGCCCACCAGCGCCCATCAAATGCAGCCCCACCAGTGCCCATCAAATGCAGCCCCACCAGCGCCCATCAAATGCAGCCCCACCAGCGCCCATCAAATGCAGCCTCACCAGCACCCATCTATGCAGCCTCACCAGCACCCATCCATGCAGCCTCACCAGCGTCCATCAAATGCAGCCTCACCAGTGCCCATCATTGCAGCCTCACCAGCGCCCATCAAATGCAGCCTACTAGTGCCCATCAATGCAGCCTACCAGTGCCCATCAATGAATGTTTGCTTGCTTCCATTCATTCAGGAGTTGGGACACAGTCCTTCGCTGCCGCTGCACCTCTGACACTGTGTGAACGGAGCGGCGGATGCCTGCTGATGCTGAGACTTAGTTGCTTGCTGCAGAGAAAAGAGAGTAATAACACCAGTGCCCAGGCGCCCTAGGCAGCAGGGCGCCCTAGGCTGCTGCCTAGTTTGCCTAGTGGTAGCACTGGCCCTGGTTTTGTGTGAATTCCTCAGGGGTTCTGTTGCCATTGCAGCAGCCTTTTATCCACCCAAAGGTGACTTCAGTGTTTCCCCGGAATCTTGAGCTAATGCACAACCACAGGGCATGACATCAGCCCGGCGCTAAGCACTGTGAAGTCTTGGCATATTTTGTGGGCACTCGTTAAAAATGCCCCCTAGCCCTGGCTTACTCCTGCACTATGGCTTTTTGCAATAAAATTTGCTCTAGGAATGGAGCATGGAGATGAATAAAAGGTCCACCTCCTCTATTTATGTGCATGGACATAAAGTAGGTCTTCTAAAGTGTCCCACACTAGGAGCTCTATATGTGAAAGCTATAGCCATATGGTGATAGAAATATATTACTATACAAAACGACTTTTTTAATAAGTTATGGCGTTTTAACACGTCTTTCAAATTGCTTTCAATTACCAATGAATCATTGAAACAGTCATTAGGTAATGCATATATTTATTTAGCAGATGGATGTAAAAAATAATTTCTGTGTTCGAGATAAATGGTCCGGCTCTGTTATCATTATTAGAATAATCTTTGTTTCCCAGGTTTTCAGGGTCACAGACATATCTCTTGTGCATGGCACGTTATCATGCAGGATTAATGTTGTGCATTTGCTTTATTGTTTTTGTGATAAAAAGCATTGTGCCGCTAGTAGGTTTGGAACAAATATAATTAAAATAGCTATTGTACGTTAGCAGAGAGTTCAAAGCAGTTAGTCAACTTCACTTGCTGTCTCCCAGGGGTGGGCATTTTCTTTTTTTTTTAATGTGTTAGAAACAGTTTCATCTGAAAAATAACCTAAAGAGCAATTGGTGTATATTTAATTAAATACTTTTAACTGAATGCAATATGTTTTTACAGTAATAGACAAGGGGCTCATTAATCTTTTGATTTTTTTTGTTGTATTTGTAGCATTTATCCTATATCTTTGGCTAATATACAGTGTATATCTCTAGTCCCTGGATTGCTGTGGTGTTCCTTTTGGACCACTAGATGGAGATCTGGCTCATCCTTGTTATCAGTTCATACTAACACATGAACAAATACAGGATCCAAGTAAGAAGGTGCAAGGTGAGATTTGTAAGCACTGAAAAAGCACAGTAACTGCAGCCGAGGAAGAAATGAATGAGGGGCTCACATATGGTGTAATGTAATCACAACTAAAAAAAATAAATCAGATGGACACACATTTACCAATGAAGAACTGCATAATACTTTTTCAGGATTTGATTCTCAGATCTGTTATCCACATTTAAATAATTTAGATGCAGGGACAGAAAATGTGAGTTTTTTGATTTTTTTTCTTCTTTTTTTGCTAAACTCTTACAGCTCAACTCTACCCAGAAAGTTGAATACACAGAATTGTTTTACCCACCAAATGATTTGTAATTCTGTTCATCCAGCCTGGCAATTTGCTCTGCATAGCTAGGTAAGTGTAACCAGCTTCAGGTTTGCAGTTTCCAGCATTACGTGCCTAGTCATTGGACAGTTAATCATCATCAAGACGCCACTTTCTTTTACCTTGTCATGGGTATTGTAAGCTCCGTGGGTCATCAGCAAAAGGGACAGAGCCTGAAGTTGGCCATAAACTAAACAATTTTGTTTTGTTCAAACAACTTTGAATTGCAACAATTTGCCATCCATGGATTCCCAGTGTCAAGTATCAAATTGACAAGGAAAATCATAGTTTGATTGCAGACAAATAACAGAATCCAGAAGATAAACTGGGCTCATAAGCAGAATAACTGCAAAAATCACAGTTCAGAGATCAAAAGAGCTTTAAGGCCCCGTTCACACCTGAGCGATTTTCTGCTTGAAGCTGGTAGCTCTAATGCACCATACACACGATAGGATTTTCCAACAGAAAATGTTCGATGGGAGCTTGTTGTCGGAAATTCCGACTGTGTGTATGCTCCACCGGACATTTTCTATCGGAATTTCCATCACACAAAAATTGAGAGCTGGTTCTCAAATTTTCCGACAACAAAATCCGTAAATTGTCATAAATTCCAAACGTGTGTAAACAATTCCGATGTACAAAGTTCCACGCATGCTCGGAATCAGGCAGAAGAGCCGCACTGGCTATTGAACTTAATTTTTCTCGGCTCATCGTACGTGTTGTACGTCACCGTGTTCTCGGCGTTCAGAATTTCCGACATTTGTGTGCCCGTGTGTATGCAAGACAATTTTGAGCCAACTTCAGTCGAGAAAAAAAAACATGGATTTTGTTGTCGGAAAATCCTATCGTGTGTACAGGGCATTGGGCCCCTTTCACACAATAAGCCCATTCGAATCTGCCTGTCCATTTTTCAGGCGGATCTGAGCGGGCCATCCATTGACTCCAATGGGCAGGTGGATGTCAGCGGAGATGTGTCCGCTGACACCTGTCTGCCATCCGATCCGCTCAAGAAAGACGTATGGTGATACGTCTGCCATCTGTCTTGGCGGATCAGATCGGATGAGATCTGATGGACATGCTGTCTGTTTTTGTCTGATCTCCCCATAGAGATCAGCGGGGCTCTGACAGGTGCCTCCCTGCTCAGTGAGCAGAGACGGACCTGTCATCCGCCGACCCAGAGGAGATCAACGGAGCGATCTCCTGCTGAGCTGGTGGACTCCGCTGAGCGGATCCGTCCCATGTGAAAGAGGCCTAAAATGCTCAACAAACCAAATCCCATTTATTTCAATGATCCCTGCTTACATATGAGTGTTCTGTCACCTGAAGCAAAACGTCTGTCACTCAAAAAAGTACATGAGCTTCTTTTTTGGCAGATTACAAGCATTTTTGGCACCATAGATTTCAATAAAAATGCCTGATTTGACCATTTTATGAGCGTTTTGTTGTGCGTTTTCTGCTCAAACAGCAGTTCTCCACCCCTAATTTCCTTTACCTCTTCTCCCCTAGTGCTTTCTATTGGTTAAACATAAGTGCCTGGAGCTGTAAAACGCTTGTAATACACTTTTAAATACGCTCGAAAAATCTCAAATAAAAATGCCAGTAAATCGCTATGTTCAGGTTTGAATGCAGCGTAAAGGTTCAGGGGAAACAGCACAGAGGCTAACTGGTTAGCATTTCCACCTGGCAGAACTAGGGTTGTCAGTCTGAATCCTAACCATGGCACTATGGAGTTTGCATATTCTTCCCGTGTGGGTTTCCTTCCATACTCCATAAAACATGGTGGTAGGTGAACTGGCCCTAGTAAGCATATGTACAAATGTAAGTTAGGGACCTTATATTGTAAACTCCTCATGGGCAACGACTGATGTGAATGTAATATATACAGTACGTGTAAAGTGTCAGTACAGTATAAATGCCTGTAATAAATGAATAATATTTATTCAGTGACTGTTCCAGTGCACTGAGAATTTATGCATGATGACGTGACAGGTTCACTTTAACATCATTTGTGTTGCATGCTTAAAGTTAGCCAGTAGGCGGGCACATAGGAAAAATCTATTGACCAACATATTGAATGCAACAGAAACAGTGGAGTTGGCGCTAGCCCCATCAGGACCGGACTGGTAAATGTCTGTGGAATGTGGTCATCAGTTGTTTTACGCTCTTGTCTGCTCCGATTGAACAATATTACATGCAAGAACAACATTTTAAATATTTTGCAGCCTAGCAGAAAAATACCCGTTTATCTTGATAGAAATCCAATGTCCTGTTTACTGAGCTCAGATCTCAAACAGATCTCAAATGTTATTCCCTTTTCAAGCTATTTTCTCTAAATGGCACATTTCTTATTTCCTATGTAACAGAAATGAGAAGGATTCTAAAGACCAATTTAGGAGAACAGCCAAAGGTGACTGCACTGCTCCTCCATAGATACAGTACAGTATGTGAACTCTGTCAGGAAGTCTGTAACTGGCGGGAACACAAGGTGAGAATAAAGGAATAATATCCTGAAAAAAGAAAACTAAAGCCTAGTACCCACTACACTACCAGTTTCTTTCATTCAACCCAGTGGGCTGAACAAAAAAAACTGAAGAGCTCGGGAGGAGATCCCGTACTAACAATCCGATTGAGTTATTGTGTTCTGACAGGGGGACGCACCCCCCCCCCCCCCCCCTGCACCGACCAGGGTTCTCAGCCATTGAGTACACAGTTTCTAAGGCAGTCATCACAGCTAAGGACTGATATTCTGCAATATATTAGATTTTGGTTGTAGGTTTAGATACAATCAATACAGTGAGCAGTATATATAGCATCTCACAAAAGGGAGTATACCCCTCACATTTTTGGAAATATTTTATTATATCTTTTCATGTGACAACACTGAAGAAATGACACTTTGCTACAATGTAAAGTAGTGAGTGTACAGCTTGTATAACAGTGTAAATTTGCTGTCCCCTCAAAATAACTCAACAGACAGCCATTAATGTCTAAACCGCTGGCAACAAAAGTGAGTACACCCCTAAGTGAAAATGTCCAAATCGGGCCTAAAGTGTCAATATTTTGTGTGGCCTCCATTATTTTCCAGCACTGCCTTAACCCTCTTGGGCATGGAGTTCACTAGGGCATCACAAGTTGCCACTGGAGCCCTTTTCCAGTCCTCTTCGTCTCCTGCATGATGACATCATGGAGCTGGTGGATGTTAGAGACCTTGCGCTCCTCCACTTTCTGTTTGAGGATGCCCCACAGATGCTCAATAGGGTTTAGGTCTGGAGACATGCTTGGCCAGTCCATCACCGGCAATAGTCATCTTGGAGGTGTGTTTGGGGTCGTTATCATGTTAGAATACTGCACTGCGGCCCAGTCTCCCAAGGGAGGGGATCATGCTCTGCTTCAGTATGTCACAGTACATGTTGGAATTCATGGTTCCCTCAATGAACTGTAGCTCCCCAGTGCTGGCAGCACTCATGCAGTCCCACACCATGACACTCCCACCACCATGCTTGACTGTAGGCAAGACACACTTGTCTTTGTACTCCACAGCTGGTTGCTGCCACACACGCTTGACACCATCTGAACCAAATATGTTTATCTAGGTCTCATTAGACCACAGGACATGGTTCCAGTAATCCATGTCCTTAGTCTACTTGTCTTCAGCAAACTGTTTGCAGGCTTTCTTGTGCATTATCTTTAGAAGATGCTTCCATCAGGGATGACAACCATGCAGACCAATTTGATGCAGTGTGCGGCGTATGGTCTGAGCACTGACGGACTGACCCCCTACCCCTTCAACCTCTGCAGCAATGCTGGCAGCACTCATACATCTATTTCCCAAAGAAAACCTCTGGATATGATGCTGAGCACTTGCACGCAACTTCTTTGGTCGACCATGGCAAGGCCTGTTCTGAGTGGAACCTGTCCTGTTAAACTGCTGTATGGTCTTGGCCACCCTGCTTCAGCTCAGTTTCAGGGTATTGGCAATCTTCTTATAGCCTATGCCATCTTTATGTAGAGCAACAATTCTTTTTTTCAGATCCTTAGAGAGTTCTTTACCATGACGTGCCATGTTGAACTTCCAGTGACCAGTATGAGAGAGTGAGAGCGATAACAACAAATTTAACACACCTGGTCCCCATTCACAGAGACCTTGTAACACTAATGCCCCGTACACACGGTCGGACTTTGTTCAGACATTCCGACAACAAAATCCTAGGATTTTTTCCGACGGATGTTGGCTCAAACTTGTTTTGCCTACACACGGTCGCACAAAGTTGTCGGAATTTCCGATCGCCAACAACGCGGTGACGTACACCACGTACGACGAGACTAGAAAAGGCCGGTTCAGAACCAAGCGCGGCACCCTTTGGGCTCCTTTTGCTAATCTTGTGTTAGTAAAAGTTTGGTGAGAGACGATTCGCGCTTTTTCAGACTCGTGGCTTTCAGATCGTTTTCTGCCGTTCAGTTTGTGCTTGTGGGTTTGTATCTGCTCTTCAGTGCGTGCAGTCAGTTCGTATCAGAGTTTTCTGTGTGATCTTGCCTGCTCGTTGCTGTTTTTCAGGTCGCTCTGCACAGGCCTTGCTGTTCTTCAGTGCGTTCTGTTACTTCGTTCTGAGCAGCCGACCGTTTTCTAGCCATGTTTCGTATGCGTACTCCTCGTAGAGTTCGTGCTGTGCGGGGGCTTGGTGTTGGGGTCCTGACCTTGACACAAGTCCAGTCCATGAACAGGGTGGGGAGGAGTTCATGGACCAAGAATTGGTTGCTTCAGCGTGACCAGTTCTCTCATATGCCTTTGCTCCGTGAGATCCGTGAGAATAATCCTGATGATTTCAGGAACTTTCTCAGGATGACGGACCCCGTGTTTCACCGTTTGTTGGCTTCGCTGACCCCCTATATCAGCAGGCAGGATACCTGCATGAGGCAAGCCATCACTCCGGAGCAGAGGTTGGTCGCTACCTTGCGGTATTTGGCCACAGGGAGAAGTCTGCAGGACTTGAAGTTCTCGACAGGCATCTCCCCCCAGGCTCTGGGGATTATTATCCCAGAGACCTGTTCTGCCATCATCCAGGTCCTGCAGAAGGAGTATATGAAGGTAAGATTTTTATCCTTTTATATCATATTTTATTGTATTGAATGTTTGCTAATATCTTGTATTTCTTTCCTCATTCCCTAATTACCATGATTGGAATATGCTGTGAATGTCCCCTTTGTCCTCATGCATGCTGGATTTTTATGTAATTATTATTTTATGTCCTTCATACATATTTGCCCTTCAATAACCTCTCCAGCATGGTGTCTCCTGCCCTATATTCACCTCATGTAGTCACTTAACAATGTATTTTATCAGCTCCATAGTAGTGCTTTACCCCAAACACCCCCTAAAATGTTTGTTAATGTTATTTTAGCTTTAAATTCAGGCAGAGTGCCAGAGGCTTTTTTTGTGGTGTCCACAAATTTTTGGTAACCCTCCCTCCCCCCAACTGCTAAGTCAGCTGATCCCAATTCTCTATCCTCAATCATCTATCTGCTGACTTTGCCAAACCCATACACACTATACCCATCTCTTTACTGGTCAGATTTATGGATGAATTCCCCAAAGCATGTAGTGCAAGGGCCTGCCTGTATACTTTCCAATGGAACTGTTTAAAGTTTTTGTATCCTATTATTATCTTGATAGGTAATAGCAGAATGTCCAAATGTCCTCAAATGTGTACAATGTGTATTTATATCTTTGTATTCAGACACTTCTTTCCTGTCCAGTGGTCTGCTAATAGTGTAACTAAGGAGGGGCTGTTCCAAGTAATACCCTGTATTTAGGCATTCATCTCAAAATGAAGTGAAGAGGGTTACCTGTCCAAGAGTCCCCCCCCCCCCCTATAATGTTAGAAATGGTCCATGAGAGGGGGGGGAGGGGGAATACGATAGGTGTACCTTATACTTTGGCCTTGTTAAATTCCCCTTATTAAATGCTATCTGGAGGTTGCCCCATAATGTTTGTGTATAATCTGCTGGCCATGTTTCTGTGAAAAAATAGTAATGTTTATTGTTTTTTCCTCAACAGTTTCCTTCCACGCCACAGGAATGGCAGACTGTGGCCTCCCACTTTGCCCAGCGGTGGGACTTTCCCAACTGCGGAGGGGCAATTGATGGGAAACACGTCCACATCGTCCCACCACCCAACTCGGGGTCGTACTATTATAATTACAAGGGGTTTAATAGTATAGTGATGTTGGCGGTGGTGTCGGCTAATTACGACTTCTTGTATGTGGACGTGGGGAAGAATGGTCGGATGTCCGATGGTGGAGTGATCACCCAGACGGAGTTCTACAGGCGTCTCCAGAATGGCAGCTTGGACTTGCCACCTCCAGAGGACAATGTTGAAGGTCTCCCATTTGTGTTCGTTGCTGATGAAGCATTTGCGCTGGGGGACCACCTGATGCGGCCATTCCTGATGAGGACCCTCACCCCGGAACAGAGGGCTTTTAATTACCGGCTGGCCAGAGCCCGAAGAGTGGTGGAGAACACATTTGGAATCCTGGCCAGCCGGTTCCGATTATTTCTGACACCCATCCATATGGCGGAGTATAAACTGAACCATATAATACTTGCCTGCTGTGTTCTCCATAATTTTTTAAGAAAACATTCAGCCAACTATGCTGGCTCAGTTGGGCCTGAGGCCGGAATCCCAAATCCATCAACACTGATGGCGCTTGAAAGTGGCCGTCCTGGCTTGCCCTCCCTGAATGCCCGTGATGTCCGGTTACGCTACCTGGAGTTCTTTGCGGGTAGGGGGGCTATCAATATGCCAGAGAATCTGTGACACCTTTGTAAAATAAAAAACAAACAAAAGAAATTCTTGGTGGACATTTACTGCTTGTGTTTGTTTTAGCTGACCCTGACAGAAATGTTTTGAGTGCAGAAAATGTCGTGATTGGGTAACCTTATAAAAAATAGTGTTGGCTGGTACTTCCTAAATGCCAAAACACATTTCACTACAAGTGCACTTGCAACTGCACTGAACCTGCACTTGTAGTGCAAAGTGTAATTGCCCTTAGGAAATAACCCCTATTTGTGCATAAAACAGCAATTACATCACCCCAAAAGTGTTGTAGTGTTGAGACAATAATCCACACATTCTTGAGTAAGGCACTTTATAGCTGCACAATCACATGTGCATTTCCGCAAGGTTTTTAAAACAAACCAACATGTTTGTTGTATAACAATGTTTGCAGTAGCATTATCAAAAATCGAAATATCCATTTCAGATAAAACAGGCCTGTGTAAAACCAACAAGAAAGCCAAAAAACTTGAACTTACAAAGTTCACATATGGTAAAACCTGAAGGCTATATCAGACATGAGTATTTAGGAACTGTGTTTGATATAGCGTTCAGATGGGGGGAAATCACCCCTGGAAAAGCCAAATTTGGAAGATGCACACCAAGTTCAGAATGTCAACATGTGCTATCTGCCATCAGGGGGGATCAAGGGACGTGTTTTGGGGGAGCAAGCCCTTCCTCATCGCGACTTTATAATTGAGGAAGGGGTTGCACCCCCAAAACGCGTCCATTGATCTCCCGTGATGGCAGATAGCACATGTTGGCACACTGTGTGCATCCTCCAAATTTGGCTTTTCTAAACATTGTAAAAATTTTAGTAAGATAAAACAGGTGATTTTGTGGGGTTTAAATTCGCCCCAAAACATCAATGATGTTATTATTTTTTTTAATAACATCAGTGATTTGTTGCTGGATGTTTTGCAATTGGAGATTACACCCCATGATCTCCCCGATGAGTATCTGGGCACTTTCAGATGTAAAGCTTTCTGGATCACGATCACCTAAAAAGAGATAAAGAACAAAAAAAAAGGTCACAAAAATCTGCCACCATCCATCTCTTTTACCTGAGTCTGTGGTCGCAGACACTCACCTGTTGTGGTGCCAATCTCCACCACATCTTCTTCTTCCTCCTGCTCAGCTTCTTGGGTTGGTATTTCCCCTTCTTCCAGGGGGGGGGGGTCTCTGGTCTCCTGGGATGAGGGGTGTCCGAGTCTTTTCTCCCCTATGTAAAACAAAAATGGTATAATTAGCACACAGATATTTGATGGCAGAACTAGAAATAGGAAACATTGCTTGGAAGTGGGGTACAATTATCTATTTTAGCCGAGTTCCAAGATGTATATTTTTTATTGCCCTTTGTCAAGCTGCAATACTTTACCTGTTTGGTACAAGCTTCACAGATGTAGCCCCCCCTATAGTATACACTGGAGCACCTGTGTGGCCCCCCTAATAAAAAGGGTGTTCTGGGGTCCCACACTAGTGCTCCAGTGTCCAGATGTGAAAACAGCTGCTCAGTGTCCTCTCCTTACACACAATCTAGTTTGCATTTCATTCTAGTAACAAACCCATCTACACAAACAAATATTTGGCATCCAAGTAGGCCCCCAAAAATGTGTGAAAATGCAATGGTGTTCTAGAGGCCGAAAGAAAAATGTTTGATACGAATGAATAATGGGCCCATGAACATTAAAGTTGACCTTTTGAAACGTTACAATTACTAAAAGCATATGGAGCAGAACGAACGGAATAAAGACAGAAAGAATAGGAACACAGCACAACTACTTACTTTTTTGCAGCACTCTCCGGATCTTTCGGTACTGCTCTGGCTCTCTCAACTTCAGGTCCGACAACCGCTTCCTGAGCTGATCTTTAGACCTTCGTACCCCGAAATTCCGCTCAAGACTCCTGACCACTTTCGCCATGATCTTGGCCTTTCTGATGTTGGGGTTGGGGTAAGGCCCATATTTTCCGTCATAGTCGAACTTCTTCATGATGTCGACCATCTCCAACATCTCCCCAAACGACATATTTGTGGCCTTAAAACGTCTCCTTCTGGATCGGGACGTGCCTGGATCCGGGCTTTCCTCCTCCTCCTCCTCGTTGTTCGAATTAGCACGCACCTGCTGTAACTCCGCCATGTGCTCTTCACCCACTGCGCCGAACGAAAAGGAGCGGGGAATAGACTAGAAAGAACGTCAGGGGCGGGCGGAGTTACACGCATGCGCAGTGTGTATAAAGCGTAACACGCGTGCGTATTACGTACGATCTGTGAGCGGAGGAAGGAGCATTGGACGCGCCGATCGTAAGAACGAAGGTAAGAGCCAAACTTGTGCCTATACTGCTTCTAGATTGAGGCCTATATTGTAACAAGATTAGGAGAGTTTTGTCTGACATTAGGCTTTGTCTTGTGTTGTGTCTTGCAGTGAACATGGATATCTTAATGAAAGATAATGACTTCATGTCAGTATTCATAGATATGCTAAGTGAGCTGCCCTGTCTGTGGGAGATTAAACACCCCCATTTCAAGAACCAAGCAAAGAGGAAGGCAGCACTGGAGCAATTGTGTGAAATTGTGAAGCAGGTGATCCCCACGGCAGACATCACTTATTTAAAGATTTTCATTGGTGGCCTGAGGAGCACATATCTAAGGGAGCGCAAGAAAGTCCTGGATTCACAGAGATCCGGAGCAGCAGATGACATCTATGTCCCCAGGATGTTGTACTATGACAGGCTGCACTTTCTGGCAGGCCAGACTGAACCCAGGCCATCCCTCTCCAGTCTTCCTTCCACGCTTCCTTCCCCCCCGGCTAAGGCTTCTGACGCCCAACCTGGGCCTTCCAGGCCACATGTGGAGGAGCCCAGATTGAGCCAGGTATAGCATTCCTCTAAATATTTCTGCTTGTCCAATCAATGATGATAACTAGATGTTAGTTGGGAGTACTAATTTAGGATTGTGATTGATGATGCAAAACATTACAACCATGTCCCTTTTTCATACACAGGGAAGTCTCAGCCAGGAGGTGGCCGGGCCGAGCCAGCTGGCTGATATCAAGGTCCCTCCACCACACCTGAAAACAGAAAGTGGCAGTAGGACGAGTACCCTAGAGGAGGCGGCTATAGCATTCTTTTGGAGGGCTACAGAGGTCCTGGGAGCACCCCACACCAGGCAGGAGAACATTGCTGCATTCATAGCATATAAAATGCAGAGGATGGAGGAGGGCCAAAAAGCCATGTGTGAGGCCCTCATATCAGAGGCTCTGGAGAAAGGTATGAGGGGCCAAATAACACCTCACACACAGCTTTGGGATGGTCCTCCTCCTCCTCCTGCAGGTCCTCCTCCTCCTCCTCCCTCTCCTCCAGGTCCTCCCAGTCCTCCTCCAGGTCCTCCCAGTCCTCCTCCAGGTCCTCCTCCAGGTCCTACTCCTCCTCCTGCCACATCTCCAACTGCAAAGCCACAGCCCGGAAGGAAGCGTGGAAGGAAGACCAGACAGTGATTGCCCTGGGTTCAGTCTGGTTGGCCAAAAGATGCAGCCTCTTGTGGTACCACAGCCTGGGGACACAGATGTCATCTGCTGCTATCCGGATCTCTGGGACTTCTGGACCAGACTGCCCTCCCTTACATATGGACTCCTCAGGCCACCAATTTTGATGTTCAAGAATTGATGTCTGCCGTGGGGGTCCCAGGCTTCGCTAATTTCTCCTGTTGATCCAGTGTTGCCTTCCTCTTTGTTTGGTTCTGATCCCTTAATAAAGGATTTTTGTTTTGAATTATACTCTCCTATGTGTTTTACTTCAAAAATGACAGTTTGTTTGTGAGGATTTAGGTACATTTCAAATATACAATGTGAAATGAACAAGGGACACCAACAACAAACAATCTCCTGGAGATTAAATAATAAAAGATATCAATGGTGTTGGGGTAACTTGACACACAAAACACACACAAAAATATTCTGGAGTAAAAATAAAAATAACATTGAGCAAAGATCAGCCTTGGAAAAAATCCAAACATTAACGAAAAAGAAAAGGCTGAAAATCCCAAAAAAAAAAAAATGAAAAAAAAAAATAAAACTGTCAGATGTGACAACTAATAACAATATATTGAGGGAATCCCACTAAAAAAACACAAATAAAACTTTGTGAGAAGTGTGTGTGAATATGAGCAGCAAAACGACTTAATTCTTGTCACATTATAAAGAAGAAGAGAGTGCGCTGTATTAAACCATTTTTAACATTGCAGCGTGACGAAAGTGCTGTATCCATTGCGAACGCTAAGTTTACCAGAACGAGCTGTCCCGTGTCGGAATTTCTTCTGAGCATGCGTGGCACTTTGTGCGTCGGAACAGGCCACACACGGTCGGAATTGACGCGATCGGATTTTGTTGTCGGAAAATTTTATCTCCTGCTCTCCAACTTTGTGTGTCGGAAAATCCGATGGAAAATGTCCGATGGCGCCCACACACGGTCGGAATTTCCGACAACACGCTCCGATCGGACATTGTCCATCGGATAATCCGACCGTGTGTACGGGGCATAACAGGTCACATGACACCGGGAAGAGAAAATGGCTAATTGGGTCAATTTGGACATTTTCACTTAGGCATGTACTCACTTTTGTTGCCAGTGGTTTAGACATTAATGGCTGTGTATTAAGTTATTTTGAGGGGACAGCAAATTTACACTGTTATACAAGCTGTACACTCACTACTTTACATTGTAGCAAAGTGTAATTTCTTCAGTTTTGTCACGTTAAAAGATATAATAAAATATTTACAAAAATGTGAAGGGTGTACTCACTTTTGTGAGATACTGTATATAGTGAGCATTATATATAAATTTCTATTTTTAGAGCGTTTAAAATCTGATCTTTTCATAATTTTTTTAAAACCTTAATTGTGCAAAAACATTTAAAAAACTGCTTCTGTGACATCATTGTACTGTCTCTCTATGACTGACACTTTATACAGATTCATTTGACATAAAGAAAGAAAGTCAATGTATCAATTTTTGGAATCTTTGAGGTATGCCTGCTCAAAATAAAGCCACATCATTACCACAAGTCCTGTTATGGTGTCACTACAAATCCTGTTTTGGTTGCAAAACGTTTTACAAGGGTTATTTATTTTTTTGGCTGATGTCATTACATACATCTTCAGTTATCAGAAATAGCCTGTTTAATTAATAAGGTCACACTTGCTCTGGTGAATCTGTGTTTCTGTGGGCTATAACAGAAGTGGTGATCTAGGACATGGTGGAGGGAGTAGGGTGATAAGGGGTGATTTCAGTTCACGGAGAAGACTGATGTTCACTACACCTTGGATATGATTTGAATATTGTGCAGATTGGTGTTTATTAAACTGTGCACTTGATTAAATTAATCAAGTGAAGTTTTTAGAGACCTTTTTTATAGTATAAATCAATTCTTTGCACTTGCACTTGTACTTTAATTGCACTTGTATTACTTGTACTTTATATAAGTGTGGAACACATAAATAGAGGATCATTAAAGCCCCTCCTCTAAGCAAAACATGAATCTCCTCCTACTCCACCCACTCAAACTCATCCTGCATATTTTTTTTCTTGTCAAGTTATATATTACCACCTAGGGGCATAGTCCAGGTCCCTCACCAGAGCCCGCTGGTCATTGTCACACCTCTTCTGGATCCTGAAAAGACCCCGCTGCTCAACAGCCAATAAGAAGTGTCCACATCATGCAGGAAGTGATGTGAACACCGGAAGGATCCTGTCTCAGAACAGGCAAAAGACTGAGGACTGGAGAGACATTATAATGGCTTTAGATAAGTAAAAAAAGCATTTAAATATTTTTTTAAAACAAGTGATCAGCTAGAGGGAGGTGGGAAAAGTTGATGTGGGGGATATGGGGAATTTTAAAATAGAGGAACCCTGTAAATTCTATATATTTAGCAACAAGTATAGGTATAGTATAGATCAATCAGGCTTTGAAATAACAGTTAGTAAATTCTTCTATGGAAATACCAAACAAGAAGTCATAATATCCAAAGTAGGTAATCCAAATATCATCACTTTCGAAAAGCTTTTAAAGCTTTATATGTTGTATATTGTGAATTATGTTTAAACGAGCAGTTTAAGCTGGCTATATATCTTAGAGCAGCCTTTTTCAACCAGGGTGCCTTGTAAAAATGCCTAAAAATTGTCAAAAATTTGTATACAAGCCAGCAGGTGGATCAAGCCATCCTTTTAGATACACAAAGCCACAGGTTTTCATTGTGCACCATTACAAACTTTTAGCCACCAGCATCTTAACCAATGACATAATCAGTTGACATAATTGACACTGGGGTCACATTGGAATACTAGTCAGCAGTGGCTGCAGGTGGTATATTTTTTTTGGGGGGGTCAGCAATCTAGGGAGCGGGATTCCTCCGTGTGGCAGGCCTCTGCGTTTCCTCCTTCCTCGGCTTTACGGTGGTGTGGCTTCCCCTGCGTCTCCTCCCTCCTCCTCCTTGGCAGCCAATAGGATCGCTTCTCTTCTTGGCCAATTGGATCTCAGGACCCGCTTCCTGAGCTGGGATTGGCCGGGAGGAGAAGCAGGAAGACAATAGCAAATATTAATTGGTTATTGTCACACAACTGGGTGGGCTCGGGGAGTAGTGCTCTGCGCCCCAAGCCCACCCTTTTTTTAAGCCAATTAGAACCTCCGGCTTTAATCATGTGCTTTTAAAAAAAAAAAACTCCCATTGGAATCCATGCGTCCGGCGCCATGCATGTAAATTAGGGGTCGGCGCATGGATTAGGGGGGCGGTGCCCCTGTGCCCATTATAAACAGCCACCACTGCTAATCAGCAGAAGTATGCAAAGATGTATTTGCTTTGAAAGAATAAATCACCTCCAATGTTTGGTGTACTAGTGTGCGTGAATGTTGCTGCATTATGTATAACTATTAGAATAGTTTTTTTTTTACATGTTAGAATGAGGTGCTATGAGGCTGTCCATCATTGTAAAGAATCCAGTTCCCCATCCCTGAGGAACCTACATTGGCTAACCGTAAAGAATCGGATCACATTCAAGACCCTCTGCCTCACCCACAAATGCATACAAGGAAACGCTCCTCAATACCTTCGAGAGAAAATAACACTAAAACACTAAAACACTACACACCCAATCGCAGTCTTCGATCACCTAACCAAAACCTCCTCCTCATTCCCAAATACCCCTACAAAGCAAAGGGAGAACGAAGATTCGCAGTACAAGGACCTCGGCTATGGAACGCTCTTCCGACTGACATTCACATGGAAGAAAACCATCAGGCCTTCAGGAAAAAACTCAAGACTCACCTCTTCTAAGAAGCTGACAACACAGAACGCATCTAGCGCCTTGAGGCGATTCAGTTCGCATTTGCAGCTCTTTACAAATCATTCATTCATTTGGGATAATTAAGGGATGATGGCACCCAAATGCGCATTACAGCGGTCTCCACGGGATTTGGAATTGTGGGCAGAATTGCAATTCTATCCACAATTACAAATTATGAAGTGTGTAAGGAGCCTTAAAGAAAAAGTTCACCTTTTGTTCACCCTATTTTTTTTTTTATTGTTTCTAAATTCCAGTTCCCTTATATACCAATATAGGGTTGCACTGATAAAACTTTTTTAAGACCATGTATAAGTACCGATACTTTTTTTTTTCCAAGTACTCGCCAACACCAATTACTGATAATTTTTTTTTTATGTCATGTGACAGTGGCACTAATATGCAGCACTGATGGGAACTGATAGGTGGCACTGATGAGGTGTGGACTGTCAGTAGTTTTTTTATTTTTATTTAATTTATTTTTCTCTTTTTTGATTTTTACAATATATATATATATATATATATTATTTATTTATTTATTTATTTTTACAATGCTTTTTTTTTGGGGGGGGGGGGGGGGAGGGGGATGGACAGTGTCTCCCCTTTGAGACAGAGAAAGGGACTGAGGACACAGATTCCTCAGTCCCTTTCTCTGCAGCCTCAGCTGCACTGAAGATGGATGAACAGGAGACAGTGGCTCCTCTCCATTCATAGACTAAAGCATCGTAAACACTATTATTATCCCTGAATTATAAACTAATCGGTGTGTTAAGCAGCTGTGCACATTATATAGTAAAAGGCGTGAATGAAAAACTCCAAACAAAGAAAGAAAAAAAAATCACAATTTAGGGAGAGAAGAGGCCAATGTGCAGCTGAACTCAGTATCCAGAAGAGGGGCAGTACTGTAGGTACTATTATTGCAAACAAATGTGGCATTATGCATTTATTTATATTTAAGAGAAATATTTTTACTATTAATATTTACTATGTATGTACATTACTATTTATGTAACAGAGCATTGTGGATTTTCTAAAGAGAGAGCACAATAGGAGCTGTTTGCCTTTTGACTCTCTAATTTTTCTCTGATTGAAATTCCAAGCCCTGTCCAAACACAGCAGGCAAGAAAGAAGAGTGGGGAAGAGTCACTCCAATCTAATGCATTCAGTTGTCTTTTTGCTTCTGCTACATAAAAAGTAGTGAACACTTGTTGTTTTATACAAATATAAAAATAAACATAAATTATTGCTTTTTTAGTCCTGCATTCATTTACAGTATAAAAGGATAATACATTGCATTGATTGCAAAATCAGCCAGAAGGACTGAAAACATGACCATGTCTTTGCAGATAGTCTCTGCTCTGTTTGATTTGCTTTAAATTTGCTGTAGTGATAAATTGAAAGCAAAAAAAGAAGTAAAGAATAATAAATGCTCTATCTTGTTTTAAATATTGTTCATTACAGGGTAACCTGCTGAGTATACAACTATAAAATAGTCTCCAGTAACAAGTCCTATTTCTGTCATTTGCTTGGGAAATGTTTAAATTTAATAAAAACATAATTTTACCTTGTGGTATTCTGTTTGCACTGGTTTTAGTATTTCAATTTTTAAAGCTTTTAAAAACTAGATGAGATGATGACCATAAACCACATTTATTTGCTTTCCCACGCTTTGGCTTTACTGTTCTGCTTGCTTGGGCAATTTGTGATTATGTTATAAATGTGAAAAAAGTGGAAAAGGAAGGCAATGTCATAAATTAAGAGGGCATAGAAAGGTAGTTGTCTCCAGCCTAGGAAATTCAAGAGGTTCATGACACCGGTGCTACAGATCTATATGTCCTAAACATTAGCCAGATGTGTACTATCATCACAAACTGCAATGTGCCTGTGTATTGTTAAAAGTTACCACATATACTAGCTATTCACACTGCTACACCACTATGTTTGAATTACTCTCTGTCACTGTCCAGTGTGTGAGAACCTGAATACCAACATGTGCCAACATGTGCCCTCAGACAACCCTTCAGTGTACTGGTCAGTTTCAGATGTTTCTTCTTCTCATCAACTTTACTTGCCAAATAGCATTTAATACAAGAAAAGTTATTCATTAAATTAAGTATTAGAAATTAGATTATTGATGACTGGTAAATTGGGTCTCCTATAGCAGTTCTCAACCCTGTCCTCAAGTACCACAAATAGGCCATGTTTGCAGGTTTTCCTTTATCTTGCACCGGTGCTTTAAATCAATGTCAATGGCTTGGTATTTTGAACAGCTTTTTTATCTAAGAGAAATTCCCAAAACCTGGCCTGTTGGGGGTACTTGAGGGTTGAGAACCACTGTCCTATAGTATGAAGAATTTTCAAATAATGTTGTGAATCCTCTTTTTCACCAGTGGTAGGTGCTGGCACACCTAGATGCAGACTCTGAAACTAGTGAGGTGACAACCCTTCAAAGTGATGCAGTAAAATACCAAATTAGTTAAGGTAGGTAATTTATTTTTGATATAACCTGCACAATCATCACCGTTCGCAATATAATGAATAGTAGCTTGCTAGCACTGTCATGTATTCCCACATCAACCATATATAGAACCAAATATAGTGCAGCGTTATTTTAAACCTAAGTACTTAAAGTGTTACTAACCCCAGGACCCTGCGTTCACTATGTCTGGTCTCCCGCACAGTATACAGAACATGGAAATACAATTATTTTAGTAAATATAAACTGCTAAATACCCTTTTTCATCTGCATTAAGAGCAGTCTTGTGACTTCTATGAGTGTCTGGTTAAAGCTTGTAGGAGGAGTTTTCATTCTCCCACGATTATCCTATGAGAATGCAGGACCCCTGACCCTCTGCCTGGACAGTGCTGATTAGCCCTGTGCTGATCACATGCAGTCTCCCAAGAAAAAAAAAAAAAAAAGCTCTCTATCAATATACATCAAACTGAGCATGTGCAGCCTGTCCCCTGGCTCTGTAAATATCAGGAGATATAGCGGAGTCAGTAGAAGAAGGAGATGATCAGGGGAGACAGGACCGAACAGCCATTTTACACAATGCAGAGGATCAATCCCTTAGGATGCACAGTGAGCATAACAAGCATGCTTTACTGCATATGCAGACTGATTTTACTGTTGTGGGTTTAGCAACACTTTAAAGGAAAAGTTCACCTTTGTTCATCTTTTTTTTTTCTAAATTCCAGCCCCCCTATGTACCCATATAGCATTAATCTACTTTTTTTGCAAAAATATCAAAGATTTCCACAGTCACTTACATCACTTGTCCTCATCCATGTTTCCAAACATATCCATTACTTCTGCCTTACTTCCTGGTCAGACTTTAGGTCATGACACAGGAAGGACTTAACCAGCTGACCTCATTAGCACACACCCTGCATGATCCACCCTCCTACCTACCCACCCATTCCCAGCTGCACATTTTTTAAATTAAATGCAATCAATCAGTGATCGCCCTTCTCACTAAATACACAATATACAATCAGACTGCATAGTGTATGGCCATCTTTATACAAGTACATAGGAGGGAGTGGACAGAAACACTCAACTGTCAAGCCCTGTTCAAATCTCTGCATAGCGGGAACTCGCATTCCCACATGCGTTTGTTTTTGGGGGGTTTTAGCGAGGGGGGGGGTGTTTTGGAGCATTTTCACTCATCACACATAGGGCAGCCCATCCACCTGAATGTGCTGCCCTGCACACAGCAATCGGCCCAAAGAACTTCAGAACTTTTTTTTTTTTTTTTTTTAGAGCGGAGCTTGGTGCGTTTTTTATTGTGATTTTTGGTGCAGCACATTTCTGAAATGCAAGGAAACGCACAGATGTGAATGGAAAAAAAACTCTCAAGCAATATACAGCAAACTGAGCATGTGCAGCCTGTCCCCTGGCTCTGTAAATATCAGGAGATATAGTGGAGTCAGTGGAAGAAGGAGATGATCAGAGGAGACAGGATCGAACAGCCTTTTTACACAATGCAGAGAATTAACTGCTTAGATTTCACAGTGAGTATAACAAGCATGCTTCGCTGCATATACAGACTGATTTTTACTGCTGTGGGTTTAGTAACACTTTAACCACTTAAGGACGGCCTCACGCCGATGTACGTCGGCAAGGCGGCACGGGCAGGCAAAATCACGTACATGTACGTGATTTGCCTCCCGCGGGTGGGGGGTCCAATCGGACCCCCCCGAGCCCGAGGCGGTCCTGTTTTGTCCCCCGGCGATCGGAGGTGAGGGGGAGGCCATCCGTTCGTGGCCCCCCCCCTCGCGATCGCAGCCGGCCAATCAGATCACTTCCTTTGCTGCTGTATGCTAAACAGCAGCAAAGGAAATGATGTCATCTCTCCTCGGCTCGGTATTTTCTGTTGCAGCGCCGAGGAGAGAAGACTTCACTGTGAGTGCACAACACTACACACACAGTAGAACATGCCAGGCACACAAAACACCCCGAATCCCCCCCCCCCGATCGCCCCCCGATCCCCCCCCTCCCTGTCACAAACTGACACCAGCAGTTTTTTTTTTTCTGATTACTGCATTGGTGTCAGTTTGTGACAGTTACAGTGTTGGGACAGTGAGTATTAGCCCCCTTTAGGTCTAGGATACCCCCCTAACCCCCTCTAATAAAGTTTTAACCCCTTGACCACCCCCTGTCGCCAGTGTCACTAAGCGATCATTTTTCTGATCGCTGTATTAGTGTCGCTGGTGACGCTAGTTAGTGAGGTAAATATTTAGGTTCGCCGTCAGCGTTTTATAGCGACAGGGACCCCCATATACTACTAAATAAATGTTTTAACCCCTTGATTGCCCCCTAGTTAACCCTTTCACCACTGATCACCGTATAACCGTTACGGGTGACGCTGGTTAGTTCGTTTATTTTGTATAGTGTCAGGGCACCCGCCGTTTATTACCGAATAAAGGTTTAGCCCCCCGATCGCCCGGCGGTGATATGCGTCGCCCCAGGCAGCATCAGATTAGCGCCAGTACTGCTAACACCCACGCACGCGGCATACGCCTCCCTTAGTGGTATAGTATCTGAACGGATCAATATCTGATCCGATCAGATCTATACTAGCGTCCCCAGCAGTTTAGGGTTCCCAAAAACGCAGTGTTAGCGGGATCAGCCCAGATACCTGCTAGCACCTGCGTTTTGTCCCTCCGCCCGGCCCAGCCCAAGTGCAGTATCGATCGATCACTGTCACTTACAAGGCATTAAACGCATAACTGCAGCGTTCGCAGAGTCAGGCCTGATCCCTGCGATCGCTAACAGTTTTTTTGCTAGCATTTTGGTGAACTAGCAAGCACCAGCCCCAGGCAGCATCAGGTTAGCGCCAGTACCGCTAACACCCACGCACGTACCGTACACCTCCCTTAGTGGTATATTATCTGAACGGATCAATATCTGGTCCGATCAGATCTATACTAGCGTCCCCAGCAGTTTAGGGTTCCCAAAAACGCAGTGTTAGAGGGATCAGCCCAGATACCTGCTAGCACCTGCGTTTTGCCCCTCCGCCCGGCCAAGCCCAGCCCACCCAAGTGCAGTATCGATCGATCACTGACACTTACAAATCACTAAACGCATAACTGCAGCGTTCGCAGAGTCAGGCCTGATCCCTGCGGTCGCTAACAGTTTTTTTGGTAGCATTTTGGTGAACTGGCAAGCACCAGCCCCAGGCAGCGTCAGGTTAGAGCCAGTACCGCTAACACCCACGCACGCGCCGTACACCTCCCTTAGTGGTATAGTATCTGAACGGATCAATATCTGATCCGATCAGATCTATACTAGCGTCCCCAGCAGTTTAGGGTTCCCAAAAACGCAGTGTTAGCGGGATCAGCCCAGATACCTGCTAGAACCTGAGTTTTGCCCCTCCGCCCGGCCCAGCCCACCCAAGTGCAGTATCGATCGATCACTGTCACTTACAAAACACTAAACGCATAACTGCAGCGTTCGCAGAGTCAGGCCTGATCCCTGCGATCGCTAACAGTTTTTTTGGAAGCTTTTTATTGAACTGGCAAGCACCAGCGGCCTAGTACACCCCGGTCATAGTCAAACCAGCACTGCATTAACACTTGGTGACATGGCGAGTCCCATAAGTGCAGTTCAAGCTGGTGAGGTGGCAAGCACAAATAGTGTCCCGCTGCCACCAAAAAGACAAACACAGGCCCGTCGTACCCATAATGCCCTTCCTGCTGCATTCGCCAATCCTAATTGGGAACCCACCACTTCTGCAGCGCCCGTACTTCCCCCATTCACATCCCCAACCAAATGCAGTCGGCTGCATGAGAGGCATTTTTATGTCCTCCTGAGTACCCCTATCCAGCGAACCCCCCCAAAAAAGATGTCATGTCTGCAGCAAGCGCGGATATAGGCGTGACACCCGCTATTATTGTCCCTCCTGTCCTGACAATCCTGGTCTTTGCATTGGTGAATGTTTTGAACGCTACCATGCACTAGTTGAGTATTAGCGTAGGGTACAGCATTGCACAGACTAGGCACACTTTCAGAGGGTCTCCCAAGATGCCATCGCATTTTGAGAGACCCGAACCTGGAACCGGTTACAGTTATAAAAGTTAGTTACAAAAAAAGTGTAAAAAAAAAAATATATATATATAAAATAAAAAAAAATTGTTGTCGTTTTATTGTTCTCTCTCTCTCTATTCTCTCTCTATTGTTCTGCTCTTTTTTACTGTATTCTATTCTGCAATGTTTTATTGTTATTATGTTTTATCATGTTTGTTTTTCAGGTATGCAATTTTTTATACTTTACCGTTTACTGTGCTTTATTGTTAACCATTTTTTTGTCTTCAGGTACGCCATTCACGACTTTGAGTGGTTATACCAGAATGATGCCTGCAGGTTTAGGTATCATCTTGGTATCATTCTTTTCAGCCAGCGGTCGGCTTTCATGTAAAAGCAATCCTAGCGGTTAATTAGCCTCTAGACTGCTTTTACAAGCCGTGGGAGGGAATGCCCCCCCCCCCACCGTCTTCCGTGTTTTTCTCTGGCTCTCCTGTCTCAACAGGGAACCTGAGAATGCAGCCGGTGATTCAGCCAGCTGACCATAGAGCTGATCAGAGACCAGAGTGGCTCCAAACATCTCTATGGCCTAAGAAACCGGAAGCTACGAGCATTTTATGACTTAGATTTCGCCGAATGTAAATAGCGCCATTGGGACATTGGGGAAGCATTTTATCACACCGATCTTGGTGTGGTCAGATGCTTTGAGGGCAGAGGAGAGATCTACCCCAATTTTTTCAAAAAAGAGTACCTGTCACTACCTATTGCTATCATAGGGGATATTTACATTCCCCAAGATAACAATAAAAATAATTAAAAAAAAATGAAAGGAACAGTTTAAAAATAAGATAAAAAAGCAAAAAAATAATAAAGAAAAAAAAAAAAAGCACCACTGTCGGCCCCTGCTCTTGTGCTAAGGCGAACGCAAGCGGCGGTCTGTCGTCAAACGTAAACAGCAATTGCACCATGCATGTGAGGTATCACCGCGAAGGTCAGATCGAGGGCAGTAATTTTAGCAGTAGACCTCCTCTGTAAATCTAAAGTGGTAACCTGTAAAGGCTTTTAAAGGCTTTTAAAAATGTATTTATTTTGTTGCCACTGCACGTTTGTGCGCAATTGTAAAGCATGTCATGTTTGGTATCCATGTACTCGGCCTAAGATCATCTTTTTTATTTCATCAAACATTTGGGCAATATAGTGTGTTTTAGTGCATTAAAATTTAAAAAAGTGTGTTTTTTCCCCAAAAAATGCGTTTGAAAAATCGCTGCGCAAATACTGTGTGAAAAAAAATAATGAAACACCCACCATTTTAATCTGTAGGGCATTTGCTTTAAAAAAATATATAATGTTTGGGGGTTCAAAGTAATTTTCTTGCAAAAAAAAATAACTTTTTCAAAGTGTCAGAAAGGGCTTTGTCTTCAAGTGGTTAGAAGAGTGGGTGATGTGTGACATAAGCTTCTAAATGTTGTGCATAAAATGCCAGGACAGTTCAAAACCCCCCAAATGACCCCATTTTGGAAAGTAGACACCCCAAGCTATTTGCTGAGAGGCATGTCGAGTCCATGGAATATTTTATATTGCGACACAAGTTGCGGGAAAGAGACAAATTTTTTTTTTTTTTTTTGCACAAAGTTGTCACTAAATGATATATTGCTCAAACATGCCATGGGAATATGTGAAATTACATCCCAAAATACATTCTGTTGCTTCTCCTGAGTATTGGGATACCACATGTGTGGGACTTTTTGGGAGCCTAGTCGCGTACGGGACCCCGAAAACCAATCACCGCCTTCAGGCTTTCTAAGGGCGTGAATTTTTGATTTCACTCTTCACTGCCTATCACAGTTTCGGAGGCCATGGAATGCCCAGGTGGCACAAAACCCCCCCAAATGACCCCATTTTGGAAAGTAGACACCCCAAGCTATTTGCTGAGAGGTATAGTGAGTATTTTGCAGACCTCACTTTTTGTCACAAAGTTTTGAAAATTGAAAAAAGAAAAAAAAATTTTTCTTGTCTTTCTTCATTTTCAAAAACAAATGAGAGCTGCAAAATACTCACCATGCCTCTCAGCAAATAGCTTGGGGTGTCTACTTTCCAAAATGGGGTCATTTGGGGGGGTTTTGTGCCACCTGGGCATTCCATGGCCTCCGAAACGGTGATAGGCAGTGAAGAGTAAAATCAAAAATTCACGCCCTTAAAAACGCTGAAGGCGGTGATTGGTTTTCGGGGCCCCGTACGCGGCTAGGCTCCCAAAAAGTCCCACACATGTGGTATCCCCATACTCAGGAGAAGCAGCTAAATGTATTTTGGGGTGCAATTCCACATATGCCCATGGCCTGTGTGAGCAATATATCATTTAGTGACAACTTTGTGCAAAAAAAAAAAAAAAAAAAGTGTCACTTTCCCACAACTTGTGTCAAAATATAAAATATTCCATGGACTCAATATGCCTCTCAGCAAATAGCTTGGGGTGTCTACTTTCCAAAATGGGGTCATTTGGGGGGGGTTTGTGCCACCTGGGCATTCCATGGCCTCCGAAACTGTGATGGGTAGTGAAGAGTGAAATCAAAAATTTACACCCTTAGAAAACCTGAAGGCGGTGATTGGTTTTCGGGGTCCCGTACGCGGCTAGGCTCCCAAAAAGTCCCACACATGTGGTATCCCCGTACTCAGGAGAAGCAGCTGAATGTATTTTGGGGTGCAATTCCACATAGGCCCATGGCCTGTGTGAGCAATATATCATTTAGTGACAACTTTTTGTAAATATTTTTTTTTTTTTTTGTCAATATTCAATCACTTGGGACAAAAAAAATAAATATTCAATGGGTTCAACATGCCTCTCAGCAATTTCCTTGGGGTGTCTACTTTCCAAAATGGGGTCATTTGGGGGGGTTTTGTACTGCCCTGCCATTTTAGCACCTCAAGAAATGACATAGGCAGTCATAAACTAAAAGCTGTGTAAATTCCAGAAAATGTACCCTAGTTTGTAGACGCTATAACTTTTGCGCAAACAAATAAATATACGCTTATTGACATTTTTTTTACCAAAGACATGTGGCCGAATAAATTTTGGCCTAAATGTATGACTAAAATTGAGTTTATTGGATTTTTTTTATAACAAAAAGTAGAAAATATCATTTTTTTTCAAAATTTTCGGTCTTTTTCCGTTTATAGCGCAAAAAATAAAAACCGCAGAGGTGATCAAATACCATCAAAAGAAAGCTCTATTTGTGGGAAGAAAAGGACGCAAATTTCGTTTGGGTACAGCATTGCATGACCGCGTAATTAGCAGTTAAAGCGATGCAGTGCCAAATTGGAAAAAGACCTCTGGTCCTTAGGCAGCATAATGGTCCAGGGCTCAAGTGGTTAATACAGCTAAAGCCTAAAAAAATTCAAAACGAAAGTGAACAGATTCCAGCATGCAGGTAATTTCTATACAATTGTGTTACATGAATAACAATTCATTGACACCATAAAATAATGATCACAAAAAGTTCAAAATAAGTCCCATAAAAGTGCTCCAATGTTGTGTTGTTTGTAATTCTAAACACCTCTTCCATGTATCACTTACGTGAGCCATGTGTATTTGTACTAAAAACACACTGATTGCCAACAAACACAAGTCTGCAATGAATAGGTGAAGTCGAATGTTAACAGCGTAACCTTTGGGCAAGATCAGGTTCTTTTTGTGGGACCACTCAGCATGCCCAACATGTAAAAGACTCAGCAGACGTGACCTTGGATATTGACCCACATGTCAGATAGGTAAAAAACAGCTTTCCCCACCAGAGAGCACAATGCATTAGCCCACATAGCAAGCAATTGAGCTGCAAGTTTGAAAATGACTTGAAAATGAGCTATTGCTAGACTTGCCAGGCTTCACGAGTTTGTTGCACAGTTGCAGCAAGTCCACATTGTATGTTTCCAGATCAAATTTCTTTGCAAACATTCTGCAAAACTGCCTCAAGTTTTGGTTCAGTTATGTTGCGCAATAGTCACCCACCACATGGGTCACTGTGGCTGAACTTGGAAATGTTTCAACTAGAACTTATGCTTCAAGTGCTCTGCAAGTGTACAACTTGTCAGTGAAAATGTGCAGCACGTTAGCAAGACTTACAATTCAACACTGCCACAAATTTGTGGCAAGTTATCCTTGCTATCTGGAAAATCACTTCCACTTTGTTCCCAAGGGTTACTGTTTCCCTCCATAGGTCTATTTGGAGTGCCCTCAAAGTCCTCTTTCTTTCTTTTTCCACTTATGTCCAATTATGCACACTTTAAATAGCATGGATAATGTCTCCTTAGAAATGGTGGGCGCACAGAATTGCTCTTCCTGGCACCTGTGCACTTTCTTGTTGGCATGATGATGTCACTATCTCTGCAAAAGAGAAATTGGGAGGCATTCCAAATAGAAGACCAGTGAAGGGAAGCAGTAACTCTTAGGAACAGAGAGGAAGCAATCTAAGGCATTGTGCCCCCTGGTGGAGAAAGCTGTTTTTGCCCTATATTACATATGGGTCAATATGCAAGGTGAGAGCATATAGTGCAAGGAATGGCTCATATAATGGATACATGGAAGAGGTGTTTAGAATTACAAACAACACAATATATTAATCACTATTATAGGACTTGTTTAGGACTTTTTGTGATCATTTCATGGTGTCCGTGAATTATTATTCATGTAACACAATTGTATTTAAATTGCTTGCATGCTAAACATCTTTTTAACTTTTGTTTGAAATTTTGTATGATTTAATTATAATAAGTAATTTGGTTTAAATAAGCCTGGACTATATTTGGCACTATAGTTAAGGTAGGTGGCATTCAGCATAAGTCAAAACTCAGGCAGGAGATTGCACCAAGTGGAGCTCATAATGAACTTCAGATGGACAAAAGCAGTGAGATGGTCCACTATTCCACTTCACTACTTTTCTCTGAGCTTGCAGGCAAAGTCTCATTGGATGTCATAATTATAGTTACTGGAACTAAGGTGAAACCCACATAACAGTTCAAACAATGTCATTCTTAATTGCATAATTTAACAATATGCTTCTGAAGTCCATCACTGCTCCAGTAATATTGTAGCAGTAGTGTCAGACTTGAGCCATGCAAAATTATCATAGAGTTGTAATCACGTAACCCCTTCTTGTTTCAGTCAGTGAAAGGTGTTGTAAACTGGGTGTTAATGTTTTAAGGAAAAAAATTATAAAGGTTAAGAATGGGCAAGAGAAAATTGGCACATGTGAAAATGTTTCTTTACTTGATGAATCAGGTGAAATTATCACATTTTATAGCAACTGATAATACTAAATGTAATGGCACCTATCCATGTATTTACTAATGTTTAAAGGTTTATAATGTATGGTGTTTGGGCGTATATTTTATTGTATTCAGAAAGTTAGATGCATGCATTATCATTGATGTAATAATTATTATTAATATTAATTATATTTTTTTACTTTGTGATATTTTGCATATTAATGTTTTGAGTACCTACCAACAAGTCAAGCTATAGGCTTCTTGCTTCACATGTTTACCTGGCTATTGTTACCTGCTTTGCTGAATAAAGCCTGTTGTTCATAGACCTCAATAGCTAAGCCTAAACCTTTAGGGCCAGATCACACCTGAATCACAGTGGAACATGTTTTGCGTTTCTGTGTGATTCAGTGTGGTGTGAATTTCAGTTCATTTGTTTTAATGGACTAAAATCACACTGGATCTCACCAAAAGAAGTGCATGCACTGCAACTGGTACTGTGATACCATGCTATCTGGAGCAAGCAAAACACTGCATTTGTGATCTGTATTTGGGGTGTCATTAAGAATACATTGACACCTGCAGCAGATCACACACCAGTGCATTTAAAACCTGGTGCTGGAAACGCACAAGGAGCGTGGGTTACCTGCATGGCGTTCTAATGTGAATGAGCCCTTAAAGTGGAACTAAATTCTCCTATAGTCCTTATTGCTGAGGACAATGACATTTTAGTTTCTGTTTAGGTCTAAAGTTCCTACAAATGGCCAACCATTTGAGGGCTTGAAAGCAGGGGATGACTGACCATTCGGGAACTTGAGCACTGCCCGAGGGCCCCATGCCACTAAGGGGCCCCATCAGGGTTGCCAGCCTCAATAAAACCAGGGACAGTATGTAAAAATCTGTGTTTTTTTAAAAATCCCAAGATTATAGCTGCCCTACCTCTCCAGTACCTTTTCAGTGTGTGTATGTGTATTCTGTGTGTGTATACTGTTTGTGCGTATATTGTGTGTCTATATTGTATGTGTGTGTGTGTATACTGTGTGACCCCATAATCTATTGCCTCGGGGGCCCCATAATCTTCTCCTATTGCCCGGGGGCCCCATAATCTCCTATTGCCTGGGGGCCCCATGAGTTGTCAGTCCACCCCTGCTTGAAAGATTTGTTCACAGTTGACATCTTTTGTGGCAATTATCATTTGACTCCATCCATATTTGACTCCATCTCCAGTTATTCTAGCATGGGAGCATGGGAATGTTTTGCCATCTAGCTAGTATTTGCTGATGACAATCTGATTAAATTGTGAGTGTACATGTCATTCTCTCTTATTTTAATTTGTCTTTTTCTTATTAAAGCCAAGCAAAAGCTACAATTCCTTATCTCTTGGATAAACATACTCTTCTTACTGTCTAAACCATTCATTAGTAAATGTACCCCATGATGTACAAACACAGAATCTTTTTTGCACAACATAAATCCAAGAGTCAAAATACACTTTAGCCACAAGTAACAACTTCCTTAGATCTCAGTTGTGTTACACAAAATTAATGGGGAAAAAACACTCCAGGCTTCAGATGTGACCAAAATGGAAAAACTGTTCCTTTTTAAGTTTGCTCAGTGTGGCAGATAAAAAGGATTCTCATAGCTGGAGGGACTAACAGGAGATAATCTAGGTCCTTATAGGGATGGTCATTAACGGTCTGCTGGGAGTCTTTTTTTAATAAGGTTACAACTTGAAGTCTTTACAAGCTTTCTAAACACATATCACTTTCCTTGTTCATTGTAGGTCTTCTTTTTATTTCAACTAGCCTCTTCTAGTGAATAGATCCCTGACGTATTATAGCTCCCATTTTTGCTTAATGTTTTTTTTTCTAGCCCTTTTTTTATGGTATGTTCAGATAATGCTTAAAGGGTATCTAAACCTAAAAAATGAACATCTCTTTTTTAATCCAGCTGGTCAATTAAATACAATCTTGAAAAGTTAAATAGGCTATTAAAAAATGTTTTAATATACCTGTTGATCCGGCCAGAAATCTTGTAAGCTTCTAAGCTCCTGCTGTATCTGCCTTTGCTTCATTCTGATCAGTTAGCATTGTCATGAAGGACCTTGTCCACCTGATTTAGGTTTTGTAATAATTACTTTTTTCGAGATGGAGATTTTATTCCTTTTTTAAATTCAAGTTAATTAAATTGAAAACTCCTATAAAGATGGTACCAAACCCCTCTTAAGATAAAAGCCAGGGACTCAACTATTTCTGCATTAAGAAATAGATACAGAGAGGAAAATGCTTCCCTTATACATATACTGTATGATGGATCTATTAAAAGATGAAAGCCTTGTGTGTTCAGTTTTACATTTATGTAAAACCAGGTCAGTACTCCTTTCCTTGAAAGTATCTCTGTTGCCTTATATGGTTGCTTGTTAAATTCCAAAATTTTGGAAAATCTGTCAAGCCAGTTAAACTAAGTGGAGGAGGCAAATGTTTCTACTGCAGAAGAAAATAATTAGTCCAAAAATGTATAATTGTTTTGGATTTCCATGTTATAGTTTAAAGTAATTTAGAAAAGAGAAGGTGACCTGATGTATTGTAAAGGAGTAAATTAAAAAGGATAAGGAGGTTGAAAGACGTGTATGTGTCTGTTTAAAGGGGTTGTAAAGGTAAAAGTTTTTTTCACTCTAATGCATTCTATGCACAGTGGAGGTAAGTATAACATGTTTGTTATTTAAAAAAAAAAAATAAATAAATATATATATATATATATATATATATATATATATATATATATATATCTTTAGTGGTCCTTTAAATCTCTTACAGGGTTAAAAATTTTATCATTATTGCTTCTTTGTGTGCCCTTTAGGATGAAGACTTATCTGCCATTAAGAAATGGATTTACATGAATTTACTAGTTAGAAAAATTAGTCTGTCACGATTACAGTGTTACGCAAAAACAAAATCAATGCTAGGTGCAGCCTTTTTAAATTGTTATCTGTGGTTTCCAGAAACATAGCAATATCAAGATATCAAGGTTCATGCTCCTTGCTATAGTATGTTTAGGTCCCATTCACACACGATTCGTTACGTGCTCCATGCAGGGAATTTTTTTCCCGCCACAGGTGTTGTGTGCATCCTCATAGCGGCATCCCGTTGTTGTCTATTGGGACACAAGGCTGTACAGACATAGCCACTGTATCCTATTATGACACGCGGGTGCGTGCGGGTACCTGCAAATGCATGCACCTAATATGTCATATTAGGACACAGTTCCTGTGTCCATGCAGCTACATGTCCCAATAGACAATGGGATGCTGACACGAGGGTTCAATGTCGGTAAAAGACTGCCTGCCTGTGTGGGTCATGGAGCTAATCACCCCATGTGAACGGGGCCTAAAATTGACTTTATAGCGGATTTAGAGGCTTCAGTGGAAGGTAACCAAACTTTTTTTTGTAACTCAAGAAGCACTAATTTGACATTTAAAAGGCATTTCTACAATAGTGCAATGTGCTCAGAAATGCTGTGATCTTGTTTCATATTTATCAGAATAGTTTTAACATGTATCACTGTATTTATGGTTAACAGTGGCATAACTACATAGGTAAAGGTCCTGGTACAAATTTTTCTGGGAGACCAACATGTTACTCTTCTGCTTTGCACTGACACTAACACAGAGGGTACTGAGCATGAGCTGATTATATAGCATTGACAATATACACATTACTTTACATACTGTACATTCACATCAGTCCCTCCCCTCAAGAAGCTTACAGTCTAAGGTCCCTAACACATTCATACATACATATACTAAAGCCAATTTAGATAGGAGCCAATTAACCTACCAGCATGTCTTCGGAGTGTGGGAGAAAACTGGAGTACCGAGAGGAAACCCACTCAAGCACAAATAGAATATGCAAACTCCAAGATGATAGTGTCCTCACCAGGATTCGTACCAGGGACCCTAGTGTTGCAAGGCAAAAGTGCTAAATAACTGAGCTACCCAATAAAACTGATATGTTGGACCACTCTCTGCAGAGCTGTCTGAAAAATTACTGGGCTAGCGCAGTGTGCACCCTGAGGCTTCACCATATGTCCCATGCATCTGGTCATGTGATCTGATGTCAGACTCATGGGAAGGCTGCCCAGCTCTGTAGCTTGCCTTCACAGCTCTATAGTGGGGATCTAACTTAGTTGTTTCACAAGCTCTGAACTAATATATGTATACAGGTCAGTATAGTAATTTCATAAACTTTCCTAGAGCCCCCAGCCCCGGAGCAGGGGCCTGTTCATGGAAGGGGCAGGTGCAAGCCAAATTCTTAGACCCCTTTCACACTGGAACATTTTGCAGGTGCTATAGAGTTAAAAATAGCGCCTGCAAAATGCCCTAAAACAGCTGCTCCATTCACTCCAGTGTGAAAGCCCGAGGGTTTTCACACTGGAGCTTTGCGCTGGCAGGGCGTCAGAAAAAGTCCTGCCAGCAGTTTCTTTGGAGCGGTGAAGGAGCGGTGAACTCACCGCTCCACCACTGCTCCCCATTGAAATCAATAGGGCAGCGCTGCGATACCGCCGGCAAAACACCGCTCCAGCGTAGTTTTGCAGGCGGATTTAACCCCTTTTCAGCCGCTAGCGGGGCGGTTTTAACCCCCCGCTAGCGCCGCAAAAACGACGGTAAAGCGCCGCTTTAACGATGACGCCGGTGGTGGCTCAGTCTGAAAGGGGTACACCCCGGTGGTTTATGTAAAGAATTGTACTGCATTCTTTTGACTGTTCTAAACTGAAAGGCCCCTTTCACACATGCGGACCGTATGTCCGTATTTCATCCATCCGTTTTCGGATGAAATACGGACATACATGCATCCCTATGGGATAGCGGGTGTCAGCGGATGTACATCCGCTAACACCCGATGTCGTCCGCCTCCGCTCTCATCCGATTCTGCGGACGGAAGAAAATCCTATTTTTCTATCCGTCTGCAGAGCGGATCGGAGGAACACGGACAGACGGTCCGTGTTCCTCCGATCCCCCATAGGGGAGAGCGGAGATCTGACAGGGCGGTCCCTGCACAGTGTGCGGGTCCCGCCCTGTCATCTGCCTGCTCAGCTGGGGAAAGCGGAGCGATCCCCGCTGAGCAGCGGATAAACACGGGGCGGATCAACACGGATCCGTCCCGTGTGAAAGGGGCCTAAGACTGAAATCCGCACTAACATCTAAACAGGCTGCCATGAAAAAAATAGGTGCACTAAGCAGGTTCTCAGCAGCTGCAGACTGGGATGCCACCTGGCCAGTGTTATACTACCCAGGGAATGAAAATGGAACTTATTGCACATATTATTAGGTAAAAGATTATGAGGCCTGTATCTTTTCCCCGTAAAAGTGGTAACTGCAGAAGCATCCATCACTTGCTTGCATATAACCATGTGATAAAAAAGAAAAATTCTAGAGTTTAATGGAATATATGTTTGATTTACTATATGATTATTGTAGCACAATACTGTCTTTCCTCAAGTGTGTAAACAAACCTGTGCTTTGCAAATTTAGGGCTAACTAAACATAATGCTATACATTCTATTTAATGGAAGCTGAGGACCCTCTGTAATGTGTGGTCCCTAACTCTAATCCAACAGAGCCCCCATTTTGGGGCATATAATGTATAGCTTGGAATGAATTAAGAAGGATATGCCTTTAGCTAGCCCGTTCTGGTGCACAGCACAATAGCCAATAAACACCTCCAGTGTGTCCTTGCATCAAATCCAGCAAACAAAACAAAAACAAAAAACAACACTAATCAATTTATATCAGCATTTTAAAGTGTAGCTACCCTGTCTTAGGCCTCTTTCACACGGATGATCCGTATGTCCGTTTTTCATCCATCCGTTTTCGGATGAAAAACGGACATACAGTCATCCCTATGGAGCGTCGGATGTCAGCGGTGACATGTCCGCTGACATCCGACCCCGCTCCGATCCGAAAAGTGTAACGGAGGAAAAACCTACTTTTCCCTCCGTTTTCGGATCGGATCGGATGACGACGGACACTACGGACCGTCATCATCCGATCCCCCCATAGGGGAGAGCGGCGCTCTGACAGGTCCGTCGCTGCACAGCGTGCAGCGATGCACCTGTCATCTTCCTGCTCAGCGGGGATCGGCGGAGCGATCCCCGCTGAGCCAGCATGTGTTCACGGGGCGGATCATGACTGATCTGCCCCGTGTGAAAGAGGCCTTAAACAGGTGCTATTACCTAAATTTAGTTTTTCCCTGGGTGGTAGTTAGCCAAAACTGATTGTGTAGTTTTTCACTTGTACTTTCCCCTAAACTCAATTGGGTTGTTACTTTATACTGCTGCCAGTAGGTGTCACTGATACTACTGGCAATAGAATGAGATTTCATAATAAGACTGAGTTATAAATATTTATATTTCCTTCAGCTAACCCAGTTGGAAGTTTAGACCACTCCATGGGGAGGATATAAATATTTGGGGCAGGCCTTGTGTCTGCTCTCTACCACCAGGCTGAAGCCTAGGGAGGTGCTTGTGGACTGCGTTATCTATTAGGCTCATTAGCCTGTGTGGGTCCTTCCACATGCTCTAGAATTAAAATAGGCCTAATGCTGGCCTGCCTGTCAATAGGGGAGTCTGTGCCAAGAAGGAGACCCAAGAGAGGACCCTTGTTGTCGCAGAGGCCTGCTGGCTCACTTGGACCAGGATGCACTGAAGCCTAAGAAACTGAGTGGTGGACACTGGGATCAGCAGGAGAAAGCAAAGTCTGTGAGCCAGCATGGATACTACATTCAGTGTTGCTGGGTCAGCTTAAAGGTTCTGACACTGTAAAGCTGGACATGCAAGAGTCTGTCAGTAATCTACTAAGGTATCTGGGACCCCTAATGCTCACCTCCTTGTATGATCCAATAAATCTTCTAAAAAGTGACTGGCACCCAATGTCATAGTTGCCAACATTGTAAAAAAACGTATAGGGACACTTTTTTGGTTGTAGGTGGGGTTTTATTAAAATTAGGGGGCGTGGCATGCGTTTGTAGGCGTGACATAGCAAAAAAAGAAAAATGCGGCACGCCTAGTGCTGAAAAATGAGCGTGGTTTACGTGAAATAGTGGACGTGCCTTATATAGGTGTGGTTCAAATGGGGGTGTGGTTAGAGTCTGAGATGAATGAGAAATGGAGAAAGAAAGGGGAGAAGAGGGAGGGAGAGGGAAAGAAGGATGGAAGGAGAGAGAAGGAAGTAAAGAGGGATGGAAGGACAGCAGGCCCAGATCCTACACCACAATTGAAATGTGTATTCCAGAGTTTAATAAATCAGCAGATAAAGATACTCCAAACACCTGGTGTTAGCGCTTCAATCATCCCGGCACCATGGTGAAGTGGCAACGAGGGTCAGTTTATGTGGCCATAGTTATGTGCATAGTAAGACTGATCTAGAGTTTCAGCTAAAAAGCATTCAGTACATCTCATGTTCAGTGCACTTGTGACAGGCTGCAGTTAGACACTGAATTCACCCATTCCCCCCCCCAGCACAGACATCTGTGCTCACCACACTGACATTGGCCTTCCTGAAGCTATAGTATGTTAGCTGATTAACAAGGTAGATAAGGAAAACCGCAAATGCAAACCTGCAAGATTCTTGCAAGAATACAAGGAATTAACTTTGCTAAATTGCTTTGCATCAATAAGAGTAGGTTGGCTGTTTTAAATGTTTAATGTTTGTATAACGGAAATATACCGCCTGTTCGCTTGTGACACAATATACTGAAATGATATTTACACTGTGTAAGCTGTAATTGAGACACTTGGCATCCAGACGAGAGTCAGGTCAGGTGTCCACTTTGGCCAAAGTGGAATAAATCTCCCTTAAAAGAGTCCTGTGTCCAGCAAAATCATTTACCGATATTCTGACTCCTACTACAATGGTTGTTGTGTCAGGATAATTGAAGCACATTATTACTATTATTACATTGTAATATAGAATGAAATCATTCAACTCACCAAAATGCAGAATCAGTGGGACCCCTGAGCGTGTCACCTGCCACCAGATGCAATCTGGTGCCCCCAGCAGAGTACGTCCTTGCATCAGGTGTCCCCAGCAGAGTCTGTCCTTACATCAGGTGCCCCCAGCAGAGTCCGGCCTTACATCAGATGCTCCCAGCAGAGTCTGTCCTTACATCAGGTGCCCCCAGAAGCAGAGGCTCTCCGTACAGATCTGTGTCCCTGGCAGTGGAGCCCCTCCTTACATCTGGTGTCCCCCGCAGAGCCCCTCTTTACATCTGGTGTCCCCAGCGGAGCCCCTCCATAAATCTGGTTTCCTCAGCGGAGCCCCTCCATACATCAGGTGTCCCCAGCGGAGCCCCTCCTTACATCTGGTGTTCCCAGGAGAGCTCCTCCATACATCAGGTGTCCCCAGTGGAGCCCCTCCTTACATCTGGTGTCCCCAGCAGAGCCCCTCCATACATTAGGTGTCCCCAGCGGAGCCCCTCCTTACATCTGGTGTCCCCAGTGGAGCTCCTCCTTACACCTTAGTCCCCAGCGGAGCCCCTCCATACATCAGGTGTTCTCAGCGGAGCCACTCCATACATCATGTGTCCCCAGCAGAGCCCCTCCATACATTAGGTGTCCCCAGCGGAGCCCCTCCTTACATCAGGTGTCCCCAGCGGAGCCCCTTCTCACATCAGGTGTCCCCAGCGGAGCCCCTCCTTACATCTGGTGTTCCCAGGAGAGCTCCTCCATACATCAGGTGTCCCCAGTGGAGCCCCTCCTTACATCTGGTGTCCCCAGCGGAGCCCCTCCATACATTAGGTGTCCCCAGCGGAGCCCCTCCTTACATCTGGTGTCCCCAGTGGAGCTCCTCCTTACACCTTAGTCCCCAGCGGAGCCCCTCCATACATCAGGTGTTCTCAGCGGAGCCACTCCATACATCATGTGTCCCCAGCAGAGCCCCTCCATACATTAGGTGTCCCCAGCGGAGCCCCTCCTTACATCAGGTGTCCCCAGCGGAGCCCCTTCTCACATCAGGTGTTCCCAGAGGAGCCCCTCCATACATCAGGTGTCCCCAGCAGAGCCCCTCCTTACATCTGGCATCCCCAGCAGAGCTCCTCCATACATCAGGTGTCCCCAGCGGAGGCCCTTCTTACATCTGGTCTCCCCAGCAGAGCTCCTCCATACATCAGGTGTCCCCAGCAGAGCCCCTCCATACATCTGGTGTCCCCAGCAGAGCTCCTCCATACATCAGGTGTCCCCAGCGGAGCCCCTCCTTACATCTGTGTCCCCAGCGGAGCCCCTCCATACATCAGGTGTCCCCAGCGGAGCCCCTCCTTACATCAGGTGTACCCAGCGGAGCCCCTCCTTACATCTGGGGTCCCCAGCGGAGCCCCTCCTTACATATTGTGTCCCCAGAGGAGCCCCTTCTTACAACCGTACATTATTAGTAACAGGCCAAGGTAATCCAGATAGAGGCGGAGCCAGCCGAGTGGCTTCAATAGAAATTGAGCTGCGGCGCCACCCACCCCCGCCCCTTTCCACAACAGGTCACAAACAGACTGGCAGCAGGGCAGGGGGGGCGGTGCCGCAGCTCAATTTCTATTGTCAGCCACCCGGCCGGCACCGCCTCCTGTTCTTGGTCTTCGGTAAAATGGCGGCCGGTGGAGATATTGTCTTCGCTGGCCGCGGACCTCTAGCGGAGACAGCGGGGAGCCACGAAAAATCGGGAAAAAAATCATTTCCCGGGACATTTCCCGGGAAACACTAAAATCAGGAAAAAGTCCAAATCCCGGGAATGTCTCAAGAAATTTGGGACAGTTGGTAAGCATGCCAATGTTCTCTCTTGGTCCCCCACTTTAGCCATGGACCTGGAATGAAATGCTGGACCACCTCTGCCTCTGGAGATGCATAGAAATTAAATGATATGACAAATAAAAAAGTGAATTGAAATTAATTATATACCACATTTGTTCTAAACAAATATAATTTAGATTCCAAAAAAGACAATTTAATTGACTGTAAGAATACACATATAAGCGAGTAAAGCTTTATGATGCCCCAGCCGGAAAGCTTAGTGTTAATGCATTTTCCTGGTTCTTTCTTTTTTGGGTCTGACCCACTGGTCCTGTACTGTATAAAAATGAGACAGGGATTCGATTCAGGGGAGTGAGTAGGTGCATGTTACCTGACATGTCACCGTTGCTTAAGTTCATCCACACAACCGTGGGTTAAAACCGGAGCACCTATGGATACAGAGCCTCTACAAAGTACGGGACCACCGAAAGCTACTAAATGCCTCAATTCTGCCTTTATGGACTCTATCCTGTGCAGGTATGTTGGGGCAGCCACAAGCCTGAGTTAGGGACTAGGGATGTTAGGAAAAGACTGTTACTAATGTTATCTGGAATGACCAAGTTTTTCAGTAAAGCTTTTCAAACTCTGTTCTTGCTTGGCCTGAAGTTACTCAAGGCGTGTAATGCAAATAACCAACACACATAGTCTACAGCTGGGGTCAGTTAAACATATTGGGGTATTAAGATAGCAGTAGTTAATGCAGTGTGAAGACACAAGTGGTTACCAAGTGTAATGAAGGTTTCTCAAGCAGCCTGTCGTAAGTGTGTATATGTGGCAGGTGGGATAGCCTCTTGCAGAAGGAGTTGTTGGCAGTACTCTCTCTTTGTGAGTAGGTCCATCACCATAGCAACAAGACCAGATTGGCACCTCAAAGGTCCTCAGCCTGTGCACAGGTACGGAAGAGGAAGAGTTAAGTGAGTGCACATATGGAGTCTGCATTCAGTGCACGGCAGGACCCCATTCCGTTACTGGGAGTCAGTTAGAAGAGATATGCTGGACAGGTGAAGAGGGCATTGGCTCTCCGTGTCCATCCTAAATGCCACTGTGACTTTAGTGGTATAGAGACAGGGGTTTGATTCAGGAGAGTGAGTAGGTGCATGTTACCTGACATGCCGCTGTTGCCTAAGTTCATCCACGCGACCTTCTGTTAAAACCGGAGCACCTATGGATACAGAGCCTCTACAAAGTACAGGACCACCAAAAGCTAGTAAATGCCTCAATTCTGCCTAAATGGACTCTATCCTGTGCAGGTAGGCTAGGGCAGCCACAAGCCTGAGTTAGGGACTAGGGATGTTAGGAAAAGACTGTTACTAATGTTATCTGGAATGACCAAGTTTTTCAGTAAAGCTTTTGAAACTCTGTTCTTGCTTGGCCTGAAGTTACTAAAGGGGTGTAATGCAAATAACCAACACACAAAGACTACAGCTGGGGTCAGTTAATAATATTGGGGTATTAAGATAGCAGTATAAGAGTTAATGCAGTGTGAAGACACAAGTGGTTACCAAGGGTAATGAAGGTTTCTCAAGCAGCCTGTCTTAAGTGTGTATATGTGGCAGGTGAGATAGCCTCTTGCAGAAGGAGTTGTTGGCAGTACTCTCTCTTTGTGAGTAGATCCTTCTCCATAGCAACGAGAGCAGATCACCTCAAAGGTCCTCAGCCCGTGCACAGGTATGGAAGAGGAGTTATGTGAGTGCATGTATGGAGTCTGCATTCAGTGCATGGCAGGACCCCATTCCGTTACTGGGAGTGAGGTAGTGGAGATATGCTGTACAGTTGAAGAGGGCATTGGCTCTCTGTGTCCTTCCTAAATGCCAAGGTGACTTTAGTGGTGTACATTAACATGAATAGAGTTCACTAAAGTTCACGTTGGTCGGGCGTGGCCTAACGCAGCATGTGAGCGGATGTCTTTCTTAGCAGCTCTGTGATCCCTCTGCACAATCCTGTGTAATCCTCTTCCCCTGCCACACAAACTCGGCTGAAATTTCTCCTGCATGCTTGGGGAAGACTCTGCAACATTCCTGGGGGATTCTGGTGGATGGGAAAACAAAAGAAACAGCCCCCGGCTAGGATGAGTATTACCACTTGCTCCGGTCAAGATGGCCACCGCTCCACCATCCCACACTCGTCCCTGGCATCCACGCTGGATCTTTTTGATGAGGAGCCTGAGCCCTCACTACCACCTTCTCCCGGGACCTCGGCACCCCCGGCGCTATCGGTCATCCCTCCCCACAGCGATGATGGCCTAGATGACGGTCCGGAACTGGAACCTACCCTGCTGGATGTCCTTAAACTAATTAAGGTAAACCATTCAGATATTATGGGGAAAGTGGAGGAACTTAAACTGGACATAACAATCATGCGCCAGGACATGCATAAAATGAGGGACCGGGTCTCTGAGACTGAACGCCGTATTAGCGACTTGGAAGATGCTGTCGGCTCGGTCCAAGCTACCCAAAAAACGCATGGCACCAAAATCCTTTCCCTGAAGGACAAGGTAGACGATTTGGAGAACCATCTGCGCAGAAATAACCTGCGTCTGGTGGGCCTTCCCGAGCGGGTCGAGGGTTCTGACCCGGTCTCTTTCCTGGAAAGCTGGTTTATCCAGGAATTTGGTAAAGACTGCCTATCCCCCTGTTTTGTTCTGGAGCGTGCACATAGAGTGCCTGGCAGGCCACTTCCTGCAGGCAACCCCCCCCCCCCCGCACCATGGTAATCCGTCTTCTCAATTAACGTGACAGGGACTCTATTCTGCGTGCTGCCCGCATAAAGGGAAGCCTAAAGATCAACAATGCATCTGTGTCTCTGTTTCCTGATTACTCTCTGGCGGTCCGCGCCTCAAGAGCCAAGTACCAACACATTAAGCTGAAGTTGAGGGAGAAGACCATCCAATACTCTATGCTGTTTCCTGCCACGCTGAGAGTTGTGCATTAAGGCCAGGTGCACTTTTTCCAAACCCCAGCAAATGCTCTTTCTTGGTTTGAGTCTCTGCATCAGCCGGGTCGAATGTCTACCCGGACCCCGGACAAATGAGCTAGCTACTCTCCTGGAAAAAAGTTTATTTTTCCTTTTTTCTTTCTGCCCGGCCGGTGGGCCTTTACCTGTGGCAGGTGATTCAAGTTACCTGTTTTCACGAGAGGACAAGATCTCAATATGGGATCTATGCTGCTACTTGTATGCATATTTGGTTGACACCTGACTTTCTTTAAGTTTCGGTCGCTGATTTGCCTGTATTGGCCATGTTTCTAGTATTTACTAGCAGTTCGGGGTCTAAGCCTGCTCCTGGTTTTTGGGGTAAGGCAGGGGTTAAATATATGCTACTGCCAGTTCTCAATGTGTCTTTGATAAACATGGGTATTTTGTGTGCATGGATGACTGTGGTGTGTGTGTGTTTGGTTTTTGTCCTGCCTTGTCCTCCCTCTGGGATTGCAGCCGTGACAACACCTTTGATTTGTTGACTTTCAATAATTTAATATGTCTTTGGTCAAGTGTGTCTCCTGGAATGTCCGGGGTCTAAATTCAAAATTTAAAAGGGCTTCCATGTTTGAATTCCTCAAGACACATAAGCCTCATATATTGTGCCTGCAGGAGACACACCTTATGGGGTCAAAAGTGCTTGCCTTAAAGAAACACTGGGTTATTTTAGATAATTTTTTTATCTAACACTCATCTAACCACCTGCTCCCTGAATCCTGCTCCCTCGCAAATGCTACGCTCACCCTCTGACTCAATTCTACACTCTCTAACTCATATTCTCAACCTCTCCCTCTCTTGTGGAATCTTCCCAAACTCTCTAAAACATGCTCTAGTCACCCCCATACTTAAAAAGCCCTCACTGGACCCCACCAATCTTAACAATTTATGTCCCATCTCCTTACTCGCCTTCTCCTCCAAACTTCTTGAAATACTGGTCTACAACCGACTAATCGACCATCTGACCATGAATAAACTTCTTGATCCCCTTCAGTCCGGATTTCGCCCTCAACACTCCACGGTAACTGCTCTCCTTAAACTCTCAAATGATCTACTAATGGCTAAAGCCAATGGACACTATTCGGTACTACTTCTCCTGGATCTCTCTGCTGCCTTTGACACAGTGGACCACCCCCTCCCTCCTCAATAAACTCCACTCCTTTGGTCTCCGTGACTGTACTCTTCGCTGGTTCTCATCCTACCTATCCCACCGCTCCTTCAGTGTCACTTACAACTCTACTTACTCCTCTCCTTTTCCTTTCTCCGTTGGGGTCCCCCAAGGTTCTGTTCTTGGACCTCTCCTTTTCTCAATGTACACCACCTCCCTGGGTCAGTTGGTTGCCTACCACGGCTTTAAATATCATCTCTACGCTGATGACACCCAAATCTATCTCTCTACCCCCCAGCTCTCTCCATCTGTCTCCTCATGTATTACCAACTTACCAGCAGACATATCAGCCTGGATGTCAAATCACTTCCTCAAACTCAACCTATTCAAAACTCGAGCTCATGATATTTCCTTCCTCAGGTATCACTTCCCCTGACTTCTCTGTCAATATCAACAGCTCAACTATCAACTTGTCCCCCCACGCCAAGGTCATAGGTGTAATCATGGACTCTGAACTAACTTTTCGGCCCCACATCCTATTGCTATCCAAAATTTGCTGCCTCAACCTCCGCCACATTTCCAAGATACGCCCTTTCCTAACCAATGTCACCACAAAGCTTCTAATCCACTCCCTGGTTATCTCCCTCCTCGACTACTGCAACGCCCTCCTCAGTGGCTTACCGCTAAATAGGCTATCACCACTTCAGTCCATCATGAACGCTGCTGCCAGGCTCATCCACCTCACAAACCGCTCAGCGTCTACTATACCCCTCTGCCAATCCCTCCATTGGCTGCCACTCAGCCACCAAATGAAATTCAAGATACTAACTATAACTTACAAATCCATCCACAACCTGGCCCCCAGCTACATCACTAACCTAGTCTCAAAATACCAACCTAATCGTTCTCTTCGCTCCTCCCAAGACCTCCTGCTCTCAAACTCCTTTGTCACCCCATCCCATGCTCGCCTTCAGGACTTCTCCAGAACCTCTCCCATCCTCTGGAATGCTCTACCCCAATCTGTCCAATTTTCTCCTACTTTATCCACTTTCAGACGATCCCTGAAAACTCATCTCTTCAGAGAAGCCTATCTGCCCCCACCTAACAACTGTACATTTATCTTCTCAATCAGCACATCACCCACAGTTATTACCTCTTGTATCTCTTGACCTTCCCTCTTAGATTGTAAGCTCTAAGGAGCAGGGCCCTCTGATTCCTACTTTATTAAAGTGTATTGTATTTGTACTGTCTACCCTCAAGTTGTAAAGCGCTACGTAAACTGTTGGCGCTTTATAAATCCTGTATTATAATAATAATAATAATTACGTGCAGCTTTCCGTAAAGGTCTTACAGATCGGATTAAGGACGAATTGGTCTATAAGGATTCCCCAGAAGACCTTGAAAAATTCATAGAGCTGTGTGTTCGTTTGGACTTAGAACTCGTAAGCTTCCTAGGCCAGTTTACGGTTTGGCCCCTAACTTCCAAGCACCACCTCAGCCTGAAACTGAAAATTCAGTTGAGTCCAGGACATCTATGGAACCCATGAAAGTCCGCTGTCTCCACCTAACAGAGTCAGAGAAACAAAGGAGGCAAATGAAGAACTAACCTCTTGGGGGCCTTCCTGTTATCTGAAGTGTTTGTCTCGACCCAAAAGACTTTCTGGTTGTCTGTTGGCTTCCGTGGCCATCCCTCCTACCTTGCCTTGTAAATACCATGGAATTGCAGATGTATTTTGCAAGCAAAAGGCAGAGGTTTTACCTCCACACCATTCCTTTGACTGTGTGATTAATTTGATTCCTGGAGCACCTCTTCCCAAACAAAGGACCTATCCCCTCTCACTGCCTGAACAAAATTCCATGGAGGAATACGTCAAGGACAACTTGGAGAGAGGTTTCATCCAACCCTCTTCTTCTCCAGTAGGGGCAGGTTTTTTCTTTATTGAAAAGAAAGATGGGGGTCTTTGACCATGCATAGACTATCGAGGATTAAATCAGATCACCGTAAAAGACTCCGATCCTTTACCTCTTATTCTAGAATTGTTGGATGTGCTTAAGGGAGCCATTATCTTCACTAAGCTGGACCTCCGAGGGGCTTATAATCTAATATGAACTATAGAGGGAGATAAGTGGAAGACAGCATTCAGCACCCGCAATGGATATTTAGGTATCTGGTTATGCCATTTGGACTCTGTTATGCCATTTGGACTCTGTAACGCCCCTGATGTCTTCCAACGTTTTATGAATGACATTTTTCATGATTTCAGCAACACTTTTGTAATTATCTACTTGGACAACATTTTAATCTTTTCTTAGACTCACCTAGAGCACATCTCACATGTAAAGCAAGTATTACAGCGACTGAGAGAAAAGCACCTTTATGCAAGATTGATAAATGCAGTTAACATCAAAACCGCATAACTTTCCTTTGATACATCATTAGTGCTGTCGGTTTTCAAATGGTCCCACAAAAACTTTCTGCTTTCTTACAATGGCCCCAACCGACCACTTTGAGGAGGCTCCAAAGCTTTCTAGGGTTCGCAAATTACTACAGGCGCTTCATCAAAGGTTTTGTCTACATTGCTTCCCCCCTTACTGCTATGACTAGGAAAGGTACAAATTGCAAAGTGTGGCCCTCAGAAGCAGAATCAGCTTTCCAGCAATTAAAAGGCATGTTCCCCAAGGCTCCAGTTCTTCAGCATCCAAACCCCGATCTCCAGTACATGGTTGAGGTTGATGCCTCTGAAATAGGAGCAGGTGCCGTGCTGTCCCAGAGACAACCTAAGTCTGGAAGAATCCATCCAGTGGCGTTTTTCTCTAGAAAGTTTTCTCCGGTGGAGATGAATTATGATGTTGGGAATCGAGAATTACTGGCTATCAAATTGACATTGTCTGAATGGCGACATCTTATGGAAGGGGCTCCCAAGCCTTTTTCTATCCTGACTGACCATAAAAACCTGCTGTATCTTCAGACTGCTAAACGTTTGAATTCACATTGTGTATCTCATGTTTTGTATTATAGCTAGACTCTTTGCTTCTCACTTGTCATCTTCACATCTGTTGACAATTTGTAACCAATCACCTAATTTCAATTGAACACATTGTTGATTGGAGAGGAGCAGTAGTCATGTGATAGTCTTTTATGTATAAATGTTCATGCTTTTCAACATATATGTGTGCTGTAAACAAGGATTATCTGCTGCTGACTGTACTCACTGTGAAGGCTTTACAATAAATACGCTTGATGTTATGGAGTTGCCGGCTGCTTCTTTTTCTTGATGACCGTTTGTCTATTAGTGTGTGGGAGGGCACCTCGACTTGGACACCCTGACTGCAAACTTTCAAAGTAATACTTTGTTTTCCATTGTTCTGAGCCATACAATCTTTGATCGACTCAATTCATTGGTCCTAACAGAATAATTGCTCAAGTCGGCCAGTCTCCTATCGGTTGAAATTGCCCTCCTCTCTCTGGATACATCCCCTGTTGCATGTTTCTCTCCTCAAAAAAGCAATTTTCAATCATTACTCTAGAACTCAACAGCTACCTCTTCCTGTTATTGATCGACAACATGAGTTTGAAGTCTCTAAGATTCTGGATTCATTGAAGGCGGGGTCGCGGCCTACAGTATCAGGTTCATTAAAAAAGGATATCCCGTCACAGACCGTTCCTGGGTTCCAGCCAAAGATTTGTATGCCCCTGCTCTTATTAGAGACTTTCATGCCTCCTTTCCCACTAAGCCCCCAGAGGGGTCCACTGGGGAGGGGGCCCTGTCATGTACCTGGGTGTCATTGAACTGGAATGTTCCTGGTTCCACAGCTGCAGCCTTACCTGTTTGCCACTGAAGAGTTATGGAGTTGTTGCACTGTTCTACCAGCTTGATGCATTGCCTTGGACTCACTAGCCCCACCTGCTGCCAGCTGCGGATAATGTACAATCAAGCAGCCCATAAATAGCAGCACCTCCTGTTACTCAGTGTCCCTTTGTGTGGACTAGCTCCCTGGGTGTATTGATAACACTGTGATTCTGATTACCGTGTATGAACTTCTGCCTGAATTCTTGACTACTATCTAGCCTGCTGATTTTGTACTTCACTGCCAGCTTGTATATGACCTCTGCCTGCCCGCCCACTCTCTAGATTTCGATTGTGTACCGCTTTGCCTGATCTGTTGCCGACTTGACCTGCTGAACTACATTTTCGCCTGAATCCTCAGCACACAAGCTCCACTTCGGACACTACCTATCACAGGTACCTTACAGATCCTTGCTAATAATCACTTATAAAGCAGTTTAGATCTAATTCAACATTCATCCCCCTTGGCACAAACAACATTGGTTAAGTATATTGATCTGGTCTCACATCTGGATATCTCTCTTACCCAGTTAGATCCTTTCCAGGTGGGATTCAATTTATCAATACCCCAAAATTAAAGGCCAGAAGGGTCTCTGTTTATGCCTAAAGTGTAGGGAAACACTGTGGCCTTTGTATCCAATACTGATGTTATATATATGTAGCGCTGGTAGATTTTTCAATCTACCGCTTATAGGTAAATTTAGTGGGTCATCTGTTCTGTACCTAGTTAGATTCAATCTAATGTTAGACTAGCCTCTGTTCCAGCTTGACTGTGTTGCATGCAGTTCCACATTGTGCCTGTGGGTGTCATTGTCACCATGGGTCGGTGTTGGAAAAGAAACAAGCTGAAGTGTATGAGTGCTTTTCTGTCCCGGAGATAACTCGGCGGAGGTGGTCCTCCGAGTTACATTCTGGGAGAGGGTATTTATGGGACAGATGCCATGTTTCTGAGAACTTTACCTCGTGGCCCTCCTGGCCTAGAGGCATGTGTCAGTGAGTCCTACTTCGCGGCCCTCTGGCCTGGAGGGTTGCGTGCGGCAGCCGTGCAGGTGGACCCAGAAGCCTGTCTGGGGCCTGCTATTGCTGGGATGGTCCTGTGCTGTCTGTCCTGTGGGAAGAAGCCGGACAATCGGGAAGATCCAGGGGAGGACCCATCTTGGAAGGGACCATGCAAGGCTGTTCTTTAGAAGGGCCTGGTGACTCGATTGGAGGACACATCCTAAACTACTCTACCGCACAAGTACTGCTGGGTTGGCTTAAAGGTTCTGGTACTGTGTTTGCTGTTCATCGAAAACTACTACATCCTGTGGCAGAGGATCGTACGTGTTTTATTTCAATCAAGTCTGTGGCAGAGACTTTTTGTTCGTGCTGCATTCCGACTGCTAGGTTAGTGAGAGAGACCTATCCGGGTGGGCAAAGATTTATTCCTGAGCTGAGGATACATTTATCCTAAAGATTTCAAGTAATTAGTGCTACACCAAGAAAAGGTATTTGAACTTCCCTGCAACTCTCCTTCTACCTCTTTCCTGCTACTTCTTCCAGTTATCTCCCATTAAAGCATTGGAAAAAATACTCAAGTGACTGGTGCCTACACTGTTTGATAATAAACTCAACGGAACCCTAGACGCGGTACCGGTGAAATTACAGGTAAAAAGGTGACGGTAACAGCCCGCTAAAAATCAGCAACTCCACCGTGAGTTAGTGCTACATATATATATGCCGACACATGTTTTACCTAATGTTCTTTTGGTGCGACCAATATACATTAGCCCACATGGGCACTGAAGGGCATATACTACGTGAGTGGAATTGCATGAAATAAATTCTCTAATATCAAACTCTGTACCTTTAGCTGTAGATTTAAACCTAGTTAATCCTCTAACATGTGTTTTAACCTGTTGGCATGGTTTGCATTTTCTACAGGCATAAAAGCCCGCTCTGTCTCAAAACATTTGGGATTTGACTGGTGGATCTAATACCTTTTTTACCACTCAAAAGAGGGCGCTTTTCTATAAATAAAAACAAGGTTACTGGGCAGGGACTTGTTAAGTACCTTATCCGTGCTCAATATTCCCCAGTATTTTCTGAAAATGCCTTCCACCTCCTTGAACTGAGAATGGTAATTAAACAAGGCAAACCGTCATTCTGTCACAGAGGAAGAGAGAGATCTGTGATTCCTACTAATTGGGAAAACAGATCTCTCTCTGCATCTAGTGTCGGCATCCCCCACACAGTTAGAATGCATAGGGAACACATTTAAACCTTTGCTTGCCCCTGATGTTAACCCCTTCCCTGCCAATGTCATTTATACAGTGTCTGTACATTTTTTTTAGCACTAATCACTGTATTGGTGTCACTGGTCCCCAAAAAGTGTCAGTGTCAAATTTGTCGCAGTCCCACTAGAAATCGCTGATCGCCATCATTACTAGTAAAAAGTAAAAAAAAAAAAAGTCCCTAAATCTAACCCATAGATGCGATAACTTTTGCGCAAACCAATCAATATACGCTAATTGGGATTTTTTTTACCAAAAATATGTAGCAGAATACAAATTGGCCTAAACTGATGAAGAAATTTGATTTTTTACATATTTTTAATGGATGTGTTTTATAGCAGAAAAGTTAAAACAACAAGGACAGAAGATTCAATAGATGGAAATTTTGAAAAAATGACTGAAGGTCCGCTTTAAGGGTGTAAACACTGTAAATCCTTCCAGGGCTGAAGTGGTTAAAGGCACTCGCTGATAAAAGGTTTGCAAGAAGATATCACCAAAAACTGACCTGTCTATAGATAGCAAACTTCATAGTAGAGCTTAGCTGTGCAGAACACAGCACATATTACAGAACCCCTGAGGTAACACTCACCATATTCAGTTTTCCCACATACACTAGTGTTTTTATAATGTTCTGCTAAGACCACAGGAAAGCTGTTTTGTCAGATGCTGCATCCTACTGTTAATGTGACTGGCCTGAGAGCTCAGAGTGTGTACACAGTCAGCACATCCAGCCATTGGGAAGGGATCTCCCTGCACACACCAGACTCATTGCAGCCAGTTTGTTTATATAAACTTGCTTTGAGGTGCATGTGAAATTCCCCTGATGCCTATAACTGTCAAACAGGCTATTATCTATTAGGCGTTACGTTTTTACAGCAAGCCAGCCTGCAGAAACGGAAACAAATGATAATCTCATCTCTAACATCCACCTAAACGTTTATTAAAAGAAGAACTCTGGATGAGACTAAAAATAGTACTGTAATGCTTAGATAATATTTTCTTGAAATTTAAAACTTTATCACATACTCATGCATATTAAGATGGACATGTATTTTAAACATATTTTTATTTCAACGCCACCTTTAGTGCCCAGGAGGTGAAATGGCTTCTGCATCATACAGCCACTGGAACTGACACACAAAATTATCCTGAGCCGATCGTGCTGGCTCCTCCTAATCATAAGCTTTGACTGAGAGCTGTCCGTGACAACCCTCAGCAATAACCTTCTGCTATCGTGAACACATATGTGCAGCGGCTAGGCATTAAAGCCCATCTCTCTTGCGACTGCATATATGCATTACATGTTCTGCAAGTGGTTTATTATACATATATGAGTTAGATGTACAAAAAATATTTTTAAAATTTGTATATTTAGTACTGAGCACACAGAGGGATCAAAGAAAGGGGCTAGGTCAATGTTACACACATCATTTAAAATGTCAATGTCACTATACAAAAAAAACACTACATTATCCAGAAGATCGTGGACAAGGCACACCTGTAAGCAGGTGGATGTTAAACATTTTAAAAATGTTCTACTGTTTTGTAGTTATTGCATTAGAATTGGAGTAACCATGTAGCACTGTTTAGTTGTGTTTGCCCTGCTGAGGTGGTACTCCTTGTAAGAATTAACTCTGCTGGCCAGGTTTTCCTGGGCTTTTTTAGGAGGTACCACTCTCTTCTGGGGCAAACACATAACAGGGTGAGAACCATCTCTTGGGGCTGCCGCAGTAAGTGGCTGGAGGTTTTTTTCCAGGGCTCTCCACCCAAGGAACAAGTATGCTGCTAAAGATGTGAACCACTACTTTGCACTTAACCACCCCCGTGGGAACCGAGTCAGGGTTCCAATGGTATGGACTCGTGCTTGACCAATGGACTCTAAGGTTTTTCTCACCAATTTAAAATATGTCTACCTCAAGGGGCAACCAGGGGCACCAGTCTACTAACTAAGGGGGCATTTAGAAGATTGTACACTGGAATATGTATTGAAGACATCTTTGTTGAACTGTTTATTTGTTAATCTTAACAACTTCAGTAAACAATGTTTATTGTTATTTAACCTGGCCTGGTCCAAAGTTACTTAAGGACAACCTTAAAGGGGAAGCATGCACAAATGGCATATCACAAGAACAGACCTTATTAGGGGACATGACGAGTTAGCGAAGATGCAGTACAATTGTCAAACACGCAGTGAAGCTATTTGAAAGAGGCTATATTGCCGTTGTTAATGACTACATTACTACAGTTGAGTGCATAAACAGCCAGCCAGTCAAGAAGCAGTGCAACTTGGCATAGATGACAGAAGGCCCTGGTATGAAGGAGCTTGTGTGTTTAAGCTCCTTCTCTAGTGACTGAAACCCCACTAATGGGTCCGACATCATGGCACAGGGCATCCTAGGGACCCAGCCTGCAAGTCACAAAAGATGGAAAGAGGCCTCAGTAGAATAAAAAACACAGGTGTTGTACATGAGTCAAGCTTCCAAGTATTCAAGTGTAATATATGAATCAGTGTCACTTGGAGTGAGGTGACTGGCTACTGAGCTGGTGGAGTCCTTTACAGGCTCAGTAGTAAAAGCTTAAAAATTCTGCAAAACAAAAGTGAGAGAAGAGTTATGGAGTGCAATGAGGAACAGATGCCCATAATGAACAATGTGAAGTGTTTCAGAAGTTTACAAGTTAATTTTGATCTTTTGAAAATTCATCGCTATTAAGTTGAAGTGCTGCCTTAACACCAACATTTTGTTAAACAGTGGCCCCAGCCCGCCTTTGGTGGAACTAGCAAGCACTTGTCCGGGTCCCCACTTGGGTGCAGTAAGGTCCCCCTGCACACCTTGTGTGATTGGACACAGTGAAAGCCAATCAGTTGGACCGGCGGAACCGCCGATTGTTCCTGAAAGAAGCAGAACGGCGGTCTGCCTATGTAAACAAGAAGGCAGATCGCCTTTCTGTGAGAAGAGGAGGTAGTGATCCTGTGTTTCTGCTAAGCAGGAACACATATCTCAGCCTTTTCACAGTACAAGCACATCCCCCACAGTTAGTAATCACTCCCTAGGAACACATTTAACCATTTGATCGCCCCTGTGCATATTTTTATATTTCAATATGTTTATTGAAGTAACAATATTGTATAAGGCACAAGTGACAAAAACAAAAATGAAATCGAGCACCCTCAAATAGTGCTAATTTTTCAAATAATGATAAACAGAACCTTTGGATAAGGCACAGAGCAAAATCAACGTAAAATGCGTTTGGCGGGAGTGCCAATTAACATAGCCATGTAACACAATAACAAATTCCCCCCCCCCCCTTTTTTTTTTTTCTTTCCTTTTTCCGTTAAGTCATTCACTGTAGAGTCAAAAAATACATTTCTAACCGAATGGGGACCGGTTGCAGGTTGTCCCATCAAGCTACTTTAACTTATAGCATTAGGAATGACTTGCACAAGGAGAAAAATGTATGTTGTAAGGAACAGAGGGGAGGAAAAAATTAACAAAGGGGGGGGGGGATTGAGAAGGGTAGGGAGGGGAAGGGAAAAAGGGAACCCCTGTATACATTTCTACTAGTATCATGTCAGCATAGAGATATATGTAGCATCATAGCATCTTATAATTAGCAACAATAACCAGATCAACATAAATTTTAAGGAAAAAAAAGAAAGGAGAAAGAGAAAAGGAAATAAATCGAGAGAAAGAAAAAAAGGAAAGAAGAAAAAGAGAGAGGAAAGAAGAGAGAGGAAAGAAAGAAGAGGGTCAGCCAGGAGCACTCTAAGGTATAGATCAGGGGTCCTCAAACTTTTTAGACAGGGGGCCAGTTCACGGTCCCTCAGACTGTTGGGGAGCCGCACTATAGTTTAAAAAAAAACATGAACTAATTCCTATGCACACATCTTATTTGTAGTGCAAAAAAAAACAGGAAAAAAAAAGTACAATATTTAAAATAAAGAACAATTGTAATCAATATGAACTTATCAGTATTTCACAGACTCCCCTCATTACAGAACCACTCCCAATCACAGACCCCCCCTCCCCATCACAGACTCACCCCATAACAAAGCCCCCCAACACAAACTTCTCTCCATCACAAAGCCCCACATAACAGATTCCCCCCATAACGGACTCCCCCATATCACATACTTCCCCCATCACAGATACCCCCATAACAGACACCCCATCACAGACTTTCCCCATAACAGACTCCGCCATCACAGATCCCCCCATATCACAGATCCCCCCATATCACAGATCCCCCCATATCAGACTCCCCCATCACAGATCCCCATCACAGAGCCCCCCATCACAGATCCCTCCATATCACAGATCCCCCCCATCACAGAGCCCCCCATCAAAGATCTCCCCATATCACAGATCCCCCCATATCACAGATCCCCCCATCACAGATCCCCATCACAGATCCCCATCACAGATCCCCCATATCACAGATCCCCCCATCACAGATCCCCATCACAGATCCCCCATATCACAGATCCCCCCATATCACAGATCCCCCATATCAGACTCCCCCATCACAGATCCCCCCATCACAGATCCCCCCATATCAGATACCCCCATATCAGACTCCGCCATCACAGAGCCCCCCATATCAAACTGCCTCCTATCACAGATCCCCCCCATCACAGATTCCCCTCATCGATATTACACTGCCGCCCCTTCTATAATATCACAGCACTCCCACTCCCCTCTGTTACCTGTATCACACAAGACACGAAGCATGGTAGGTCCGGACAAAGGGCGGGACTTTGCAAGTGAAAGGCAGGTGATTGATTCCTGGGGCCGCCCCGATGCCTAGTAACCAATCACCTGCTTCTTAACACAAAAGGTCCTTTGTCCAGACCTGTCATGTTTCCCGTCCTGTGTGATAAAAGTAGCAGAGGGCAGGGGGAGTGCTGCGATGTTAAAGGGGCAGTCCGCGGGCCGGATAAAAAATGCTGGAGGGCCGGATTCGGCCCGCGGGCCGTAGTTTGAGGACCCCTGGTATAGATAGATAACGTATCCATGGGTCTCATGTTGCATTGAATTTCTTGCTAGAATTGCAAAGGACACAGCTAAGTCTGTCATTAACCATGATCCAGCTAAGTTTATTCTTCATGTAATCAAGAGGAACCATCGACTGCTTCCAGTATTTAGCAATAGTTATTCTAGCTGCCAAAAACATATATGTGATTAGTTTTGTCGATTTTTTTTGGGACCTCATCAGATAATTTTGGAAAAAGCGCTGGTTCCGGGTATCTACGTATATTAACCCCCGTCACAAAATATACTAGGTTAAATATACAAATCCAAAATCCAGTGACCACAGGGCACTGCCACCAAACATGAAACATTATACCCATCTGGCCACGACGCCTGAAGCAGGTGGGCGACGCAGACGGGTGCATCTTTGCGACTCTGGTCAGGACCAAATACCAACGTAGAAGCGTTTTATAATTTGCTTCAATTAATGTTGTATTGATTGATATTTTGGATAAAGCAAATGGAATATCTTGCCAATCCGATAATTCCAACGTGGTAGTCAAGTCCCGTTCCCATTGATTCATGTAAGGGAGCTCAGTATTCGGGTCAGTAAGGATAATGTATATTGTAGATATCCTTCCTCGTAAAAGGCCCTTGTTTGGCAAGATAGTTCAAAATTTGTAAGTACAAGGGGTCCGTCCAACCGGTTAAGTTTAGATCGTACAAAAGAAATAATCTGGACAGTGCATATTTTTAGCACTGATCACTGTATTAGTGTCACAGGTCCCCAAAAAAGTGTCACTTAATGTCCAATTTGTCTGCTGCAATGTCGCAGTCCCACTAAAATTCCGTAAATCTATCCCATAGTTTTGTAGATGCTATAACTTTTTCCCAAATCAATCAATATACCCTTATTGGGATTTTTTTTACCAAAAATATGTAGCAGAATACAGTGGCCTAAATTTCTGAAGAAATTAGATTTTTTCCATTTTTTTATCAGATTTGTTTTAGAGCAGAACGTAAGAAATATTAATTTTTTTCAAAATTGTTGATATTTTTTGTTTATAGCGCAAAAAATAAAACACGCAGAGATGATCAAATACCACCAAAAGAAAGCTATATCTGTGGGAAAAAAGGACAGCAATTTTATTTGTGTACAGCATTGCACAACCGCGCAATTGTCAATTAAAATAACGCAGTGCCGTATCGCAAAAAATGGCCTGGTCGTGAAGGGGGGTAAACCATCCAGAGCTCAAGTGGTTAAAGAAAATAAATCGTTTTTATGTTTATAAATGAATGTTGAATGAGTCACTTGTAATAACTAGACAATCTGATAAACATAGTTAAATTCTTATCACATGGGAACAGATATGATAATCTCAATGCTTATCATTTTTCAAACATATTTTTTATTAGAGAGATCTGTGGCTATGCATCATCTTTCCCGTAAGCAAGAATAAAAAGTTTGAAATAATAGTTGTGATAAATAATTATCCTCTAATAGTATTTATACACTGTGCAGTTACATCTCTAGCAGCTTACTTAAAAGGGTTGTAAATCCTCGTGTTTTTTTACCTTAATGCATCCTATGCATTAAGGTGAAAAAACTTCTGACAGTGACCGGCCCCCTAGCCCCCCCCCATTTTACTCATCTGACCCCCTTCAATCCCTCAGCGGAGACGCGCTATAACTCTCTACAAGGGGTTCTCAGCTCTTGATTGGATAGATTGATAGCAGCCATTGGTTCCCGCTACGTCAATCAAATCCAATGACGCGGGCGCTGGGGGGGCAGGGCCGAATCCTACATTCTGCATCTATGGACGCAAATGCTGGACTCTGTAACGCGCCCACAAGGTAACCCCCCAGGACAGTGCCTCTCGTAGGGGGTTATACGATGCGGGGAGGAGCTGATAGAGCCATCGGGGGACCCCAGAAGAGGGTAATCGGGGCCACGCAAAATGAACTGCACAGTGAAGGTAAGTATGACATGTTTGTTATTTAAAAAAAAAAAAACACGAAGCTTTACAATCACTTTAAAGCACATGTCAATGTAAAACTGAAAAATAAACATATAGGCACATCTCTGCAGTACTTAATAATAATTCCCCTATGTTTTATCCCTTTTATACATGCTGAAAATGCAGAAAAATAACAGTTGATGTGCCAGAAATATTGTGTGCTCCCTTCTTCCTCTATGACATGACAACAGAATTTAACAAGACTGGAGCAGGCACTGATGGGCAGGTGTAGTGACACTGTCATGCCATGAGGAAAGGCTGCTGCAACGCCCATCTTTGTACTCCTTGCACTCGGCCGCATTAAAAGCAGCAGCGGCCATCTTGTTACATCCAGCCAGAACTATATGGGCTGGGTGTGATAAGATGTCTGCTGCTGGCTTACTGTAGCCAAGTGCAGGGTGTACCAAGATGGGCGTCGGGATGTCCAAGCGCTGACGTCAACACGGAGCGTCACTTCTGGTGTTCCGCCCGCTGACTTCCGGTTGTGCCGAGTCGCTTTATTCCTCTCCCAGGTATCAGATCTGGCATTGGGAGCATTTGTGCAAGTACAAGTACTCGCACAAATGCTCAGTATAGGTCCCGATACCGATACTAATATCGGTATCGGGACAACCCTAGGTACAGGTAAATTTAGTTATGCTGGGTGGTAGCTAGCCTGGCTAATTTGTAGTGTTTAGTGGTCAGATAGCTTTTCTCCTAATCCTGTTTAGCTGTAGTTTCTCCCTTTCTCTTTCCCATTATTTTTGTGGTGGTCGCCCTTAGCAATGGACTGCAACTACACAGAAATTTAGTTTGGCACCGTGGGAGAGTGACCTCAGACTGTGCTATTGTTCTTTTAAACCACATGGGGAAGAACCTAATTGTCTTTTTGCTGGGAGAGTGTCAGTCTGGTCTTTTGTTACTTTATGCCAGTGCTGAAGGGGTTAAGGCAGACTCCAGAAGAGTTTTGGTGCGCAAAAGGCCAAAAACAGAACATTCCATAGCTCAACTCAATAACCAGTCTGCTGACCAACCAAATGAACCTGTCCAACAGTCTGCGTTAAAAATAGGGGTTTAGTTAGCATGCATTTGCAAACGCATGCGTAAGCTGCAAGGCCTCTTCACGGCACCCTGTTTATGCTTGCAGTCCTAAACGCTACTGAATTTATGAGCGTTTCCACAGTGGGAGCACATGCATTCAATGGATAGATGAGGGGCAGGTGGTCCTAGAGCCAGCCCAATCCCCCTTAAAAGAACAGGAGCACACTGGACACCCAGCATGTAGCACATTGGCAGCAAAGGTGCCCAGTGTGTCCCAGGACCATATTTACACCAGTAACAAACAAATGCCCCCCCCCCCCACCATAACTGGCCTTCACAGCAAGGAGCACATTGAAGGGCAAACTAATAAAAGACAAAAACAGAACATTCCAGCTCAACTCACCAACCAGGACTGCAAGCATACACAGGGTGCAGTGAAGAGGCCTTGCAGCTTACGCATGTGTTGGCAAATGCGTGTTAACTAAACCCCTGTTTAACGCAGACTGTTGGACAGGTTAATTTGATTGGTCAGCAGACTGGTTGGTGAGTTGAGCTATGGAATGTTCTATTTTGTCTTTTATGCGTTTGCCCTTCCATGTGCTCCTTGCTGTGAAGGCCAGTTATAGGTGGTGGCAGGGGCCATTTGTTACTGGAGTTTTGGCACGCTGCTGGAAGAAAGAGACAGCCGCTGAAGTTTCTGCTGAGCAACCGGACCAAGCCCTTGGCAGGGGGAGGAGTCACCGCTCTGCAGAGGAGAAGATGCAATTGTGCGCACCGCAATCTTGGGTCCATGAGCTATGAGACGGAAAGGCAAGCATGGCATACTTTGGAGTTTCCAATGCTGACTGTAAAGTCTTTGCACCGGGTGTCTGCCCTGGGGCTGTTGGGCCGAAAGGAGCTATTACCGACGCCAGAGTGCGTTTCATCCCCAAAGGTAACCTGGCACTCAACACGGTGGGAGGCTACGAAGCGGTTGGGCTGCTATGTTTAAAGTGATCAAGACTGGCTACAAATATCTGGCCCTGGATCACCTGCGGCCACTGCGGGGAATCGCTACTGGAGGTAGTATCACCGGCCTTACCACCACGGGTGCGGCAAGTAGACTGGGCCAAGTGTGTTGCTATTACTGCTTAGGAACCTGCTCTGGAACCAGCTCCTGAAGTCGCTGCCACGGTTGCTTTGTCTGCTGAGGTGTTTGCTACTACAACCGTGCCTACTGTAACCGTGCCTACTACAAAGCCAGGTGCCTTAGTGACCTCCCGCGGTCGAGTTCGCATACATTCCCTGATGATGGAATCTCCCAGACAAAAACTACTGAGCCTGGTAAGCCAGATGTGAATGAGGGCTGTTTTCGTGTTGGGACAGTGAAACCTGTAGCCACTAGGGATGAGCCGAACACCTCCCTGTTCGGTTCGCACCAGAACACGCGAACAGGAAAACAGTTTGTTCGCACCAGAACACGCGAACAGGAAAACAGTTTGTTCGAACACGCGAACGCCATTAAAGTCTATGGGACACGAACATGAATAATCAAAAGTGCTAATTTTAAAGGCTTATATGCAAGTTATTGTCATAAAAAGTGTTTGGGGACCTGGGTCCTGCCCCAGGGGACATGGATCAATGCAAAAAAAAGTTTTAAAAACAGCCGTTTTTTTGGGAGCAGTGATTTAATAATGCTTAAAGTCAAACAATAAAAGTGTAATATCCCTTTAAATTTCGTAGCTGGGGTCTGACAGCAAAATGACATTTCGAAGGAAAAAAGCCATTTAAAACTACTCGCGGCTATTGCATTGCCGGTCCGACAATACACATAGAAGTTCATTGATAAAAACAGCATGGAAATTCCCCACAGGGGAACCCCGAACCAAAATTTAAAAAAAAAATGACGTGGGGGTCCCCCTAAATTCCATACCAGGCCCTTCAGGTCTGGTATGGATATTAAGGGGAACCCCGGCCAAAATTAAAAAAAAAAAATGATGTGGGGGTCCCCCTAAATTCCATACCAGACCCTTCAGGTCTGGTACGGATTTTAAGGGGAACCCCGCGCCAAAAAAAAAAAAAAAAACGGCGTGGGGTCCCCCCAAAAATCCATACCAGACCCTTATCCGAGCACGCAACCTGGCAACATTTAAATAAAGGAATTGTCAAAAACTGTCTGTTGTCATTTTTAACATTTTTGACAGTTTTTTAGTGAAATGGTAGGGGTACTTTTGTACCTCCTTACCATTTCACACAGGGGGGGGCCGGGATCTGGGGATCCCCTTGTTAAAGGGGGGTTCCAGATTCCGATAAGCCCCCTGCCCGCAGACCCCCACAACCACCGGCCAGGGTTGTGGGGATGAGGCCCTTGTCCTCATCAAAATGAGGACAAGGTGTTTTGGGGGGCTACCCCAAAGCACCCTCCCAATGTTGAGGGCATGTGGCCTGGTACGGTTCAGGAGGGGGGGCACTCTCTCGTCCCCCCTCTTTTCCTGCGGCCTGCCAAGTTGCGTGCTCGGATAAGGGTCTGGTATGGATTTTTGGGGGGACCCCATGCCGTTTTTTTTTTTTTTTGGCGCAGGGTTCCCCTTAAAATCCATACCAGACCTGAAGGGTCTGGTATGGAATTTAGGGGGACCCCCACGTCATTTTTTTTTTTTTATTTTGGCAGGGGTTCCCCTTAATATCCATACCAGACCTGAAGGGCCTGGTATGGAATTTAGGGGGACCCCCACGTCATTTTTTTTTTAAATTTTGGTTCGGGGTTCCCCTGTGGGGAATTCCCATGCCGTTTTTATCAATGAACTTCTATGTGTATTGTCGGACCGGCAATGCAATAGCCGCGAGTAGTTTTAAATGGCTTTTTTCCTTCGAAATGTCATTTTGCTGTCAGACTGTTCTAAACACAGGAAACATGCGCCCCTTTACAGGCATACTATAGTTTTTTTTTTGCATTGATCCATGTCCCCTGGGGCAGGACCCAGGTCCCCAAACACTTTTTATGACAATAAATTGCATATAAGCCTTTAAAATGAGCACTTTTGATTTCTCCCATAGACTTTTAAAGGGTGTGCCGCTGCATTCGAATTTACCGCGAACACCCCAAATTGTTCGCTGTTCGGTGAACTTGCGAACAGCCAATGTTCGAGTCGAACATGAGTTCGACTCGAACTCAAAGCTCATTCCTAGTAGCCACCAAGGAAGCAGAGTCAGGAAAGTCTGCCGCTGCATGTTTAAAGCCTAACCTACTCCCGGCTGAAGAGTTTTCCACAGAATCAGACTCTGATATCTTGTCAGATAGAATTTCTGAGTTATTCTCTGACACTTTGTAGAGAGATGGACTGGACAGCAGTTTGAGCCTGTAGAGGAGGATGTTCTCTTATCCCCTCGTAACCTCCAGTAATAGGCCTGAACTGTCCACCTCCACATCTCCTGTCTCTTGTCTTGCAAGTTCTCTGGAAGAGGAGCGTTGGTCTCATTGTGCTAAAATCACAAATGTTGCTGTGAGAGTAACCTCTTCATTCACAAGCATCTCTCTAAAGCCAGATACAATTGCAGGTTACTCTGTTAAGTGTGCTCCGGATACTCCAGTGTTACCTGGCTGTGGAGACCATAAACTTCTGCCAAAGTAGTCTAAACTGCAAAGCATTGTGATGAAAAAAAGTGGCTGAGGAATATGGTTACCTGTACCCATATGTACCAGAGACTCTGATTGTTGAAATCCAATGTAGAGGAGCACAGTGGATTGATACTGCCATCAGAGACTATTTGAAAATTTCTGTTTGTGATGTGAAGAAACTGTCACCCAGAAATGCAGGAAGATACACTACAATTTTGCAAATCTGGGATTATGGAGGGCACATTTACCCGGACTGTGTTATCATCAGATGGCCTAATCAAGCGGACTTACGGCACTACATCACCAATATCGGATCGCCAGGTAAGCCAATTCAACTACCGGATCCCCGTTACTACTGGTGATGCCACAAGCCTTTCTTATTCTCAAGCCAGCATAGAACACAGCTCTGTTGCTCAGTTTAGTTGTGTTGTTGCACAGGAAGCAGTACTTCACGTAGAAGGAATCCTGTTGTGGTGACACTCCTGCCTGTACTGTTTGCTGCTGGACTGTGCCGTTGATACCAGCAGTTGCAGGAAGCGCCCTGAAAAGTGACATACTGGCCTGTTGCTCTGGAATTGCCAGTATACCTTACTCTGCAAAGTGATATGCTGATCTGTTGCTCTGGATTGTTAGCATGTCCTTGTCCTCCATGTGTGAGGAAAATAGCCTCAGTCGCCTAGAAAAGGCTGAGTCGTGTTTCAAGTTTTGTTTTGCCTGTGTGAAAATCTGCAACACTACAGTTTCAAGTCGTTAATCCCTGGAGCGAGTGACTAGGGAAAACAAGTCCGCTCGTCTGTATGCTAATTCGACGGACAAAAGGCCACGCTAGGGCAGCTATTGGCTACTGGCTATGAACTTCCTTGTTTTAGTCCGGTCGTAGGTCATCACGTACAAATTCGACGGACTTTGATAGATTGTGTGTAGGCAAGTCCGTTCATTCAGAAAGTCCGTCGTAAAGTACGTCGAAAAGTCAGCCGGGCAAAGTCTGCCGTAAAGTCCGCCGGGCAAAGTCTGCCGTAAAGTCCGCTCGTGTGTACGCGGCATAAGGCTCCATGCACACTGGAGCTGATAAACTGCAGTTTATTGGAGTTTGGGCGTTTTTTTAAAAAGCCCATAAATTCCACTCTATGTTAGCCTATGTGTCCATGCACACATGGACGTTTTTTTTAGCTTTAATGAGCAGTGGAGTTTATGGGCTTTTTTCTGAACGTCAGAAATTCGCGTTCAAGAGCAGTACTGGAAACGCCAGATACCAGTAAAAGGTGTTTAATGAGGGTTAACGCTGTAAAAAGAGCGTTAAGCCTCGTTCGGCGTTTCTCTGCCTCTATTCAAAATCAGTGGTTCCCTATGGGAGCCCATTGATTTGAATAGAAGTTGCACCGCAAGTCGGATCATCATGATCCGACTTGCGGTGCGACTTGTGTGCGGAGGACGAAGGGGAACCCCGCCACAATGAAAAAAAAATTGACATGGAGTTCCCCCCTCAGACAATACCAAGCCCTTCGGTCTGGTATGGATTTTAAGGGGAACCCCCTTCGCCAAAAAACGGCGTGGGGGACCCCCCAAAATCCATACCAGACCCTTATCCGAGCACGCAGCCCAGCCGGTCAGGAAAGGGGGTGGGGACGAGCCAGCGCCCCCCCAACTGTACCAGGCCGCATGCCCTCAACATGGGGGTAGGTGCTTCGGGGCAGGGGGGGCGCTGCGCCCCCCCACCTAAAAGCACCTTGTCCCCATGTTGGTGAGGACAAGGGCCTCTTCCCGACAACCAACGGCCAGGGCTTATTGGAATCCGAGAGCCCACTTTAATAAGGGGGCCCCCAGATCCCGGCCCCCCATCCTATGTGAATGAGTATGGGGTACATCGTACCCCTACCCATTCACTTGGGAAAAGTGTCAGAAATAAAACACACTACACAGGTTTTTAAAGTAGTTTATTAGTCAGCTCTGGGGGTCTTCTTCCGACTTCGGGGGTCTCTTCCTTCTTCTCCGCGCTCTCCAGCCTCTTCTCCCGGTCTCCGGTGTCTTCTCCCGCTCTCCGGTTTTTCTGCCAGGCTCCTTCGCTATCTTCTGCTCTTTTGCGAGAGGTGGCCCGGTCTTCTCCGTCGTTTTCTCCCCTCTGCTCTTCTTCCGATGTTGACACGATGCTCTCTCCTGCTGTAATGCAGGGTGCGCATTGCATAACGACTTATATAGGCATGGGGCGTGGTCACTGGGTGATGTCATCCGGTCACCCTGCCCCCTTATGACGTCACTGTCCTATCATGCCCCGGGTGGCGATGTCATAAGGAGGCGGGGTCACCGGATGACAACACCTGGTGACCACGCCCCATGCCTATATAAGTCGTTGCGCAATGCGCACCCGGGAGGGAGCGTCGCGTCAACATCGGAAGAAGAGCAGGGGGAGAAGACGACAGAGAAGACCGGGCTACCGCTAGCAAAAGAACGGCAAAAGAGCAGAAGATAGCGGAGGAGCCCGACAGAAGAACCGGAGAGCGGGAGAAGACACCAGGAGACCATAAGTAGAGGCTGGAGAGCGTCGAGAAGGAAGAGACCCCCAAAATCGGAAGAAGACCCCTGGAGCTGACTAATAAACTACGTTAAAAACCTGTGTAGTGTGTTTTATTATTGACACTTTTCCCAGGTGAATGGGTAGGGGTACAATGTACCCCATACTCATTCACATAGGGTGGGGGGCCGGGATCTGGGGGCCCCCTTATTAAAGGGGGTTCCTGGATTCCGATAAGCCCCCCGCCTGCAGACCCTGACAACCAACGGCCAGGGTTGTCGGGAAGAGGCCCTTGTCCTCATCAACATGGGGACAAGGTGCTTTGAGGTGGGGGGCGAAGCGCCCCCCCTGCCCCGAAGCACCTACCCCCATGTTGAGGGCATGCGGCCTGGTACGGTTGGGGGGGGGCGCTCACTCGTCCCCACCCCCTTTCCTGACCGGCTAGGCTGCGTGCTCGGATAAGGGTCTGGTATGGATTCTGGGGGGGACCCCCACGCCGTTTTTCGGCGAAGGGGGTTCCCCTTAAAATCCATACTGGACCGAAGGGCTTGGTATTGTCTGAGGGGGGAACCCCACGTCAATTTCTTTTTCATTGTGGCGGGGTTCCGCTTCATCCTCAGCACACAAGTCGCACCGCAAGTCGGATCATAATGATCCGACTTCTGGTGCGACTTCTATCCAAATCAATGGGCTCCCATAGGGAACCACTGATTTTGAATAGAGGCAGAGAAATGCGGTCAAAAGCTAGCGCCGCTAAACGTGCATTGACGGCAATGCAAAACACTGATAAAATCGCATTTTTAAAGCAGCGTTTTCCTGCCAGCAATCCGATATTCAGAACAGCCGTTTATGAGCTCCAGTGTGCATGGAGCCTTAGGAAAGTACCTGTTGGACTTTGGTGTGAGAGTAAACCCTTTATCTTCATAGTGATAGTTTAGAAATGTAATGCTTCAAGTATATTGATAGAATGTGTATAAACTTATGGAAGAAGGTGTTACTCTCTACTCTAGGGAGTAGGGCCTTCTTCATACTGTTGATATTTCTGTGTACAATTAATTTTCTAGGACTGTAGAGTATATTAAAAATATACTAATGTGTGTTTACCTTATACATTCTTGTCTTCCTTGGCTGAGAGTAGGCAATGTTCTAAATATGTGTATACATAGATATGTGTTTTTCTTTATTGTATAGTGACAATAATTGTCGTCTTCGGCTGAGGACAGACAACATTTCAACCGTATACGTAAATGTTTGCCTTAGTATAGATATTGCTATAATGGTAGATGGTAGTATAGTGTGCTGGAAAATATATATATATATATATATATATATATATCGTGTCTCCCTTGACTAAGGAGAGACAATATCTCTAATTTTGTACAGTAATATTCATTTTCTATTAGTATTGAATAGTAAATTACTAGTGTGTGTTCTATATTTGCATCTTCCTCAGATGAGGAGAGACAGTGTCTTCAATTTGCATTATAAATGCTTGCTTTGTACTATTTATAGTATAGTATATTAGACAGATAGACAGTTAGGAGGTAATGTAATTTGCTTTATTGCATTTTACATCTGTTTTATGTGGAATGCCACATGTATTTTTTTTTTTGTAAACTTTGTTTATTGAGTTTAGTCATAGCAGTCAGGTATAACACATGTTCAACAGTAACCAACATTTTATCTTTTCTTTAGGAACAATAGGGAAAGGAGCATGTGGAAATAAAGGCATTTATGACAATAGGAGGGTCATTCTTTTGTACAGGGTGTATGGCCCTATTGCTCTTATCTTCCAACTGTGGCAGGTGCAGGATTTCGGCTGTTAGCCAATCAGCGGCAATTCGGGCATGCAACCCCTCCCCTGGTCGGCTGCCTGCTTTACGTTGTCTCGGGCCATCGGGGGTGTATACAGCCCCTGGTCGGCCCTGGTGTGTCACAGTCCAAGCTCCACACCAAAAGAGGGGGCAACTAAGGCCTCCTACTGCATATTTGTAATTCAAAGTTATCTTTTCCTGTTACCCTTCCCTATCCACTTTTACATCCACTCTAAGGCTTGAGAGCATATGTTTTTCTTTTGCAAACTCTGAGGACGTAGTCTCCTTGGCAGGGCGAGAATGTAGTACCCTTGTCCTAAAATAGGGTTACAGGTAAATTTAGGTATGCTGGGTGGTAGCCAGCCTGGCTAATTTGTAGTGTTTAGCGGTCAAATGGCTTTTCTCCTAATCCTGTTTAGCTGTAGTTTCTCCCTTTTGTCAGTAGATGGCGCTGTTGCCTTTGACATTACTGTGATGAGCTACAGTGCATTCATTCAGGTTATGAATAAACATATCTTTCTCAGCCAATCAGATTTGCCGCTATGAATCCTGGGAAGAGGTATTTATTTGGAGAGAGTCAGGTGATCGGGGTCTTTCCCGCCCAGACTGTGATTTGGGTGGATGTGTGTTAAACAGGTGTTCTGGCTGCTAGGCCTACCCAAGGCCTATCCGGGTGTTAGAGATTATGCTGAGAAAATCCTACTAAACATCCGAAAACAATTCTAAGAGGGATGGAGACCTGAGATGAAGTACCAGAGGTGACTCTTGCATGGACCGGGGACCCATGAAGAGCCTGGGAAAGTGTCAATATGGAATCATCCATATAATTCCTACAGCTAGCTATATGGTATTATAGTGTAAAAATATTAACCTCTGTGTGACAATTAATATTCAAAAAGGGAAAAAAATTAATCAACAGTGAAGTGAAGAGTAATCCCTAGTGAAGTGAAGAGTAATCTTAACTTATCTCTGGATTACATATTTGTGAAAAATATCTAGTGTAACATCATATAAAACCTTCATATATCAGTGAAGATAAAAAGAATACAATTAAAAAATCACAAAAATGACGTGAAAAACTTAAAGTGTCCACATTCGAAAGAAATATGAATATAGCTTAAGAAATAATATTATTTAGAAAATGTCCAAATTTAGGGGGTGTAGCCACCAGATGGATCTAGAGATGTTCTAATCCCAATGATATATCATGCAAATAAGGCGGATTCCATCCAATACAAATGATCCATAAGTGTCTCCTCCATATAAATCTGATCAACACAAAAGATAAGGTACTCTTACCAACTTTGGTGGACTCACAGGCCGTTGGCGGTGAGTCAGAAAGGCTTGCACTGTCTCAGATTGGAGGACAGTATGGGGGCAGATCATATAAGTCAGTTGATCAGTCTGATGAAACAGTAGGAACTAAAATCAGACTGATCAACTGACTTATACTCTGGAGACAGGTCTCGCTCGCTTGCCCCTACGCTCCTCCCCAGTTTTGGGAAATATCCACTTGGTGTGACTCCTTGTAAGACACGCATAGACGATTAACCCCCCCTTTTCCCCTGTTGACGTGGTGGACGGCCGGGGACTCTTGTCGGGACCCGGTGGGGGAGACGTCGGAGAACTATAAGCTCAGGAGAAATTGCTCAAACACAATGTGATTGGCTCCTTTCTTCTGTCTTTATATATGATTACCACTTCTGACCAAAACGGAGATCGTGCGGTCCATTCGGGTGGGATCCGTGTACCCCGGTTGGAGGAAGAGGTTCACCAGCATATGATCTGCCCCCATACTGTCCTCCAATCTGAGACAGTGCAAGCCTTTCTGACTCACCGCCAACGGCCTGTGAGTCCACCAAAGTTGGTAAGAGTACCTTATCTTTTGTGTTGATCAGATTTATATGGAGGAGACACTTATGGATCATTTGTATTGGATGGAATCCGCCTTATTTGCATGATATATCATTGGGATTAGAACATCTCTAGATCCATCTGGTGGCTACACCCCCTAAATTTGGACATTTTCTAAATAATATTATTTCTTAATCTATATTCATATTTCTTTCGAATGTGGACACTTTAAGTTTTTCACGTCATTTTTGTGATTTTTTAATTGTATTCTTTTTATCTTCACTGATATATGAAGGTTTTATATGATGTTACACTAGATATTTTTCACAAATATGTAATCCAGAGATAAGTTAAGATTACTCTTCACTTCACTAGGGATTACTCTTCACTTCACTGTTGATTAATTTTTTTCCCTTTTTGAATATTAATTGTCACACAGAGGTTTATATATTTAGCGCTACACTATTTATGTTTATACACTTTGCACAATTTGGTCTTATTGGAGTGTTGGCTGCTATTTTACATTTTCTGACTGGCGCGGTATTCCCTACCCTTCTTTGTTAAAAATATTAACCGCCCCTTACTACAGATACCACCACCCCAGCAAAGAAATACTAACCATATGAGTAATTCAAGTGAATAAATAAGTAAAGCTGCCACCCTATAAAATAATATCCAAAAGTACCTATATATGACCCTTCTGAATGTCTAAACGTTGTAACATGAAGAACATAAAGAAGACCATTAGTGGTGCTACTATAAATAGGGTGTGTGCAATATAATCATATATACCATATACCACTCATATATATCAAGTGCATAAAAACCCTAAATATTGCAAATTACATGTGTTTAAACATTTATGACACCCAGTGACTTAACAGGTGATTAAATCAAAAAATGTCCATAAAAATATGAAAAAATATATAAAAAAATATGAAAAAATGTGTCCATAAAAAATAATATATATATATGAATAAATATATTCGGAAATAACACAAAAGTGTCCTCTTGCTGTCCTTCCACCACACCGTCAGTGTTCAGTGCTCCCACCCCCTTAAGAAACGCACTCACCGACTCCACATGCCCGCACTTCCGTGCAAGGCTCACAAGCTTTTATACCACACAGATAGGGTATGATCATCAACTCGATCTCCAACAATGTGTGCAGGAACCGCTCCACATGAAAAACAATAAGTGCTCCAATAGTGTAAACCAGTAAACTCCTTTATTAAACACTGCCACTCTCCAAGTGTTCACTCACATTTGACAAACTTTAAAACAGCAAAAGATCAGTGCAACTTCAAATCACAGCATCACAGCAGTTGGGTCACACAGTAACGTAGTGCGGTCACGGCAGACCTGAGGTGTGCAGGCGTCAGCCTAACGATCTCACCCACTCCTCGGTATCTCGTGGCCAGATCGAATCGCCACTATCTCGTGCCGCTAACAACGTCCTACGTCACAGTCACACCCCCGACGTGTTTCGTCACACAATGACTTATTCATGGGATTGGCTGTATGGACTGACAATCATCACTTATATGCCCTCACTTATATGAAGCCTGAGGCCTATCCAGGTGTTCTTCTGGCTGCTAGGCCTATCCAAGGCCTATCCGGGTGTTAGAGATTATGCTGAGAAAAGCCTACTAAACATCCGAAAACAATTCTAAGAGGGATGGAGACCTGAGATGAAGTACCAGAGGTGACTCTTGCATGGACCGGGGATCCATGAAGAGCCTGGGAAAGCGTCAATACGGAATCATCCATATAATTCCTACACCTTCCAGTCTATCCTACAAAGTACAGATGTGCTGGTGCAACTTAAAGGCTCTTTTCCTGTACTGCTGTCTACCTTATCTCACCATTTTTGTCTAAGGAGTCTGCCAATCTGCCTATTTGCCGATCGTTAATATTTTTGACTAAGGGTGTCCTGTGCCCCATCCCCTCTCTCCCACATTTTTCCTGTTGTGAGAAATAAACTTCTCTTTGTTCAAGCATAAAAATGACTGGTGCACAATTTCTATCTGGTTCATCATCCACCATGCCCCGAAACGTGCACCCTGAGGAAATATGTCAGCTCTCCCTGCCTCTGAGGGTCACCACCAGGTTCCCGGAAAGTTGGGGTAGGCGCTACATAAGTAAAAGAAGCACACATTACACATGTTAGGCACACAGTTAACCCCTTGATTGCCGCTAGATGTTAACCCCTCAAATACCACAAAAAGAAAGTTCTATTTATGTGAAAAAAAAATTATAAAAATCTCATTAGGGTACAGTGTTGCATGACTGAGCAATTGCCAATTAAAGTAGCACAGTGCTGTATAGCAAAAAAATGCCCTTGGCATGAAGGGGGTAAAACCTTCCAGAGGTCAAGTGGTTAAAACTTACCACCAGTCATTTTTCAGGTTTTGTTTCCCTTTATTTTCACCTGGTGATCCTGCCAGTAATATGCTTCCTGTCCTAGGATGACAGTGCTCCCTCACTGTAATGTATCTATAGAGAAGCAGCACTGTCACCCTAGGCTGCTCTCTTGGTTTGGACTACAAACACCACCCCATCTCCTTATCTTCATCACACAGGGAGGAATGATTTGGTAGTTCAGAGAAGGACGCTTGAAAATTGAGATTTCAGTTCAGTATACAGGAAATGAAAAGGACACAGGTATTGTTACAATATATTACATTTTTGTTCTTGTGTTTATATATCCTTTAGCCCCCTTTCACACTAAGGCATTTTACAGGCATTTTTGCGCTAAAAATAGCGCTTGTAAACTGCCTGTTCTGCAGCCCCAGTGTGAAAACCCGAGTGCTTTCACACTGGGGCGGTGCGCTTGCAGCACAGGAAAAAATTTCCTGCAAGCAGCATCTTTTGGGCGGTGCGGGAGTGGTGAATATAACGCTTCTCCACCGCCCCGCCCATTGGAATGATTGGGTGGTGCTGCCAATGTGCCTGCAAAGCGGTTCGGCAGCGCCACAACACGGGCGCTTTTAACCCTTTATTCGGCCGATAGCGGGGGTTAAAAGCGCCCCGCTAGCGGCCGAAAAGCGCCGCTATAACAGCGGTAAAGCACCGATAAAACTAGCGGTGCTTTACCGATACCGCCCCCACCGCCCCAGTGTGAAAGTAGTTTCATTGTTTGAGATTATATCTACCAACATGCTGCACTGGAACAAAGTAAGGTAAGTAAATACAACAAGGAAGGCCAACTTTAGGCTTCAATAAAACCTATGCATGCCATGTTTAGGGCAGCTCATTCATTTCAATGGCCTGCCCTATGTGCTAAAAGAGAGAAAAAATGTACGACTCTTTTGAAGTATTGCTCTGCACCAAAAGACATGGTACTCTGTTACCACGCGTTTTGGTGTACATGGCTGTGCGTGTTAGCCAGATACATGGGGGTGCCATTAAGAACTGATGGTGCTATTAAGAATGAAGACACTGTTCAGCTGTGAAAGACTAAAGGTTTTTATGTGTTGCAGGAAACTGCATGATTTTACATGTGTGCCAGCAACGCACAACCTAGCCTTAAAGTGTTTGTTACCCCAGCATTTCATATTCCAGATCTGTGCCTGTTGTACCATGTACTTGTATGAAAAGATATCCTGCTCTCTTTGTATTGCTTCCTTTGTGTGCAATTCCTGGTGGTCCTACTAGTCCCTCTGCTTTCCTATTAAAAACTGACCACACTAAGCAGGAGAGCACACCGTGGTCAGTTCTCTAGCTATCAATATGGTAAGTGCAGCACTTAAAATGTATCAGAAAATAAAACATCAGCATAATCTTATAAACATAATCGTGAAAACAAACAAAATTAAAATAAGTGAAATATATCAAAGAAAACATTCAAAAATAGAAATTGCGTGTCTAAACGCACATAAAAAAATTCATAGATAAAGGAAGTCCACGTGACATGTAAAACTTCAAGTGAAATAGTGATGAATCCTCCAATAATAGAATAAGGAAAAAACCTCCACCACTCAATATGATCTGATAAATTAAATGCACCTTACCAGAAGGTGAGACCACCTATGACGGATGGTCAAACATGCTTAATTTGTATTCCATGTGGCATAAGAATCAGCAGACCTCCAAAAAAGACTCTCCTTATAAGACTCAAGATGTCCGTAATAGATCAAAAAAGGAAGAGAAACACTCTCATGGTGCAGTATTTCTTAAGAATCCAAATTTTTTAAAACAGTGACAGGGTACTCACAAAGCCAATGTAAAAACGAGCATCATGGAATCATATCATGTAAAGATGCCAATAAGATCTTTTTCCCCTGTGTGTAATATTCACTCCTGGGTGCCAGCTGGCGTAATCAAGTCAATTGTCGTAGGCCCCACTGACGCGTTTGGTCATTGAGGGAGTGGCGACAAAACACGTCAGTGGGGCCTATGAGAGTTCTCTAGCTATGCTGGGAACTCAGGCTGCTCTCCAATGATTGCCCTTGCCCTGACATGCCCCCTCTGCATAACCTCTCACTGGGAATCTCGTGTGCTACTGCTTCTCCTCACGCCAGATCTTATGCAGCTAAGAACAGAGGGAATATGATCACTTATGAAAAAGGGGGAAAAGGTATTTATAATCAAGTAAAAGGATTGAGCCGGCAACTGTGTAGTCCATATAGCGATTTTAATGGTTGGTTACATGAAGTGACAAGCAAGACAACTGACGCGTTTTGGCAACAGCCTTAGTCGTAGCATGAAAAAAGGTATTTGTAATGTATTTTTATATCTATACACAAATATTTTGCCTTGTATTTCAGTTTTAAACTGTATGGGTTGTTTTACAAGGTGATCCTTTACAATCACTTTAAGCTGACCATACACTAGTAAAATTGCATTAAAATTTTTACATTTTAGGCACATTCATTTGATTTTCTAGCTATTAGGGGACTCAAATCAACATTCGTTTTCAACCACAGTAAAGAAAATTTGAAGGAGCAGGATGGAAAATGTTTCTCTAACAAATTTCCAAAAGTGTATGTGGTTTTCATTCAGGAAAGTCCATTCATTTCAAAATCGATTGTTAAAAGCAACCAAAATTTTGAACCAATTTCAAATGACATTTGTCAAGTCATCTAATGTACATTTGTTCGAAAATCCAATAGACCAGTTTAACGTAACTTTGTGCCATGCATTGGTAAGGAAAAGATAAAACCCTCAGATGATACATGCTAAGTGACCATGTGGTGGGCTTCTGCCAGAACCCCTACTGATTAAGATGCTTTAACTAGAATCAAAAGAGGAAGGGTGAGAATAAATAACAAACACAAACATCAGCTTTTCATGTGTAAATACTGCAAAGTGTTGACAACATGCAGGAATCTAGTCTATATCAAACAAGAGGCCAAACAATTAGGATGCTATCAGGTCTCCCTCCAGACCATTTCTTTGCATAGTGTTGTTAGCCTGGGTTATCCTCAAAGAACCTATAAACACTATTTAAAAAAAAACAGAACAGCCTGTGTTTCCAACATCATTAGGCTTCTTTCAAAGAGCGCTGATACTTTATTTGCTAAATGCTGCAACTTCATTTGCACAGACATAGTGATATGTTCATTTATTTTAATTGTTTTTTTTTTTTTTTATACTAGACGCTAAACAGTATTATTGTGTAATACACCATAGAGCCTACAGTGCCTTGAAAAAGTATTCATACCCCTTGAAATTTTCCACATTTTGTCATGTTACAACTAAAAACATAAATGTATTTTATTGGGATTTTATGTGATAGACCAACACAAAGTGGCACATGATAATGATAAATTGTTTTCAATTTTTTTTTATAATTAAATATCTGAAAAGTGAGGCTTTCATTTGTATTCAGCCCCCTTTATTCTGATACCCCTAACTAAAATCTAGTGGAGCCAATTGCCTTCAGAAGTTACCTAATAGTATTTATCGGCGTATAACACGCGCCGGCGTATAACACGCACCCCAAGTTTAGGAGGGAATTTTAAGGAAAAAAACTTTTAGGAGTAAAGTTTAAGGAAGAAAAACTTACATTAAAATGCCCATCAATGCAGCGTTATCGGTGTCCATCTGCAGCCTTGTCAGTGTCAGTGCAGCCTTGCTCCAGTGTCTATTGCAGCCTTGTCAGTGTCAGTGCAGCCTTGCTCCAGTGGACATCACACAGGTCCAATGGCGGGACTGGGCAGGACTGTAAGCGGCGCAGAGAAAAGCCGAGCACACTCGGGTATGTGTATCTCGGCTCCGACGAGTCCCTGCAGTCTCGGCGCCATATTTGAATTTACACACGGCTGTGTATGTCGGCGGGGATCGCGGCGATCACACAAGGCTGCACTGGGGCAAGGCTGCACTGGGGCAAAGCTGCACTGACATGGCCGCTCCGATCACACAAAATTGGCGGGGATCAGCCTATAACACGCACCCACGATTTTCCCCTGATTTTCAGGGGAAAAAAGTGCATGTTATATGCCGATAAATACGGTAGTTAATAGAGTCCACCTATGTGAAGTTTAATCTCAGTATAAATACAGCTGTTCTGCGAAGACCTCATGGGTTTGTTAGAGAACCTTGGTGAACGAACAGCATCATGAAGGCCAAGGAACACACCAGACAGGTCAGGGATAAAGTAATGGAGAAGTTTAGAGCAGGGTTAGGTTATAAAAAACAAAAAATCAAACTTTGAACACCTCATGGAGCACTGTTCAATCTACCATCCGATGGGAAGATGGATGGAACCAAATACAGGGCAATCTTATCCAATGGAAAATGTGCGATCGGAGCGTGTTGTCGGAAATTCCGACCGTGTGTGGGCTCCATCTGACTTTTTCCATCGGATTTTCCGACACACAAAGTTTGAGAGCAGGCTATAAAATTTTCCCACAACAAAATCCGTTGTCAGAATTTCCGATCGTGTATACACAAATCTGATGCACAAAGTGCCACGCATGCTCAGAATAAATAAAGAGATGAAAGCTATTGGCTACTGCCCCGTTTATAGTCCCGACGTACGTGTTTTACATCACCGCATTCAGAATGATCAGATTTTCCGACAACTTTGTGTGACCATGTGTATGCAAGACAAGTTTGAGCCAACATCCGTCGGAAAAAATCCTAGGATTTTGTTGTCGGAATGTCCGATCAAAGTCCGACCGTGTGTATGGAACATTAGAAGAAAACCTGTTATAGTCTGCAAAAGACTTGAGTCTGGGACGGAGGTTCACCTTCCAGCAGGACAACAACCCTAAAACTAAAACCAGAGCTACAATGGAATGGTTTAGAATGGATCAAAGCATAGTCATGTGATAGAAAGGCCCCAGTAGCATACCAATGGGGGGGAGAGGGGGGCGATCATTGGGGGGTGTCAGCCCAACGCCCCCGCCCTCCGTCAGTGAAGTGGTGACCGCGAGGTGCCAGGCACAGGCAGCGTCGGCGGCGCTGTCAGTCAGGGAAGGGAGAGGTGGCTTGTGACAGGGTGTGGGGGTGGCCATGTGCGGACCTTAACCGGGTGATTGACACCCAGGGCCGGCCACCGGATTCTCTCTGCGCTGCTCACAGCCAGGGGAGAGAGACAGTGAGCAGCGCTGAATAGAAGACGGACGGCAACTGCTGGACTTAACTTTTCAAGTTAATCAGCAGGTGATTGGTTGCTAGGTGGTCCTAGCAACCAATCATTAGCTTGTTAATATGAAAAATTAACTCTAGCAGTTCCTGTCCTCTGTTCTGTGCTGCTGTGTCTCCAGCTCTGCATGCATGCCCCAGTAAGGTAGGAAGGGGCTGTGTAATGTGCAGGGGTCCCGAGCTGGGGGGAAGGGAAATGTGCAGGGGTCCCGAGCGGGGGGGGGGAGAAATGTGTAGGAGTCCCGAGCTGGAGGGGGGTGAAGGGAAATGTGCAGGGTGTCACGAGCTGGGGGGGAAGGGAAATGTGCAGGGTTCCCAAGCTAGGGGGGAAGGGAAATGTGCAAGGTCCCGAGTTGGGGGAGGAAGGGAAATGTGCAGGGGTCCTGAGCTGGGGGGGAGGGAAATAGAGAAATGTGCAGGGGCCCCGGGCTGGGGGGAGGGAAATGTGCAGGGGTCCTTGAGCTGGAAGGGAGGGAGATGTGCAGGGGTCCTGAGCTGGGGGGGCTGTATGTAATGTGCAAGGGTCCAGAGCTGGGGGGTGGGGGAAATGTGTAATATGCAGGGGTCTGGGGGGGGAATGCGCATGGGTCCAGAGCTGGGGGGTAAAGTGCAGAGGTCCAGAGCTAGGGGGCAATGTGTAATATGCAGGAGTCCAGAGCTGGGGGGGCAATGTGTAATATGCAAGGGTCCAGAGCTGGGGGGTGGGGGGAAATGTGTAATATGCAGGAGTCCAGAGCTGGGGGGTGGGGGGACAATGTGTAATATGCAGGGGTCCAGAGCTGGGGGGGTAATGTGCAGTGGAAAATGTGCGATCCCCCAGAGCTGGGGGGTGGGGGCAATGTGTAATATGCAGGGGTCCAAGGGGGCTGTGTAATGTGCAGGGTTCCAGAGCTGTGTGGGGGCTGTGTAATGTGCAGGGGTCCAGAGCACGGGGGGGATTTTTAATATGCAGTGGTCCAAATCTGAAGGGGTTCAGAGCTGTGGTGGGAGGTCTGTGTAATGTGCAGGGATCCAGACCTGAGGGGGGCTGTGTAGTGTAGAGGGGTCCAGAGCTGCGGGGGGGGCTGTGTAATGTAAAGGGGTCCAGAGGTGCAGTTGTGGAGAGGGGGTACACAGTAGTGACAAAGAGATATTGGGGGGTGCAGAGGTATGCAGGGGGCACAGTGGGGTGTTTTTACATTTTAAAGTTGGGGGTTGCCAGGATCCGCCCCAGGTGCCAAATGCTCTAGGTACGCCCCTGAATGGCCCAGTCAAAGTCCTGACCTAAATCCAATTGAGAATCTGTAACAAGACTTGAAAATTGCTCTTCACAGACGCTCTCCATCCAATCTGACAGAGCTTGAGCTATTTTGCAAAGAAGAATGGGCAAAAATGTCACTCTCTAGATGTGCAAAGCTTGTAGAGACATCCCCAAAAAGACTTGCAGCTGTAATTGCAGCGAAAGGTGGTTCTACAAAGTATTGGCTCGGGGGCATGGCACACTTTTCACATATTTATTTGTAAAACATTTTAAAAACCATTTAGAATTTTCCTTCCACTTCACAATTATGTGCCACTTTGTGTTGGTCTATCACATAAAATCCCAATAAAATACATTTATGTTTTTGGTTGTAACATGACAAAATGTGGAAAGTGTCAAGGGGTATGAATACTTTTTTAACCGCTTCCCGACCGCCTAACGCAGATATACTGCGGCAGAAGGGCACGTACAGGCAGATTAACGTACCTGTACGTTGCCCTTCAAGAGGCGGCTTGCGAGCGTGCGCACCTGCTGGGAGCTCCACGAGCGTGATCGCGGGTCCCGCAGACTCACTGTCCGTGGGGATACCTGCGATCGTCTCACGGTGAGGAAGAACGGGGAAATGCTGATGTAAACAAGCATTTCCCCGTTCTGCCTAATGACAGGACACTGATCACAGCTCCCTATAATCGGGAGCGGTGATAAGTGTCATGTCACACACAGCCCCTCCCCCCCCACAGTTAGAATCACTCCCTAGGACACACTTAACCCCTACAGCGCCACCTAGTGGTTAAACCCTTCACTGCCAGTCACATTTACACAGTAATCAATGCATTTTTAATCGCACTGATCGCTGTATAAATATGAATGGTCCCAAAATAGCGCCAAAAGTGTCCGATCTGTCCACCATAATGTCGCAATCACGATAAAAATCACTGATCGCCACCATTACTAGTAAAAAAAAATTATTAATAAAAATGCCATAAAACTATCCCCTATTTTGTAGACGCTATAACTTTTGCGCAAACCAATCAATAAACTCTTATTGCGATTTTTTTTTCCCCAAAAATATGTAGAAGAATACGTATTGGCCTAAACTGAGGAAAAAAATGTTTTTTTTATATATTTTTTGGGGATATTTATTATAGCAAAAAGTCAAAAATAATGCGTTTTTTTCAAAATTATCTCTATTTTTTTGTTTATAGTGCAAAAAATAAAAAACGCAGAGGTGATCAAATACAACCAAAAGAAAGCTCTATTTGTGGGAAAAAAGGACGTCAATTTTGTTTGGGAGCCACGTCGCACGACCGCGCAATTCTCAGTTAAAGCAACGCAGTGCCGAATCGCAAAAAGTGCTCTGGTCTTTGGCCAGCCAAATGGTCTGGGGCTTAAGTGGTTAAGGCACTGTATCTATATATACACACACCGGCCACTTTATTAGGTACATCTTGCTAGCAGCAGGTTGGACTCCCTTTTGCCTTCAGAACTGCCTGAATTCTTCATGACATAGATTCAACAAGGTGTTGGAAACATTCCTCAGTTTTTGGTCCATATTGACATGATAGCATCACACAGTTGCTGCAGATTTTTCGGCTGCACATCCATGATGCGAATTAACCATTCCACCACATCTCAAAGGTGCTCTATTGGATTCAGATCTGGTGATTGCGAAGGCTATTGGAGTACAGTGACCTCATTGTCATGTTCTAGGAACCAGTGGTGAGATGATTTGGGCTTTGTGACATGGTGCATTATCCTGCTGGAAGGAGCCATCAGAAGATGGGTACACTGTAGTCATAAAGGGATGGACATGGTCAGCAACAATACTCAGGTGGGCATTTAAACAATGCTCTATTGGTACTAAGGGGCCCAAAGTGTGCCAAGAAAATATCCCCTACACTATTACACCACAACCAGCCTTAACCGTTGATACAAGGCAGGATGGATCCATGTTTCCATGTTGTTTACTCCAAATTTTAACCCTACCATCTGAATGTCGCAGCTGAAATCGAGACTCATCTGACCAGGCAATGTTTTTACATCTTCTATTGTACAATTTTGGTGAGCCTGTGTGCATTGTAGCCTCAGCTTCCTGGTCTTAGCTGACAGAAGTGGCACCCGGCGTGGTCTTCTGCTTCTGTAGCCCATCTGCTTCATGGTTCGATGTGCTGTGCATTCAGAGATGGTATTCTGCATACCTTGGTTGTAACAAGTGGTTATTTGAGTTGCTGTAGCTTTTCTATCATCTCAAACCATTCTCTGCCCATTCTCCTTTGACCTCTGACATCAAGAAGGCATTTTGTCCACTCAACTGTCGCTCACTGGATATTTTCTCTTTTTCGGACCATTCTCTGTAAACTCTAGAGATGGTTGTGTGTGAAAATCCAGTAGATCAGAAGTTTTTGAAATACTCACACCAGCCCGTCTGGTACCAACAACCATACCATGTTCAAAGTCCCTTAACTCCTCTTTCTTCCCCATTTTGATGCTAGGTTTAAATTTCAGCAAGTTGTCTTCACCACATCTAGATGCCTAAATGCATTAAGTTGCTGCCATATGATTGACTAATTAGCAATTTTTGTTACCAAGCAATTGCACAGGTGTATCTAATAAAGTGGCCGGTGAGTGTATTTAGAACTCATCTACATTTTTAAGGTGAATTGTAGCTTTTTGGTTCCCTTTGACACCTCAATGTAAATAGTGGGGTTGATTTACTACAACTGCAGAGTGCAAAATCTGGTGCAGCTCTGCACAAAAACCAATTAGCTTCAAGTTTTTTTTTTTGTCAAAGCTTAAAGTGGTTGTAAAGGCAGAAAGTTTTTTTTTATCTTAATGCATTCTTCTGAGTGCAGCAGCACCCCTCAGCACCCCCCCCCCCCATACTTACTTGAGCCCCATCTCGATCCAGCGATGTCCACGAGTGCTGAGACACAGCAGCGGCACAATTGGCTCCCGTTGTTGTCAATCAAAGTCAGTTAGCCAATAGGGAGAGAGAGAGGGCGGGGCTGAACCACAGCTCCATGTCTGAATGGATACATGGAGCTGCGGCTCAGGTGCCCCCATAGCAAGCTGCTTGCTGTGAGGGCACTCAACAGGAGGGAGGGACCAGGAGCACCAAAGAGGGTCCCAGGAAGAGGAGGATCTGGGCTGCTCTGTGCAAAACCACTGCAGAAAGTAGGTTATTATAACATGTTTGTTATTTTTATAGAATAAAAAGAGACTTTACAATCATTTTAACTACTTCAAGACCACAATACACACACACACACACATATATATATATATATATATATATATATATATATATATATATCTACACAGAAGTTTCTCAAAAAAAGATCACTTATCCGGTGCTTAGGAAAGTAATTAATGAGATGAAACAGCAGCTGCTATAGTGAAAAAAAAAACCTAAAACAAGGGAAGCAATCAAAATTACGATTTGAAATATTTTCAATCAAAAGGTAATCTTTCAAAACCTTCAGCAGCGCTAAAGATTATAGATAAAAGCTCAAAAGTCTGTAAATTCAGCTAAAAAATGGAGAAGCCATAGTGCTTTGCAAATAAGTTCATCATAAGTGATTCGTCTGTTCGACAATCGGTACATCTAGTGCTTGAGATCCCTCTAGGAATTACACTCACCAGAAAGAAGATCAATCAAAAGCCTTGTGGTGTATGTGAAGTGGCTACGATCGCTGCCAAACGAACATCAATCCAATCCACAGTGATATCAATCCAATCCGATCAGCAGATATGGAGGCCAGCACTCATGTTCTCTGATTCACGCAGATCCAGTCAGCTGAAAGCTATCCTTAATACTCGGGCAAGTAAGGAGAGAGGAAACCTCATAGTGTAAAACTGTAAAGCTTTTATTATCCAAAAAAAACCCTTCCTTTAATACATTAAATTTACAAACAAATAAAAATATAGGGCATCTAATAACTTGTAGCGCGGTACATTCCGTTATGTCAATCTCACCACCTGTCGGGGAGCTGTATTGTCTGTGGTGGTTCCCGGGGAGAGCCCAAAACGAATGACCTGTAGGCAAGCCGTGTGGTACACCTAGACGCGTTTCGTGAATCTGTCTTTATCAATAGGCGTCTGTATATGTATATATATATATATATATATATATATATATATATACAGTCAGGTCCATAAATATTGGGACATGGACACAATTCTAATCTTTTTGGCTCTATACACCACCATTGAAATTAAATGAAATGAACAAGATGTGCTTTAACTGCAGACTTTCAGCTTTAACTTGAGGGTATTTACATCCAAATTGGGTGAACGGTGTAGGAATTACAACAGTTTGTATATGTATCTCACACTTTTTAAGGGACCAAAAGTAATGGGACAATTGGCTGCTCAGCTGTTCCATGGCCAGGTGTGTGTTATTCTCTCATTATCCCATTTACAAGGAGCAGATAAAAGGTCCAGAGTTCATTTCAAGTGTGCTATTTGCATTTGGAATCTGTTGCTGTTAACTCTCAATATGAGATCCAAAGAGCTGTCACTATCAGTGAAGCAAGCCATCATTAGGCTGACAAAACAAAACAAACCCATCAGAGAGATAGCAAAAACATTAGGTGTGGCCAAATCAACTGTTTGGAACATCCTTAAAAAGAAAGAACGCACTGGTGAGCTCAGCAACATCAAAAGACCCGGAAGACCTCGGAAAACAACTGTGGTGGATGACCAAAGAGTTCTTTCCCTGGTGAAGAAAACACCCTTCACAACAGTTGGCCAGATCAAGAACACTCTCCAGGAGATAGGTGTATGTGTGTCAAAGTCAACAATCAAGAGAAGACTTCACCAGAGTGAATACAGAGGGTTCACCACAAGATGTAAACCATTGGTGAGCCTCAAAAACAGGAAGGCCAGATTAGAGTTTGCAAAACATCTAAAAAAGCCTTCACAGTTCTGGAACAAAATCCTATGGACAGATGAGACCAAGATCAACTTGTACCAGAGTGATGGGTAGAGAAGAGTATGGAGAAGGAAAGGAACTGCTCATGATCCAAAGCATACCACCTCATCAGTGAAGCATGGTGGTGGTAGTGTCATGGCGTGGGCATGTATGGCTGCCAATGGAACTGGTTCTCTTGTATTTATTGATGATGTGACTGCTGACAAAAGCAGCAAGATGAATTCTGAAGTGTTTCGGGCAATATTATCTGCTCAGCAAAATGCTTCAGAACTCATTGGACGGCGCTTCATAGTTCAGATGGACAATGACCCGAAGCATACTGTGAAAGCAGGAGTTTTTTAAGGGAAACAAGTGTAATGTTATGCAATGGCCAAGTCAATCACCTGACCTGAATCCAATTGACCATGCATTTCACTTGCTGAAGACAAAACTGAAGGGAAAATGCCCCAAGAACAAGCAGGAACTGAAGACAGTTGCAGTAGAGGCCTGGTAGAGCATCACCAGGGATGAAACTCAGCGTCTGGTGATGTCTATGCGTTCCAGACTTCAGGCTGTAATTGACTGCAAAGGATTTGCAACCAAGTATTAAAAAGTGAAAGTTTGATGGATGATTGTTAATCTGTCCCATTACTTTTGGTCCCTTAAAAAGTGGTAGGCACATATACAAACTGTTGTAATTCCTACACCGTTCACCTGATTTGAATGTAAATACCATCAAATTAAAGTTGAAAGTCTGTAGTTAAAGCACATCTTGTTCGTTTCATTTCAAATCCATTGCGGTGGTGGATAGAGCCAAAAAAGATTAGAATTGTGTCGATGTCCCAATATTTATGGACCTGACTGTATATATATATATATATATATATATATATATATATATATACACACACACACACACACACACACACACACACACACACACACACGTTGCGGCTTTGAACATATCAGCCATTACCCAGGTATTAAAGGTAAGGTGCTCCCCCCCACACAACCTAGAATATTAAATACAGAACCATCAATCAAACAACTCAATCCACTTGATGTGAAATAACAAAAGCAAAGTGATGAAAATATTTCATATTAAAAGTAAAAAAGTCCATGTAAAATAGTCCTTTTAAGACCTTTTTTTAACTTTATTTTCAGCATTTTAGAAAATTCCAAACATTGTCTTGAAACATATACAATGCAATTTATCTTATCAGTTCCCGTCCTCTCCCCTCCAATAGCGAAATAGAGGGAGGGGGGCGGGAACCACACAAAATGAAAAAAGAGAGAAAGAAACAAAGAAGAAAAAAAGACCGTTGTTTTGGCTACGCGAGATACGCTTGAGCCATATGTTGCAAATAGCAGCAGTGCGATCTGATGCACTCGTCTCAAAAAAGGCCCACACCAAAGAACCTTTGGAATAACGCGCAGAGACAGCAGCGCCCTGCACATGCGGAGCTCTGCGGTGTGATGCAGTCGGTGTGCTGCCCTTAAGCTGGCCCCTGGAGGGCATCCTGCCTCGTTGGAGATGTGTGTCCTCCTCCTCTCTCCTATCAGGCACCCACGTGGAGTCAGTGACCTCATCATCCCCTCCCTCATCACTGGAGCAAACCTGGCAGTATGCTGCAGCTGGGGGAACATGACTGCCAGATTGCTGTCCTTCTTGGGCACCCCCTCTCTCTGGGCTCACGTTACTGCCTTCTTCTAGCTGGGTACTATCATCGGAGCCTTCAAAACGCTGGGCATCCTCCTGGATCATGTACCCAACACTGTGGTCAAACAGTTCGGGGGACTCCTCAGGAGGACATGGTGGAGCAAGGGAAGGAGTGACTGATGCCACTGAGCCGAGGGAAGAGGTCACGTTGGCAGCTGCTTTGCCAAAGTACCCTGAGCCTGGGTGAGAGAGGATGAGGACGGCTTGGTCATCCACTCTACCAAGTCTACCGCATGTTGCGGCTCAACACGGCCAGCTGCCGAAAAAAAAGACAAGCGTGTCCCACGGCCACGTGCTGATGTGGATGCACCGTCTCCACGACCAGCACTGTTGCCTCTAGACACAGAGCCTGCTTGCCCTCTTTTATTGGCTTGTGACTGTCTGCCTCTCCTTGTTGGCCTTGCAGACATACTAATGGCCAGCAGTGAGATGTAGCTGCACAAAGCTGGGATGTATATATATACTGATACTGCAGCTAGCAGAATCAACTGCCTGCCTGTAGTATTATTAGTATGAGAACACCAGCAATTGTCTTCAGGTAGCTTTAGGTGCACACTGTGCAGAGGACACAGTACACTAACTGTAAATACTGCAGCTGCCTGCCTGTGGTATTAATAGGATCAGAACAACAGCAATTCTCTTCAGGTAGCTTTAGGTGCACACTGTGCAGAGGACACAGTACACTAACTGTAAATACTGTAGCTGCCTGCCTGTGGTACTAATAGGATCAGAAAAACACTGGCAATTTTCTTCAGGTAGCTTTAGGTGCACACTGTGCAGAGGACACAGTACACTAACTGTAAATACTGCAGCTGCCTTCCTGTGGTATTAATAGGATCAGAACAACAGCAATTGTCTTAAGGTAGCTTTAGGTGCACACTGTGCAGAGGACACAGTACACTAACTGTAAATACTGCAGCTGCCTGCCTGTGGTACTAATAGCAGTGGTGGCTGGTGTTCAAAATTTTTGGGGGCTCAAACAAACTGAAAAATTCTGAAAAAAAAACATCAATTGCAGCCACTGTGTCATCAAACGCAGCCACTGTGTCATCAAAACGCAGCCACTGTGTCATCAAAACGCTGCCACTGTCATCGATCACAGCCACTGTGTCATCAAAACGCAGCCACTGTGTCATCAATTGCAGCCACTGTGTCATCAAAACGCAGCCACTGTGTCATCATTCGCAGCCACTGTGTCATCAAAACTCAGCCACTGTGTCAACAATTGCAGCCACTGTGTCATCAAAACGCAGCCACTGTGTCATCAAAACGCAGCCACTGTGTCATCAATCGCAGCCACTGTGTCATCAATCGCAGCCAGTGTCATCAAAACGCAGCCACTGTGTCATCAAAATGCAGCCACTGTGTCATCAAAACGCAGCCACTGTGTCATCAGTCGCAGTCACTGTGTCCACTGATCCCAGACACCATGATTGTCTCCTTAATAGCAGCCAGCATTTCTTTGAACAAGGGGGAAGGGGGGCAAGTTAGCAAAGAAAGATACTCACAGTGATTTGGGGGGCTGTAAGAGGATGCTGTATGTGCTAGGGGCCACTATGGGATTAGAGAGGATTTGTACTAGAAGGGGGGTCTAATTTTATATTCAACCCCCCTTCTAGCACAAATCCTCTCTGCTCCCAAAGTGGCCCCTAGCACATACAGCATCCTCTTCCAGCCCCCCAAATCACTGTGAGTATCTTTCTTTGATAACTTGCCCCCTTCCCCTGCATGTGTCATATTCAGACCTCACCTCAGATCAGCATGTCCTGTTAATGCTGTGTCCATTCTCCTCCCCCTCTGTCTGTGTATAGGAAGGCACTCGGAGGTGGCTTCAGTCCGTGTGTTAGTGTGAGACAGGAGGGGGGGGAATGGGGAAGAGAGGGACAGATGCAGCTGTGCTGTGCTGGAGCTCACCCTTCTTGTGGTCGCTACATAAACCAGACCGGAACCGGTCCCTCATGCTGAGTAGCAGCGTGCTCTCTTACCTTCCTCCTGCTGCTCCGCTCGGGCCGAAGAACGGAGTTGCCGACGTCACTTCCGGCTTTTATCTGTTTCACGAAACCCGGACGTGACCTTGAGATTTGAAAAGTACTGCTCCCACCCATAGAATCACACTGATTTTATGGGCGGAAGCTACTTAGCGCTTTGTATTGCGCCGTAAGGTGGGTTAAGGGCCCGCAAATGAAGCGCCACCTCTGCAATCTTGTGATTGCATTGAAGTTGTGCTTCCCGTAGTGCACTGCGTCCAGCGGCACAGTGCACTTTGTTAAAAGACTTTTTTTTTGTTCTTAAAGGGGCCGTTTAAAAATTTTTTAGTTTTTAATTTATTTTTTACTACAGGAGGGGGGGCGGCGCCCGGGCGCCCCCTATGGTCGGGCCGCCACTGACTAATAAGAAGAAGAAGATCAGAAGAAGGATCAGAACAACAGCAATTCTCTTCAGGTAGCTTTAGGTGCACACTGTGCAGAGGACACAGTACACTAACTGTAAATACTGCAGCTGCCTGCCTGTGGTATTAATAGGATCAGAACAACAGCAATTGTCTTCAGGTAGCTTTAGGTGCACACTGTGCAGAGGACGCACTACACTAACTGTAAATACTGCAGCTGCCTGCCTGTGGTACCAATAGGATCAGAAGAACACCAGTAATTTTCTTCAGGTAGCTTTAGGTGCACACTGTGCAGAGGACACAGTACACTAACTGTAAATACTGTAGCTGCCTGCCTGTGGTACTAATAGGATCAGAAGAACACCAGCAATTTTCTTCAGGTAGCTGTAAATACTGTAAAAACAACTGTCTGCCTGTCAGTAGGAAGAGAATAACAGGAACGGATCTAGCTAAACCAAATACAGTGTAGGTATATATATATATATATATATATATATATATACACACACACACACAACACCTAGGATGCATATATATACACAATAGACTGTAAGTGCAGCTAACTGACTCGCCTGCCTACTTTATCTAACTTAAATCAAATGACACTGTCTCTCTGTCTATCTCTCTGCCGCCGCAACACACTACACAAGGCCGCCACGCAGGAGGCCTTATATAGTGTGGGGCGTGTACTAAACCCCCTGAGCCATAATTGGCCAAAGTCACCCTAGCTTTGGCGAATAACGGCTCTCTGTACGGACGGTGTTGTGATTGGCCAAGCATGCGGGTCATAGTGCATGCTTGGCCAATCATCAGCCAGCAACGCACTGCGATGCCGCAGTGAATTATGGGCTGTGATGCGCCACTAGAATTTGGCGCGAACGGTCCATAACATTTGCAATTCCACGAACGGTGGAACAGGCGATGTTCGAGTCGAACATGGGTTTGACTCAAACTCAAAGCTCATCCCTACTCATGAGCCACTGGATCGCTTTCAGAAGCGGTGGGAGGGGACGCCCCTCCATGCCCTGATGTTTTTCGGGCATTCTGTTTATACTGGTTCATCTGAAAAATGATCTGACGGTGTGGCCGGCTAGTCCTAGAGGTGATCAAAGAGTAGATCCTCTTTGATCGCCTCTATGGCCTTGGAGGGTGTCACTTCTGGTCCAGATTGGAAGTAAACAATTTTATTCTATTTTTTTTTTATCTTTTGCTTTTAAAGGTAAAGGAGATATTTGAGGTCTTTGGACCTACCATCCTTATTTCTATTACAAGGGTGTTTACAAAAAAAATTAAAGGGACAGTGTAAAAATAAAAAGTAAAATAAATAAGAACATTTTTTTAAACACCATCCCTCCATGCCCGCACGCAGAAGCGAGCGCATACGTAAGTTGCGCACGCATATGTAACCGGTATTCACACCACACTGTGGAAAGGCATTTAAAGCATCGACTATGAAGATTTTTAAGTACCACAGTTTGTCGCCATTCCACGAGCATGCGCAATTTTAAAGCGTGACATGTTCGGTATGTATTTACTCGGCATTACATAATTTTATCCATTTTATAAATAAATTGCGATAAATTTTGTTTTGAATTTTTTTAATTCAGTAAAGTGTAAACTGACATAGTTACATAGTTAGGTTGAAAAAAGAAGTCCATCTAGTTCAACCATAAAAAATAAATAAATAACTAAATAAAATGAAAAATATCATACAATCCCATATACACAATCCTATACCCACAGTTGATCCAGAGGAAGGTGAAAGAAAACCCAGAAAAGCAGGATCCAATTTGCTACAGCACGGGAAAAAATTCCTTCCTGATCCCAGAGAGGCAATCAGATTTTCCCTGGATCAACTTTACCTATAAATGTTAGTACCCAGTTATATTATGTACATTTAGGAAAGAATCCAGGCCTTTCTTAAAGCAATCTACTGAGCTGGCCAGAACCACCTCTGGAGGGAATCTATTCCACATGTTCACAGCTCTTACTGTGAAGAAACCTTTCCGTATTTGGAGATGAAATCTCTTTTGCTCTAGATGTAAAGAGTGCCCCCTTGTCCTCAGTGTTGACCGTAAAGTGAATAACCCAACACCAAGTTCACTATATGGCCCCCTTATATATTTATACATGGTGATCATATCCCCCTTAATCTCCTCTTCTCAAGAGTGAATTAATTCAGTTCCTCTAATCTTTCCTCATAGCTGAGCTCCTCCATGCCTCGTATCAGTTTGGTTGCCCTTCTCTGAACTTTCTCCAGTTCCCCAATATCCTTTTTGAGAACTGGTGCCCAAAACTAAATTGCATATTCCAGATGAGGTCTTACTAATGTTTTGTACATGGGCAAAATGATATCTCTCTCTGGATTCCATACCTCTCTTAATACAAGAAAGGACTTTGCTTGCTTTGGAAACCGCAGCTTGGCATTGCATGCTAATATTGAGCTTATGATCTACCAAAACCCCCAGATCCTTCTCCACTATTGATTCATCCAGTTGTACTCCTCCTAGTATGTATGATGCGTGCATATTATTAGCCCCCAAGTGTATAACTTTACATTTATCAACATTAAGCCTCATCTGCCACTTAGTCGCCCAAATAGACAGTGCATTGAGGTCGGCTTGTAAATTGGAGACATCCTGTAAGAACGTTATTCCACTGCATAGCTTAGTGTCATCTGCAAAGACAGAAATGTTACTTTTAATCCCAAACCCAATATCATTTATAAAGGTATTAAAAAGTAAGGGTCCCAGAACTGAACCTTGGGGTACACCACTGATAACCTTAGACCATTCAGAGTAAGAATCATTAACCACTACTCTGAATTCTGTCTTTTAGCCAGTTTCTATCCATTTACAAACTGATATTTCCAAGCCTGTAGACTTTACCTTACACGTGAGCCGTTTATGGGGAACTGTGTCAAACGCTTTTGCAAAATCCAAGTATACCACGTCCACAACCACTCCTCTGTCCAAGGTTTTACTTACCTCCTCATAAAAAGAAATTAGGTTTGTTTGACAACTTCTGTCTTTCATGAATCCATGCTGTCTGTTGCTTAAAATATTTTTTTTCCAGGAAGAACTCGTCTATGTGGTCTTTTATTAAACTCTCCAGTATCTAACCGACTATAGAAGTTAAACTAACAGGTCTATAGTTACTTGGTAAAGACTTTGTTCCCTTTTTAAATATAGACACCACATTGGCCCTACGCTAATCCAGTGGTACTATTCTGTCATTAATGAGTCCCTAAAAATTAGATGCAATGGGGTTGATTTACTAAAGGCAAATCCACTTTGCACTACAAGTGCACTGCAAGTGCACTTGGAAGTGCAGTCGCTTTAGATCTGAGGGGAAGATCTGAAATGAGGGGAGGCTTTGCTGATTTTATCATCCAATCACCTGCAAGCAAAAATGCTGTTTTTTATTTTCCTTGCATGTTCCCCTTAGATCTACAGCAGCTGCACTTCCAAGTGCACTTGCAGTGCAAAGTGGATTTGCCTTTAGTAAATAACCCCCCATGGCTTTGACATTACAGAGCTCAATTCTTTTAGGATCCGTGGGTGGATGCCATCTGGTCCAGATGCTTTATACACCTTTTCTGTTTAAATATTTCTGGACCATATCCCTTTTGAGCCATTGTGGATCATTTGGGGCTGTGTCACTACCACCCCCATTATGGACATGAGCTCCCTCATGCTCCTTTGTATACACAGAGTTGAAGAAAGTATTTAATATATTTGCCTTCTCTTTGTCCCCAGTCACCCACTCTATATTATTTTGTAAAGGGCCTACATGCTCAGACCTGACCTTTTTACTATTAATATATTTGAAGAATTTTTGGGGGTTTGTCCTATCTTTTGCAATCTGTCATTAGTTTTGAATTGTATTTGCAAAACCGCTGCCCAAATGCCATGTGACATAAAAAATTGCAACGATCGCCATTTTATTTCCTAGGGTCTCTGCTAAAAAAAAAAATTGTACAATGTTTGGGAGGTATAATAAATTATTAGCAAAGAATACCGATTTAAATTTGTAAACAAAAAAGTGACAGAAAAAATAGGATTTTTTTAACAGCTTACCTGTAAAATCCTTTTCTTTGAAGTACATCATGGGACACAGAGCCATAGTAATTACTACGTGGGTTATAGGCCACCTTCAGGTGATGGACACTGGCACACCCTAAGACAGGAAGTCCACTCCCTATATAACCCCTCCTACTACTGGGAGTAGCTCAGTTTTTGTAGCAAAGCAATACACGCAGGGCATTTTTTCAGCGGGAACGCAGGGGAACGCAGTTCCAGCACCTCCTGGACTGACTGTATGTAATGGCAAGGGGTGCTGGGGTGTGCTGCAGGGTATTGATGCTCACTGCTGAGGGATCTATTCTAGCTGGAGGGGATCTATTTTTGCAGGGGGGTCTATTGTTGCTGAAGGGGGTCTATTGTTGCTGGTGGGGGACCTATTGTTGCTAGGGGTGGGTCTTATGTTGCTGGGGGGTCAGTTGTTGCTGAAGGAGATCTACTGTTGGGGGAGGGGTCTATTGTTGATGGCTGCCAGAGTGTCTATTAATGCTGGCTGTGCGGAGATCTGTTGATGCTGCCGGGAGTCTATTGTTGCTGGGGGGGGATTTTGTTGTGGGTGGTACATTGTTGTTAGGGGGATCTATTGTTGTTGGTTGAATGGGATCTATTTTACTGCTTTTCTTGATACCATTACCAAATTCCATACAGATTACTCAGCACCACAAAATGATACTTAGTTCTATATTGTCTAAAATGGGCGGTACTGGGAGGTGGGTAGGGGATGGAACCAAGGGACGGTGCTCAGAGGTGGGTAGGGGCGGGGAAAAGGGGTGACTCGGAAAAGGGGAGTTCCTGCACCTATTGTCAGAGAAAAAAGCCCTGAATACACGTGTATACCAGAAAGAAGGGAGGGACCTCTGTGTCCCGTGATGTACTTCAAAGAAAAGAATTTTACAGGTAAGCTGTTATAAAAATCCTATTTTCTTATCATACATCATGGAACACAGAGCCATAGTAGTTACTACGTGGGATGTCCCATAGCAATGCCAACTGAAGGGAGGGAGACGAAACAAAAGTAGGGCACCATGAGACCAGAGGACTTATACTGCTGCCTGCAGAACACTGCGCCCAAAGGCGATATCCTCATGACCTTTTACATCTACTTGATAGAATCTGGTAAATGTATGGACTGAAGACCAAGTTGCGGCCTTGTAGATTTGAGCCATGGAGGCTTGGTGATGCACTGCCCAGGAAGTACTAACAGCCCTGGTGGAGTGCGCTTTAATATGAAAAGGTGGAACTTTCCTCTTTAAACCATAAGCTTGAACAATCACTTGTTGAATCCATTTAGGAATAGTAGATTTCGATGCTGCCTGTCCTCTTTTAGGACCTTCAGACAACACAAACAAAACATCCATTTTGAGCAGTCGCCTTCAAATAGATTTTTACTGCTCTCACCACATCAAGAGAATATAGTGACCTTCTTCTGCAGAACGGGGTTCTAGGAAAAATGAAGGTAGAACAATATCCTGGTTTAAATGAAAACCTGACACTACCATCGATAGAAAATTAGAATGAGGACGCAATACAACCTTATCCTTGTGAATAATTAAATATGGCTCTTTACAAGAAAGAGCAGCCAACTCTGATAGCATTCTTGCAGAACATATGGCTACCAGAAAAACTAGTTTCCTTGTCAAAAGGACCAAGGGAATATGTCGTATCGGCTCAAAAGGCTGTTTCTGTAATGCCAAAAGGACTAAATTGAAGCCCCAAGGGTTCAGGGGTGACCTAACCGGAGGATTAAGCTGCGTTACCCCCTGAATAAAGCTACGAACCAAAGAGTGTGAAGCAAGTGGTTGCTGAAATAATACCGAAGAGGCCGAAATCTGGCCCTTGATAGTACTCAAGACCAGCTTTATTTCTAATCCCATCTGTAGAAAGTAAAGGATTCTACCTATGACATACTTCCTGGGGTGCCAACCCCTGGATTCACACCAGGAGACATATGCCTTCCAGACTCTATAATATATGACTCTGGAGGCCGGGTTCCTTGCATTAACCAGAGTAGACACCACTGAACCTGACAGCCCATGCTTCTGCAGAATGTGGGTCTCAGTAGCCAAACCATTAAATTTAGCATTTGTAAAGTAGGATGGAATACCGGACCTTTCGAGAGAAGGTCTGGCCGTGGCGGTAGGGTCCATGGGTCCCCTACCGCCATCTTTACGATCTCTGCATACTAAGATCTCCTGGGCCACAAGAATCACCGACTTCCCTTTCTGCTTGATCCTGCGAAGAAGTTGTGGACGCAAGCAGAACAGGAGGGAATGCATAAATCAGTGAGAACCAATTCCAGGGGAATAGCAAGCCATCTGTTCTGCATGCTAGCGGATCCTTTGTACTTGACACAAAGTTGTCGATTTCTATGTTGAACCTGGACACAAACAGATCTACGTCTGGGATCCCCCATCTTTGACATATTGACAGGAGGATATTGGGTGAAGGAACTATTCTCCCGGGAACAACTGCTGGTGACTCAAGTAGTCCGCCTGCCAATTTTCTATTCCTAGAATGAAGACTGCCATTAGGCAAAGCACATTGTTTTCTGCCCAAGATAGGATATGATTCACCTCTCTCTGGGCCGCACAACTTCTTGTGCCCCCTTGGTGATTGATATAGGCAATTGCCGTGACATTGTCGGATTGAATCCTGGCAGGATATTTCCGTAAACTGAATGTTCAGGCCCTCAGGCCCTCAGGACCAAGTGCTCTGCCAGAATCTCTAGAATGTTAATGGGCAAGGTCATTTCTGATCTGGACCACTTCTCTTAGACAGTCGCCTCTTCCAGGACTGCTCCCCAACCCAAAAAAGGTTGGCATATGTTGTTACCACTTCCCAGGTAACTGAAGGAAGGATTTTCCCCTTTGTAGGTTTTTGGTTAATAACCATAAACTGAGGCTCTGGCGCACCTTTGGAGTCAGACACATTAGGAAATCTAGAGCTTGAACCCTTTTGTTCCAAGCCGATAGGATACTGTTTTGCAGCAGTCTTGAATGAAACTGAGCATAAGGAACAGCCTCGAATGAAGCCACCATTTTCTCAACAACCTCATGCAAAGCTGAATAGAAGAATTCATCTTGCTTCGACCACCTGAATCAGTTCCTTTATGGCGCTGATCTTGCCTGAGGCAAGAATACCCTTTTCTGGGTGCATCTATGATCAGACCCAAGCACTTTAGCCTTCTTCATGGTTTTAAGGAAGATTTCTTCTAGGTTGAGAATCCAACCTAGGTATTCCAGCTAGTTGAATGTGGTGACCATACTTTGGTCTAAGCGGGCTACCCACTGGTCTATCAAGAACAGATCGTCCAGGTAAACTATAATTGTTATACCTTGGGCCCTTAATCTGGCTAGAGGAGGGGCCAGAACCTTTGTAAACACTCAAGGTGCAGTAGCTAGACCGAAAAGCAGAGCTACACACTGCAAATGAAGATTTTCTACCTTGAAAAGGAGATATTACTGGTGAGCGAGGAAATAGGCACATGGAGGTATGCATCTTTGATGTCGATTGATGGCAGAAGTTCTCCTTGTAGGATGGAGACAACTGATTGGATTGACTTCATGCGAAAAAAGAGTGGTTATATTCAGGAATTGAATTTGGTTTTTGAGATCCAGAATGTCCATTTGGTTTTGGCACCGTGAAAAAAAAAGTTTGAACCAAACCCCAACCCCTGCTCTTACATGGGGACTACCATGATCACTTTTTGCCAAAAGATGGTCCAATGCTTGAAAGAAAGACTTCTTTTCTCTGGATCCATAGGATTGTTTGATCTGAGACGGGATGAGGAGACGGGAACTCTTGGAACTTCAGTTTGTACCCTGGAGCTATTGAGGAAGTCCCCCATCTGTCTCGACACTCTTCCTGCAAGATCCTTGAGAACTGCAGAAGTATTCCACCTACTTGAGTGAACAAGGGCACCTCCTCATGAGGAGGCTTTAGTATTTTGCAGGTTTCCTCCCCCAAGACCTCATTTGTCCTTGGGGTTGACCCTAAGGATTACCTTTTGAACTTGACGGCAGAGGCCGTCGTGACTGCCTGGAGGCTGATGCCCCTGGTACAGGAGAAGGAGCGTGTTAAAATGAAATACGTTTACTCCTTTTCTTAAATGGCAAAGGGGTACTTTCCACTAGAATTTCTTTGGATGTATTACCCAAATCATCCCTAAACAGCCATTTCACCGCAAAAAGGAAGACTAGCCAGGAGCTTCTTGCATGGCGCTTAGCGAAGGGTGCAAGCCTGTGTCACCAACCTCTTATATGTCCCTTTTTGCTATTGTGTCCCTCCGACATCTGCAGCCAGCAAAAAATTTAGTTTTTAAACATACTCCCGTGCTGGGCGTTGGAGGATGCCAACGCCACGCTAAGCCCCGCCCCTTCCATCACATCATGCCCCCCCCTCTCTTTTCAAAGGAAGGTTTTCCGATCTGGTTTTCCGATCTGGCGCGCGTGTGTGTGTGGGGGTGAGGGGGAGACCTGTAACAAGCCATTGTGCAGGGGTGGTAAAAAAACGCCAATCGTTTTTGGCTTCCCCTTGCAGGAAGAGGGGGAGAGCTTTGTCCAGGTGGGCGGTGTTTCATGGAGAAAAATCCCCCCCAATCTTACCAGAGGTCTGAGCTGCTAGCCTGCTGCTTCTGTGACAAGCGTGATGTTTGAGGAAAGCATGACAAGGTACGTGCTCTATACAGCCCCCAGTGGTGACTCCATTTACTTTTTTAAAGGAGACATTTCATAAGAAAATTTAAAAATTCCTTAGAAACCTCCACTTACCTTTCCCGCCACAGGGTAAAAACCAACAGACCCAATCTTCACCTCTCACAGTGGGCTCCTTTACAAAACCTTCAGGAACCAGGGACCCTTGGGGAACCCACACTCCTGGACCTGTAAAACACCCCGCCAGAAAAAAACGTTATGGCTGAAAAAACCAAAGCTCTGGATCCCGGGGTCCAGCTCTCTAAAAAGAGAAGCGTTACAGGCAAAACCTCGTTTCTTCCGCCACGAGGCCCAGGTACCATTCAATTCGACCTGAAAAGACACTTTGAATGGATCCGGCTGCATAGCTGGACCCAGCAAGGATTGCTCCAGTGGAGCTCAGCACAGCACATCTTTACTCGTGACCAACACCCTTAGACACTGGCGAAAAAACTTAGGTACTCCCAGTAGTGGGAGGGGTTATATAGGGAGTGATCTTCCTGTCTTAGGGTGTGCCAGTGTCCATCACCTGAAGGTGGCCTATAACCCACATAGTAACTACTATGGCTCTGTGTCCCATGATGTATGATAAGAAATCCTGGTCTTAAATTGGCTGAAGTTAGAAGCTTATTGGCTATCATGCACAGCTGCACCAGATTTTACACTTTCCAGTTTAGTTAATGAACCTCATTGTCTTGTTCCTCCCCAAACCCCAAACTCTAGTAGTAAAGTATTGCCCTGATACTGGTAAAAAGCCTGAAACAGTTGTTTAAAAGTTAGAGCTTACTTTCATTATGCAATATACTGTATACCATACCCAAGCATGCTTGACCCTCAAAGTACAATTTGAGTGTGGTCACTCAGTTTTGTGCATAGGCAACATTCTGCGTATCATTCCCTGGCCTTTCTGAAGAAGTTGGCCTGGGCATGGTTCAGCTGGACTTGCCACAGTATCCATTCTGTGTCGCAGAGATGAGGACATTAGCATGCTTGGGCCTGGCACAATGTGAGCCCGGGAGAGGTGGGTAATGGGGACAATGTTGCTTGGGCATGATGCAAGGCACCTGTGCGTAGTGTCAGTATCCCTTTTGGGTAATTAGCGCTGTAATCCTAGACAGTTTGTGTGCTATAACCCAGCTGTTTTGAATGCACAGCTGGTTACTGTGACATACTGGAATGACCTGATGGTCCACTATTCTTAAACAGAAAATGAATCTCTTTACTTTATATGTGGTGGATGTGATGACATTTTCAGTTTTTTTTAAAAGGTAGTGTTCCACTTCAAGCTCATGTAGTAAAATACTCAACACCTGCCCCATTCACAAGCTCAATTTCAGCCATCTTGGTCACATGAGCTACAGGCATTCCGTTGACACGTTTTACCTAATTAAATTCAAGGTTTGCATGCAGGAAATGGCAATTTCTCTCCATCCCCATTCCATTAATCCACTGAGTGACAATCCATGTCCAGGAGAACTTGCAGGATCTGCAGCTGTTTGGTCTGCAGATAGCAATTCCATATTGCCTTAGGCCCCATGTACATGGAACGTTGCTAAACGTATGTTCAGAGGCAGTTGGACGCTTTTTTCAACTGCCCCTGATTTCATTCAATGTTATCCTATGTGACCATGTACATAGACTCGTTTATTGGTGTTTTTAGGCAGTTGCGTTTAACAGTGTTTCTTTGAAAGCAAAAAAATGGGATCAGACGCAGAAGATTTCCACGTTTCAGACGCCAAATGCGACTAAATGCGGCTAAACGTGGTACCGGCTTTTAGACGCATTTTCGTTTATAAGCGTTTTTAAAGGTGAGCTATTTTTTTTACATTAAAAATCTCAAAAATGATGGCAAATGATGAAAAACCATTAAATTTTTTTTTTTTAAATGTAATTGCTTGCAATGATTCATAGACCATTTATATACCCTAATGAGCCCTTGATCCAATCCAATACACCACTAGCACTGATGTTATCCGACGTATAATTGGATTTTGACCCATATGTTGTTAGATTTGAACAAGCAACTTGTGGCAGGTGACGTGACAAGTGGACAATCCACAACTTGTGGCAGGTGACGTGGCAAGTGGACAATCTGCAACTTGTGGCAGGTGACGTGGCAAATGACAATCCGCAACTTGTGGCAGGTGACGTGGCAAGCGGACAATCTGCAACTTGTGGCAGGTGACGTGGCAAATGACAATCCGCAACTTGTGGCAGGTGCCGTGGCTAGTGACAATCCACATGTGGCAGGTGACGTGGCAAGTGGACAATCCGCAACTTGTGGCAGGTGATGTGGCAAGTTATAAACAAGAGAGAGGTTCCCCCAAAATGGGGTTTTTAGGCAGCACAATGATAAAGAAAATCAAATTCAGTATCAAAAATATAACAAATTTATTAAAGTATACCATAAAAGTTAAAACAATGAGCTCCAGTGGGGGGCATTTGAGATAAAATGTACATTACATATTAATAGGCTGAACATATATTGGCAGACATATATTCACAACAACACTCGGTAGCATGAATATTTGAACCTGACGCGTTTCAACCCCTGTACTTGGGGTCTTCTTCAGAGGATTGGTCTGCTGAGAAATATACATAGATGAAAATTGATACATGTAAATAAATTACATTAGTATAATGGTAATTACATTCACCATGTAGAATATGGATACAATAGTAATAATTTACCCAGTAATATATGTTCGGCAAAAAGGAGAACGAGGCCTCCCATATGGAGATCCCTTGGAACGACTATCCTCCTGTCCCCCCCAGGAGAAGGACACCGGGCACCCCTACCGCCAACCGCGGTTCAGGCCGGGGTAGTGAAAGCAGCGACGTGGCTTGCGAGAGGTCACACTCCTGGATACCACCCACCAGACTAACAGAAACAACCAGGGAGCACAGAGGATTACACCTGTGAGGGTAATCAAAAAGTTCCTCATAGTAAACTCAGTCATTTACATGGTACTGATTATATGTCCAAGAAGGGACAAGAAAACAAAAAATTATATATATATATGAAATTTTCCAGAGGCAGTATAAGGTATGGGCAGCACCTCAGTGTGTGCTCAATGTGATGACGATCCGTGTGAGAACGTGAAATATTGCCAATATATTAGACGTGAAAAGGTCTTTCATCTTTCAAATGGGTCAATTTTTAAACCCAGGCATTTTACCAATTGCCAAACAAGAGGGGTGGTATACCTTATGTCCTGCGAGTGTGGAGCGCATTATGTGGGCAAGACCAAGCAAGAATTCCATCAGCGGATATCAAAACACATCTACCATATGCAAATTAGTAATCCATACTTACCCCTTGGACGCCATGTAATGGAAATCCACAACTCTATAATGCCTAAGGTATCCTTCGCCGCACTCGATCGAGTTCATATACCCGTTCGAGGCGGCGATTGGAACAAAACTTTGTTGCAACGCGAACAGAGGTGGATCTTTATGCTTAATTCCACCTCGTTCCCAGGACTCAATGAGGCTATCTCATTTGCCCCCTTTTTAAAGGGTTTCGTTTCTGGAAAAACACAATAGTTAGTTTCCAATGAAACTATATATAGCTCACAAAAATTGGTGACAATAAGCTTTGCCCTTTATTGTTCTGTTTTATTTTTATTTTGTTTTGTTTCATTTTAATTTATTTTATTTTATTTTATTTTATTCTATTTTATTTCATTTCATATTTTTTTTTTTTTTTTTTTTGTTGGTTCTTTTCTCTTATGCTTTTTATTCCCCGGTTATCTCTTTTAATAATTGGATATTCTATTATATTAGTATGTGTTATCAATTCATATACCCTACTTATCCATTATCACTTTTTCCCTTATCGGGATGTTATGTAGATGCCAACATATGCATTTGAAGTTTTCCTCCTGTACTGATGCTCCTTACGTATAGATATACATGCCAATGTTAGTATGAATGACATTGCTATGAATCAACAGATATATGTTATGTACAATTTTTTCAATCGTTTTTTGTATACTCTTTTCCACTTGGAACTGCCCCCCCCCTCCCCTCCAGATTGAGGGAGTCCTGCGGTGCTGTCTCCGCCCCCATCTCAGGATCGGGGGTGATCCGCGATCTGGCTTCCCGGCAAGGTGGGGGGGGGAATGAGCCGGCCCCTATAGGTAGCTCCTCCCCCCCCATGTTTCCCCATTGGATGCCCGAATGGCCACCGGGCGCTGTATTGGGGATTACTTCCTCCTTGCCGGCGGCATTCCGGAACACTCTCGGATGTCGCTCGCCACTGCGCATGCGCGGGGCCCCGCGCGTGCGGCGTGACGTCATCGGCATCGCGAGATTTCGACGAGAGTGACGCTGAGTCGGAGCTATGCTCTTCCGGAATGCCGGGGAAGCCACGCTCGACTGCCTATATGGCGGTCACGCCGCCCACCGCAGAACAATCAGGGATGGCGCACACACCTGGATTGATCATAAGTGAGTACACACCCCCAGTAGGCAGTATATAAGAGGTATACTCGCAGCACCTCCTCAGTCTCTTTTCCTCCCTGGTGAACAGCAGGCACTTTTCAATTTACACCAAGTAAGTATCACTTCTATTACTCCGTATTTGGTCTTTGCCTAGGCACTACTTTTTGTCCTATACAATGGGGGCTCATGCGAATATTATTTGATTCTGCATTGACCCCCGTTTATTTATAGTGGCCTTGCTGTACAATGACTTGGCCACCATTCGTTATCTACAACTTACACTTTGATGTTTACCTATTTTTCAGACTGGTGGACTCAGTGTGGGATACCAATCCACCGAGCCCGCTATACCCTATGACCAATCCCGGGTTTGGTTAACAGGCACCAGTCTTGTATATGGGGCAACACAGTGCCTAAACACGTGTCCTTTAGTACCCCTTGAGGTAATTAATTCTTTTTAACTTTTTGTGCAATTTCTTTTTCTTCCCCTCTTTACCCCCAAACACCCCAAACCTCTCCCCCTCCTTCCCCTCCTTTCCCCCCCCCCCTCCCCCTTCCCATTTTCTCTCCCCTTTTTTCCCCCCTCTTTTTCCACATTTTTTCTCCCAGCAATTTCGTTGCATTCACTTCCTTTCACCATATTCCTACACTCAGTCCTCACTAGTCATTACCTATTTTTCATCCTTTTCACTCCACCTTGGTCTTCTTATATTTCACGTTCTCACACGGATCGTCATCACATTGAGCACACACTGAGGTGCTGCCCATACCTTATACTGCCTCTGGAAAATTTCATATATATATATAATTTTTTGTTTTCTTGTCCCTTCTTGGACATATAATCAGTACCATGTAAATGACTGAGTTTACTATGAGGAACTTTTTGATTACCCTCACAGGTGTAATCCTCTGTGCTCCCTGGTTGTTTCTGTTAGTCTGGTGGGTGGTATCCAGGAGTGTGACCTCTCGCAAGCCACGTCGCTGCTTTCACTACCCCGGCCTGAACCGCGGTTGGCGGTAGGGGTGCCCGGTGTCCTTCTCCTGGGGGGGACAGGAGGATAGTCGTTCCAAGGGATCTCCATATGGGAGGCCTCGTTCTCCTTTTTGCCGAACATATATTACTGGGTAAATTATTACTATTGTATCCATATTCTACATGGTGAATGTAATTACCATTATACTAATGTAATTTATTTACATGTATCAATTTTCATCTATGTATATTTCTCAGCAGACCAATCCTCTGAAGAAGACCCCAAGTACAGGGGTTGAAACGCGTCAGGTTCAAATATTCATGCTACCGAGTGTTGTTGTGAATATATGTCTGCCAATATATGTTCAGCCTATTAATATGTAATGTACATTTTATCTCAAATGCCCCCCACTGGAGCTCATTGTTTTAACTTTTATGGTATACTTTAATAAATTTGTTATATTTTTGATACTGAATTTGATTTTCTTTATCATTGTGCTGCCTAAAAACCCCATTTTGGGGGAACCTCTCTCTTGTTTATAACTTTCAAGGGGTGAGCAGCAAATTCTTGGTTTCCCCTCTGGTGTCTCTCTATATATGGTGATGTGGCAAGTGGACAATCCAATACTTGTGGCAGGTGACGTGGCAAATGACAATCCACAACTTGTGGCAGGTGACGTGACAAGTGACAATCCGCAACATGTGGCAGGTGACGTGGCAAGTGGACAATCCGCAACATGTGGCAGGTGACGTGGCAAGTGGACAATCCGCAACTTGTGGCAGGTGACGTGGCAAGTGGACAATCCACAATTTGTGGCAGGTGACGTGGCAAATGGCAATCCGCAGCTTGTGGCAGGTGACGTGGCAAATGACAATCCGCAACTTATGGCAGGTGACCTGGCAAGTGGACAATCCGCAGCTTGTGGCAGGTGACGTGGCAAGTGGACAATCCGCAGCGCGTTGCAAGTGACAATCCGTAACTCACGGCAGGCGATGTGGCAAGTGACACACTAGATACAAGTACACTGCTGCTCTCTCAGCTGCTGCTACTCACTCATGTCTCACAAAATGGCTGAAATAGTTAAATAATACTGTTTTTTGAGCTTGGGGAGGGTCTTATGATTTATGCGACATGCAAACGCAGCTAAACGAGTGTTTTAAACGCTGGTTTCAAGGTGTCAAAAAAAAATCGTTCAGAGGACTTTGCCTCAGCGTCCCATGTACATGGAGCCTTAGATCTGAACTATGAAGATGTGGATAGCAAGGCCAGTCTGGCAAACAGAATAAGAGGTAAAATGCCCTATTGACAACGCTTTATTTTGACTAATACAGGCTGGAACTGTGTTGGATCACAGGGTCTCTTTCTATTTAAATATGTCAATATTACCAATCATTACCAAATTCCATACAAATGACTTAGCACCTCAAAATGATACTTGGTTCTGTATTGTCTAAAAGGGACGGTACTGGGAGGTGGGTAGGGGCGGAGAAAAGGGGTGACTCGGAAAGGGGGAGTTCCTGCACCTATTGTCTGAGAACAAAAGCCCTGCTTATGATAACATACTGTATTATAAAGACCCAACCATTCAAAATTAAAACAAACTTTTGAACTGCTTTACTTTTAACCTTGAAAAAGGTAAAAAAAATAAAAATGTAAACTTGCAACTGGAACGATCACTTTAACAGCCTATAGGACCATTTCCGGCCTCTTTCGCTTTTAATTCTTTTAATTGTGTGTGTATATCTAAAACTTATTTTTAAGGTTTATATAGTGGAATGGAAAGGTTAAAACTCCTATCAAGTTATTTTTGCCTGTTATCCACTGGGGAAATTGCCCTTTACTTCTTGTCCTGAAGATAAAACAAAAAAAACCCCTAAAATTGAAGGGAATTCCCGACTTAAACAGTCTTCACCAGATTATCTGTTTTCTTTAGTGATAGCTCTTAAAGTTTGAATTTTCCCTTGCCTTTACATACTCTTTAACTGCATAATGACCAAAAGCAGTAAGGCTATATAGACATGAGACTCAGCTTGCCAGACTTGTGGATGATTGCTCAAATGATTTCACAGATATTTCTGTGAATAATAAGGGGTTATTTACGAAAGGCAAATCCATTTTGCACTACAAGTGTAAACTACAAGTGCAAAGTGCACTTGAAATTGCACTGAAAGTGCACTTGGAAGTGCAGTCACTGTAGATCCGAGGGGGACATGCAAGGAAAATAAAAAAACAGCATTTTAGCTTGCACATGATTGGATAATAAAATCAGCAGAGCTTTCCCTCATTTCAGATCTTCCCCTCAGATTTACAGCGACTGCACTTCCAAGTGCACTTTCAGTGCAATTTCAAGTGCACTTTGCACTTGTAGTTTGCACTTGTAGTGCAAACTGGATTTGCCTTTCGTAAATAACCCCCATAGTTCCATAAACAGTAGCAATTTTGTTCTTGGTTAAGTAATACCCACCTGACAGCTTCCACATACAGTGCATGTTCATGCCTATTTCGTAAGATTGCTCAATTATCTTAATGGTAAACAACAATTGAATTGGCCTATTATAAGTTTATGTGCCCAATAACTTTTTTGCATTAACTCGTGTTATGTTGAACATTATCTGTGTTGTATTAAGGCAGCCAACGCACCCTACAGTGCTGAAATCACACATGACACTTTTTTGTAACGTGATGTACTGCATCACACTACCATGTGCTGTGACATGCCACAATACAATTGTGTTGCCCCTTAGTGCATTGAGATACCATTTAAAGTGTTACTAAACCCAGGACCCTCCATTCACTATATCTGGTCTCCCACAGTACACAGAACATGAAAATGCAATTATTTTAGTAAATATAAACTGCTAAATACCTTTTCTCATCAGCAGTAGATAGCAGTCGTGTGACTTCTATCAGTGTCTGGTTAAAGCTTGTAAGAGGAGTTTTCATTCTTCCCTGATTGTCCTATGAGGCTGTAGGACCCCTGACCCTCTCTCTGGACAGGGCTGATTGGCCCTATGCTGATCACATGCACTCTCCCAAGAAAAAAAAAAACAATCTAGCAACACATACCAAACTGAGCATGTGCAGCTTGCCCTCCAAGGCTCTGTCCTATCATGAGATGGATTGGGGACAGTGGAAGAAAGGGAGGATCAGAGAAGACAGGATCAAATTGCCTTTTTACACAATGCAGAGGATTAACCTCTTAGGTTCCAGAGTGAGTAAAACAAACATGCTTTACTGCATATACAGACTGATTTTACTGTTGTGGTCTTAGTAACAGTTTAAGATGATTGGCGCTGCAACGCAGTAACTCATGTTGCATGTGTTACCTCAATGTGGAAATGTCAATCCAGTTGATGTGTTTTACATGGTTTCTTTATATCTGTATTTCAAACAATATGTATACAACCCTTGTTTTACGGGGAAATAAAATAAAAATAATAGTTGCTTTGCAGCTTTCTTTGTCTGATTGAAACCTTCAACTGCATTACTTGAAGTATAACTAAAGACAAAATGTTTTCTTTAGTTTTGGATGGAGGGGAGAGCGATTAGAACACCTGTCAGTTTGTATTGCTGTCTGTGTCCCAATTAGAGAGTTTCACCCTCTCTATTTGTCCTGTTCATTATCATTACCATTACCATTACCATTATCATTGAAAGTGATAGTAAAAGAACATCACAGATTTTGGATTGTCCCCAGGAGGGTTCCCAAGGGATTGCCTTAATGTTCAGGGATGTCCTCTCACTTCCTATTTTGGCTATGGGACAGGAAGTGAAGGTATAGCTCCCCAATTAGGCAGAGATGGCAAAAAAATAAACCAAGAGGGATTATATTTTATTATGTTATATTACCCTTACTCTATACAAACAGAAAAAAAAGTTTTACCTTAAGTTCTACTTAATATGCAAAAACAGGGCACAAACAACAATAAAAAGTTACATCTCTCCTGTAAGAAGGAAAAAAAGCAAAAACGATCAAGGCTGCAAAGAACAGCTTTTCAGACGATATTCATTTACTTACTTGAGCTCTCACATCTCTATACCTATTTTGGACATAAGCATTTTTTGCATCTACACTGTGGACCTATTGAACTAGCAATACCTTTGTCATTATGTATGATAAATGAATAAATATAATGTTTCTTTTTGGCATATCAAGGTTTTCATTCGGCAATATTGCAATCTACAGGAAAAAATACTTAGCACAAAAAAATAAATAAATACGGCTATTTTTCTAGTTTGATCAGTGACAGTTTTAAAACATCCAGTGTTATTGGAGATGGGAAAGACAAATTCTATACTTCATCCCATTGTGATGATTAAAATTATGCTTCTGGTAAAAAAGCATGGCAAAGTTATTTTCAAACAAATAAAGTTTTTGTTTTACATTTATTTTTAATGTAACACGGCATGATTAAAAAAAAATTAAACTACATAAAATAAATGATATATAAGGGGAGAAGGGAGGGGGAGGAATTACTTAGGGCTGTTTACGGTCAACAAGGGAACAGTTTTGTTTTTTACTTGTGGGGATCAAAGGACCTTGCACATAAAAGAACTACTGTACGTGCTTTGTGCCTACAATATTGTTGCAACATATTTATCAATGATGCCTGTAAACATTCTAGTTGTGTAATCGGCATACTTCCCAACTGTCCCTCTTTTGGAACCAAATCCCTCTTTCTTATTAGCTGTTTCTCATTTTGGCCTCATGTAGTGGGTTGGTCTTGTTCCCTGGGCAAATGATGTGCCATTGGACTGATGTGTATTGGTGACTAATAACTACAGCCTGTCGATTTTGGATGGAATGGTTGCTTCATGCTGTAATATTCCATGACATATTCCTGTGAAGGCTCTAGCTTATGTTTTCTAAGCCCCTCTATTATGATTAAATTGACAGTTTGCTGCAGATATATACAGTCTGCCTAATTCAATTCAAGCTAGAGAATTTCCATGTAGTTCTTTCCCGTTGCCACCCCTCCTTTAGTGCCTCGGTGCCTGTCCAGAGAGTTTCCTATATCCCTGCTGCGCACAGACACGCAAGTGACCACTGCTGTTCTCTTCATGAGTCCTGAAGAAGCACAAAATGTGAAACAGGTTGACCTATGAGGATTCATCTTATTTTATTGCACGGGACAACCAGTTATGTATTTGTACTATTTGCAAATTCACATGATGTAAATTGCCTGTTGTTTTTATCAACCCATGTGGTGGGTCAAAGTTATAAACAAAAAAATGAAAAAAGGGCCTAAATATGTGTGTGGTGAAACACAAATATGTCCTCAATACATCATGTACCCAATGTGGGTAGTGTCACTCTAATCTACAAATATAGCATATACAAAAAACTGGGTTGTCCTAATCAAGGCTAAAAGTAACCAGAGGACCAAAATGAGCGACACAGTATACAATATATAGGAAAGTGAAAAATGATTAGAATTTTATTAATAAATAGAAATCACTATAAAACTCCTTAATAGGAGAAAATAATGAGGATACTGAAAAAAACTAGACAAACAGCCAGAGACACCAGCATCAAGTCACCTCTGGGTGTGGCTACAAATAAAACAGGACATAGACAAAACACACAAAAGTGAAAAACAAATAAACAATCGTCCGGACGCCAAGAATCTGCACATGGATGTGCATGCTACGCCAATGACGTATGGAATGAAACACAATTGTAAATAATAAGGTATAGGCATCCATATAAGGGTCCCTGGGAGGCTCGAGCCCACAGAAAGTTGTAATGTAACAAGTCTTGTAATAAAAGCTATTATGCACATATTGTATGTTCCTTATCATGCAAGTAAAGTCCAACATGTTTTGTTGATGCTTATACAGACAATGAGGATGTGGCATTTGAGTGGCATTATTATATTTATGTAGAGATCTCTATAAAAGAATGTAGTATTTAACTATAAAAACTATTTTACTGCACTAAACCTTCTATATAACTAGGGATGAGCCGAAGTCTATGGGACGCAAACGTGAAAAATCAAAAGTGCTAATTTTAAAGGTTTATATGCAAGTTATTGTCATAAAAAGTGTTTGGGGACCCGGGTCCTGCACCAGGGGACATGCATCAATACAAAGAAAAGTTTTAAAAACGGCCCTTTTTTCGGGAGCAGTGATTTTATTAATGCTTAAAGTGAAACAATAAAAATAAAATATTCCTTTATATATCGTGCCTGGCGGGTCTCCTTAGTCTGCCTGTAAAGTAGCACATCTTCCCATGTTTATAACAGTACCACACCAAAATGACATTTCTAAAGGAAAAAATGCCAGCTCGCGGCTGTTATGTATTGTCAGATCTCGGAAATATAGATAAAAATCATAGAAAAAAACTGTGTGGGTCCCCCCCCAGTCCATTACCAGGCCCTTTGGGTCTGGTATGAATATTAAGGGGAACCCCATGCCAAAAATACAAAAAAAATGGCGTGGATGCCCCCCAAAATCCATACCAGGCCCTTCAGGTCTGGTATGGATATTAAGGAGAACCACGCACCAAAATGTAAAGAAAAATGGCGTGGAGGCCCCCAGGAAATACAGTGGGGACGGAAAGTATTCGGACCCCCTTAAATTTTTCACTCTTTGTTATATTGCAGCCATTTGCTAAAATCATTTAAGTGAATTTTTTTTCCTCATTAATGTACACACAGCACCCCATATTGACAAAAACTACAGAATTGTTGACATTTTTGCAGATTTATTAAAAAAGAAAAACTGAAATATCACATGGTCCTAAGTATTTAGACCCTTTGCTGTGACACTCATATATTTAACTCAGGTGCTGTCCATTTCTTCTGATTGTCCTTGAGATGGTTCTACACCTTCATTTGAGTCCAGCTGTGTTTGATTATACTGATTGGACTTGATTAGGAAAGCCACACACCTGTCTATATAAGACCCTACAGCTCACAGTGCATGTCAGAGCAAATGAGAATCATGAGGTCAAAGAAACTGCCTGAAGAGCTCAGAGACAGAATTGTGGCAAGGCACAGATCTGGCCAAGGTTACAAAACAATTTTTTGCTGCACTTAAGGTTTCTAAGAGCACAGTGGCCTCCATAATCCTTAAATGGAAGACGTTTGGGACGACCAGAACCCTTCCTAGAGCTGGCTATCCGGCCAAACTGAGCTATCGGGGGAGAAGAGCCTCGGTGAGAGAGGTAAAGAAGAACCCAAAGATCACTGTGGCTGAGCTCCAGAGATCCAGTCGGGAGATGGGAGAAAGTTATAGAAAGTCAACCATCATGCTGTGGGGGTGTTTTACAGCTGCAGGGACAGGACGACTGGTTGCTATCGAGGAAAAGATGAATGCGGCCAAGTGCAGGGATATCCTGGACGAAAACCTTCTCCGGAGTGCTCAGGACCTCAGACTGGGCCGAAGGTTTACCTTCCAACAAGACAATGACCCTAAGCACACAGCTAAAATAACGAAGGAATGTCTTCACAACAACTCTGTGACTGTTCTTGAATGGCCCAGCCAGAGCCCTGACTTAAACCCAATTGAGCATCTCTGGAGAGACCTAAAAATGGCTGTCCACCAATGTTTACCATCCAACCTGAAAGAACTGGAGAGGATCTGCAAGGAGGAATGGCAGAGGATCCCCAAATCCAGGTGTAAAAAACTTGTTGCATCTTTCCCAAAAAAGACTCATGGCTGTATTAGATCAAAAGGGTGTGCCTACTAAATACTGAAAGGGTCTGAATACTTAGGACCATGTGATATTTCAGTTTTTCTTTTTTAATAAATCTGCAAAAATTTCAACAATTCTGTGTTTTTCTGTCAATATGGGGTGCTGTGCGTACATTAATGAGGAAAAAATTAACTTAAATGATTTTAGCAAATGGCTGCAATATAACAAAGAGTGAAAAATTTAAGGGGGTCTGAATACTTTCCGTCCCCATTGTATATACTCTGAACAGCAGTATATATACTATACGGCCTGCCCTATATACTCTGCAGAAAAACTGGGCCTTAGGTGTTGGTGGTACCAGAACACTGTAACCCCTCACAGTTACTCTTGTTGGGCGCAGGAACGGGCCCCGCTGTGAAATACTGTATCAAAAATTGTAATTACATTGCCCTGTTAAACGGGAGCAGAAAAATTGGGCCTTTGGTATTGGTGGCTCCAGCACACTGTAACCTCTCACAGTTACTCTTGTTGGGCACAGGAACGGGCCCTGCTTAACTATTATTTAAAAAATAGTAATTACATGCCCCTCTTAAATAGATAGTTCTCAAGATACAGTAACCCAGTGGATGCTCTGTTGGAAAGGTCTCCAAGTCTGCTCTTGCCCCTAGGTATTCCTGCACCATATAATGCAGACGCTAGCGATGGTTGCATGAACCGATCAGACCTTGGCGCTGAGGACTGAAAAATAGTTTAAAGGCATCGGTCAGCTGGCCACCTTCTCCACCACTCTTCCTCTGACTCAACAAAGCCTCAGAAACATGTTGTCCAACACCAGGAAATGGTAACCTTCCAGGGTCTGGAAATGCGTTACACAAACCTTTCTTCAAGACCTCCCGAAGATGTTTCATCCTCTGCTCCCTCTTCGAAGGCAGGATGAGTTCTGCAACTTTACCCTTGTAACGTGGGCAAAGAAGGGTTGCCAGCCAGTAATGATCCCTCTCCTTGATACCACGAATCCTAGGGTCCCTTCGCAGGTTTTGCATAATCAGGGAGGCCATGCAGCGTAAGTTTGCAGAGGCATTCGATTCTGAGTCCTCTGGGTTACTAGGGATCACATTATCTGTAAAATTGTAATTACACGCCCCTGTTAAACAGGGGCAGAAAAATTGGGCCTTGGGTGGTCGTGGTGGTGCCACAACACTGTATCCCCTCATATACTCTTGTTGGGCGCAGGAAAGGGCCCTGAGTTGAAATATTATATCAAAAATTATAATTACATGCCCCTGTAAAACATGCCAAGCTAGCATTTAGATGCTGAGCATATGAATGGCTGGGACCGAATTTCTTTTTACGGTTCAGCAACTAGGGTAGGGAAATTACTCAGCGCAGGTTTTTGAGTAGACTGGATGTATAGTAGGGTTGGAGACCCCAGGAGCAAGGATAAGTCCGTCTTTTTCTTTGATGTTTGTCTTTTTAATTACTGTTGCCAACGGACTGCATGGCAGGTCATCATATGTCTGGTCAAGCATGTGGTGCCCAAGCGGCTGCTGTTCTGGCCACACTTGATCCGCTTCAGTCATAGGTTGCAAACAGCAATAGTGTGGAAAAAGGCCCACACCAAGGAACTTTTAAAAGTCAGCAGGGAGTCAGCAGCGCCCTGCACTTGCAGAGCTCTGCGGTTGATGCAATAGGGTGGCTGCCATTAAGCTGCCCCCTAGAGGACATCCTGCCTCGTTGGAGTTGCGCCTCCTCCTCCTCTTCACTTTTCTCCTCTCTTCTCTCAGGCACCCAAGTACAGTCAGTGACCGCATCATACCCTCCCTCCTCGTCACTGGAGCAAACTTGGCAGTATGCTGCAGCTGGGGGAACATGACTGCCAGTTTCTTGGCCTTCTGTGGCACCACCTCTCTCTAGACTCACGTTACTCCCTTCCTGGGAACCAACATCGGAGCCTTCAAATTGCTGTGCATCCTCCGTCACTGTGGTCGAATAATTCTGGGGACTCCGTGCATGATGGTGGGGCTACGAAAGAAGTGACTGTGGACAAGGAGCCAGTGGATTAAGCCGCTTTGGCAGCTGCGTTGGAAGGCAAACTACTCTGAGCCTGGGTGACAGAGGATGAGGAGAATGAGGATGGCTTTGTTATCCACTCCACAAACTCTTCTGCATGTTGTGGCTCAATAACACGGCCAGCAGCAGAAATAAAGGACAAGCGTGCCCCAGGCCACCTACAGAGGATGCACCATGTTCGCGACCACCACTGTTGACTGCAGACACAGGCAGCTTGCCCTCTTTTAGTGGCCTGTGAGCATTTCCTCTCCTTGGTGGCCTTCCGGACATAATTTATTTTTTGTTTTGCAACACCACACTACACAGTATTCTATACTATACACCACCGCCTGAAGTGTATATATGGGCTACACTGGATGCAGTGTGTGTGTGTGTGTGTGTATGTATATATATATATATATATATATCTCACAGTGGATATAAAAATCTACACACCCCTGTTAAAATGCCAGGTTTCTGTGATAAAAAATGAGACAAAGATAATTCACGGGAGAATTTTTTCCACCTTTAATGTGACCTATAAACTACAAGTTGAACAACAAACTGAAATCTTTAACCACTTAAGGACCGGGCCTCGTTTTTATATGTGTTATTTACAAACTGTTTTTTTTTGCTAGAAAATTACTTAGAACCCCCAAACATTATACATTTTTTTTCTACCACCCTAGAGAATAAAATAGTGGTTGTTGCAATACTTTCTGTCACACCGTATTTGCGCATCGGTCTTACAAGCGCACTTTTTTTGGAAAAAATACAAAAAAAAAAAGACAACAGTAAAGTTAGCCCAATTTTTTTATTTTTTACATTGTGAAAGATAATGGTACGCTGAGTAAATTGATACCCAACATGTCACGCTTCAAAATTGCGCCTGCTCGTGGAATGGCGACAAACTTTTACCTTTAAAAATCTCCTTAGGCGAGGTTTAAAAAAATTCTACAGGTTGCATGTTTTGAGTTACAGAGGAGGTCTAGGGCTAGAATTATTGCTCTCGCTCTACCGATCACGGCGATACCTGTGTGGTTTGGACACCATTTTCATATGCGGGCGCTACTCACGTATGCGTTCACTTCTGCACGCGAGCTCGGCGGGATGGGGCGCATTTAAAAAAAAAATTTTTCTTATTTTTTTTACCTTTTATTTTTATTTTTTACACTGTTTAAAAAAAATTGTGTCACTTTTATTCCTATTACAAGGAATGTAAACATCCCTTGTAATAAAAAAAAAGCATGACAGGACCTCTTAAATATGAGATCTGGGGTCATATATATAATAATAATAATATTATTATTATACAGGATTTATATAGCGCCAATAGTTTACGTAGCGCTTTACAACTTGAGGGTAGACAGTACAAATACAATACACTTTAATACATTAGGAATCAGAGGGCCCTGCTCCTTAGTACTTACAATCTAAGAGGGAAGGTCAAGAGATACAAGAGGTAATAACTGTGGGCGATGTGCTGATTGAGAAGATAAATGTACAGTTGTTAGGTGGGGCCAGATAGGCTTCTCTGAAGAGAGGAGTTTTCAGCGATCGACTGAAAGTGGATAAAGTAGGAGAAAATCAGACAGATTGGGGTAGAGCATTCCAGAGGATGGGAGAGGTTCTGGAGAAGTCCTGAAGGCGAGCATGGGATGAGGTGACAAGGGAGTTTGAGAACAGGAGGTCTTGGGAGGAGCGGAGAGAACGATTAGGTTGGTATTTTGAGACTAGGTTAGCAATGTAGCTGGGGGCCAGGTTGTGGATGGCTTTGTAAGTTATAGTTAGTATCTTGAATTTCATTTGGTGGCTGAGTGGCAGCCAATGGAGGGATTGGCAGAGGGGTATAGCAGACGCTGAGCGGTTTGTGAGGTGGATGAGCCTGGCAGCAGCGTTCATGATGGACTGAAGTGGGGATAGCCTATTTAGAGGTAAGCCAATGAGGAGGGAGTTGCAGTAGTCAAGGCGGGAGATGACCATGGAGTGGATTAGAAGCTTTGTGGTGACATTGGTTAGGAAGGGGCGAATATATATACAATGGGGACGGAAAGTATTCAGACCCACTTACATTTTTCACTCTTTGTTATATTGCAGCCATTTGCTAAAATCATTTAAGTTCATTTTTTTCCTCATTAATGTACACACAGCACCTCATATTGACAGAAAAACACAGAATTGTTGACATTTTTTCAGATTTATTAAAAAAGAAAAACTGAAATATCACATGGTCCTAAGTATTCAGACCCTTTGCTCAGTATTTAGTAGATGCACCCTTTTGATCTAATACAGCCATGAGTCTTTTTGGGAAAGATGCAACAAGGCTTTCACTCCTGGATTTGGGGATCCTCTGCCATTCCTCCTTGCAGATCCTCTCCAGTTCTGTTAGTCTGGATGGTAAGCGTTGGTGGACAGCCATTTTTAGGTCTCTCAGAGATGCTCAATTGGGTTTAAGTCAGGGCTTTGGCTGGGCCATTCAAGAACAGTCATGGAGTTGTTGTGAAGCCACTCCTTCATTATTTTAGCTATGTGCTTAGGGTCATTGTCTTGTTGGAAGGTAAACCTTCGGCCCAGTCTGAGGTCCTGAGCACTCTGGAGAAGGTTTTCATCCAGGATATCCCTGTACTTGGCCGTAGTCATCTTTCCCTCGATTGCAATCAGTCGTCCTGTCCCTTCAGCTGAAAAACACCTCCACATCATGATGCTGCCACCACCATGCTTCACTGTTGGGACTGTATTGGACAGGTGATGAGCAGTGCCTGGTTTTCTCCACACACACGCTTAGAATTAGGGCCAAAAAGTTCTATTTTGGTCTCATCAGACCAGAGAATCTTATTTCTCACCATCTTGGAGTCCTTCAGGTGTTTTTTAGCAAACTCCAGGCGGGCTTTCATGTGTCTTGCACTGAGGAGAGGCTTCCGTCGGGCCACTCTGCCATAAAGCCCGACTGGTGGAGGGCTGCAGTGATGGTTGACTTTCTACAACTTTCTCCCATCTCCCGACTGCATCTCTGGAGCTCAGCCACAGTGTTCTTTGGGTTCTCCTCTACCTCTCTCACCAAGGCTTTTCTCCCCCGATAGCTCAGTTTGGCCGGACAGCTAGCTCTAGGAAGGGTTCTGGTCATCCCAAACGTCTTCCATTTAAAGCGGTTGTATACCCGCTGTTTTTTGTTTTTTCTACACCTGCAAGGGAAAAGGCATAATGAGCTAGTATGCACCGCATACTAGCTCATTATGAGATACTTACCTTAGAACGAGGCGCCGGCATCTCACCCGGTCCACGCCGAGGGAGCTGACATTTCCCCTCGGCGTGTCTTCCGGGTATAGCGGCTCTGGCGCTGTGAGTGGCCGGAGCCGCGATGTCGTCACTCCCGCACATGCGCGTGGGAGACTTCTGTCCGGCAAGCTCTGGAGTTTTCCGGGCTGTCTGCCGAGAATCCCCTGTGCGCATGCTCCGCTGCAGTCAGCGGCTCATTGCGAGGGGAATATCTCCTAAACCGTACAGGTTTAGGAGATTTTTTTTACCTACAGGTAAGCCTTATTATAGGCTTACCTGTAGGTAAAAGTAAAAAAAAAAAGGTATACAACCGCTTTAAGGATTATGGAGGCCACTGTGCTCTTAGGAACCTTAAGTGCAGCAGAAATTTTTTTGTAACCTTGGCCAGATCTGTGCCTTGCCACAATTCTGTCTCTGAGCTCTTCAGGCAGTTCCTTTGACCTCATGATTCTCATTTGCTCTGACATGCACTGTGAGCTGTAAGGTCTTATATAGACAGGTGTGTGGCTTTCCTAATCAAGTTCAATCAGTATAATCAAACACAGCTGGACTCAAATGAAGGTGTAGAACCATCTTAAGGATGATCAGAAGAAATGGACAGCACCTGAGTTAAATATATGAGTGTCACAGCAAAAGGTCTGAATATATATAAATACACCACCTGAAGTGTATTTTTAAAACAGTACACCACCAAATGCACTGTAGATATAGGTTACACTGGATGCAGAGTATATATATAAAATATGTATATGAGACTGCCACTAACTGACTTAGTCCCCCTGAGCCATGATTGGCCAAAGGCACCCTGCCTTTGGCCAATTATGGCTCTCTCAGCAGAGCCAAAGCATGCAGGTCAAGTGCATGCTTTGGCCAATCATCATACAGCAATGCACTACAATCTCACAGTGCATTATGGGGCGTTCCGCGGCGCTCAAATTTCCAGCGAATGTTCGCTGTTCTGCGAACGGGCGAACACCCAATGTTCGAATTGAACTTATGTTCGACCCGAACATCAAGCTCATCCCTATATATAACCTTTAAATGATGTTATTTCTTATTTAAAAATCCAAAATAAATAAGTAATGATAAAGAAAACTATTTGGGCTAAACCAATAATTTTTTGTACATTATTCTTCATAATCCACATTACTGGAGGCATGGCAGGGACGTGTCCTTTGTCTACATATTTTGTGCTATAATGTTTCTCTCTTTCTCATCTTAACCACTTGCCGCCCGCCATATAGCAGAATGATGGCGGCAAAGTGGTTGTGATATCCTGACCAGACGTCATATGACGTGATCAGGATAACACAGTCGGCGCCCACCCGCGGGGGGCGCCCAGTGCGGCCATCGGAGGTGCAGGGTGTCAGTCTGACACACCGAAACTCCAATCGTGGTATGAAGCCTCTGACAGAGGCTTCTTACCACATGATCAGCTGTGACCAATCACAGCTGATCATCGCGTGAACCAGGAAGTGCTTTCCGTGAACCGGTAAACAGCTTTCCTCGGTTCACGCTGACAGGGTGTGCCGATCAGCACATTGATTATCAGCATAACCCCCATCAAAAGGTGCCCATCAGCTGCCAATCAGTGCCCAACACCTGCCAGCCTGTCCCCATATTAAACGCCTGTCAGTGCCCACAACAGTGCCAATCAGTGCCCAAAAAAGTGCCAATCACTGCCCCATCAGTAATGCTGTCAGTGCCCCATCAAAGTGCCACTCAGTAATGCCTGTCAGTAGCTCCTCATCAGTGCTGCCTATCAAGTGCCGCCTATCGGTGCCCATCAGTGCCACCTATCAGTGCCGTCAGTGCCACCTATCAGTGCTGTCAGTGCTGCCTATCAGTGCCCATGAGTTTTTTTTTTTAATTGTTGGTCTTTTTTGTTTATAGCGCAAAAATTTTATAGCGCAAAATTTTATAGCGCAAAAATAATGCAGAGGTGATAAAATACCACCAAAAGAAAGCTCTATTTGTGGGAGGAAAATGCTAAATATTTAGTTTGGTACAGTGTTGCATGACCGCGCAATTGTCATTCAAAGTGTGACAGCGCTGAAACCTAAAAACTGTCCTGGGCAGGAAGGGGGGAAAGTGCCTGGTATGGAAGTGGTTAAAGAGGAACTGCAGTCTGCTCACATAATTTGTAATAAAAATATCTTTGTCATTCTGAAGCTTCCCTCCAACCACTTTGGATATTATTTTATACATAATGTGATTCTGTACTTGTAAGCAGGATTTTTGCTAGCAGCTGGCTGTTTGACTGAAGTGAACATCTTATTTACTAAGCCCAGCAAACATTCACTTTGCAAAGTGATCATTCTCTGTTTCTTTAGTAAATCAAGCCCCATGCCACATAATAGTTGCCTTGGCTTTTGTTTCACATGACAGCATTTGGGAGCAGCAGTGTTTGATTCATAGCAAGAAAGATGTATTCAAAATAATAATATGACTTGGAAACGCTGACTTGTGCTCTATTGCTTCATGTTAAGTGCGTTTTTTAAGATTTGCTGAATTTAATTAAAGGAATTAACTGTACATATGCAAGGAGGAAAATGAACAGGGATCTAGCTGGCTAACCTGCACGTTAATACCGCACAGATGTTGAAGCTTAGCTGTTTATAGATGGTTTCAGCTTCCACAGACAAAAATAGACAAAAGTGCAAAAAAGCAAAGTATAGAAACCCAAAGAGTACTGTATGTGTGGTCCCCTAATAGGAGCTTGGCTTCTGTGCCTTAGCCAGACAAAAAACACGCTGATAAAGAGATGCAAATCAAAGGCAAAATCCTTGTCCTCATCTGAAATACATTTTCAATGATATGCCGATTTGTATTGAAGATTAAATATAGCATTTCCAACCATGTATAGCAGCTCTAGAGCAAAGGATTATAGAAGAGGCTGCATGACACTCATCTAAAAAGCATATGTTGAAACAGCTGGGCGTTATCTAAATATAGATGTTTATATATGGCGCACATAAACCCATAAACGTGTGATCAGACAACTCTACCATTTAATAAGGATTGCCTGTTTCTCTGTCTGTGTCAAATTTCCTGCTGTCTTCCATGTGCATTGTCTGTATAATGTTGGAATCAGATGCAATAATAGACATGACCTATTGAGGGAGCCATACTCTCAGTAATTATTTCTTATATATTAAAGGTGGCTGGAAACCCTTATTTGAAAATAACATTTTAAGAAAGTCTTTAGAAATTCTAATTCTTGTAAAAGACAACACAAGGTTAACATTTTTCTGAACAGAGATAATTCCAGACTGGATGCATATGAATTATGTTTAGGTTTGTAGAGCATCAATATAGGTAGGGATCTGTTTTACCCAGAAAGAGCTTTTAATAACCTTTCACTGAAGAACGGGAGTTATTTCAAATGAAGGGGCTATTGTGGAAAAACAATTCCAAACACACTGCTTACTTTCTTTCCAATATTCTCAGATAAAAACAATACCAAGTGCCATCTGATACCTCATTTTACTTCACCACTTCAATACCGGGCACTTTCCCCCCTTCCTACCCAGGACAATTTTCAGCTTTCAGCACTGTCACACTTTGAATGACAATTGCATGGTCATACAACACTGTAATCAAACAAAATTTTTATAATTTTCTTCCCACAAATAGAGCTTTTTTTGGTGGTATTTGATCACCTCTGGAGTTTTTCTTTTTGCTAAACAAACTAAAAAAGGCTGATTTTTTTGAAGAAAAAAAAGTTTTTCTTTGTTTCTGTTATAGAATTTTGTCTTCTCCTTCACTGACGGGCACTGATGAGCCTGCACTGACAGGCACTGCTGAGTTGGCACTGATGGGGAGGCACTAATATGTAGAATTGATGGGCACTGATAGGCGGCACTGATAGGCTACACTGATAGGCGGAACTGATGGCCACTGATAGGCTGCACTGATAGGCGGCACTGGTTAGAACTGACAGGAGGCACTGATTGGCACTAATAGACAGCACTGATGATGATGATGATAGGCATTACTGAAGGGCACTGCTTGGCATCTGACATGAGCACTGACAGGCGTTACTGATGTGCACTGATTGGCACTTTGGTGAGCACTAGGGATGAGCTTGATGGTCGGGTCGAACACAAGTTCGACTCGAACATCGGGTGTTCAGCCGTTCGCCGAACAGCGAACATTATGGGGCATTTGTGGAAAATTTGAGCACTACGGTAGGAGAGCCATAATTGGCCAAAGGCAGGGGCACGGCGGCCGTGTGCAGTGTTGTTGGCGTGGACAGAGAGATAGCTTGATTTAGAATAAGCAGGCAGGTTATTTACTTAGTGGCAGTGTATTTGATTGCATATATATATATATATATATATATATATATATATATATATATATATATATATTCAGTGTTTATTCGGTATTCAGTCATTGCAGGCAGTGTATTAATATATATATATATATATATATATATATATATACACACACACAGTCTCGTATACGTGTGTTTATATATATATATATATATATATATATATATATATATATATATATATATATATATATATATATATATATACTCTGCATCCAGTGTAGCCTATATCTACAGTGCATCAGTGGTGTACTGTTTCTAATACACTTCAGCCATGTGTACACAGTATCTAATACATTGTGTACAGTTTCTACTACACTTCTGGTGGTGTACACGGTACACAATACAGTGCAGCCGTAGTACAGTTTCTACTACTTTTCTGGTGGTGTACACAGTATCTAATACAGTGTGTACAGTTTCGACTATACTTCTGGTGATGTACACAATACAGTGCAGCCATAGTACAGTTTCTAATACAGTGCAGGCGGTGTACACAGTATCTAATACAGCGTGAACAGTTTCTACTACACTTCTGGTGGTGTACACAATACAGTGCAGCTGTAGTACAGTTTCTATTACTTTTCTGGTGGTGTACACAGTATCTAATACAGTGTGTACAGTTTCTACTACACTTCTGGTGATGTACACAATACAGTGCAGCCTTAGTACAGTTTCTACTACTTTTCTGGTAGTGTACACAGTATCTAATACAGTGTGTACAGTTTTGAATATACTTCTGGTGATGTACACAATACAGTGCAGCCATAGTACAGTTTCTAATACAGTGCAGGCAGTGTACACAGTATCTAATACAGCGTGTACAGTTTCTACTACACTTCTGGTGGTGTACACAGTACACAATACAGTGCAGCCGTAGTACAGTTTCTACTACTTTTCTGGTGGTGTACACAGTATCTAATACAGTGTGTACAGTTTCTACTACACTTCTGGTGGTGTAAACAATACAGTGCAGCAGTAGTACAGTTTCTACTACTTTTCTGGTGGTGTAAACAGTATCTAGTACAGTGTGTACAGTTTCTACTACACTTCTGGTGGTGTACACAATACAGTGCAGCAGTAGTACAGTTTCTACTACTTTTCTGGTGGTGTAAACAGTATCTAATACAGTGTGTACAGTTTCTAATACACTTCTGGTGATGTGCACAATAATCAATGCAGTGCAGCCGTTGTACAATTGCTAATACAGTGCAGGCTGTGTACACAGTATCTAATACAGTGTGTACAGTGTGTACTACACTTCTGGTGGTGTACACAGTACACAATACAGTGCAGCTGTAGTACAGCTTCTGGGCGGCACAGTGGTGTAGTGAGTAGCACTCTCGCCTAGCAGTAAAAGGGTCGCTGGTTCGAATCCCAACCATGACACTATCTGCCTGGAGTTTGCATGTTCTGCCTGTGCCTGCGTGGGTTTCCTCCAGGTACTCCAGTTTCCTCCCACACTCCAAAGACATGCTGGTAGGTTAATTGGCTTCTGTCTAAATTGGCCCTAGTATATGAATGTGAGTTAGGGACCTTAGATTGTAAGCTCCTTGAGGGTAGGGACTGATGTGAATGTACAATGTATATGTAAAGCGCTGCGTAAATTGACGGCGCTATATAAGTACCTTAAATAATAATAATACTACTTTTCTGGTCCTGTACACAGTATATAATACAGTGTGTATAGTTTCTACTACACTTCTGGTGGTGTACACAGTATACAATATAGTGCAGCCGTTGCACAGTTGCTAATACATTTCAGGCGGTGTACACAGTATCTAATGCAGTGTAGTGTGGTGTTGCAAAAAAAAAATACATCATCTCCGGAAGGCCACCAAAGAGAGGCAGATGCTCACAGGCCACTAAAAGAGGGCAAGCAGCCTCTGTGTCTACAGTCAACAGTGGTGGTCATGGACATGGTGCATCCTCTGCAGGTGGCCGTGGGGCACGCTTGTCCTTTTTTTCTGCTGCTGGCCGTGTTATTGAGCCAGAACATGCAGAAGAGTTGGTGGAGTGGATAACAAAGCTGTCCTCATCCTCCTCATCCTCTGTCCATGGTCCAGAGTAGTTTGCCTTCCATCGCAGCTGCCAAAGCAGCCTATTCCACTGGCTCCTTGTCCATAGTCACTCCTTCCGTAATCCCACCATCATGCATGAAGGAGTCCCCAAAAATATTCAACCACAGTGTCGGGTACCTGCTGCTGGACGATGCATAGTGATTTGAAGGCTCTGATGTTGGTTCCCAGGTTGAGGAAGGGAGTACTGTGAGCCTAGAGAGAGGGGGTGACCAAGAAGGACAAGAAACTGGCAGTCATGTTCCCCCAGCTGCAGCATACTGCCAAGTTACTCCAGTGATGAGGAGGGGGGGATGATAAGGTCACTGACTGTACTTGGGTGCCTGAGAGAAGAGAGGAGGAGGAGGCACAATGCCAATGAGGCAGGATGTCCTCTAGGGGGCAGCTTAAGAGCAGCCACCCTATTGCACCACACCGCAGAGCTCCGCCCATGCAGGGCGCTGCTGACTCCTCGCTGACTTTTAAAAGTTCCTTTGTGTGGGCCAGATCGCACCTTTGCTGTTTGCAACCTATGTCTGAAGCAGATGAAGCGTGGCCAGAACAGCAGCCGCTTGGGCACCACATGCTTGACCAGACATATGACGACCTGCCATATCTAAGTAATTTTCTAGCAAAAAATACGGATTTTAACTTGTAAACACCAAATTTAAAAAATAGGCTTAGTCATGAAAGGGTTAAAGATACGTTTATTACTGAAGATAAGACAGATTTTGACTCTAAACAGTAGCATAATTAACATAATTAAATGTCCCTCCATTGTGTCTACAGGTCATGAAATGTAGGGAAATCTCCCCAATGGGACAAAGATGGCAAAAACCTGACAGCAATGAAAAAGGGATTTAGATTTACTTTAAAATGGCATCATGCATTTGTTATATATGTTATTAAACCCTTGTTAAAAAAAAAAAAAAAAGTATATGCATTACCATTACTGTAGCCTGTTTTTCTGCCTATAGTGTGGCTGCGTTACATGCAAGGTCTCTCCAAAGCCACCCTTATGTGCAGGCTCCCTGCAGAGGCTACAAAGGTTTGGGATTAGGGACCAGTTGACGATCTAATAGAGTGGGCACTTAGCCACATTATGGCTTGGCATAAAAATGTATAAGACCACTTGATAGTAGTACATCGGGGAATGTACTGTATGTGCATCAAGGGCTGGGTGCATAGATGAAGGAGGCTATCTGATAGTAGTACAGTGGGCATGCATGTACATTGTAGCCTGGATGCATGGAATCATGGGACATAAAGTCACAAAGCAGGAAAGCAGGAGGTCACTGACACAACAGTGAGCACTGCCCGATCCAGTGTTTGGGGAAGTGCTGCAAGAAAAAGATTAGCTGCACAAATTTTGAGTGGGCAAATGTATTTCACTGGGGAAAAATCCGGTTCACACAGGAAGTCTATGCAAGTCGCCCCCAAAGTAGTACAGGAACCTTTTTCTAAGTCGGAGCGACTTGCGTCGCTCCTATTAGAACGGTTCCGTAGCACAGAACGGGAGGCGACTTGTCAGGCGACTAGGTCGCCTGACAAGTCGCCCCCCTAAGGAACAGACTTCGGCTGTCATTTTTGACTTCTCATTCTAAAATTGCTACACTGACCCAGGAAAAGTATTCATATCAGGTGCTTCGACTTATCACTGAATTTCCTGAACTCCATACTTACTCCAGGTCATTTATACTCAGAGTGTAACTAGCATTTTGAGGAAAAGATCAGAAATCACAACCCCTGCATTTCTCAGGATGGATTTAATTTAAATTTGAAAAAAAATGAATGGACCAAACCATGCCCCAGAGAGTTTAGCATGTGGCCCGGGCACGCCTGGAGGGACGTCATGCAAGCACAGCAGCAGCAGACGCTGACACAGACAAGTCCAAGTGGCAAGCATAACAGCCAAATGCATGTCTGGAGGGATTCTCACCTGCCATGCTTGCAATAGCACCAACAGCAGGGAATGCAGGGGCACCAGGTAAATAAATGATGCATGGCCAGATCTTGGGGGGCCTGGGGTGGGCTTTCAGTTGCACCCCCCTAAAGCCCCCTGCCCACAACCCCCCTCTACCACCCCACACAGCACTAGGCTACATTCACACCGATGATTAGGGACAGTGCAAAGTATTATTTTTTCTCAGGTACATTATCTATATCCGTGATCATTAACTTGCGATCTGCCTGACTTTTTCTGCTCATCAGCTTATTGTTAATGTATTTTATGTGTGGCCCAATACAATTCCTCTTCTTCCAATGTGGCCCAGGAAGGTCAAAAGGTTGGACACCCCTGGCCTAACCCATTAGGGAATTTAGTATCTTGGCCCAGAAATAGACAAACAATTATCTGCATGGTAGCCATACCCTACAACCTTACTTTTGTGGTTATCGCCATCATAATGCTCAGCAAAGCAACTCATTTCAAAAGGATAGAAATCCTTGATCAGGACGATAAGGAACTCCTTTACTTCTAAGTAGCGCTGACTGTGTCCTATTTTACAGTACAGCCATAAAAAGTATTTGTGCAAGTTTCTTCATTCTGCGACCATTAAAAATCTGTTTTCAGTTAACATATACCATCTGGTCTGCTTTTCCAAGAAAAAAGCAATGATTTTGTATGTATGCTGTATATATTAACTACGTCTGTTTACTTGCTAGAATTTCTATGCTACATATGGGATTGTTTATTTTGAAAAAAAAAGTGCTTTATATGTGGTGTACATTTCAACAAGTGACTCTGAGACTGGCCTCTGGAGCGAGAGACTCGTGTGCTTGTAAAAGGCCCCAGGAGAGATAAGGCTTATAGTTACATGTACAATATAGTTTTTTGCGTGGGAAGGGTGGTTAAAAAGGCTCTGTTTGGGAAAAAAAGCTAGAATCTCTTACAAGCATAGCACCCTTGGGCAGATGATGCTGTCCCCCTGATCAAGTAACAGGGTTTGGCCCTGATGAATGTCTGCACAGGCCAAGTATGGGAAACCGGTCACCTGATCCTCTATACCAATGGTCTCCAAACTGCGGCCGGGGGGCAGATGTGGCCCTTTGCTTGCTTTTATCCAGCCCTTGGGGCTATTTCATCCAATAATATCAACAATGGGGCATAACCCCCCCCCACACACTGACACCAATGAAGGGGGCACATTTCCTCCCAATGACAGCAACGATGGGGCAAAATTCCTCCCACTGACACCAACAATATTGCACAATTTCTCCCAATAACACCAACAATGTGGCCCAATTACTTCAATGATGGGGCACAATCGTTCTCTGACACCAGCGATGGTGCCCAATGACAACAATGATGGGGCACCATTTGTCTCACTGACACCAATAATAGGGCACAATTACTCTCACTGAAACAAACAATGGGGAATTATTTTTCCCACTGATGTCTACTTCCACTGGGCACAGTCCAGCCCTACTAAAGACTGAATGACCGTAAACTGGCCCTTTGTTTAGAAATTTTGGAGACCCCTGCTTTATACCAATGGAGCAGCAGTCAACTGTGCTGAGTTTAAGTGAGTATAAGTGCGTCTGAGGGTGGGCTAGTAAGATACTTTCAGGGCAAGATGACAACCTCTAAATCATGAATAATAAGTAAGAGGGGGGGGTGCTTGGTGGAGCAGAGACTTGTCTTCAATACATTTTCTGAAATGTGTGTAGTTCTTGTTTGTGCTGTGATTACCTTCAGTAAATACTACAGCCTTGAATGTGGATGCACCACCTGCTTCTGAATCTGGGAGTATGGAGTGGAGTATAAATTCTTAGTGGTAGATTCCATGTCACATTGGTAGGTAGTCATGGGTTCCATGTGCTTCCAGGGCCATTGGTTTAAAGCCCACTCTTTAAAACATTTTAAAGAACTGGAAGGTTGGTAATTCTTAAATCAGAGAAGACAATGAATTATGGAGCATCTTTCATCTATACATAATACCATCTGGAATGATCAGAGCGATTCTGTATTTCTGATCCCAATGGACTCCAGCTGCTGACCCCTCTTTCAGTAATTGCATATAACAGCTCCTGATATGACTGACAGAAAATAAGTATATAACCACTTGAGACTCCAGGTCATTTTTCAGTACAACACTCGAGTTCCGGGGCATTTTTTTCATTCAGTGATGTCTTGACCTGATCTTTTTAGGTTTTGCATTCTAACCTAACACATCATATGATGTTTTTCTAGAGCTTTGATTTGATACATGTTGATGCATATATCTTTATTTACTAGCCTTAAAGCGGAGTTCCACCCAAAAGTGGAATTTCCGCTCATTGTACTTATCCCCCCTTTGGCACCTTTTGGGGGGGAGGGGGGACAGCATACCTATCTTTCACAAGTATGCTTTCCCCACTTCTGGGAGCCTGAGCAGCGGGTATTGATGTCACGGCTGGGGCTCCCTCCTCCTCCCCCTGTCGCCGGGCGTGAAGCCGAAAGCCTACACTGCTGGGTTCCCTTACTCGCATTGGAGGCGGTATGCACCCGACAGCTGATAGAAACATCGCTGGACTCCAGGACAGGTAAGTGTCCGATTATTAAAAGTCAGCAGCTACAGTATGTGCAGCTGCTGGCTTTTAATTTTTGCAGCGGTGGGCGGACCTCCGCTTTAAGTTAGGAGGAAATAGTGAAAACTTTGAAAAAATTATATTTTCCTGTAATTCTTCCTAATGCAATTAGGTAATTAGTACAGCCCCAGATGTGTACCCTAAGCCATGACCATCAAAGTTTGTTGATTAAAAGGATACCATTCTACAATTAACCAACAATAGATCACTATAGGAGTGATCTGTTGCTGAAGAGAGAAAGGCAGGTATGGGCTGCTTCAGCTCTGCTTGAGCCTCCATACTATCAGTAAGTGCTGTGATTTCACAAGTGACATTATTTCAAATAAAAAACACAATGCAGAAGCAGTGTGTTTACAAAGATCTGCTACAATCACTGTGTTGTAAGATCTTTTCAGCTCCTGGGCTTAGGAAGCTTGATGCCAGGTTGTCATTAACAGCTGGTGTTTCCAGCCCACATGCTGGAAGGAGCTGCTGATTCCTGATTCTCTTTTAAAATGGCAATGGGATGAATAAGCACTGTCCCTGTGACTTTTTTAAATCTCCCAGTCCTCTCAGGCGTGCCTCCCCAGTCCTCTCCCGACTGTGTGTGACTCACCAGCCCTCTTGGCTGCAACCTGTTATACCTCTCCTGGAGACTTTGCCTGGCAGTGCTCTCCCACTGTCCTCTCCTGCTCCTGTACCACCTGTCCAGGACACCTCCGTGTGTCATGAGAAGGATCTTGTCCACACCTGATCCACAGGCCCATTCCCCCCCCCCCCCCCGACTGGGGAGCTCCCTCTAAGGCCCCGACAGCCTAACACTCCATCTCCAGCTTCCACTTGAACAACTCCCCCCCCAGCTGGGCTGAACCTAGGTATTTAAAGAGGCCTGCCCCCTGCCAATCCAGATTGGTCAGAGCTCCTTAGAACACCCCAGACAGCACCACCTCCCCTCTCCTCCTTCCCTTCCAGAAAACATTAGCGCATTCTGGAAAGAAGTGGGAGGTCTTGGTGATGCTGCCTGTGAGTCACCCAGCTCTGCTCTGAGTCACTCCCAACCTAGATCAAAACACACCCAGGCTTGGCTGCCAGCCAAGCCTAGACATTTACCTACTTTTACAAAAAAAACATACACTATCCTTCTAGCACATTAGAGGTTGCTACATATACATCTCAGATGTAGTTTTTGTTTTATTATTTTTTATATTGCTCTAATAAAGACTGCCTATTAAAATGGACTTAACTTTGATGTTTTACTTGAACAAAATATGGACATTACATTCACTAAAATTAGAAATATTGTGGATGTTAAAACATATAGTATAGAGCTATACTGTGTATTTTATGCCTGCAGATTGTTAATTTATAGCATAGAGAACAATGAAAACAAAGCAAAATCCAGAGAGACGTCAATTTACTGGATAGAAATCTTAGTAGAACTTACATCACTGGTTTATGCAGGTGCAGAGATGAGATCAACTTTTGGAAAGTACCTTAAACATGGAGTAGATTAAGTATATAGGCCAATGTACGTGGGATTAGGGAGAAAATAAAGATACTTTATTTTTCAAGGGTATAAAATACTCAAGACTGAACCACAATGTTGAAAATTCCTAAAGAATGGCTAGAAATGTATAGTAACAACAATTGTTTCTGGTGTATCGGCAAGTTGCACAGCCATAGTTGCCAACAGTCCTTGAGCTTTTAGAACAGTTCTAGGATTTAAACACAGGCTTTTTTTAACTCTACAGATTACTGAAACCATAAAGTTGTTTTATTGTCTGTGCAATGTTGACTAAAGTTAATAGTGTGATGCTGACCCTTAGCCCATCCAAATCCCCCCCCCCCCCCCCATCTCTCATCCATCTACAGCAGCATTACATTTCAAAGCATGTAGTGGCCATTGCTGAATGGGGGCTGAATGTATTCCGAAATCCCTTGCAGTGCCTGTATTACTGCTCAGTAGCCAGACAGCTTAGGAGATATTTTGTAAAGCCCAACCTCTAGGAAAATGTAACAAAAAACAAAACCAAGATTGCAGTGGGGTTTTAAAGCACAATAATACTTTTGCTTCACTCTCCTGCTGCACGGTTCAGCTTCAGGGGCTGGAGCAAATGTCCAGTATTTTGGGTAAGGAAGAGCATGTGACAGCATACTATCACATGTGAATCTCATAGCCCAGTGTAAGCGATGACTCATATCTTAGATAGGGATTTTGTTTCATAAAAGAGATAAAAGAAAGAAGGGGGCTAAAGGTAGGCAAGTATATGCATCTGTGGAGGTCTATGTTAAATTGACCCCAACTTGGGCAAAGCACTGATGCACTGTCAGGCTGAGCCAGGCTGTCAATCACAATGATGACACTGAACCCATGCATGGGAAGTCATTTTGATGGCAGATGGTTTTGTGGTATCAGTCATGCATTCCATCCAGCATGCATTTGTTCACAAAGAACTCTGGGGCTATGAGTAGCACTAACCTTTTTAGGTCATGTGTTTAGCAATTTGGCTGATGAGGCAGGAGGACTACATCAGCAAGAATGTTGCAGGGCAGTATTATCTACTTAGGAGCTGAACTTGTTCTAAAGCACTGAAATGCACCTTGAAATCTACCTTGTGTTGCCTGTATTTATCTTCACATCAATTTCTGGTTCCTGCGGAGTCCCTCGAATCCCAGAACCAGACTCTACATGGGACATCGACTTGTGTCTGATTTGTCAGTTCACCCCCCAACATTCAACTATTAAAAGCCACAGCATCTACTCACTACCCACTGATGTTCTGTTATTTGACAGTTAAATGACAAGTGGGTGATTACAGAGAGCATGCATTGCCTGATATTAACTGATTAAGTAGTTAAAGCTACACTGTCAAGGATAAGGGAAAGACAAAGGAGAAAAGATATGGTGTCACTGCGACACTAATTTATCTATGTCTAAAGCCCAAACATGGATATCAGAACCATTGTGTTCTCTGAGAGATCCTAATTTTCAATAACTCTTCTATATGTGAATACTTTGAAGGTATGACTCTTTCTAAATTTTCTTAATCCAGCCAATCTACATAATTACAACTGTACAATAGACATGTGCATTCGTTATCGTCCGAATGCATTTTCGGCCGAATTTCGGGGATTTTCGTGTTTGTTTTAACAAATCGATAACGAACGCGCAGATTCCCGAAATCCGAAAGATCTGAAATAAAAAATGCTTTATTTTCGTATCCATTATATTTTCGTATCGTTCGATATAGCTAGATAGAAGATTCGACATGACGGTGACAATAGCGATCTGTATCGAACCTGCGATCGAATGTGCCTAACCTAAGTCTATTAGTCCAAGATTATTCGACATAAAGAGAAAAGATTTGATTTACATGATAGAGCTGGTAAGACTTTAATAATCCCTGGCAGGGATTATTAAAGTCTTACCAGCTCTATCATGTAGACATAGAATCTATGTATGGTCTCTGAATTCTATACCTTGGAGACAAACACAATGTATATAAAATGGAGCCCATAGGTTATAGAAGAATTCTAATGTTGTTTGACTAGTAATAATTAATAATTATAATTATTACTAGTCAAACAACATTAGAATTCTACACTAGCTTGTGGGCGGAGCATTCGGCCGGAAATGTACAATTGCAGCGTCGTACAGTATAGCTGCTGCGTCAAAACTTCTTAGAACATCCAACATTCGAAAGGCACCATAAGGGCGGCACAGTGGTGCAGTGGTAGCACTCTCGCCTAGCAGTAAGAAGGGTCACTGGTTCAAATCCCAACCACGACACTACCTGCTTGGAGTTTGCATGTTCTCCCTGTGCCTGCGTGGGTTTCCTCCGGGTACTCCGGTTTCCTCCCACACTCCAAAGACATGCTGGTAGGTTAATTGGATCCTGTCTAAATTGTCCCTAGTATGTATGAATGTGAGTTAGGGACCTTAGATTGTAAGCCCCTTGAGGGTAGGGACTGATGTGAATGTACAATGTATATGTAAAGTGCTGCGTAAATTGACGGCGCTATATAAGTACCTGAAATAAATAAAATAATAAATAAAATAAATAAGCCTTCAATTGACAGATTCAACCTTAATTTGGATTTTCATACGAATGCATTTTTTAATGAAACTAAATAAATAAAAACGAATTTCGGGAGTAACTAAATAAATGTATTTAGTGGATGAAACCGAAGTTCTGAAAAAAAATTTTTCAGTGTGCACATGTCTAAAGGTTATGAGTTGATAAACTCTTTGGAAACTGGATCCTGGAAAGTACTAAAAAAAATGCATATCAGTTTACTTTATAAAGTTATATGGCTATCTGCCTGATATGCTAACAGCTTTAATGATGTTGAATCTCTAACCCATGTAGCACTGCCCCGTAGGGGTTGCTGTGTGTAGACTTCCCTGGTTTTCTTCCCTTCTTATCTTGCAGCCAGTTACTAAGAGTTTTCATACAACCACCCATACTCTCATCCGCTTGTTTCCAATATTTAATCCAGGGGTTTGTTTTTTTGGTATTTATTGTTGGAACTTGGATAGGAGAAGGGTATAGTAGGATACCGCAACTGGAACTATTTACTAATGAGGACAACTCACAGGTTAGATGTGGTAACAGACTTGCTGCTATACCGTACAACACTTGTATGGGAAGAATAAGTTCTTTGCTTGCTCTGGCAGCAGACTTAGTGAACTGTTTATCTTCAGGACACTTACTAGCATCCCTTTTTTGCCAACACCCGTTCTCTGACTCTACTAGCTGAAAGGATGGCCCTCACAGAACAGGCCCCATGACACAGATCTGTACTCACTGTAGGTCGAAGCAGATCCCTCTTAACATGTCTTCCTCTGGGTTGCAACTATTCTCAGATTCAGGCCCTCACCCAGATAGCAAGGATAACTTACCACATATTTGTGGCAGTAATGAATTGTAACTCTGTTAAATTGATGCACATTTTCACTGACAAGTTGTACATTTGCAGAGCACTTGAAGCACAAGTTTTAGTTGACACTTTTCCAATTTGTAGCAAATTTGCATGGCAAGTCTCTAGCAAGAGCAAAGTTACAGTGGCGAGTCTACAGCAAGAGCTCTGCAAGTCTACAGCATGAAAATTCAGCCACAGTGACCCTTGTGGTGGGATGACTATTGCACAACATAACTGAACGAGAACTTGCATCAGACTTGCAGAATGTTTGCAAAGAAAATTGATCTGGGGTCATGCAATGCGGACTTGCTGCAAGTGTACAACAAACTTGTGAAGCCTGGCAAGTCTATTAATAGCTTAGCAAGTCATTTTCAAACTTGCAGCACAACTGATGCTATCTGGGCAGGTCAGGCACCCAAGGCCGCATGGAAGCTTCTACAGAGGGGGCAGCCACCCCCCCCTTCTGGGACCCCGCTCTCCAGCCGAAGACCCAGAGCACATGTGCCCCTGACATATATACCGTCACCCAGCATGCACTTTCCCCTGCCAGTGGCCAGTGCTGTAACTATGCCTGTGCTCTCATTTGTCAGGTTTCCTCCCACTGTCCAATATGCCCCCCTATTGGACCAGTGTGAAGCATTCAGACAACATCCACAGCACCTGAACACCATGAGCAGACCCTATCAATGTATCCCTGCTCCCTGGTAGGCAGAGAGCATCTAAATTTACCTGATAGCCTTCCTGGTAAGCAGAAAAAGTCAAAAGCTATACTCTCTTCTAGCACCTACAGTTGTGTGAAAAAGTATTTGCCCCCTTTCTGATTTTTAATTTTTTTGCATATTTGTCACACTTAAATGACTCAGATCGTCTAACAAATTTTATTATTACACAAAGATAACCTGACTAAATACAAAATGCAGTTTTTAAATGAAGGTTTCATTTATTAAGGCAAAAAAGCTGTCCAAACCTGCCTGGCTTTATGTGGAAAAGCAATTGCCCCCTATAACTGGTTGTGTCACCTTTGGCGGCAACAAATGCAATTAAGCGTTTGCGATAACTGACAATGAGTCTTTAACATTGCTGTGGAGCAATTTTGGCCCACTTTTCTTTCCAGAATTGTTTTAATTCAGCCACATTGAAGGGTTTTCCAGCATGAACAGCCTGTGTAAGGTCATGATACAGCATCTCAATTGGATTTAAGTCCGGGCTTAGACTAGACCACTCCAAAACCTAAATTTTGCTTTGTTTGAACCATTTGGAGGTGGACTTACTGTTGTTTTTTTTCGGATCATTGTCCTGCCGCATAACCCAAGTGCACTTGAGCTTGAGGTCACGAACTGATGGCCGGACATTCTCCTTTAGGATTTTCTGGTAGAGCTCAGAATTCATGGTCCCATCAATTATGGTACGTCGACAAGGTCCTGAAGCTGAAAAGCAGCCCCAGACCATCACGCTACCACCACCATGTCTGACTGTTGGTAGGATGTTCTTGTTATGAAATGCTGTATTCGTTTTATGCCAGATGTAATGGGACGCACACCTTCCAAAATGTTACATTTTTGTCTCATCAGTCCACAGAATATATGCCTAAAAGTCTTGGGGATAATCAAGATGTTTTTTGGTAAATGTGAGATGAGCCTTTGTGTTCTTTTTGATCAGCAATGGCTTTGGCCTTGGAACTCTCCCATGGATGCCATTTTTGCCCAGTCTCTTTCTTATTGTTTGAAATGAAAACAGAACAAAAATGGAATTTGTAGGCACCAATACTAAAAAATACAAACGTTTTTATTAAATAAATAGTACAAAAGCAAACTTTAAAACATTGCAAGTAAAATGCAAACAACTAACTAGACCTCTCTAGTATATATTGTATACAATAAATGCATAACATTTGCAGGGAAGAAATTCTACAATCATTTTAAGATATGCAAAAAAAAGCTCTACATGTTTTGCAATTTGAATGCTTCTTCGGGAGTTAATTAAATATTCTTGGATAAAATGATAAAGATCTGGGTGTAAGGACCGTGCTAATAAGTTATGAGCCTGTATAGTGAGACTGTGAACAACAGTCAGAAACGTTTCCTTATAATCTTAATAGATAACGAAGAGGGGAACTTTCTATCAAAGAAAGAGCAAACTGCAGTGTCTCAGCAGGGCCAGCAGTAAAAACAAGATATGGTGGAGATTGCTAATCAGGCAGCAATTCAAATAGCAAATGGCAAATACAGACCATCTTTCCAGGATAGAAGTCATAATAAGATAGGAGTTCAGGAACGGACCTCCGCCTACGAGAGATACGATACTTTCTTAATGTTGAATCATGAACACTGATCTTACGTGAGGCAAGTGAGGCCTGCTAGATTGTGGCATGATGTGTGGCTTTTGTGATCTGTTAGCGTGCTTCACTTTGTCAGACAGCTTCTATTTATGTGATTCAACAGGTCTGGCAGTAATTAGACCTGGGTGAGGCAAGTGAAATTTAACTCAACTTTCCAAAAAATTGTGGTTAATCACAGTTCGTTCATGATTCAGCGTGGGAGGGGGCAATTACTTTTTCACATAGGGCCAGGCAGGTTTGAACAGCTTTTTTCCCACAATAAATGATGATAATTTAAATAATAATAATAACTAGAAAAGGTACAATTTCTGGGGAAATTGTGAAAGTGTTCTTGCCTCTACAACTGGAGTGGGCGGAGTAACTGGGTGGAGTGGGCGGAGTAACTGTGAAAAGTGTTAAAAAGCTTAATATTTTAAAAAGTATAAATAGTAGTAAAACAGTTGAAGTCCCATCATTAGCTGAAAGAGCTGAACTTTTTTTTCAAAAATGATTTTTTTTTTCAAAAATGATTTTTTTTTAATGATTTTTTTTTTTCAAAAATTATTTTTTTTATTTTTTCAAAAATATTTTTTTTTTTCAAAAATAATTTTTTTTCTTTTTTTTTTCAAAAAATTTATTTTTCAAAAATAATTTTTTAAAAAAAATATTTTTTTTTTTTTTGTTCAAAATTTTTTTTTTTCAAAAATTTTTTTTTTCTTCAAAATAATTTTTTTTTTTCAAAAATAATTTTTTCTTTTTTCAAAAATATTTTTTTTCTCAATAATATTTTTTTTTTCAAAAATGAATTTTTTTTTTTTTTCAAAAATATTTTTTTTTTCATGGGGCGGTCATAATGTTTTGGCTGATCATGGGGTGGTCATAATGTTTTGGCTAATCAGGGGGTTGTCAGCTTTTGTCACCTTCCACTCTAGTTTTGAACATTTCGCCATTCATTCCTATGGGACCAATTTCGCCGCAAAAACTACGATATTTCGTGAACCATTCGGTGAAACATTCCACAAAGTAATAGCAAACCAATCGGGAACAATCCGCTCGTTTCGGTATATTACTTGTCTCTGTAGTGTAAAAACTGTGGGAGGAGTCTACAAGCATTATCAAGTCTAGCAGATGAAGTCACATGCATTTGGGGTGTCTCAGCATCTTGTGTTTACAACCACTGTTTCCTAGCAACGCTCATGCCCTGTTTATGCTTCCCAAATACTACTTCATCAAAACTGCCCCATCAGAATTACCCCATCAAAACTGCCCCATCATATTCCTCTATTATAAATCAGTACATGGTGTGTCTGTCCCCCTCCCCCGGGCTCTGTAATCAGCTGAGATGCTCCAGCCACCTTCCCCCCTGTGTATAACAGAAGCTTTGGTAACCATGGCAACAAAACAAACACTAACAGTACACTCTGATTAATGGCTAAAATTTCCTGAAATGACCTCTAAACAAATGGCCGTATTTTAAAAACTATACATCCTACAGCGAAGATCTTTATATTGTGAGAATCACAAGACCCAGACCTAGATTTTGATATATAGTATGTCTCTGAAATATTAAAAATGGAGGCACAGTCGCAGTTTAGAAATTGCCCTTCAAATTTGAAGGGGGCTAGAGTGTAGTTTCAATGAATGTCAATGGACGGCGTGAGTTGCAAACAAATGGTCATATTGTGAAAACTATCAGGACTATGGTTTAGCCGTGGACATGTTTAGTGGCAGCAGGGATAGCTGAACGTTTTGATATAAGATTTGTGTAGGTGGGCTTGAAAATGAGGGAGTGGCGGCAGTTTAGAAATCATGTTCTGATTTTCCAGCTTTTGTCATCTCCCACTCTAGTTTCCCCATTCATTCCTATGGGACCAATTTCGCCGCAAAAATGACGATATTTCGTGAACCATTCGGTGAAACGTTCCACAAAGTAATAGCACACCATTCGGGAACAATCCGCACGTTTCGGTATATTACTTGTCTATGTAGTGTAAAAACTGTGGGAGGAGTTAGGGTGGTAAATTTGGCTATAATAATAAGAACTAGAAAAGGTACAATTTCTGGGGAAATTGTGAAAGTGTTCTTGCCTCTACAACTGGAGTGGGCGGAGTAACTGGGTGGGGTGGAGTGGCTTGAGTAACTGTGAAAAGTGTTAAAAAGCTTAATATTTTTAAAAGTATAAATAGTAGTAAAAAAGTTCCATCATTCGCTGAAAGAGCTGAACATTTTTTTCAAAAGTAATTTTTTTTTTTCAAAAATGAATTTTTTTTAATCAAAAATGATTTTTTTTTCTTCAAAAATGATTTTTTTTTTTCAAAAGTAATTTTTTTTTTCAAAGGTAATTTTTTTTTTTTCAAAAATGAATTTTTTTATTTCAAAAATAATTTTTTTTTCGAAATTATTATTTTTTTTAAAGTAATTTTTTTTTCAAAAATAATTTTTTTTTTCAAAAATATTTTTTTTTTTCAAATATATTTTTTTTTCAAAAATAGTTTTTTTTTAAAAGAAATTTTTTTTTCAAAAATATTTTTTTTTTTCAAAAATAATTTTTTTTTTTCAAAAATATTTTTTTTTTCAAAAATATATATTTTTTTTTTTCAAAAATGATTTTTTTTTTCCAAAAATTATTTTTTTACTTTTTCAAAAATTTTTTTTTTTTTTCAAAAATATTTTTTTTTTTACATGGGGCGGTCATAATGTTTTGGCTGATCATGGGGTGGTCATAATGTTTTGGCTGATCATGGGGTTGTCAGCTTTTGTCACTTCCCACTCTAGTTTTGAACATTTCGCCATTCATTCCTATGGGACCAATTTCGCCGCAAAAACGTCATTTCGTGGACCATTCGGCAAAACATTCCACAAAGTAATAACACACCAATCGGGAACAGTCCGCTCGTTTCGGTATATTATTTGTCTCTGTAGTGTGAAAACTGTGGGAGGAGTCTACAAGCATTATCAAGTCTAGCAGATGAAGTCACATGCATTTGGAGTGTCTCAGCATCTTGTGTTTACAACCACTGTTTCCTAGCAACGCTAATGCCCTGTTTATGCTTCCCAAATACTACTTCATCAAAACTGCCCCATCAGAATTACCTCATCAAAACTGCCCCATCATATTCCTCTATTATAAATCAGTACATGGTGTGTCTGTCCCCTCCCCCAGGCTCTGTAATCAGCTGAGATGCTCCAGCCACCTTCCCCCCTGTGTATAACAGAAGCTTTGGTAACCATGGCAACAAAACAAACACAGTACACTCTGATTAATGGCTAAAATTTCCTGAAATGACCTCTAAACAAATGGCCGTATTTTAAAAACTATACATCCTACAGCGAAGATCTTTATATTGTGAGAATCACAAGACCCAGACCTAGATTTTGATGTATAGTATGTCTCTGAAATATTAAAAATGAAGGCACAGTCGCAGTTTAGAAATTGCCCTTCAAATTTGGAGGGGGCTAGAGTGTAGTTTCAATGAATGTCAATGGACGGCGTGAGTTGCAAACAAATGGTCATATTGTGAAAACTATCAGGACTATGGCTTAGCCGTGGACATGTTTAGTGGCAGCAGGGATAGCTGAACGTTTTGATATAAGATTTGTGTAGGTGGGCTTGAAAATGAGGGAGTGGCGGCAGTTTAGAAATCATGTTCTGATTTTCCAGCTTTTGTCATCTCCCACTCTAGTTTCCCCATTCATTCCTATGGGACCAATTTCGCCGCAAAAACGACGATATTTCGTGAACCATTTGGCGAAACGTTCCACAAAGTAATAGCACACCATTCGGGAACAATCCGCACGTTTCGGTATATTACTTGTCTATGTAGTGTAAAAACTGTGGGAGGGGTTAGGGTGGTAAATTTGGCTATAATAATAAGAATAATATATATGTGAGATAACAGTAAGTGGTCTTGCTATGCAAGAACACTTAATAATATATATGTGAGATAACAGTAAGTGGTCTTGCTATGCAAGAACACTTAACTAGAAAAGGTACAATTTCTGGGGAAATTGTGAAAGTGTTCTTGCCTCTACAACTGGAGTGGGCGGAGTAACTGGGTGGAGTGGGCGGAGTAACTGTGAAAAGTGTTAAAAAGCTTAATATTTTAAAAAGTATAAATAGTAGTAAAACAGTTGAAGTCCCATCATTAGCTGAAAGAGCTGAACTTTTTTTTCAAAAATGATTTTTTTTTTCAAAAATGATTTTTTTTTAATGATTTTTTTTTTCAAAAATTATTTTTTTTTATTTTTTCAAAAATATTTTTTTTTTTCAAAAATAATTTTTTTTTCTTTTTTTTTTCAAAAGATTTTTTTTTCAAAAATAATTTTTTTAAAAAAAAAATATATTTTTTTTTCAAAAATAATTTTTTTTTGTTCAAAATTTTTTTTTTTCAAAAATTTTTTTTTTCTTCAAAATAATTTTTTTTTTTCAAAAATAATTTTTTCTTTTTTCAAAAATATTTTTTTTTCTCAATAATATTTTTTTTTTCATGGGGCGGTCATAATGTTTTGGCTGATCATGGGGTGGTCATAATGTTTTGGCTAATCAGGGGGTTGTCAGCTTTTGTCACCTTCCACTCTAGTTTTGAACATTTCGCCATTCATTCCTATGGGACCAATTTCGCCGCAAAAACTACGATATTTCGTGAACCATTCGGTGAAACATTCCACAAAGTAATAGCACACCAATCGGGAACAATCCGCACGTTTCGGTATATTATTTGTCTCTGTAGTGTGAAAACTGTGGGAGGAGTCTACAAGCATTATCAAGTCTAGCAGATGAAGTCACATGCATTTGGAGTGTCTCAGCATCTTGTGTTTACAACCACTGTTTCCTAGCAACGCTCATGTCCTGTTTATGCTTCCCAAATACTACTTCATCAAAACTGCCCCATCAGAATTACCCCATCAAAACTGCCCCATCATATTCCTCTATTATAAATTAGTACATGGTGTGTCTGTCCCCTCCCCCGGGCTCTGTAATCAGAGCTGAGATGCTCCAGCCACCTCCCCCCCTGTGTATAACAGAAGCTTTGGTAACCATGGCAACAAAACAAACATTAACAGTACACTCTGATTAATGGCTAAAATTTCCTGAAATGACCTCTAAACAAATGGCCGTATTTTAAAAACTATACATCCTACAGCGAAGATCTTTATATTGTGAGAATCACAAGACCCAGACCTAGATTTTGATACATAGTATGTCTCTGAAATATTAAAAATGGAGGCACAGTCGCAGTTTAGAAATTGCCCTTCAAATTTGAAGGGGGCTAGAGTGTAGTTTCAATGAATGTCAATGGACGGCGTGAGTTGCAAACAAATGGTCATATTGTGAAAACTATCAGGACTATGGCTTAGCCTTGGACATGTTTAGTGGCAGAAGGGATAGCTGAACGTTTTGATATAAGATTTGTGTAGGTGGGCTTGAAAATGAGGGAGTGGCGGCAGTTTAGAAATCATGTTCTGATTTTCCAGCTTTTGTCATCTCCCACTCTAGTTTCCCCATTCATTCCTATGGGACCAATTTCGCCGCAAAAATGACGATATTTCGTGAACCATTCGGTGAAACATTCCACAAAGTAATAGCACACCATTCGGGAACAATCCGCACGTTTCGGTATATTACTTGTCTATGTAGTGTAAAAACTGTGGGAGGAGTTAGGGTGGTAAATTTGGCTATAATAATAAGAATAATATATATGTGAGATAACAGTAAGTGGTCTTGCTATGCAAGAACACTTAATAATTTAAAAACTGCATCTTTAAATTACTATAATACTCGTGTTATCTTTGTGTAATATTAAAATTTGATGATCTGAATCATTTAAGTGTGAGAAATATGCAAAAAAATAAAAAATCAGGAAGGGGGCAAATACTTATTCACACAACTGTACCTAGTAGGGTGCTACACCCATAACGAGCTGACTTGGGATATTGATGCCTCACACCCATGTACAGACCGCCACATAAACTCAGGGATTCAAACAAATACATAAACTTACAGGTACCACAAAATGTATTCACTGTTTTTATCTTAGAAATTTTTTAGACAAGGTCAATGAAACAGAATTTTGTAAGTCTAAAGTCACCTTAAAGTATAAATTTGCTTTTTTCCCCAGAACATTTGTTATGTCCTCTATCGGCCCTTGCAAAGCTGAGTGGCCCCCACAACATCCCGCTGAAACTGCCCACCTTTTCCCATTCACTGAAACAGGAATGTTCAGCTGAACATTTTGTGGCCCCACCAGTGGACAGTAAGATCAGGTCTGGATGTCTTACCTTACTATAATGTCTAAAGACATCTTAAAAAAAAATTTAAAAAAAATAGCACAGCAAAATTGGTTCAGCAACCTACAAATGAGTTGTATGGTTTTGTTGCACAATTGTCACAATATTTTTGGCAACAATTCTCAATAGGTCTCTGGTTTGTTTTCATACAGCATAGCTATTAATAAACCCTATACTGCACCAAAGGGCAGTATTACCATTTTTCTCAACTACTAATTGTTGAAGGGAAAAAAATGTGACTGTTGTCGTGCTTTGCTATACTTACAAATAAATCATGTTAATGTAAACCAGCAGCATATACTGATGCTCGACACATTGGTTGCAGCCTGAATGTTTACTCAAATGCTGTGTCCACAGTTGTGGCCAAGAATAATAACATTTATATAACATTCTGCTGAACATTAGTTTTTAAAACAAGCCAGAGAGACATACTTAGTTGTCTAGTTTCTAAACAGGAATACACTATTTACAATGTGGATTCTGGGCTTGAGCTGCATAGTTTTGCTCTCAAAGCTTCCCTTGTAATAATATTTAGGAGCCACTATAATGGTAACTGCCTTTCATAAATAGTCTAGAAGTATATTCCATAGTTAGCTCCATAGCTTGACATAATATATTCACATTAAAACCTTAAAGTGACACTGAACTCTGGTTTAAACAAAATCTATTCAAAGTATGTATCCTTAATTCAAATAAGTACCTTCTATAATTCTCAGCCATCTACAATTCTCCATTTTGACTGTCAGAGTCTATGTCGACTGTTCCCTCAGTAGGAAGTCAGCCATGTATCCCACTGTGGGAATGTTCCAAGCGTGAATCAGCGTTAGGAGATTGCACCTAGGTGAAAACCCAAGTACAGTGGATAGACCAAAGGGAAATGAAATGAATTGGTCATTTTGAGTGTCCAGCACAAAGCACAGTAAGCGTTGAAGTGACAGACAAATGGAAACATGCAAGTAGGCATTTGAAATGTTCACAGGGGCCAGAAAGTCCCCTGGATCGAGGGATGCAATGATAGACTCTTAAATAATGATATTTGAAGCGCTTCACAATGTGCATGAAAATGAATATATAAGAATAAATATAAATAGTCAAATAAATCCAGCGGTGAGTAAAAATTCCTAAAAAATCCAGCAATCAAAATAGTGTAAAATTATAAAAAATTAGTGACACCAAATGTGTAAAAAAATTCACATAAAAAATCCACATAAAAATAAATATATAGGGATGTATTCAGAAGGTTCAATTATACAGGTGTAGAATCCTGATTGGTATAGAGCTTTTGATCACTAGCAAAGCTGTTTAAAAACACTTGCTTAATTAAGGTGCTCATTGACCTTCATAGTAACAATGTGCTTTTTGCTTCTATTCACAACCGTGTGATACTGCTGATCTGCACAGAGCGTCCTTGGCTCCTCCCACGCGTTACATCACAGTCACGTGACTTTTTTAAGGATCCTGTGCAGATCAGCAGTATCACACAGAGTACTGCACTGAATCTGCTCCTGTCTAAGGCGGCTGACTGCTATAGTAAAACCTGCATATGCCTTATCATTATAAGGCACACGTGAGTGGATTGAAGTTTGCCTGTGTACCTTGGTATCCTAACTATTGCACAATGATTGGTTTTTTCTCTTATCTGCCTGTTTATGATTCTCACATTGGTTGTGAATAGAAGCAAAAAGCACATTGTTACTATGAAGGTCAATGAGCACCTTAATTAAGCAAGTGTTTTTAAACAGCTTTGCTAGTGATCAAAAGCTCTATACCAATCAGGATTCTACACCTGTATAATTGAACCTTCTGAATACATCCCTATATATTTATTTTTATGTGGATTTTTTATGTGAATTTTTTTACACATTTGGTGTCACTAATTTTTTATAATTTTACACTATTTTGATTGCTGGATTTTTTAGGAATTTTTACTCACCGCTGGATTTATTTGACTATTTATATTTATTCTTATATATTAATTTTCATGCACATTGTGAAGCGCTTCAAATATCATTATTTATTCTTTTTAAGTGACTCTGAAAACACTCTCTTTTGATAGCAGCCTCACTTGGTTTTATGTGTAATTATCAGCTATTTAGCATCACAGCGCTTTGTGTTTTATATATAATGATAGACTCTTATGCCCAAAGGAAGGTGTTGAGAGCCGTTGGATCCAGAGTGGGCTGAGTGCCCCCTTTTGTGTTGCGAACAGTGAAATTGTTAAACAGTGTTGGGGACTTTGAAATTCAAGCTTGTAGCCCCTGACAACCACATTCTGGAACTAAATATCTGATATGTCCTAAGACCAGGCAGCTGCAAAGCCCAACAGACAACTTCTTACTCTGATAAGTGGGGTGTCCCTTCATTGAGAGGAAGTCTTGTTCGTTTGTTTGGAACATTTTGGAGTTCAGGATTTATGGCAGAACTGAGTCCCAGGCTTAGCTTAAAGGCCTAGGAATAATTAAAGGAACTCTTCTTAGCCTTTGAAGTAGAGGGGTTTACAGACATATAGGCAGAGGATTATCTGTGGCAAAATGGTAGCATTTCCTCTATTGATGTCCAAGTTCCTCAGACCAACATTTAAACCAAAGGGTCCTCTGCATGTGCACCAAAAGAAGATTAATACCGGATCTTAGGCGAATAATATCTGCTAACTCACCAACACAGTAGAGAAGGGCCACAGGCATGAGATCTAGTTATTGGTGGACAGAGAGATCAGCAACCTGGACAGATCCAAGATCCTGAGACATGTCCTTGGACCAGACAACTAAAGTCTGGCAGGTGGACATTGCAGCAGTGGTAGGTTGCAGGGCAGGGCCTACAAGGGAGCCAATGGAAAGAGATTCTAGCCTTTTATTCACAAGATAATTAAAACTGTTCTCCACAGAGGCAAAGTCTTGTTAAGACATGAAATGGCTGGATCCAGTACAGGGATGGCACACTTTTTAAGGCACTGCTCCTCAATAAGATATTACCAGGCAAAGCACTTGGGACGAGTGAAGATTTTCCCTGGATTAGGCCAGTCACTATATAAAACAAGCTGCAATAGTGAGCATACAGAAATTATTGTATCAGGCCATGGGCTTTAAAGGAAACCCCGGATGGTAACCTTGGGTATAGCTGACACAGGGTGTTCCAGGTCTATGCACATGCGTACTGTGGCAATAAGAACCTAAATAGTAACCTTACATTCTAAATTTACATCAGCAGACTGATATTTTCATGTTCCAATTAAACAAACAAAGATAGGGTACATTCCTCTTCATCCCCAGCTGACTGTGTAGAAGCAACTGCAGCTGCAGGGAAATTGGAGGAGGGGGCATGGGTGCATGCTGGGTGTCTTCGTCCTGAGTCTGTTAACATGGATGACATTTTTCTCATAAACTCAGAAATGTTTCAGAGGAGTGAGTCACTCCGGAAGAAATTAATGAAGAGTGTTGCAACTCCAGGTATCAGTGTCTGGTCCTCTTGGAAGTAAATTGTAAATACCCCCAGAACTAATAACAATATCATCTGGCAGGGCTCTGAGAAGTGGGTGTTTTACTTTCAGTAATGGCCAGGTACAGCTTCCAAGGCTATACAGAGGATCAGCCAATCCATAAAGCTGCAAAATGAGCCCCACAGGCTCTGCAGCAACCTGAGAAGCTAGCTAAAAGAAAAAAAAGAATCTTAACGAAAAGCAGAAAAGGGAAAAATGGATTTGCTTATCTCTGAAGGGAGACGATATCCGTTCTAGGACACTAGCAGAAAACTGGAGCATGATGGAAGTGGGGGGATTACTCTAGGCTGTCCTTACAGTTTTGTTTGCCAGTGTACAATCTCTTGAATGTAGCAGCATAACCCTACGTACCTGAATTACTCACAATTAAGAAATACGATTTTTAGTGTATAAGTATACACAGTAAGTGATTTTAATACATGTAGGCATTAGTTCATAGATTTTCAAGAATATCTTTCAGAGTCCTAGTTTTCTTTGCAATTTAACTGTCTCCACTTCATCAAACACACAAAAAATTATGGAAACAACATATAGTTGGGTATTTTAATTTTTTCTCAACCGTTTCATTGTTAGTTGGAGGTAATACATATTGAACTAGAAAACAAAAAAAGACCAGCCTGCTTAATTTTTCATGTATTCAGTTACAGAAATTTGATCTAAATGACAGCATAAACTCATCAATTTGAATAGATTTGAAGAATCATTTAACTGATCATTATAAAAAACAGGTTAATATATGTGTGTCTAGCATTAGTGAAAAAGGAAGTGTTTTGTGATGTACACTATGAATGAAGTCTACAGCATTGAAACCATATTATTCACAAGGCAACCCAGGCAGAAGCTTAGGGCTCAGTGGATGTCCAGAGGCCCTAGCTACAACCTTCTTTCTCCTACCAGGGTATAGCGCTATCAGGCAAAGCTGCACACGTGTTTATCACTTTCCAAGGCAGAGATGCATTTGTAGGGATTTGGTGTCTGATGAGGTGTGCCCTTTATGTACAGACAATACAAAAGGGATGGAGTATCTGTTCCTACTACAATCCTCATTGGTGTTAATCAAAGGGATAGGGGCCAAAGTTTCAATTTTGCCTAGGGCCTCATTATGTCTTAATCCATCTCTGTTCAGTATTGGTCCTGATTCACTAAAAGAAAATGCACCAGAGCATGAAGAAAACAATATGAAGATCATTTTCACGCTTGTGTTGCATCCTTACAAGAACATTCAAATCATCACACTCCCTGTAAAAGATCAGGCAATGATTTAGGGATCATTTGTATTTAAGGAGTGACCTGCATTATCACATTTATTTCTGAATTGATGAGGGAGGACACCTGTCTGTCAGTAGAAACTTTCCTTGTTTAATTTTGCAAGAAAGATAAACTAATGCAAATATTGGCAATCCATAAAAACAGGGGTCATCAAAAAACGACTTGAAATTTCACAAACGAATCACTGTCTCTCTCTGACACATTCTAACATGAGCAGACTTTCTCTGTTTAATTGGAATTCTTTACAGCTAAAAAATAAAAGTATAAAAAAAAAAAAAAAATTCTACACATTTGAACAGGCAAGCAGAAAGAGGGGGGAAATGAGACAATCTGACTAATCAGTAAGTGGAGTGTTATTTTGAGCTTGAGCTGTCGATCTCTGTAACATTATTAGCATAGCAGCTCAGCCTGGAAAATATTTGAAAACGAGCCAAAAGTCCCAACTACTGGCTGAGATTTGTAAATATTAAATATTCATATGCAAGTTCATATTTACCTAACTAAAATATAAAAAAAAAAATCCTGAATAGGTAAAAGAAGTGAAATTATCAGAAAATGTATGCGGAACTATACTCACCTTGGCTCCAGCGGCGTGACATCCTGGAGTTCCCCATTGGCTGCCGACATCTTCTAGCTTCTGAGCATCAAACACCGGCCACTTTTACTGGCTGGGCCAATATGATGTTACTCTTATGCATGCATGGGAGTGCAGTCAGATTCAGCATTACCGAATTTCTATAGTGAGCTGTATGTGCGTACAGGGGAGGACATCCAGGTAAGCAAGTTTAATGCCGAAGAGACAAACAATGTCTCTTCTGCATTAAAAATCCTGCCTGTTCCCCCTTTCTTTGTTTTGCACATAAAGTTCCACTTTTAGCTCAATGTAAAAACCCCAAAAAGTCAGTAGTAAAAAAAAAAAAAGAAATTGTAAAAAAAAAATGTTGCTTGATCAGCCGTGTGCTTCCACATGAAGGGCACTCTATATTTAGAAAACCAGAAGGCTTGCTAATTTTATATAAACAAAAAATATGGACATAGGTGGAGGTTTCAGTCCAATAAATTATAGTTCCATAGAAAACAAGCCAGGATAAAAAATAAAGAAATCCGATCATGTGACGAACAACTATATTTTTAGTTGGACTTGGTTGGATGTTTGAAGCACACAAAGATGCACATTTTCAAATTGAGTATAAACATGCAGTATAAACACATTATTTACTGTGATTTAAACCTCTGTTCGGTGTGTTGCCATTCATTTTAAACAGTATCCCAATGCATCATTACCATGGTGGCCAACACAGCCACACTGCAGTGCACCTGGCATGTGTAGGGTATGCTGTCTTTAAAATAGGTCTGGTCCATTTTAGTGCATTGAGGTGCAATGCCAGTTCTTTAAAAAAGAGGCTGCCTTAATACAGTGTGCATTAACACATATACATTAATACAACACAAGCTGAATGAGCTCTGTTTGGAACTAGGCAAGGTGTATGCATTACTTTCAATCCCCAGGATTATGGTCAATCAATCCTCTGACACTGATGCCATTACATGAATCTTTAACTTACCAGATACTTCACACTCCTTGCTACAGTTCTACATGTTGTAGAAAAATATATAAACTTTTGGTAAGCTGTACAACAAAATGGATGTTTTAGAACTCACAGGATAATGGAGTGAAGAGGTGGAGGAGATGTTAGTTAGGGCAGTTTTGGGCTGCATGTGGTGGGTGGTCTGTACTCAGGGGGGCGCCCTCTTGCTACTCAGAGTTCCTTGCTGCAGATGGGGGAGGAGGCTAGAGGTCTGTACTAGCCCAGTCTTCATTACTTCACTTGAGTGCCCTTCTTTAGTTCTCTTTCAACTGTCCACTTAATATCGGCTTCATTACACCAATGCTCCATTTGTAATGTAAATGCCCAAACTCAGGGAAGTTTTTCTTTTGGCCTTGTCTGCGGAAGAATACAGAGAGGTATTCAAAACCTATTAACACAAATCAATGGCACCAATAAAAGCAAAATCTCCTTAGTAACATAATCTTGATTGCAAAGGAAGAACTGAGAGCATTTAGGAGAACAGTAGCCAGCATGGCACAAGCATTTGCCTGGAAGAATTTAACACAATACTAAGAGGAGATATTTGAAAGGGAAGAAAAAAGTAAAACGAACACACAATGAACAGTTACTTTTTTTCTACAAAAGTGAACAATTGCCTACACGAAATCTCTCGTGCGCTTCTTTGCAAAGAACTGTGATACAATGTAGCTTAGCAAAGTGAAATGACAAAGCTGCCTACACATTATCCTGCATTGTATAGTACCTTATTAAAGGACCAAGAAGCACAAGAAATCAACTACACTACTCAATCAGTGCTACCTTTAGCAAAAGCAGATTTAAACTAATAATTAGTAGGGAAAATAACTACTAAGGTATTTCAACAATCAATATGCTTAAACGATGCAACTCAGGGAATCTCTCGTTATTATTTTTAAAACACTTATACAAATACATATATATATATATATATATATATATATATATATATATATATATATATATAATCTTTGATCATAATATAAAATTGGATATCATTCTATACATATGGCTGGGAGTACCTGTATCCCATAATAATGATGTGCAGGTGTGGGGTTGGTGGCGCTACCTACTGGCTAACTTATAAGGATGAATATAGTGGCAATGTGCATGCCAGTGGTGAATGCGTGTACGGAAGGATTAGTTACCCCGATAATGCAGGCTCCATGCATCCATACCGATGTGCAAAAAAGAAAAAATTAAAAAATGTGCAATACACAGATAAAAATAAATATTAAGTGAATCCCAATAAACCTCACATATATATATGTGTGCATAAGAATAACCTTGAGAGATAAAACTCATGGGATCCATGTACCATCAAAAAAACCTTAATGTCCAAAAGATAAAAAATATATATACATTATGTGCAAAAAATGTATAAAACCCAAAACCAGCAAAGTCCAGTGACACATATGTGTAGTCATAAACCATAATAAAAAAATCAGCATGAAGATATAAAATATATATAAAAAATTATTTGTGAAGCTCCAAAATGACCAGCGAAAAACAAAAAAAGTCCAAATTGCTCAAGCGACTCTTGTGTTCAGAGAATCGAGTGACTTCTGTGCTCCCCCTGATGGGTCCCCACTCACCAGCTCCCTGCAGGGGTAATGGGCATGTAAAGATAGCCTGGGATGGTTCCTGGTACCCCTCCTAGTGGTCCACACGTGGTATCTGTGGTCTGTAGGGCCTCAACAGCTCACTCCACCCAGTAAGGGTATCCAAGGGAGTCTTCCTGGTCACTATTCCAAAAGTTGATTCGTCAGCTGTTCATAGTTAGATCCTCATAGAAAGAGATAGAGCTTCCATTGTGTAGTATTTTAAAAAAGTATTTATTAAAAGTTATAATCAAAAACAAAAGGTGTCCCAGTACAAGGAGACCTATAAGCACAATGAATCAGGCAATCTGTAAGGGCACTGGTTCACAGCTTGCGCTCCACCTGCGTTCCAGCCCCTTACTTCCGTACCGGAAATGACCTAGTAGCGTAGCCACACCTTACGCGTTTTGTCATTGGACCACCTTTTTTTTATCCCCCTTCTCCCTTCTCCTTCCCCTCCCCCCCTTCTTCCCTTTTCACCCCCTCTCTTCTTCTCCCTTCCCCTTTATCCTTTACCCTTCACTACCCACCCCATCCCCCCCCTTTTTTTTATAATTCACAATTCATCTCATTCCTTACATTTAGTACTCATATACTGATACTGATTTTGTAGTTACTTTATTGATTACCACAACATCTATATGTTGCTGGCTGTAACCCAATACAAAAAACTAAAAAGTACATAAAATGATTTTTGTTACACTTAGAAAAAATAAATACTAAAAAAGATCTAACTACTCTTTCAGTATTTCCATTACTCTAGCATTGAAATTATGAAACTCCTTTTACATGTGTTATACATAAATGTACTTATAGCACTGCTATTTGATGCTTTGACTGCAAGTGCTGCTTTTTCGCCTCCACGCCCCTCTCTGGCATTTGGAATTATCCTGTATTGTGATTCCTCGTAAGCCACGCATGAATGGTAGGCTCTCATCTATGTTGTTACGGCTGGCCGGGGACTCCTAGTGGGATCGAGTGGAGGGGGGTGCTTAGAGGACCCCCGTTTCAGGAGATATTGCTCAATACAGTGTGATTGGTAACTACACAGATAAATGTTCATCATTATGGCATTTTTATTCTGTGGTTATGTTTATGAATTTCAATATTTGCATAAATGTTTTTGCAGCGTATTAATCCTCTGATGAAGACCCGGCGGGGTCGAAACGTGCCAGAATTCGCTCTTTATTACCAACTTTTTCAACGCTTGAAAATTATGTAGATTGTGTTCAGTCTCTGTGTTGTTGCTACTACATCTCCTGTACCACAGCTCATATTTTAACCATTAGTGTAAATTTTTTGTTATTAGGCCATCAATAAAAAATCCTAATACTTCTAAATTATATGTAGTATTTTTTCTACCCCTTTGCTGCTAAAAAACCCCACACGGGGGACAATTCCCTTCTTTTGACATTTATCGGGGTGTGCAGCATCCTTATTTTCTCATACAGTGTCTTTCCTTTTACAATGAAACTTTCTATGGCTTTGCGTAGTTGGGCCATTAAGTTAATTGAAGGAACCATAGGTATTGCCTGAAATACATATAGTAATTTTGGTAGTATATCCATTTTCACTACATTAATTCTCCCCATCCATGAATAAATCATTGTATCATATCTTTGGAGTGCTTTTATAACTTTTTGGATTATTGGCGAGTAGTTTAACTCCTGTAGTTTAGTCATATCTCCTGGGATATAGATCCCTAGATATTTGATTGCTATTTCTTGCCATTTAAAGGAAAAGTTTTTTTAAGGAGTTCCTGAACTTCATTTGGTAATGATATATTTAACATCTCTGACTTATCATAGTTAACTTTAACCACTTCCCGCCCGGCCCATAGCAGATGGCGGCCGGGCGGTGGTTCAGTTATCCTGACTGGGCGTCATATGACGTCCAGCAGGATAACATGCCGCCGCCGCACCCGCGGGGACGTGCATTGCGCCGATCGGTGGAGCGGTGTGTCAGTCTGACACACCGCTCCACCGATTTTGGTAAAGAGCCTCCGGCAGAGGCTCTTTACCACGTGATCAGCCGTGTCCAATTACAGCTGATCACGATGTCAATGGGAAGAGCCGTTGATCGGCTTTTCCTCACTCGCATCTGACAGACTCGAGTAGAGGAGAGCCGATCGGCGGCTCTCCTGACAGGGGGGTCTGCGTTGATTGTTTATCAGCGCAGCCCCCCCTCAGATGACCATACTGGACCACCAGGGATCGCCACTAGGACCACCAGGGAGAGGGGCAACATGTGGATGGCCAGGTATGTACCCCATGGCCATCCACATGTGCCCAATGTGCCCAGTCAGTGCCCAATCTGTGCCAATCAGTGCCCAATCTGTGCCAATCAGTGCCCACAAATGGGCACTGATTGGCACCAGTATATTGCAGTGTTGCCTAGCAATGCCACCCTTAGGGGCATCAGTGCCACCAGTGTCATCAGTGCTACCCATCAGTGTCCATCAGTGCCACCTGTCAGTGCCCATCCGTGCCCATCAGTGCCCACCTATCAGTACCCATCCGTGCCACCTATCAGTGCCACCCATAAGTACCCAATGCCACCTACGAGTGCCCATCAGTGCCGCCTATGAGTGCCCATCAGTGGCACCTATGAGTGCCCATCAGTGCCGCATACCAGTGCCACCTATCAGTGCCCATCAGTGCCACCTCATTGTAGCCACCTCATCTGTGCCCATCAGTGCAGCCATATCAGTGCCCGTCATTGAAGAAGAAAACGTACTTATTTACAAAAATTTTTAACAGAAACAAAGAAAAACTTGTTTTTTTTTCAAAATTTTCGGTCTTTTTTTATTTGTTGCGCAAAAAATAAAAAACGCAAAGGTGATCAAATACCACCAAAAGAAAGCTCTGCTTGTGGGAACAAAATGATGAAAAAAAATTGTTTGGGTACAGTGTAGCATGACCGCGCAATTGTCATTCAAAGTGTGACAGTGCTGAAAGCTGAAAATTGGTCTGGGCAGGACGGTGTCTAAGTGCCTGATATTGAAGTGGTTAAAATTGCTTACCTCTCCAAACCTTTTAAATTTTTGTATGAGATTAGGTAGTGTCGTTATCGGATTGGCGACATATATTAATAAATCGTCCGCATATACTGACATTTTATATTCTTTTCCTTTAACTTTAATACCTTGAAAATCACTATTATTGTGTATAGCTGTAGTAAGGTGTTCCATTACTATCACATATAACAAGGGGGACAGGGGACAACATTGTCGGGTACCATTTGATATTTGTACGTATTCCGAAAGTATACCATTCACGTGTATTTTCACTCTGGGATTGGAATATAAAGCCACGATCCTATGTAGTATGATCCTATGTAGAGGTCCAACCCCGAGCCGATTCAGGGCTTCTCCCAGGAAACACCAGTCCACCCTATCAAATGCCTTCCCAGCATCAACCGATAAAAGGCATGATGGAATGGCATTTCTCTGGGCATATTCCATTAATGTACATGTTTTTATTGTGTTGTCCCTTGCCTCCCGGCCCACAATAAAGCCCACCTGATTATTATTATACAGGATTTATATAGCGCCAACAGTTTACGTAGCTGATCTAGACTAATATGTGTGGGTAAAATGGATGTCAGCCTATTTGCAATGTATTTTAGAATACACACGCAGATTCATATTTGTAAGGGAAATTGGTTGGTAGTTACCGTATATCGTATGATCCTTATCAGGTTTAGGGATAAGTACAACGTGTGCTTCCATACTCTGTAAAGTAAAGGATTGAGAGGTGGATATAGAGTTATACGTTCTACTAAGAATAGGAGTAAGTATCTCCTGAAATAGCTTATATAATCGGAGTATATCCATCCGGGCCCAGACTTTTGCCCAGGACCAACGCCGATATAGCTTGTTTTATTTCTACTATTGAAGAATCTTTTTCCAATTCTTCTGGTATTTCCTTAGCTCTGAAGAGAGCTTTTGGAACCAATGGGCACCTGATAAATATGGTGCTTTATGAGTCAATTTAGTGTTAGGGGATAAGTAAGGTAGGGTACATGATTTATGTTTAAGGGGTTAGGTGATGTTATGTTACATTTTGGGGTTCAGCTTTATTTTCCAAGGTTAGTTTTCAAGGTTGGGTAATATTTAAAGCAGCCAGCCAACACATTTTTTAAAGTTTTGAGTAGAGTATGGTAAGAAAAGGACCCATGTGAGATTATTACTACTATCCTGAGTTCCACTATAAATGTTTTCCCCCACTTATTATCATGGTCACCATAGTTTAATCAGGTAGGAATTGAAGGAAAGCTAGTGGGCAGCAGAGTGGTACAGTGGTTAGCACTTATGCCTGGGAGCACAAGGTTCATCAGTTTAAATCCACAGCACAACCTGCCTGGCGTTAGGTGGTATGGATAGATTATCAATGTGCATTTGTACATATGAAGGTAGTTCAGTTACCATTTCTTTTAATAACGCGTATAGGAAATTTCCATTTTTTTCCATTTATCCTTTAATGGCGGAAATTATCGGTCTTCCTGGTGGGCCCTGCGGTGACTCTTCGGAATAATGTAGATGGTTGGTATGTTGTACTCACTCACTGTGAGGTGTTCACACTCTCTTAGATAGTAAGTTTACCTCCAGGGCCAGGTTCAACATATAGTTGAGTTCTTGTACGAGGTTGGGGAATGGATTATAGTCCAATTTTTCGTATGTAGAGTTATCATTAAGTTGTCTTTTGATTTCACTTTCATACTTTGTTTCGGAGAGGAGTACAACATTTCCACCCTTGTCACTTTTTTTGATGATGACTTTCGATGCTTCTTTTAGTTCCCAAAGTGCCTGTCTTTCATCTCTGTCCAGGTTATCATTGGCTCTACTTGTCCAGTCTCGATGAAATAGGTCATCTTGCACGAGGTCCAGGAAGACCTTCAACCATTTATCTTTCTTAAAGGGAGGCATTTTTTTTTTCATTTTAATCTGTATTTAAGCATTTCTCCTCCATGGTTCATTGGGGAGAGACAGGGGTGGATCATCCAGTTCATTCTCTTTACCGCACAATAGGGAGGTCAAGGTATCTAAAGCAACTTGATCCTGAGTGTCGTTTAGTTCAGTTGACATTTCATAGGTATTCGGTCTCTGATGTATTTGTTTCAGATATACTTTCCTTAGGAATAGGACTATATCTTTATAGACCTCAAAATTATTCATTGAGTTAGTTGGAGAGAATGATAAGCCCCTTTTCCAGAAGCTTAATATGTCTTTCCTGAAGGTCAAAGTCCGAGAGGTTGATAATTGTGTTGTACCTTTACACAGTACAGTATATATAGACTAAAGGGTTAAGAATGGACTTTCAACCTTAACACTATGGTAAAGCAATGAACTTCAATAGCACCTTGAGGTGGGTAGGGGGTCTGAGCATTGATTGAACAGTGGGACCCTGCACTAATATTTACTCCTTCGGAAAGTAACAGCAGTATTAACTTTGTACACTATCTTCCTGAGAGTAGATTGGTGGAGGCCCAGGTCTTATTACTATTACAACTTATAAGAAGAATGGGCAAAATATTAGCAAACCATTTATACAGAAATTTGATTAATCCTAAGGTTTCACAAAAAATGTATGAATACATCTGTATTAATTACTGACATATGTACATAAAACTGAGCAAGGATTATAGGGTGCTGGCTTTTAAGAGAACCTGTCATGATAGATGTGTGGAGGCTGCCATACCTGGCAGCATATAAAACTGCTAGTTGACAGCTATTAAACTGACCCTCGTGCTTCAATAGTTTGTGGCTAGGAACAATTTTGCATATAAAAATGTATAGCTTGTGAAGCTGACAAATACCAAGATGAACCACCAGACTGCCGAAAATGGTGGTGGAACCTCAGCAACATAACATTTCAGAATGCAAAAGGAGTTTCTCAACTTCTCTGACAGAAGCCTCAGACTGTGTAAGTAATATATGGGATCAAATATATATCTTTCATAAGACACCTTTCATAAATCTACTAGATTATAAGACTAAAGCTGGCCATACACGGAACAAATTGGGGCAGGTTCCTGATGAACCAGCCAAAAGTTGTGTCAAGGATGGCCCTGTTGTCACCCTCCTGTCTGACATCCTTCAAAATGGAAACCAAAGGAGCCGGATGGAACATTTTCGGCTGAACAGGGGCTACATCCAATCAGAAATGGCTTCTGTATTGGTATTCTGCAGGCACCAGCTGTCAGAATACAAAAGGCAGCAGTAAGAAATCAAAAGATTTTTCTCATTTAGCATAGAGGGCTGAATATTCTATAGATGTACTGGTTACATATTTCTGCGTTGTCTGTTAGCATCTAACATTTCTATAAATGATCTTGTCAGTGATACTGTATATCTAATAGTGTGTAGTGGATAAGCGAAGCAATCTCTAAATGTTCGTATACAAAACAACATACTAGGAATTTTTCTTGCCTTTCTTGGTTTTATCATGTTGAGAATATGTCTTCTGTGCATAAAAGTATGACATAATGAGGTTTATACTGTAGTATAAGGATAGTTACATAGAAAGTAATCAGCCCAGTTTACTAAAGGGTGAAATTAGTTATATTTTGGCATGTTTTCACACGCTAACTTTCTTTTCCAATCAGATCTTTTCAGTTTCTTTTCCAATGTTCTACATTTTATGTTACTTGGTTTCTGTACCAAAATATTAGGTTCTGCTTTTCTGATGTATCAAATACTTATGCCATGCAAAAAAATGCTAATTAATTATTTAAAAATCATACAATGTAATTTTCTGGATTTTTGTTTTAGATTCCGCCTCTCACAGTTGAAGAGTACCTATGATAAAAATTACAGACCTCTACATGCTTTGTAAGTAGGAAAACCTGCAAAATCGTCAGTTTATCAAATACTTGTTCACCCCACTGTACATTGCATGTGTCATTTGTCCTAAATAATCATTATTTTCAGCTCTCATTGGCTGACGTTGCTGAAAAATAGGGCGTCAAATCTTAGTGCCTATGGGACTTTTGGGAGGCAATTCAACACACAAAATTATGTATAATTACAAGATAGTAACATCAAGGAGAAGTCACAAATTCAAAAGAAGGTCATTAACACCTACAATATTAGATTTAAATATCATGGTCAGAGTGAAGGCTTAATAGGAAGTGAATCAGCGAATGATTAGTAAGAAGATGTTGGAAAGAACAGACAATTCTGACACCTAACCCTTGATGGTGCCAAAGGCCCAGATGTTGTTCTACCCTAAACTGGAGAAAGGAAAGAACATGGCCACTGAAAAAATGCACATGCGGAAACCCCCCTCCTTTCTTCTCCAAGACTCAGATCAGTAAAAGTCTTTCATGTTCACTGAAAAAACCTTATGGGAAGTCGAATTATGAATATAAGCATGGGAAGACTACTGAATCTGAAAAGTCCTATCTTCCAGAAACTGGGTTTCAACAGCCAAGCAATTAAAGCCACAGAATGAGAATCAGGGTGGAAGATCAGACCTTGAGATAAAATCTTACAGAGGCCACAGATGAATAATCATGTGCCGCATTCCGGAAACAAACCTGTTGAACCAAGATGATTGGAAATTTATGTCCAAAATTCCTCAAAGCAAACATATGTCTTGAAATATCCACGCATGAAGAGGCAATGCCCCCCAGGTCAAGACATTATTAAAGCTGATCACCAAGTTTTATTTCAGTTTTAAAAAAATGTTTGGACAATGCTGGTTCAAACTATTTACTTCCCTAACAAATGCAGTGTCTGTGTGAGCTTTAAAAACTGTAGCATGTGGCTTCTACGACATCCTTTTAATCATCCTACAGCTGCGGTTCTCTCCGCTTGGTTTTCCAGCACTTGCTTTCACTGCCGCCATTGGTGAGCCTGCAGAGACCCTTCTCCATGTCGCCGACTAAGCAGAAACCAATCCGGTCATCAGTGGGTCCCTCCCGCTCTCTACAGTGGCCACCATCTTGGCCACGAGGTTTGCTACTGTGGGGGTATCCCCAGGCACACAGACATCTCAGTCAGCCATGGAAGAAGCTGGGCCATCCACAGTGGATCTCTTAGCTGCCATTACCTCCTGCAAGGAGACCCTGACCACTACTGATATCAGTCTCACTCGACATGTTATGGACAAATACCGCATCCAACTTAAAGAGGCTAAATCCACCATCGCCCAAGTTAAGGATGTGGTTCAGACAGACTGCAGGGATCTCCATGCATTACAGAGTCAAGTGAAGGCTTTGTATGAGAAAACTGTAGACATAGAGAATTGACTGCACCACAACAATATACAGGTGGTGGGCATTCCTGAGCAGGCTGAAGGCTCTAAGCCCTCTGAATTTGCCAAGATGTGTTCTCACTAAATTTCTGGGCCTTTGTGATCTCCCACCCATGTTTGTGGTCGAACGACCACATTGGGTTCCCCCTACTCCACTGATCCTGGGTGCCCCACCACAGCCTTTTCTTATTACGCTCCTTAAATACCGGGATAGAGACATGCTCTTGGCGGCTGTGAGGAATTCCCAGGAACTGGTCTATGAGAACGTGAAAATCTCCTTGTTTCCAGACTACTCGCCCAAGATGCAACGTCGAAGATCCTTCATTGACATCCGCAAGCGCCTATGTGATTGTGGATTGAAATATAGCCTTCTGTACCCTATCTGGATATCAGAGGCACTGCCCATTTCTTTGATAAACCGGATGCATTCGAGAGGTGGCTGGAAAATCGGTAGATGCCAGTAAGTGATGGCCATCACTCTCCATCTGGCTACTCTTCCTTGTTTGTTCTCCTGACAATGATATGCCTCTGTTGCCTTCACATTGACGATATTCTGTCATTTCCCCTTCTCTGCAATCAGGCTGTGAGTTTACCTCTTATGCCCCGTACACACGGTCGGACTTTGTTCGGACATTCCGACAACAAAATCCTAGGATTTTTTCCGACGGATGTTGGCTCAAACTTGTTTTGCCTACACACGGTCGCACAAAGTTGTCGGAATTTCCGATCGACAACCACGCGGTCACGTACACCACGTACGACGAGACTAGAAAAGGCCGGTTCAGAACCAAGCGCGGCAACCCTTTGGGCTCCTTTTGCTAATCTCGTGTTAGTAAAAGTTTGGTGAGAGACGATTCGCGCTTTTTCAGACTCGTGGCTTTCAGATCGTTTTCTGACGTTCAGTTTGTGCTTGTGGGTTTGTATCTGCTCTTCAGTGCGTGCAAGCAAGTTCCACGTGAGTTTAAGGAGTCATTGTATTCTTGTTCGTTCGTTACTGGTTTTCAGGTCGCTCCTCACAGGCCTTGCTGTTCTTCAGTGCGTTCTGTTACTTCGTTCTGAGCAGCCGACCGTTTTCTAGCCATGTTTCGTATGCGTACTCCTCGTAGAGTTCGTGCTGTGCGGGGGCTTGGTGTTGGGGTCCTGACCTTGACACAAGTCCAGTCCATGAACAGGGTGGGGAGGAGTTCATGGACCAAGAATTGGTTACTTCAGCGTGACCAGTTCTGTCATATGCCTTTGCTCCGTGAGATCCGTGAGAATAATCCTGATGATTTCAGGAACTTTCTCAGGATGACGGACCCCGTGTTTCACCATTTGCTGGCTTTGCTGACCCCCTATATTAGCAGGCAGGATACCTGCATGAGGCAAGCCATCACTCCGGAGCAGAGGTTGGTCGCTACCTTGCGGTATTTGGCCACAGGGAGAAGCCTGCAGAAACCTCAAGTTCTCGACAGGCATCTCCCCCCAGGCTCTGGGGATCATTATCCCAGAGACCTGTTCTGCCATCATACAGGTCCTGCAGGAGTATATGAAGGTAAGATTTTTATCCTTTTATATCACAATTTATTGTATTGAATGTTTGCTAATATCTTGTATTTCTTTCCTCATTCCCTAATTACCATGATTGGAATATGCTGTGAATGTCCCCTTTGTCCTCATGCATGCTGGATTTTTATGTAAATATTATTTTATGTCCTTCATACATATTTGCCCTTCAATAACCTCTCCAGCATGGTGTCTCCTGCCCTATATTCACCTCATGTAGTCACTTAACAATGTATTTTATCAGCTCCATAGTAGTGCTTTACCCCAAACACCCCCTAAAATGTTTGTTAATGTTATTTTAGCTTTAAATTCAGGCAGAGTGCCAGAGGCTTTTTTTGTGGTGTCCCCAAATTTCTGGTAACCCTCCCTCCCCCAACTGCTAAGTCAGCTGATCCCAATTCTCTATCTATCCTCAATCATCTATCTGCTGACTTTGCCAAACCCATACACACTATACCCATCTCTTTTGTGCTCAGATTTATGGATGAATTCCCCAAAGCATGTAGTGCAAGGGCCTGCCTGTATACTTTCCAAAGGAAATGTTTAAAGTTTTTGTATCCTATTATTATCTTGATAGGTAATAGCAGAATGTCCAAATGTCCTCAAATGTGTACAGTGTGTATTTATATCTTTGTATTCAGACACTTCTTACCTGTCCAGTGGTCTGCCAATAGTGTAACTAAGGAGGGGCTGTTCCAAGTAATACCCTGTATTTAGGCATTCATCTCTCAATGAAGTGAAGAGGGTTATCTGTCCAAGAGTTCCCCCCCCTATAATGTTAGAAATGACCCATGAGAGGGGGGAGGGGGAATATGATAGGTGTACCTTATACTTTGTTGTTGTTAAATTCCCCTTAATAAATGCTATCTGGAGGTTGCCCCATAATGTTTGTGTATAAGCTGCTTGCCATGTTTCTGTGAAAAAATAGTAATGTTTATTGTTTTTTCCTCAACAGTTTCCTTCAACGCCACAGGAATGGCAGACTGTGGCCTCCCACTTTGCCCAGCGGTGGGACTTTCCTAACTGCGGAGGGGCAATTGATGGGAAACACATCCACATCGTCCCACCACCCAACTCGTGGTCGTACTATTATAATTACAAGGGGTTTAATAGTATAGTGATGTTGGCGGTGGTGTCGGCTAATTATGAGTTCTTGTATGTGGACGTGGGGAAGAATGGCTGGATGTCCGATGGTGGAGTTATCGCCCAGACGGAGTTCTACAGGCGTCTCCAGAATGGCAGCTTGGACTTGCCACCTCCAGAGGACAATGTTGAAGGTCTCCCATTTGTGTTCGTTGCTGATGAAGCATTTGCGCTGGGGGACCACCTGATGCGGCCATTCCCGATGAGGACCCTCACCCCGGAACAGAGGGTTTTTAATTACCGGCTGGCCAGAGCCCGAAGAGTGGTGGAGAACACATTTGGAATCCTGGCCAGCCGGTTCCGATTATTTCTGACACCCATCCATAAGGCGGAGTATAAACTGAACCATATAATACTTGCCTGCTGTGTTCTCCATAATTTTTTAAGAAAACATTCAGCCAACTATGCTGGCTCAGTTGGGCCTGAGGCCGGAATCCCAAATCCATCAACACTGACGGCGCTTGAAAGTGGCCGTCCTGGCTTGCCCTCCCTGAATGCCCGTGATGTCCGGTTACGCTACCTGGAGTTCTTTGCGGGTAGGGGGGCTATCAATATGCCAGACAATCTGTGACACCTTTTTCAAATAAAAAACAAACAAAAGAAATTCTTGGTGGACATTTACTGCTTGTGTTTGTTTTAGCTGACCCTGACAGAAATGTGTTGAGTGCAGAAAATGTCGTGATTGGGTAACCTTATAAAAAATAGTGTTGGCTGGTACTTCCTAAATGCCAAAACACATTTCACTACAAGTGCACTTGCAACTGCATTGAACCTGCACTCGTAGTGCAAAGAGTAATTGCCCTTAGGAAATAACCCCCATTTTTCATAAAACAGCAATTACATCACCCCAAAAGTGTTGTAGTGTTGAGACAATAATCCACACATTCTTGAGTAAGGCACTTTTTTATACCTGCACAATCACATGTGCATTTACGAAAGGTTTTTAAAACAAACCAACATGTTTGTTGTATAACAATGTTTGCAGTAGCATTATCAAAAATCGAAATGTCCATTTCAGATAAAACAGGCATGTGTAAAACCAACAAGAAAAACTTGAACTTACAAAGTTCACATATGGTAAAACCTGAAGGCTATATCAGACATCAGTATTTAGGAACTGGGTTTGATATAGCGTTCAGATGGGGGGAAATCACCCCTGGAAAAGCCAAATTTGGAAGATGCACACCAATTTACGAATGTCAACATGTGCTATCTGCCATCAGGGGGGCTCAAGGGACGTGTTTTGGGGGAGCAAGCCCTTCCTCAATGCGACTTTATAATTGAGGAAGGGGTTGCACCCCCAAAACGCGTCCATTGATCTCCTGTGATGGCAGATAGCACATGTTGGCACACTGTGTGCATCCTCCAAATTTGGCTTTTCTAAACATCGTAAAAATTTTAGTAAGATAAAACAGGTGATTTTGTGGGGTTTAAATTCGCCCCAAAACATCAATGATGTTATTATTTTTTTTAATAACATCACTGATTTGTTGCTGGATGTTTTGCAATTGGAGATTACACCCCATGATCTCCCCGATCAGTATCTGGGCACTTTCAGATGTAAAGCGTTCTGGATCACGATCACCTAAAAAGAGATAAAGAACAAAAAAAAAGGTCTCAAAAATCTGCCACCATCCATCTCGTTTACCTGAGCCTGTGGTCGCAGACACTCACCTGTTGTGGTGCCAATCTCCACCACATCTTCTTCTTCCTCCTGCTCAGCTTCTTGTGTTGGTATTTCCCCTTCTTCCAGAGGTGGGGGGTCTCTGGTCTCCTCGGATGAGGGGTGTCCTCCGAGTCTTTTCTCCCCTATGTAAAACAAAAATGGTATAATTAGCACACAGATATTTGATGGCAGAACTAGAAATAGGAAACATTGCTTGGAAGTGGGGTACAATTGTCTATTTTAGCCGAGTTCCAAGATGTATATTTTTTATTGCCCTTTGTCAAGCTGCAATACTTTACCTGTTTAGTACAAGCTTCACAGATGTAGCCCCCCTATAGTATACACTGGAGCACCTGTGTGCCCCCCCTAATAAAAATGGTGTTCTTGTGTCCCACACTAGTGCTCCAGTGTCCAGATGTGAAAACAGCTGCTCAGTGTCCTCTCCTTACACACAATCTAGTTGGCATTTCATTCTAGTAACAAACCCATCTACACAAACAAATATTTGGCATCCAAGTAGGCCCCCAAAAATGTGTTAAAATGCAATGGTGTTCTAGAGGCCGAAAGAAAAATGTTTGATACAAACGAATAATGGGCCCATGAACATTAAAGTTGACCTTTTTAAACGTTACAATTACTAAAAGCATATGGAGCAGAACGAACGGAATAAAGACAGAAAGAATAGGAACACAGCACAACTACTTACTTTTTTGCAGCACTCTCCGGATCTTTCGGTACTGCTCTGGCTCTCTCAACTTCAGGTCCGACCACCGCTTCCTGAGCTGATCTTTTGATCTTCGTACCCCGAAATTCCTCTCAAGACTCCTGACCACTTTCGCCATGATCTTGGCCTTTCTGATGTTGGGGTGGGGGTAAGGCCCATATTTTCCGTCATAGTCGGACTTCTTCATGATGTCGACCATCTCCAACATCTCCCCAAACGACATATTTGTGGCCTTAAAACGTCTCCTTCTGAATCGGGACGTGCCTGGATCCGGGCTTTCCTCCTCCTCCTCCTCGTTGATATAATTATCACGCACCTGCTGTAACTCCGCCATCATGCTCTTCCCCCACTGCGCCGAACGAAAAGGGGCGGGAAATAGACTAGAAAGGAGTTACACGCATGCGCAGTGTGTATAAAGCGTAACACGCGTGCGTATTACGTACAATCTGTGAGCGGAGGAAGGAGCATTGGACGCGCCGATCGTAAGAACGAAGGTAAGAGACAAACTTGTGCCTATACTGCTTCTAGATTGAGGCCTATATTGTAACAAGATTAGGAGAGTTTTGTCTGACATTAGGCTTTGTCTTGTGTTGTGTCTTGCAGTGAACATGGATATCTTAATGAGAGATACTGACTTCATGTCACTATTCATTGATATGCTAAGTGAGCTGCCCTGTCTGTGGGAGATTACCCACCCCCATTTCAAGAACCAAGCAAAGAGGAAGGCAGCACTGGAGCAATTGTGTGAAATTGTGAAGCAGGTGATCCCCACGGCAGACATCACTTATTTAAAGATTTTCATTGGTGGCCTGAGGAGCACATATCTGAGGGAGCGCAAGAAAGTCCTGGATTCACAGAGATCCGGAGCAGCAGATGACATCTATGTCCCCAGGATGTTGTACTACGACAGGCTGCATTTTCTGGCAGGCCAGACTGAACCCAGGTCATCCCTCTCCAGTCTTCCTTCCACGCTTCCTTCCCCCCCCGGCTGAGGCTTCTGACGCCCAACCTGGGCCTTCCAGGCAGCAACATGTGGAGGAGCCCAGATTGAGCCAGGTATAGCATTCCTCTAAATATTTCTGCTTGTCCAATCAATGATGTTAACTAGATGTTAGTTTGGAGTACTAATTTAGGATTGTGATTGATGATGCAAAACATTACAACCATGTCCCTTTTTTCATACACAGGGAAGTCTCAGCCAGGAGGTGGCCGGGCCGAGCCGGCTGGCTGATATCAAGGTCCCTCCACCACACCTGAAAACAGAAAGTGGCAGTAGGACGAGTACCCTAGAGGAGGCGGTTATCAGATTCTTTTGGAGGGCTACAGAGGTCCTGGGAGCACCACACACCATGCAGGAGAACATTGCTGCATTCATAGCATATAAAATGCAGAGGATGGAGGAGGGCCAAAAAGCCTTGTGTGAGGCCCTCATATCAGAGGCTCTGGAGAAAGGTATGAGGGGCCAAATTACACCTCACACACAGCTTTGGGATGGTCCTCCTCCTCCTCCTGCAGGTCCTCCCCCTCCTCCTCCCTCTCCTCCAGGTCCTCCCAGTCCTCCTCCAGGCCCCCCCAGTCCTCCTCCTCCTCCAGGTCCTACTCCTCCTCCTGCCACATCTCCAACTGCACAGCCACAGCCCGGAAGGAAGACTAGACAGTGATTGCCCTGGATCCAGTCTGGTTGGCCAAAAGATGCAGCCTCTTGTGGTACCACAGCCTGGGGACACAGATGTCATCTGCTGCTATCCGAGTCTCTGTGAATCCCGGACCAGACTGCCCTCCCTTAGATATGGACTCCTCAGGCCACCAATTTTGATGTCGAAGAATTGATGTCTGCCGTGGGGGTCCCAGGCTTCACTAATTTCTCATGTTGATCCAGTGTTGCCTTCCTCTTTGTTTGGTTCTGAGCCCTTATTAAAGGATTTTTGTTTTGAATTATACTCTCCTATGTGTTTTACTTCAAAAAGGACAGTTGGTTTGTGAGGATTCAGGTACATTTCAAATATACAATGTGAAATGAACAAGGGACACCAACAACAAACAATCTCCTTGAGATTAAATAATAAAAGATATCAATGGTGTTGGGGTAACTTGACACACAAAACACACACAAAAATATTCTGGAGTAAAAATAAAAATAACATTGAACAAAGATCAGCCTTGGAAAAAATACAAACATTAAAGAAAAAAAAAAGGCTGAAAATCCAAAAAAAAAAAAAAAAAAAATATAAAACTGTCAGATGTGACAACTAATAACAATATATTGAGGGAATCCCACTAAAAAAACACAAATCAAACTTTGTGAGAAGTGTGTGTGAATATGAGCAGCAAAACGACTTAATTCTTGTCACATTATAAAGAAGAAGAGAGTGCGCTGTATTAAACCATTTTTAACATTGCAGCGTGACGAAAGTGCTGTATCCATTACGAACGCTAAGTTTACCAGAACGAGCTGTCCCGTGTCGGAATTTCTTCTGAGCATGCGTGGCACTTTGTGCGTCGGAACAGGCCACACACGGTCGGAATTGACGTGATCGGATTTTGTTGTCGGAAAATTTTATCTCCTGCTGTCCAACTTTGTGTGTCGGAAAATCCGATGGAAAATGTCCGATGGCGCCCACACACGGTCGGAATTTCCGACAACACGCTCCGATCGGACATTGTCCATCGGAAAATCCGACCGTGTGTACGGGGCATAAGTCTGTGCTTCATCCTCTCCATCGCTATCGTCTGAACAGGAACGGATGCCCTACCTGTTACGCTACTGACTCTTATGTTACTTTTCATACTCCCCATTTTTTCCCCCTTCTTTTGGATCACATTTTATTTTTTATGTAGACTTCGTGTGTCTGGGGCATGGTTCCTGTCCTCTGGAGTCCCCCGAAGCAGACTGTTGACTCTTTGTAGTTGGAGCTTGCGTCATAGTTCTAGTTTTGGGTCGAGGCCCTGCACAATGCAGTTTTTTTGTGTCTCTGGTGCAAGGGCAGGGTAACTTTTAAGGGATGTTGTACTTTTTTCTTGTTTTATGGCTATGGTCAGTGCATAGACTCAAGCACGTTTTACTACCCATTTTATGTCAGTATTACATTGTATAACCATGTTTGTTGTGGTCGTTTAGGTGCTTTTTGAAATTATCGATGCTCCCCACTGAAACCACTGCTTGTGGAAGAGAATTCTGCACAGTTTAACCACTTCAGCCTCGGAAGAATTTACCCCCTTCCTGAGCACTTTTTGCGATACGGCACTGCGTCGCTTTAACTGACAATTGCGCGGCCGTGCGACGTTGCACCCAAACAAAATTGACGTCCTTTTTTTCCCACAAATAGAGCTTTCTTTTGATGGTATTTGATCACCTCTGCAGTTTTTATTTTTTGCTATAAACAAAAAAAAGAGTGACAGTTTTGAAAAAAAAGCAATATTTTTTACTTTTTTGCTATAATATCCCCAAAAAATAAATATAAAAAAATGTTTTTCCTCAGTTTAGGCCGATATGTATTCTACATATTTTTGGTAAAAAAAAAAAAAAAAATTGCAATAAGCATATATTGATTGATTTGCGCAAAAGTTATAGCGTCTACAAAATAGGGGATAGATTTATGGCATTTTTATTATTCATTTTTTTTTATTAGTAATGGCGGCGCTCTGTGATTTTTATTATGGCGGACACTTTTGACACTATTTTGGGACCACTGTCATTTATACAGCGATCAGTGCTATAAAATGCACTGATTACTGTATAAATGACACTGGCAGGGAAAGGGTTAAACACTAGGGGCAATCAAGGGGTTAAGTGTGTCCTAGGGAGTGATTCTAATTGTGGGGGGGGATGGGCTACCTAGGACATGACAGTGATCACTTCTCCCCATGACAGGTACAAGTAGATCTCTGTCTTGTCACTAGGCAGAACAGGGAACAGGGCCGCACGTACATCCGGGTTGGGGGTAATGAAAGGCGACCATTCGGCCGCTTTCATTTCGACAGCGGACACCGGGGACTGCTCAGATCTATCTAGGTAAGATCTGCTGCATATTTATGGACTTGCAATATAAAGCCATTTCAGGACCTACTTCCTTCCCCCTCCAGCCTTGTGGTGTTCAGTCTGCAGCGGTGCTCTATATACTAATGAGCCCCGTTTTGCCCTTACACCCTTCGCTGGCCATGGCAACAGTAGGCATTTTACCTCAATGGGTTTAATTCTTTGATCAGTTTATTTATTTTTGCTATTTTTATTGAATTTCAGAACCCTTCATATTAATCCAGTAAGTGCTGAGCATTTTTGCCTCATCCCGGGTGTCAGAATATCAATTTTTTCGATTGCTGGGTGGGTTTTATACCATTTATACTTATTAATTATTACTTGCACTTTACCCTAGGTGTCCTATAAGATCTGTTGGTCAGCACCTCTTGGTTCTCTTCCCTTCACATCCCCCTTTCCAACTTCCTGCGCTTCCCATCCCCCCCACACCATACTCCTCACCCCCCCTTTTTTTCCCTTCCCCCTTCCCCATGTCCATCCCCTCCCCCATGTCCATCCCCTCCCTTCCTTTCCCCTTCCCTATTCCCCTTCTTGTTCCTCCTTCCTTCTCCCCCCCCACCCCTTCTTTCCTCCTTCCCCCTTTTTTTCTCTTTTCTTTGTTCCCCTCCCAATGTCTCTCCCACTCCATTGTCTGCTTCTTTCTAGGGTTGTCCCGATACCACTTTTTTAGGACTGAGTACAAGTACCGATACTTTTTTTCAAGTACTCGCCAATACCGATTACCGATACTTTTTTTTTTAATGCCACATGACAGTGTTTTTTTTTTACAATGCTTTCTTTTTTTTGGGGGGGAGGGGTGGACGGTGTCTGTGTGTTTATTTTTTACAATAATTTTTTTTTATTATTTATTGCAATACTTTGTGTTTTTTTTTTTAATCAGTCTTGTTGGGGGGCTTTGGTGAGATATCAGGGGTCTTAACACCCCTGACATCTCCCCCTTGAGACAGAGACCAAGGATAGAGATTTCCTAGTCCCTTTCTCTGCAGCCTCAGCTGCACTGAAAATGAATGGAGAGAAGACAGCGGCTCCTCTCCATTCATAAACTAAGACATCGTAATCACAGGAGGTTACAATGTTTCAGTTATGTGAATGGACAGAGTCAGCTATCCATACAGAAAAGGAAAAGTAGAGGGACAGCAGCAGAATGGAGGGGGGACAGCAGCAGAACGGAGGGGGGACAGCAGCAAAACGGAGGGGGACAGAAGCAGAACAGAGGGGGACAGAAGCAGAATGGAGTGGGTAAGAAGCAGAACGGAGGGGGGCATGGAGGAGGAACGGAGAGGGACAAAAGCAGAACGGAGGGGGACACGGAGGAAGAACAGAGGGGGACAGAAACAGAACAGAGGGGGACAGCAGAACGGAGGGGGCGTGGAGAAAGAACAGAGGGGGACAGCAGAACGCATGGAGGAGGATGCGGGGACAGTCAGCGGTGATCGTGTGTGGGAGAGTTACAAGCACAGATCACCGCTGTATAGATTTCACTAAAGCAGCTGAAAGCCGCTGGGGGAGAAGCTTGTAACTCCCCCACGCACCGATCACTGCTGACTGTCCAGGTATCGGGGGAAGCATCGGTTGCATTTGCCCGAGTACAAATACTTGGGCAAATGCTCGATATCGGGACAAACCTACTTCTTTCCCATGTCCCTCTTTCTGCCCGACCGCCATTCCCAGCCATATGTTACTAACACAAATTAATATTCTATCTACTAACAGCCCCCTGTGTCCGCCCCCAGGGGGAACACCCTCCTTGGGTGTCTCAGAATTGCCGTTCTCTGCCCAGTAGGCAGTTATTGGTGAGTTTTGTTACATAATGTGTAAACACTCCAAGATTACCATGTATTATCATTTTACTTTATGAATGCTCTACTGTAAATTTGGATTATATGTCTTCTAGATGTTATGATTGGACGCCTCCTATCCTATCTTTGGGGGTTTTATCTATTGTTATTTTAAATGTTTGTTTACCTTGTAACAACTCCAAAATTGTTTCTATTGGAATTTGTATATTTTTGTAATAAACTGCATTGTTTTATCTGTCTTACTCTTTATCTGGGTACTGCAATAGTCCAATTCCCTTTGGTGAATTAGGGCATCCTTGGAGTAGCCCTTGGTTATTCTCCTCCTCCTCTCTTTGTGTATTATAAGGCGTTAAGATATGTTAAACAGCGATTTCGCTCTCTGCATTTGGTGGACAGTTGGAGGGTGCTGCATGAGCGGGACAGGGATTTCAGTTATTACTCCAAAATACACCATGCATATTCAAGGATCGATATGTTGTTGATCGATCAATATTATCTGAATTATGTAAATTCATCAACTATTGAGTCAATCACCATGTCAGACTATGCTCCAATAAGTTTAACGATATGTCCGGCATCGATTGGGAGCCTGGAAAGAACATGGCGATTGAATTAATCTATTTTGGATGATAAACAGAATGTGGAATCTTTGTCCCGCACACTAGCACTATACTTTGAGACCAATATATCAGAGGAGGTAAACAATAATCAGTGTAGCGCTGGACACAAAAGAAAAATTAATAGATGATGATGTGAAAAATAACTAAGAAAATATTATGCACAATCCCCAACGCTACCGGATAACCATTGAGTGAGATATCTTCAGCGAAGAGAAAATATAAAAAATAATTCCAAAACAAACAGTGTAGCATTAAACTAATGATGTAATACAAAAATATATGATATAAACACACGTGGATTACTCATCTAAGGCTTATGCCATCATAGAATAAATAGTGAAGATCATCTAAGTGGTATTCCTCATTAATGTGAGTCCATACCCAGAGTGGTATATACAAGAGAAAATATTATGTGAAAAAAATAAAAAAATATGAAAAAAAATAAAAAATTGTGAAATAAAAGTTCAAAATTGTCCCAAATGGCAAGATATTGATTCCAAAGAAATCCAGAATAAGCTTATTGCGTGGTTCAGGTTTGCTTGATCCACCTCTCGTGCAGCCCACCACCGGATGGTAAAATTAAAGGCTTACCGGAAAGCCTGCGACCGCCCTTACTCAGGGGGGTCAAAACAGGCTTAGTAGTGGAAAAAGGATGGAATCTCTGTAGTCCCTCTCTCTTCTCCAGATGAGTGGTCCACAGCAACGGGGACCCCAATATGGAAGAAGGCTCCCTGGGATACGTTCGATACGGGAAGCCTGCGACCGCCCTTACTCAGGGGGGTCAAAACAGGCTTAGTAGTGGAAAAAGGATGGAATCTCTGTAGTCCCTCTCTCTTCTCCAGATGAGTAGTCTGCAGCAACGGGGACCCCAATATGGAAGAAGGCTCCCTGGGATACGTTCGCTACTCCTTCCCAAAAGGGCCAGGTACCAATGAGCCACAGCTCCCAAGGGAAAAAAAGACAAAAGGAAATCCAATAGTGCAGATTGATAAAAGGGGGCTCAATTTATTAAACTAAAATACAATGGAAGCACTTACAGCAAAGTGACAATGAGAAGAGACTCTTAGCGGTTTAAAATCAGTTCGCGCATGCGCGATGCGTATCAGCGTTGTGACCCTACGGGAGCCTTCTTCCATATTGGGGTCCCCGTTGCTGCGGACTACTCATCTGGAGAAGAGAGAGGGACTACAGAGATTCGATTCTTTTTCCACTACTAAGCCTGTTTTGACCCCCCTGAGTAAGGGCGGTCACAGGCTTTCCGGTAAGCCTTTAATTTTACCATCCGGTGGTGGGCTGCACGAGAGGTGGATCAAGTAAACCTGAACCACGCAATAAGCTTATTCTGGATTTCTTTGGAATCAATATCTTGCCTTTTGGGACAATTTTGAACTTTTATTTCACAATTTTTTATTTTTTTTCATAATTTATTTTTTTCACATAATATTTTCTTTTGTATATACCACTCTGGGTATTGACTCATGAGGAATACCACTTAGATGATCTTCACTATTTATTCTATGATGGCATAAGCCTTAGATGAGTAATCCACGTGTGTTTATATCATATATTTTTGTATTGCATCATTAGTTTAATGCTACACTGTTTGTTTTGGATTTATTTATTATATTTTCTCTTCGCTGAAGATATCTCACTCAATGGTTATCCGGTAGCGTTGGGGATTGTGCATAATATTTTCTTAGTTATTTTTCACATCATCATCTATTAATTTTTCTTTCTGTCCAGCGCTACACTGATTATTGTTTACTTGGTCTTTGCCTTATATCGAGGTTTTAGTGTTTAGCAGCAGGACTTTTCAAAATTCTGTCATTTATGATATATTTATTTTATGTTTTCACTATTTATGCACGTAGCGCAGTTCTCTATTTATTTTTAATATCAGAGGAGGTGTCTGACCAAGTGGTATGGGAAGCCCACAAGGCGGTTATCAGAGGGGAGTTAATTTCAATGGGTTCGAGTATTAAAAAAGAGAGACAGAAGGAAATGGTCGTGCTCTTAGAGGAAATACAAAAATTTGAAAATAAACATAAGGCCCAATTAAAACCTGGGGACATGCAGAGACCGGAGAAACTGCGGGCAGGCTTAAAACAGCTTCTCAAACGAAAAGTTCAAAATAAACAGATACTTTGCCCACCGATTCTATGAACAGGGGAATAAGGGTGGGAGACTATTGGCTAGACAACTAAAGAAACAACAGGATTCACGCCATGTTCACACTATAAAGACAGGCGATAAGCAGATAGTGGACTCCCAAGCAATAGCAGCTGAGTTTCATCACTTTTATGCTTCTCTATATAACAGACTCAGTTCCTGTGGGGACGGAGGAGGGTGGACGTTTGGATAGAATTCGGGAATATCTTGAGGCTTCAGGGCTACAGGCCATTCCATCTGCGGCCTTGGAAGAAATGGAAAATGCAATCTCCATTGAAGAGTTGGGCGGAGCGATTGTGGCTTTGCCATTAGGTAAAAGCCCAGGACCTGATGGTTTTACAAATATGTCCTATAAAAAGTTTTCCTCAATCCTGTTGGTTCCTCTTTGCAGATACCTTAACTCTATTTTGGTCTCTAACCCATTTCCTTCAGAGGCACTGTTGGCTTATGTGATGGTTCTCCCGAAGGTAGGGAAAGACCCTCAGTGCTGTACCAGCTACAGACCCATCTCCCCCCTTAACTCTGACACTAAGCTCCTGGCTAAAATTCTGGCCCTAAGGTTACAAGAACATATAGTTAATTGATTCACCCAGATGACAGGGTTTATGAAGGGCCGAGAGGCTAGAGATAATACTATTCGGACCCTGTATGTATTGCATTGGATGCATAATGGACCGAACCAGACCCCGAGTGTAGTAATTTCAATGGATGCTGAAAAAGCATTCGATAGGGTGGGGTGGGAGTTTATGGTTGGAGTTTTGAGGGAGATCTGAGAGAGCGGATGATGGGATGAGTGACGGCACTGTATGCAGATCCTAGAGCAAGGGTTAAAGTTAATAGTAGACTATCAGATTATTTTGAGACATGGAATGGGACTAGGCAGAGATGGCTAGTCCCATATTTGCTATGGTGCTGGAACCCTTTCTGCGTACGCTTAGAGGAAATAGGAAGATCAAGGGGATTTGTATCGGATCAACGGAACATAAGATCTGAGCTTACGCAGATGATCTACTGTTGTACCTCTCCTCTCGAGTCTTTGATGGAACTGATGTTGGAAATAATAGGATTTTTATAACAGCTTACCTGTAAAAGCCTTTTCTTTTGAAGTACATCACAGGCCACAGAGACATAGTAATTACTATGTGGGTTATAGTCCATCTTCAGGTGCTGGACACTGGCACACCCTAAACAGGTAGTTGCCTCCCTATATAACCACTACTCGGGGTATCTCAGTTTTGTAGCAAAGCAATACATGTGTATATTAGAAAGAGGGGTGGGACCTCTATGTCCCGTGATGTCCTTGTAAAACAGCTTACCTGTAAAAGGATTTTACAGGTAAGCTGTTATAAAAATCCTATTTTCTTTAATTGTACATCACGGGACACAGAGCCATAGTAATTACTATGTGGGATGTCCCAGAGCAATGCCAACTGAGGGGAGGGAGACACAACCAAAGTAGGGCACCATGAAATCAGAGGATTTATACTGCTGCCTGCAGTACACTGCACCCAAAGGCGACATCCTCATGTCTTTTTACATCCACCAGATAGAATCTGGTAAATGTATGAATTGAAAACCAAGTTGCGGCCTTGCAGAATTGAGCCATGGAGGCTTGATGATGTACTGCTCACGAAGCACTAAGAGCCCTAGAGGAGTGCGCTTTGATTTGAGAGGGTAGAACTTCCACTTTAAACCATAAGCTTGAACGTTTACTTGTCGAATCCATTTAGAAATAGTAGATTTTGATGCTGCCTGTCCTCTTTTAGGACCTTCAGGCAACACGGACAAAACATCCGTCTTCCAAATCTGAGCAGTCGCCTTTAAGTAGACTTTGACTGCTCTTACCACATCAAGAGAATGTAGTGATTTTTCTTTCATAGAACAGAGTTCTGGAAAAATGAAGGTAGAACAATATCCTGGTTTAGATAAAAACCTGATATTACCTTCGGTAAAAGGTTAGGATGAGGACGCAATACTATCTCATCCTTGAATAATAAAAATATGGCTCTTTACAAGAAAGAGCAGCCAATTCTGATACCCTTCTTGCTGCAGATATGGTTACCAGAAAAAATAGCTTCCTTGTCAAAAAAGGACCGGGGGAATATGTCGTATCGGCCTAAAAAAACGCTGTTTTGTAATGCTGACAAAACTAAATTTAAGTCCCAAGGGTTCAGGGGTTACCTAACCGGAGATTAAGCTGTGTTACCCTCTGAATAAAGTTATGAACCAAAGAATGCAAAGCAAGTGGTCGTTGAAATAATACCAATAAGGCAGAGACCTGTCCTTAGAAAGCACCCAAGGCCAGCCTCATTTCTCACCCCATGTGCAGAAAGTCAAAGATTCTACCTTTGACCTATTTCCTGGGGTGCAACACCTGGTTTCACACCAGGAGCCATATGTTTCCCAGACTCCATAATATATAATTATGGAGGCCGGCTCCCTTGCATTAACCAAGGTAGAAACTACTGAACCTGACAGCCCATGCTTCTTCAGAGTGTGGGTCTCAATAGCCAGACCGTTAAATTTTGCGTTTGTAAAGTAGGATGGAACACCGGACCTTGCAAGAGAAGGTCTGGCCGTGATGGTAGGGTCCATGGGTCCCCTACTGCCATCTTTATGATCTCTGCATACCAAGATTTCCTGGGCCCTGCTGGGGGCCACAAGAATCAACAACTTCCCTTCCTGCTTGATCCTGCGAAGAAGTTGTGGATGCAGGCAGAATAGGAGGGAATGCATAAATCAGTGAGAACCGATTCGACAGGAATAGCAAGGCATCTGTTCCGCATGCTAGCGGATCCTTTGTACTTGACGCAAGGTTGTTGAATTCTTTGTTGAACCTGGACGCAAACAGATCTATGTCTGAGATCCCCCATTTTTGACATATTGACAGGAAGATATCGGGGTGAAGAAACCATTCTCCCGGGAACAACTGCTGGCGACTCAAGTAGTCCGCCTGCCAATTTTCTATTCCTAGAATGAAGACTGCCGATAGACAAAGTACATTGTTTTCTGCCCAAGATAGGATATTATTCACCTTTCTCTGGGCCGCACAACTTCTTGTGCCCCCCTTGGTGATTCATTTAGGCCATTGCTGTGGCATTGTCGGATTGAATCCTGGCAAGACAATACTGTAAACTGAACGTTCAGGCCCTCAGGACCAAGAGCTCTGCCTGAATTTCTAAAATGTTAATGGGCAAGGCCATTTCTGATCTGGGCCACTTCTCTTGGACAGTTCCTCATCCAGGACTGTTCCCCAACCTAAACAAAAAAGGTTGGCATATGTTGTTACCACTTCTCAGGTAACTAAAGGAAGGACTTTCCCCTTAGTAGATTTTTGGATATTAACCATAAACTGAGGCTCCGGTGCACCCAGCCTACAGCACCTGGTATTTCCAGGTGGTCTCTCATCCGGGTACTAACCAGGCCCGACCTTGCTTAGCCTCCAAGATCAGACAAGATCGGCGCTATCAGGGTGATGTGGCTGTAGGCTTTGGAGTCAGACACATTGGGAATGTAGAGCTTGAACCCTTTGTTCCAAGCTGATAGGATACTATTTTGCAGCAGTCTCAAATGAAACTGAGCATAAGGAACGGCCTTGAATGAAGCCACCATCTTTCCCAACAACCTCATGCAAAGTTGAATAGAAGAAATTCATCTTGCTTCGACCACCTAAATCAGTTCCTTTATGGTGCTGATCTTTGCCTGGGGAAAGAATACCCTTTTCTGGGTGTACCTATGATCGGACCCAAGTATTTTAGCCTTCTTCATGGTTTTAAAGAAGTTTCTCCTAGGTTGAGAATCCGACCTCGATATTCCAGGTAGTTGAATGTGGTGACCATACTTTGGTTTAAGACGGCTACCGCCTGGTCTATCAAGAACAGATCGACTAGGTAAACCATAATCGTTATGCCTTAGGCCCTTAATCTGGCTAGAAGAGGGGCCAGAACCTTTGTAAACACTCAAGGTGCAGTAGCTGGACCGGAAAGCAGAGCTACAAACTGAAAATTAAGATTTTCCACCTTGAAAAGTAGATATTATTAGTGAGCGAGGAAATAGACATATGGAGGTATGCATCTTTGATGTCGATTGACGCCAGAAGTTCTCCTCCTTGTAGGATGGAGATAACTGATTTGGATTGACTCCATACGAAAAAAAGAGTGGTTATATTCAGGAATTGAATTTAGATTTTTGAGATCCAGAATGTCCATTCAGATTTGGCACCGTGAAAAAAAAGAGATTTGAATCAAACCCCAACCTCTGTTCTTACATGGGGACCTGCATGATCACCTTTTTCTTTTTCTCTGGATCCTTAGAAACGTTTGATCTGAGAAAACGAGGAGACGGGAACTCTTGGAACTCCAGTTTGTACCCTGGAGCTATTGAAGAAGTCCCCCATTCGTCTCGACACTCTTCCTGCCAGATCCTTGAGAACTGCAGAATTCCCCCTATTCGATTGAACCTGGCGATGGAAGCCGACGTGACCGCCTGGAGGCTGATGCCTCTGGCACAGAAGAAGGAGCTTTAAAACGAAAATACATTTACTCCTTTTCTTAAATGGCAAAAGGGGTGCTTTCCACTAGAATTTCTTTGGATATATTATCCAAAACATCCCCAAATAGCTGTTTCACCGCAAAAAGGAAGACTAGCCAGGAGCTTCTTACAAGGCGCTTAGGATAGAATCTCTTATAGCAACTATTGCAAACATAAAGCTGCCTCCTGGGCCTGAACACCTGTTTAAACTGGTCTCTCAATGATTAAGCAATTACTGACAGCGCAGGCTGAGACACTCAATCTGCCAGAGAAAAAAAGTGTTTTTGTTTTTTTTTTCAATAAGAATTCCACCTTTTTATCCGTTGGATCCCTAAGCATTTGAGCATTGTCTGCCGGACAAGTCAAACTTACCCACAGAGGATATAGCAGCGTTAATTGCTGGAATACCATACTTAATGAATTTCCTTCACCATAGGATAAAGTGTGAAAACTTTTTAGGAGGGAAAATAATGCTTATCTGGGTGATCCTCTCATATACAAAAAAGCTTTTCCAGCAATGAATGAACAGGAAAAGGCCTGCACAGCTTGAGGAGGCTTTAGTGAACCCAAACACTAAGTTAAGGGTACATAAATGTGGAGCGATCATTCAGCAAGAAACTGCACCATCAATCTTAAGATTGGAACAGCTAATACTCCCGCATTTGACACCTCAGAAGAGGAGTCATCTGCCTCACCGCGGTCCCCTGAGGGAATTCGTCTTCTCCTGCCCCTAGTTCCTCAGTTTGAGGGTCCTGGGTAATGTAAGAGAATCTGTTGCATTTTTACCCACAATGGGAACTAATTTTTTTTTTTTTAAATATCATAAGATAAACAGGGGCTGCAGTGTTAAAAACAGTTGCAGACATTTTATGGCCCTGATGTTCACTCTGACCAGCCACCCTCTCTCAGGGGAGGATGCCATTTGTAGAGATGAGTAGGCTTTCCAGAGCTTGAGGGAGACCCTTTTAGCTCTTTTTTGGGGGTGTTTCAACCCCCCCTTCTGACCATAGCTCGATGTACAAAGCAGAGGTACTACCAGAAGAAATCGCGTCCACTGCTTGAGCAATTAGTTCAGCCACAGCCGCTGTTATTAATGATCAGCCTGATGCAAATAGTAAATGTGTCAACAAGGAAATGCCTGTATCACCAAAATCTCTTTCATGCTCTTCTTTGCTCTTATGTCTTTCCGACAATTTTGCAGCCAGCATAAATGGAGTTTTTTTTTTTTAAACACACTCCCGTGTTGGACGCAAACACTGCGCTAAGCCCCGCCCCCACCGTCGCATCGCGCCCCCCTCCTTTCTTTTTAAAAAAAAAAAGTTTTCCCACACAAGCACAGGCCTCCGATCCGACGGGATCGGCTGAGTGAGGGAGGGATGGCGTGGAGGAGACCTGGAAGCCACCACCATGTAGGGGCGGTGAAAGAAAACCGCATTGCCGATCGTTTTTAGTTCTCCCTTGTACTCAGCCTCTTGAAGAGGGGAAGAGTTCAGCTCAGGTGGGGGTGTCTGGAAGAAGCAAAACCCCCCAAACTTACCGGAGGTCTGCCTGCTAGCCGGAGGAAAAAAGTCTGCTGCTTCTGTGACACAGTGTGACTCTGAGCAAAGCATGAGAAGGTATGTGCTCCATACAGCCCCCAGTGGTGACACTTAGGCATGACAACATTTACTTTAAAGGAGACATTTCATAAGAAAATGTAAAAAATCCTTAGAAAAACTCCACTTACCTTTCCCACCGCAGGGTTTTCTGCTGTAAAACCAACAGATCCAATCTTCACCCTTCACGGTGTGTTCCTTCAGGAACCGGGGACCCTCGGGGAACCCACAATCCTGGACCTGTAAAAAGCACCGCACCAGTAAAAAACTTTATGGCCTTAATACCAAAAGTACTGGATCCCAGGGTCTAGCTCTCTAAAAGAGAAGCGTTACAGGCCAAACCCTGTTTCTTCGGATACGAGGCCCGGGTACCATTTAATTCGGCCTAAAAGACACTTTGAATGGATCCGGCTGCATAGCTAGCCCCAGCAAGGATTGCTCCAGAGGAGCTCAGCACAGCACATCTTCACTCGTGACCAACACCTTAGACACTGGCAAAATAACTGAGACACTCCCAGTAGTGGGAGGGGTTATATAGGGAGGCAACTTCCTGTTAAGGGTGTGCCAGTGTCCAGCACCTGAAGGTGGACTATAACCCACATAGTAATTACTATGTCTCTGTGTCCCATGATGTACGATTAAAGAAAGACAGGTTTGGCCTTATATCTATTTTTTAAATAAATATTGAGAAAACCGTGTTGATGCCGAGCCATGTGCCTTTGAGGATGAGGACCACCTTGCAACTATCTTTTCCTTGTGTTTGGCGCCTTGATTCTATTTAGGGATCTATATCTATATATATATATCTATATATTGGATATAAAGCGCCTATATGATCTAAACTATGGACCCTTGATGGTATCCATAATAAAAGTCTTGTAAAAGTGGAGAAGTCATACTCTGACATGGTTTGGCAGGGTAAACGCACTTAAAATGAGTATAATTCTCAGGCTTATTTACGTTTTTGGGTTTTTTTTTGTTTCATACATTTTTATTGAGTGAACATACGAAAATCGTACATTTCAATGTAACATTTGAAAGCATTAAGGTAGAATGAGAAAGAAAAACATTCTGTTTTTGCAAAATAGGATAGTAATAGTTAAGAGTCAATTAATACTTTACAGAGATATGCATACTGTATTAGTCATTTATATATTGATTTTGTATTCTAGTTTGTAGATGTGAAATTCAAGTTTTTCTTACATTAGTAAAGTGAACTTATAAAATGGCAGTTTGTGCCTAGTTTGGAATAATAATAATAATTAAAAAAAAAGGGGGGGGGTAGGGTAAGGGGTTCATTTTGTATCAGAGTTTTTCCTTTTCTTTATTCCTGGCTCTCTTCCTCATGTCTAATGTATTCTATTGCTGGGTATTGTTTTCTGTGATTATACAATAGTTGCTTCGTAGGCTGAAGAGGATTTGAATTGTATCCAGTTATACCGTGTGGAGGTGAATTTAGATATTTTTTCCTGTGATATACTAATAAGCTCTTCTATTTTCTCTATGTTATTGATTCTGCGGAACCATTCCTTTTTGGAAGGAATGATATTTGAGCGCCAGTGGCAAGGTATACAATGTCTCACTGCATTGATCATGAACATGGGTAATGATTTGAGGTATTGTTTCTTGGGAATAGTGGTATGATGTATGAGGTATTGCGCTGCATTAAAGTTCAGATTTTCAGATTTGATTGAAGTGATGTTGTCGTGAACCATCCTCCAGCATTCCTAGATCATGGGGCACGACCACCATATGTGTATCATCGATCCCTCTTTTTCACACCTCCAGCATCTATTTGATGTCTGGGATGAGAATTTGTTTAGCAAAACGGGTGTTCTGTACCATCTTGTGAGAATTTTGTACCCACATTCTTGAGTAGCCACGTTTAACTAATCTTTATGTTATTTACGTTTTACATACCGTACCCATAACACTCCCACAGATATTCTTCAAACAAATATGAAGGGCTTTTATGACCTTTGTGTGGGGAGATAAACATCCTAGGTTGTCACACGAGATTTTGAGGAGACAAAAATGCGAGGGTGGGGTGGGACTCCCGGGTATAGCGTTTTATTACCGAGCCATGGCCCTGGTTCGTATAATGAACTGGTGCCATGACTTTGCTAGTAAAATTTGGGTGAAAACATTAGCAGGTAGGAACTTGGCCAGAGCCCCCTGGATTCCAGTTTCTTATAGGGGGTTGTCGGAATATGCATCACCATTGACAAAGACAACACTATCCATTTGGGATAGAATGAACAGTACAGGAAAGTTTTCCCTCCCAATATCCCCTATAACACCATTGGAAGGATTTCTCTGGTTTTCCCCGGGGGAAGAAAAAGGGAGTTTAGATCGCTGGGGAATGGACGGGAAGGGTAATTGCCCTGGGGTGGCCCCACAGGGTAAATTGCTTCCATTGGTGGATTTGGTTCGAATACTGGAGAAAGTACCAATGGCTGTATGTAAATACCATCAACTGACAGACTTGTTCAATAAGTGGAAGCACCAGATTAGGCCAGCGAACCCACTTACTACTTTTGAGGAATGGTGTGTTAACTTATCAGAGCCGGATCATATGTTGTCTCGAATGTATAGGCTGGTTCTGAGCGCCCAAAATATGACAACTCCCTATTTCATTCGCGAATGGGAAAAAGAACTGGGCTATAATTTTACATCAGAGCAAATTAAAGGCTGACGGGAGTGACAAAAAAAAGGTTGAAGGGAGTGACACACCATACTTCAATAAGTTCCCATACACAGGAGATGGCTTATAAGTTCCTGACAAGATGGTATCTTACACCGGCTTGAGTGCCTCAGATATATCCATTGGCGGATGGTAACTGCGGGAGGGGATGTAACCAAAGGGGTTCGTTTCTGCATTTATGGTGGCACTGCCCATAGATTAATGTTATCTTGGAGGAGATAGCCCCTTGGATTAAGAAAATGACACTTAGACCTAAAGAATTCTCTCCAGTACATTTTCTTTTTCATGGGATGCCATCATCTGCTAGGTTTTAAAAGAGAAGCATTACTCCCCATTTGCTAAATGCAACCAAAATATTGATACCTAAATTTTGGAAACAGTCTGGATGTCCCACTATAATGGATTGGAAAAGGGAGGTAGAAAAAATAATGGAAGCAGAGAGATGGATACATATGGCTAAAGACCAACAGAATACATTTAAAGATACATGGGCAGGGTGGCTATATTACTACTCAGAAATAGGGGTGGATTAAACCCTTTTGGGGGTAATGCTGTGTTATGGATCGAATAGTCTGTGAGATTCATCTGGTGGGGGAAATTGAGAGGAGGTGGGGTTTTTTTTTTTGCATTTCTTTTTTCCCCCTCTGGAAGATGATTGATGTCATTAAAGGAAGAGGATAGGTTATAATAGTAAATGAGGCACGGGATGGGCAACATGTAATGGAATCACACAAAGAAGGGTAGATTAAAATGAAAGGTGGAGAGGTAAAAAAATGAAAATAGTAGAGTTTTTCTTTTTTTTCCCTCTTTCTTTCTCTCTTTTAAAGGAGGACATGATCAAGGACCCGGTGTGTTTTCTCAGGGTAGGGGGTAGTGTGGTGTATGTTAATGAAAAGATTCATATAGATATATTGTGTAATGTGTAGTTCTATGTTGTATGTTTCTTAATAAAGAAAAAGTGATAAAAAAAAAAGAATAGTGAACTACTTATTCCGCACTCTAATTTGGGGGAAAAAAAAAAAAAAAAAAATCGCTCTTCTCGAGTAAAACTTGAACACCTGCAACCCCTAAGGATGATAGGGGTCTAGCCTTACCGAATCACTGGCTATATTATCTAGCCAATCAATTGCAACATTTGTTAGACACAAAGCACGAGGGTACAGAACAGGAAGCGGCCAATAGCAGCTCTTCTGAAGCTGTAATGATACATACAGTAAAGGGCGAGTCCATTCCAGTGGATCTTGAGGCTCAGGACTTTGGTAAACCACATAAGATATACCCGATTTATAATCTTATTCAGAAAATATTGAACAAAAACTGGATTTCTTTAGGGAGCGACGAGATACACAGAATTCAGCCCAATCTGGTCAAATGGAACTTGTCAAGGTGCAACACGGGGCATTATGGAAGAGGTACGGGGTGTTCTTTATAAGACAAATATTTCAAAATGATGTTTTGCCGTCATTCAAAGCTGGAGAAGATTGGCTTACTGCTCTCCATGCGCTTCTATTACCTACAATTACGGCATGCCATAATAGCTCAGAAGATGCGAGTGGTTTCAGTCTCCGACGCCACTGTTTAACTTGGTCAAGGGGGCTACTACTTGCAAGGGGTTTATATCCCAATGTTATATCATACAAGTGCAGAATTAAAAAAAAAAAAAAAAAAAAAAACACCCTTTACGAATGCTAGATGAATGGGAGGGGGATGTTGGTAAGCTTACAGGGGATCAATGGGAGAAGGACCTCCAGTTGGTGCCAACCTGCTCCCTGAATGTTTTGCAAAGATTAATGCAATTGTATATCCTTTTGAGGGTACACTAAGGATGTCTCTGTACATTGCTGCATTCAGTTTTCCCTTGATCCTGACTCCCAGTCTCCCAGTTCCTGCCACGAAAACATCCCCACAGCATGATGCTGCCACCACCATGCTTCACTGTAGGCATGGTATTGGCCAGATAACAAGCGGTGCTGGTTTCCTCCAGACATAGCGCTTGCCATTCAGGCCAAAGAGTTCAATCTTTATTTCATCAGACCAGAGAATTTTGTTTCTCATGGTCCGAGAGTATTTCAGGTGCCTTTTGGCAAACTCCAAGCAGGCTGTCATGTGCCTTTTACTGAGGAGTGGCTTCCGTCTGGCCACTCTACCATACAGGCCTAATTGGTGGAGTACTGCATAGATGGGTATTCTTCTGGAAGGTTCTCCTCTCTCCACAGAGAAACACTGGAGCTACGTCAGATTGACCATCGAGTTGTTAGTCGGGGAGATGACAAAGGCCCTTCTTCCATGATTGCTCAGTTGGGTCAGGTGGCCCGCTCAGATATGTAATATATATGTCTTACATACATATACACACATGTATTATATACATGTGTATGCCCACCCAAGCATATGACTTTCTTTATTTCGCTGCTACGGGCACTGGCCTCAGATCTTTGGTAGACCTAGCAACGCCCCTGGTGGGGGCCCTGAAGATTCTAGTTATGCCTCTGACAGGAGGAATCAAATCAAGTTGTAGAAACATCTCAAAGATGATCAGTGGAAACAGGATGCAACTGAGCTCAATTCTGAGTGTCACGGCAAAGGCTGTGAATACTTATGTACATGGGATTTTTTTTATTTTTAATAAATTTACAAAGATTTCAAACAAACCTCTTTCATGGTGTCATTATGGGGTATTGTTTGTAGGATTTTTACATCACACTTACCTGTAAAATCCTTTGAGTACATCATGGGACACAGAGTCAGGCTAATATTACCTGCTGGGTTATACTTCATCATTAGTGGAATGGACACTGGTAGACCAAAGGTCTTCAGACAGGAAGTGATTCCCTACATAACCCCTCCCATACAGGAAGCACTGCAGTTTTGTAGCAAGCACTGAATCTTCAAAAAAGAGGGTAGGGATCTCTGTGTCCCATGATGTACTCAAAGAAAAGGATTTTACAGGTAAGTATGACATAAAAATCCTATTTGCTTTTTCATACATCATAGGACACAGTCAGGCATCTGCTGGAACATCCTAGAGCAATAGCCTTGAGGGGAGGGAGACACCCTGCCAAACAATAGCCATCAGAACTTGTACAGCAGCCCGCAGTACACTGCCGAATCCACGGCTGCCCGAACATCCACTTGATAAAATTTTGTGAACGTATGCACTGAAGACCAGGTGGCAGCCTTACAAATCTGAGCCACAGATACCTGATGGCAAAAAGCCCAGGGAGGTTCCTATACGCGTGGTAGAATGAGCTTTATGTTTCAGACCATAAGTCTGAATGATCAATTGACGGACCCAATTGGCAATGGAAGCTGCCTGCCCCTTCTTTGGTCCTTTTGGTAAAACAAAAAAAAAACTCTGATCCTCCGATCTCCGCAGATCTAGACAAACAAACCTTGACTGCCCAGGCAACGTCCAAAGAATGCAGTCTCTCTTCCGCCGAACGAGACAGAGAAAAAAAAAGAAGGCAAAATAATGTCCTGATTTAAATGAAAGAGCGACACCACTTTTGGCAAAAAGGATGGAACAGGTTACCGTAACACGACTCTGTCATGGTGAAGGAGCAAGTACGGTTCCCTGCATGAAAGGACTGCCAACTCCGACGCCCTTCTACCCGAGGTGACAGCCATCAGGAAGGCTAGTTTGCGTGACAGCAACTCTAAAGGAAATTCCTTAATAGATTAAAATGGTTGTTTATGTAACACAGACAGCACCAAGGATACATAGGTGACCTAATGGGGGGAGGGGGGGAAACAAGCGAGTTGCCCCTTCCATAAAGGTTCGGATCAGTGAATAGGAGTCTAAAGGCCTTTGGAAGAATACCGATATAATGCCGATATAATATAATTTGACCTCTGATTGTACTCAAAGACAATTTGATTTCCACAGTTGACTGTAGAAAAGAGAGAATTCTCCCAATCACATATTTCCGAGGATGCCATTTTCTGGCTTCACACCAAGCAATACAAGGCTTCCAGACCTTAGTGAGATATATCTCTGGGAACCAGGGCCTTCTGGGCCAGGCTGATGTCACCAGTATAACTGGAACCCTCTCTCCAAATCCTGCACAACAACTGTGGAAGGAGAGGGATGATGATACAAACTGCTGTAGCTTGTTATTGAACCTGGATACCAATAGATCGACCTTTGGCCATCCCAAACACTGGCAGATTTCCCAAAACACGTTCAGGTGTAGGGACCATTCCCCTGGGCAGATCTGCTGGCAGCTGAGATAATCTGCCTTCCAGTTCTCTACTCCCAGGATATGGACCGCTGATAGAACCAGCACATGTCCCTCTACCCAGGTTAATATGTGGTTTACCTCCTCCTGAGTTGAATGGCTCCTGGTACCACCCTGGTGGTTGATATAAGCTACTGCAGTGGCATTGTCAGACTAAACCCTGATGGGGCAGTCCTGAAGCTCCACCGTTCAAGATGGTAGGCCAAGACCTACCACCCATAACTCCAGGATGTTGTTGGGCAGGCTCTACCCTTGACCATCTCCCCTGAGCTGTGAGCCCCTCTAGGGTCGCTACCCAGCCCGAGAGACTGGCGTCTGTAGTCAGTACTCTCCAAGACACAGAGAGGAAGGATCTTCCCTTTTGCAGGTTCCGATTCTGCAACCAACAGCTTAGGCTTAAGCGTGCCCAGGGAGATAAGAATGTGGTGTAATCCAGGGTTGTGCTCTCCTGTTCCAAGCCAAGATGTCATGTTGTATAGGTCTGCAATGGAATTGAGCGTAGGGAACTGCCTCGGAGGACACCATCCTTCCAAGAAGACTCATACATATCCGAATGGAGGGTTGCCTGGTGCCCCTTACCTGATCCTTCAGGGCACAGATCTTTACGGGTGTCAGAAATACCTTTGCCTAGACTGTATTCAGGATCAGACCTAGATACTTGAGACTGAGTATCTGAGCTGGTCTCAAGGCTTACTTAATTTTTTTTTGACCCAGCCCAGGTTTTCTAAATATTGCAATGTGCAGGCTACACTGTTTCGGGGCCTGTAGTAGTGATCTCTGAGCAGGAGGTTGTCCAAGTATCCCAGCACCAAGATCCCCTGGGCCCTTAAAAGACCCAGTACAGGTGCTACAATCTTTGTAAACGCCCAAGGTGCTGTGGGAAAGCCCGAAGGGCAGTGCCACAAACTGGAAAGGACATTCCTCTACTGCAAATCGTAGGAACCTCTGATGAGGCTGAAAGATGTATGTGTAAATACGCGTCCTTGAGATCGATGGAGGCTAAGAAGTCTCCCATCTGGAGCGAGGCTACTACTGACCGGAATGACTTTACCCTGAAGGAGTGGATTAACAGATGTTGGTTCAGGGATCTTTAGGTCCAAGATTGGCCTTATGTCCACGCTTGGTTTTAGAACTGTGAACAGGTCTGAATAGAACCCTGTGCCTCTTTTGGACACTGGAACCTGTATGATCACTCCCTGATGCACTAACTGCACTAGTGCTTGAAACAAGTTTCTTGTAACCGCAGTACACTGTTGAGGTGACCCACTCGTGCTGCACCACTGTTCTCCAAATGTCCACAAATTGGAGCAGCCTTCTCCCCACCAGACAGAGAGGGGGCGTCCCCTCAAAAGGAGGGCTTGGTGCCCGGTTTAGAAGAGTTCTGGACCCAGGGTTTTTTCTGGCCCTGTGGCTTGCCCCTGGCTCTATTGCCCTGTTGGCAGCGGAACCACCTTGATGCTGAAATATCCGAAGAAGTCCCCGAGGTTTTAAACGAGGGACACCTGGTCCTTCTCTTTACAGTTAGGAAAGAACTCTTTCCTCTGGAAATCTTTTGGATGTACTTGTCCGGATCACCACCAAATAAACATTCCCCATGGAAAGGGAACCCTACCAATAACTTCTTACAGGGAAGCTTGGCTGGCCAGTTCTTAGACCACACAAGTATGCGAATGTGTACAGACAAAAGTGCCAGACGAGACTTGCTGTATAGAATACTTTAAAGGCATCTAAAGCAAAAAACACAGTGCTCAAGGATTATCTGCCCTATTTTCAGCAAGATCATCCTCCTGGTCAGGCCATCTGACCCGATCCTTTAAGGACTGGCATACTCCAATTGCTGCGACAGCTGGCTGAATAGCTGAACTGGCCAAAGAAAAAGAAGCATTTAATAATTATTATACAGGATTTATATAGCGCCGACAGTTTACACAGCGCTTTACAACATGAGGGCAGACAGTACAATTACAATACAATTCAATACAGGAGGAATCAGAGGGCCCGGCTCGTTGGAGCTTACAAACTGGGAGGGAGAGTCAAGTTATACAAGAGGGTAACAGCTGTGGGGGATGAGCTAATGGAGAAAACAGTGCAGTTGTTAGATGGAGGTAGGATATGCTTCTCTGAAGAGGAAAGTTTTCAGGGATCGCCTAAAAGGTGGATAAATTTGGAGACAGTCTGACAGATTGGGGTAGGGAATTCCAGAGTATGGGCAAGGCTCGGGAGAAGTCCTGGAGGCGGATATGGGAGGAGGTGATGAGGGAGCTAGAGAGCAGGAGGTCTTGGGAGGCATGGAGACAGCGATTAGGTTGGTATTTTGAGACTAGGCTAGTGATGTAACTGGGCGCAGAGTTGTGGATGGCTTTGTAACTTATTGTTAGTATTTTGAATTTAATTTGTTGGGCGAGTGGCAGCCAATGGAGGGATTGGCAGAGAGGGGGTAGCAAACACTGAGTGGTTTGTAAGGTGGATGAGTCTGGCAGCAGCATTCATGATGGACTGAAGGGGAGATCTATCTATTTAAAGGTAAGCCAATGAGAAGGGAGTTGCAGTAGTCGAGGCAAGAGATTACCAGGGAGTGAATCAGGAGCTTTGTGGTTTCACTGGTTAGAAAGGGACGTAGTTTAGAGATGTTGCGGAGGTTGAGGCGGCAAGCTTTGGGAAGTGATTGGATGTGGGGCCGAAAGGAGAGTTCAAAGTCCAGGATAACACCTAGCACCCTGACATGTGGGGAGGGGTGGATGGTTGTGCCATTGCTCTTGACAGACAAGTCAGGGGAAGAGGCATGTGGGGGAGGAAATATTATAAGCTCGGTTTTGGACAAGTTGAGTTTGAGGAAGTGGTGTGACATCCATACAGATATATCGGTTAGTAAGTTAGTGATGCGAGAGGAGACTGATGGGGTGAGTTGAGGGGTGGAGAGATAGATTTGTGTGTCGTCAGCGTAGAAATGATATTGAAAGCCGTGAGAGGCTATCAGCTGACCCAGGGAAGAGGTGTAGATTGAAAATAAAAGAGGTCCAAGAACAGAACCTTGGGGGACCCCGACGGAAAAGGGAAGAGGAGTGGAGGAAGTAGAATTGTAAGTGACACTGAAGGTGCATTGGGATAGGTAGGATGAGAGTCACTGAAGACCGAGGGAGTAAAGTTTTTTGAGGAGGAGGGGGTGGTCAACCGTGTCAAAGGCAGCTGAAAAGTCCAGAAGTAGGAGTACAGAATAGTGTCCGTTGGTTTTTGCAGTTAGTAGGTCGTTTGCGAGTTTTAGAAGAGCAGTTTCTGTGGAGTGTTGAGGGTGAAATCCAGATTGAAGGGGATCAAGAAGGTTGTTCTTAATGAGGTGGTCACTCAGTTGGTTGAAAACCAGGCGTTCAAGGAGTTTAGAGGAAAAGGGGAGCAAGGAGATAGGGCGTAGGTTGTTAAGATTGGTAGGGTCCAAGGACGGCTTTTTAAGTATGGGGGTGACCAGTGCATGTTTTAGAGCATTGGGGAAGATGCCAGAGGTGAGGGAGAGATTGAAGATGTGGGTTAGAGAGTGAAGGATGGAGTCAGAGGGCGACCGGAGCATTTGAGAGGGAATAGGGTCCAGGGGACAGGTGGTTAGGTGGGCGACAGAAAGGAGTTTAGCAACTTCGTCTGTAGTAGCAGATTTGAAAAAGGGGAGTGTCGGTTGTACCTGTTGACATGGAGTCTTAGCTGGGGGAAATACCTGTAGAGTGGAGATTTCATCACGGATTGTATCAATCTTGTTTAATGACTCCAGTTTGTCAACAGGGTCTTTCAAGCCCTGTGCATTATCCAATGGACAAGTTAAGTTCTTGTTAAAGGAAGAGACTGGCGGATCTCGATTTCTTAAACTTTTCCTCAATGGGATATAAAAGGGAAAACCTCTTAGGAGGAACAAAAAACCTGTCAGGATGTTCCCAAATCAGCATACACCGCCTGTTCTAAAAGCAGGTGCAAGGGAAAAGCCTGTGCAGCCTGAGGAGGCTTCAGGGACCCCAAAGAGGACAAGGGAGACTCAGAAACCTCTGCAGGGGGTAACTTAAAAGGCAGAACGAACCATCTCGGCAAGAGTCTGGATCAAAAAGCCTCTGTGACCGAGAGGCAGATACCAACTGGACATCTTCTAGCCAGATTCCTCAGAAGTAGACTCATCTGCCAGGCCCTTCACAGAATCTTTGGCATCTAGCTCTTTCCCATCCTCAACCTATTCCTGCTCCAAATTAGGAGGCTCAGGGAAGAGGGATCTGTCACACTTCTTGCCACCCTGCGGGATGGAGGCAATCATGCCAGCAATCCTGTGTTCTACCCTGGCTAGGGCTAAGGACAGTTCCATCCCTGGTGATAAAGTCTGAAGCAGCAGCGTTGACTGTAGGCACAATACCAGACAGGTGCAGCGGCTCAGATTGCCCAGAAGCCTCTGGTCTCTTTCGACTAGGCTCCTCAGGAGCTACCGACGACATAGGTGTGCCCTTTCCTGTAGTGTTAGCACCGCTCCTCTTTGAAAACATTGCAACCACAAAAAGGGAGTACCCTTTTTACCCCGGAAGGGAGACCCTTTAATAGGGCTCACCAAGCCCGTATGCAACAATCCTGCTAAGCTCTTTAGCTTGCCAACCAACACCTAGTGACTCTCACAACCCAGGTAAGGAGGAAGAAACTACTGTCCCCTGGAAGTCCCACAGCTGGCCCCTGGAAGCGTTGCATGCCAGCCACTCAGCTTAAATAATAAGATGGCTGTGTGCCGAGACGCTCTGCGCCTGCGTGGTCATGGTCTCGTGTTCGCACATGCAACAAATTTTCATGTGCCAACTAATTTCAGTGTGCGGACCATCCACAAAAGACAAGACAGCTTACTCTAACAGTCAGCCCAAAACTCCCCCCTGCGGTCACCGCTACACAGGTGTCCAGCCTTAGCTAGATTGACAGATTGGTACACACATGGGGCACCCCACAATAAGTAAATAAGGTGGGATTTCACTTACTCGTGCAGGCGCAGGGCAACCTTAGAAACTAAGAGCCCAATCTTCACCCATCACAGCGGGTTTCTGTCACTTGAGGACCTTCAAGGACTGGGTACCCTTTTCATTTTTTAGGGTCCACTCCCTTGGACCTGTACAGCACGTTTGTTTGAGCTTGAGAGCTCAAACAAATGTGCCCATCCACCTTGCAGACACTGGTAAAAAACTGAAGTATTCCTCTATGGGAGGGGTTATAGGGGATCACTTCCTGTCTAAAGACCTTTGGTCTACCAGTGTCCATTCACCTGGAGATGAAGTATAACCCAGTAAGGCAGCCGAAATGGAAGGGGGTACCTGTCAACATCAGGTGCCCGCTTCCCCCCTTCCTCCCTAAAAGCTCAGGTTTCCCAAACAGGAGCCAGGGAGGGGGCCTTAAAGCAGAAGTTCCACTTTTGGGTGGAACACCTCTTTAACTTTTGGAAGACGCTTAGTAATTGTATGCACCAACTTCAAGGCTTATAACGCCTATTGCTACAGAAAGCTGCAAGTTATTAACCAACTATTTGTTCCACTTATCGTTATGATTTCAGGCTATTCACTGGATTTGCGCTGCTTAAAATTTTATAAAATATCTGACCAATAGTATAAATGTTACTCCTTGCGCAAAAAAAGTACACACTAAAAACAACTCCACACAAAAATTACCCAATTTTGTGAACTATACTGGACAAATAAAGAATATTAATGGTGGCTGTAGGCAAATAGAGATTTTAGGTTTACCCACTTCTATAGGTTCATCAGAGTGTTTTTTTTTTTCTCTTAAAGCTAGACTCCAGTACAAAATAAACCCTTGCAGTGGGGCCCTCCAGCAACTTTACAGTGTGAGGGCTTAACTAAAATCGCATTCAATTTTTATCTAACCAAGTAGACCCTTCACAGTACATGTTTGTTGGAGACGTTAACATTATAATATGATAAGGCTGTAATGGGTGTGTGGTGAATTTTAGGTAGTCCAGGTGAAAAAAACAAAAAAACAAACACACATTCTAACAAAAGGAAACATTTCACTCATTCATAATTCTCCCATTTTAATAATGTACAAATAGGATGACAAAACATAACTAGGCCAAGCATCTTACAGAAAAACATATGGACATGTGAGTGTTTATACAACTGATTTTTCTTAATTAAAACTCAGGTGCACTCCTTTTGCCAGCATCAGTTATGCACATATTAGAAAGGAAAAAAAAAAAAAAAAAAAGGAAGATGTAACGGAGGAAAAAAAGCTATACCAGATATGTTAAATCATTTTTTCTCTCTACACAATTAAATTATACCCACATTGGGTGAGTACTGGCTATACATCCTTTAATAGTGAAAATAAATTTGACTTACTTAAAATTTAAAGAATAAACCAATAACCAAAAATGTAACTATATATGTAAAAACAGAAGGGGGAAATAAAAGCAAAATTATCACTATAATAGGCAGATGCATGTATATATCTGCAAGGTGAATTAGGAATCGCAACCTATCATACCCTAGGAGCAAAATTAAAGCTTATAGTGGTAACAAACATTTTGTAAGTATAGTTTTAAATAGAGCATCTGTTTAAAATGTTACATATAAAATACCACAGTTTAACATCCAGTCTAAGAATACAGCATACTTAAGATGACACCACAGTAAATTCATTGTGATATTTTATCATTTTAAAAGATTTGATTATTAGGGATTGTGTATTTGGTTTATTGTGCCACAAGGAACAGTTTGAGGATTCAGCGGGTTCTGGTTCTGCTGTCAAGCAACGTGATCCAAAAATAAATTTAAGTGATGACGCATTCAATGTCTGTATGCCATGTAAAGAGATGCAGCCAACTAGTGGGTGATGGTGAGGACAAGAAAGCAGCTAGAAGATACAAACTTTTCGCAAGTAAACAAATCTGTCGTTTGGAAAGTTACCCAAATCGAAACTAGCACTAAAATGTTATGGTAGCACAACCATATGGTCCTGAGCTCCAGCAAAATGCAGCACACATTTTGCACAGGTATTTTCTATAATCATGAAGAATGTCCACCGGCTCCAATGTTTTCAGCACATCCTTTTCAGAACCAGCTGACAGGATGATCTTCCCAGGCAAAGAAAAATTCCTAATGGTGCAGTTATATCTTGGTTCCAAAACAGTGATATATTGGGGATAACGAAACAGGCAACATAAATATCACAAAGCAAAAGTAAATAATTTCAAGTCACAGACAAAAATGTATATTTTGTGAGAATCATTTGAGCTCCTTCCATAAAAAAAAAAATAAAAATAAAAAAAAAAAGAAAAAAGAAAAAACCAAACACACGCACACACGAGTCACTGCTATGTCACCAATGGGGAAGAACCAAGAAAGGCACCATTGGAAATATGGGATTTTCGAGTAAGTCCTTAGAACAAAAAAAAAAAAAAAAAAAAAAAAAAAAAACCATAACACTAGGATAAAAAGGGGGAAAAAAAAACTGCTAATCTGGTCGAAAAATTGGTGTCTTTGGTAAAAATTCTATTAAGATGACCTGTGAAAAGAAGACAGATTTATAAGATCAGCATTTTTGGTTTTCTGCCTATCAATCATATAAGCATTAGAAGGGAAAAAAAAAAAAAAAAAACAGGACATTTATTGTCTACTTAGGAGAAGCAACGGAACACTTAATTATAAAGAAAAAGCTAGAAAAAAGGTCAAATGAAACAAATACAAAGCAAACTCTTTTAAACCCAGAGTTCATTAAATGATACTACACAGCAGGTGGTTTAGAGCAATAAACAAAAACACCCATAAAAGGTATGAAAAGAGGCATACAAACATATGGTTGAGAGGTCACTAAATCTGTTAAAATAAGCACCAGCTAATTATTAACTGACAATTTAAGTGATACAGTTCAGGATGTTTGTCTCACAAAACAGAAAAAAAAAAAAAAAAAAGAGTTCCAACAATACAATAAAAATGATGCCTTACTGCTAATGATTGCCTTTTAGGAACCAATTAATGACTGTGTCAAGGGCCTATTGTATAATGCTCTTTAGGAATATTGACGCTCTTCGGAGGTCAATTATAATGTGATCTGCAGTGTTGGAATATTGAGAATGTGGCTACAGTTAAATAGGTTGAACCCATCCTAATGCGGTTAAAAAATAAATAAAAAAACCTGCATCTTTAACTTGTACACAAACTAAAGTATAACTTTCAAATTACATACAAAAACTGGTACAAAATTCCTCTACAATCTTGAAAATGTCACCATTGTTTCCACTGTAGGAAAGAGGTAAAAAAAAACAATACAAAAAACAGCCTGTGAAGGCTTCCCTTTTGTTTTTTATATATTAGTAAAAACAGACTAATAAGGGGGGTATTTAAAACAAATTCAGAACCATAAAACCTTCAAATGTACCCCAGAAATTGTCATTTTAATTTAAAAACCACTCTAATTTAGTGACAATAATCCAGAAAATGAAAACGTTTATAGGATTTTTAACTCCTGGAATTAAATGTTTTAGCTAGATGTAGTGCAACTCCACATTTTAATTATTTTAAAATTTCAGATTTTATAAATTGGTCTGCATGTTCCAGATGAACTAAAGAAAGTCAAGTTAGATATGGGTATTTAGAATAATGCTAATCAAGTTTCAGACTAGAGGGGCAGTCAACTATGTGTTAATCTTTCATATAGAATCAAAAATTTCACACCCCATCAATGTACGCCTGGGCTATTTTATTTAAGCAATTTATTATTTTTTTTTTCATGGCACAGAGAAGACTTGTCTTCAGTCCTTCATAACTTTATAAATCAGCCCTACCCATGAGCCCATGCATCTGTGAACCGTAGAAAATCCTTCCGCTCGGGTGATTAAGCTCTTGACACCTTTACTGATTAATAATCAGGCAAAGAATAGGATCAGAGGCAAAATAAATGATCATTTAATAGAGAGACTCACAAAACAGCCCTTTAACTTACATATTCCATCATGTTATTGGTTTCACATTTCCTTTTGCTTAGTCTCCAGTGCAAGCACAGCTGGAAAAGAGGGATAGTAAAAGAAGAAAAATGAGCTCCATTTTACTGCGGCGCACACATTAGCTCATTTATCCACCTTTCATATTTTTTGCCTAACAAAAGCATCTGTTTCCATACTGTGCAATTCAAACTTCAACACTGCGAAGTTACTCCCTGCGGTACTCACCTTGTGGTATAACCTATTGTTTTCCCATTCCAATAACTTCTCAATCGATCTTCGTGTCTGCAAGACAAATAGGGTGAGGAATTTTACCCTTAAGTAACTTAAGAGAAAACACTGCAGCTGTTTTGTTTTTTTTAAATTTTGGATGAGAAGGTTCAAGCTTCAGGACAGTGACCGAGACTGGGGTGGTCTGCAACATCATCAAAGAGGGCTTCTTGGTAAATAGTAACTGCAATGGATTTACCCGCAGGAAAATAGAAGGTTCACTTGTATAATAAATGTAACTAAATGGCCCCAAATCCCCGCTAATTGTGTACAGATTTCCAATGGGAGTTTAGACAACAAAACATGCACAAACATACGCAACCTAAAAAACTTTTACTGAACTTCTAAAAACATCAGCTCGACAACATGAATTACCATTACTGTATATTTAACTTTCCTCCTTGAAACAAAGTTAATTTGTATTTCCGTATACATCTCAAAATATAATAATATCACGTAAGCAAGAGAAAAAAAAACAAAAAAAAAAAAAAAAAACAAAAACACACCACACATTGGCCAACAGACCATTATACCCATTTATGAACAGCAAAAGTCTTACCATAAATTAGAAATTTCTGTTTGGATATTTTCACTATATGTAAATAGTTTAGTAGGGGTTCACCGAATGGGTTTTTTGGTGCAGATACCGAAAATGAAAAATACACTAGACCAAAACCGATACCGAAACTTATTTAAAAAAAAATATTTTTATACAGGACATGGTCAGAGACTGGGGACGTGCTACAGCACATGGTCAGAGACTGGGGACGTGCTACAGCACATGGTCAGAGACTGGGGACGTGCTACAGCACATGGTCAGAGACTGCGGAAAGGGTACACGACATGGTAAAGGAGATGGTCAGAGACTGCAGCCTCACCAGTGCCCATCAGATGCAGTGAGCCTGTGCCCCCAGTAGTGGCCTGTGTCCCCAGTAGTGCAGCCAGCCTGTGTCCCCGGTAGTGCAGCCAGCCTGTGCAGGGGAAGAGAGGGAAGAGAGAGGAGAGCCGCCGCCTGGATGATTAGAGCGCCGGGAACATCACAGCTTTCATTTCAATAGCTGTGTGTTCCCCACCGCGCGCTGTCACATACAGCCCCTCCCCCTTGTCCAGGCACTTTGATAGACAGATCACCCGTCCAATCCTGGCGGGGAACACACAGCTATTGAAATGAAAGCTGTTATGTTCCCGGGGCTCTAAAACATCCAGGCGGTGGCTCTCCTCTCTTCTGCGCTCTAGAACACCCCCGTGATGGGCGGCACCAGGGGCGCGGGGCAGAGCCCCGCCCAGGCCCGGACCCATTTTCGCCCACTTCGGTGGCTGAAATTTCGGTGCATCCCTATAGTTTAGAGCCTATAGGCTTCATGAACACTTGAACTATTTTGACCACCGGCCACAGGAAACTGCGGCAAAATCACGCCGAGATTCCTCCGCGTTCAGGAGAGGGAGGTTAGGGGAGGTTAAATCTCCTCAATGATCCTAAAAGCCTATGTGTACATGGACACATAGGCTTTTATGGAGGTGAGTTTAGGACCTATTGCAAAAAAAAAAAAAAAAAAAAAACCCGATAGCTCCTAAACAAGTTTAGGAGCTGCTAGTGTACATGGAGCCCAACATTCCATATTTTGGCAAATGGGAAAAGGATTTATGAATCTCTTTTACAAACCACAAAAAGAATAGGACACTACAGGGGACACACAGCGCTTCCATCTCGAATAGGATTCTGGAAATAGGCTTTAAAATCCCCCTCTGCTGGAGATGTCAATATGAATGTGGTTCTATGTTAGACATTTTTTTGGTCCGGTCTGGTTAAGCAGTAGATTTTAGGATCAGGTTAAATATATTTCTACTCCACTCACATTTGTTAGGTTTGAGTTATGACTCAGTTGCCTTTCTCCTCCAACTGACCCTTTTGCTACTGAAGTACTACAAGCACTCCCTTTTGAAACATCCGCAAAAACCTATATACTGCTTTCATGGAAAAACTGACCCACCCTCTATTAGTCTTTGGTTGAAAAAGGTCAATGAAATTAAATCCATGGAGGAATTTATGGCAACTGAGAACACCACAGACAGATATTTTTGTAAAACCTGGTTCTATTGGTGGATTTTACTTTCCCAGCTGAATATTGCTATCCCAAACTAGGGCTAGCGCTTCCCAATATGGGTAACCTCTCAGGACACGCCCTTGATGGAGTAATCCACTGTAGCTCAAATGGGAAGAGCGGACGCTTCCCTGACCTGAAACTCCCACTGGAGAGGGCTACTTTATTTTATTTTTTCCTTCTCCTAGTTTTCATCCTTCACTGTTCTTTTTATATCAAGACTGGCCATGGGCTGTCCCCTTCAAATCTTAAAAGGAAAAAAAAAAAAAAAAAGAAAGGGCAACCACCACATTAATGCCCAAATAATTTGGCCCTGTGGGGGCATGTGAAATAGCCTGTGTTAAGGCAGCTTTCTCTCTCCAATAAGACATTTAATGCTCACCTCATCAGATGCCTGTGCTGCTCATCTAGAGCTGGGATCTCCAAACTACGGCCCTCTAGCTGTTGCGGAACTACACGTACCATGAGGCATTGTAAAGCTGACATTCACAGACATGACTAGGCATGATGGGAATTGTAGTTACTTAACAACTGGAGGGTCATAATTTGGAGACCCCTGATCTAGAGCAAAGAGAAATAGCCATCTGAAGAATCTTCAAAAACAACCTTTGGGAGTGTCATTTCACAAGCCCCACACTGTGGTTCCTCCTGTCAGTATACTACATAATTACAGGACACAGGAGTGACTTAGGGGCATGTAATCTGAGCACAGCGAATGACCACAGGTCATACACTCTGGAAATGTTGGTTTATGAAAATGCTTCAGCTGGGATTTTCTTTTCTCTACAATGACGATCAGTGGCACAGGCAACAGATGTACAGATCTTAATGCTGAAGGTGTGTGTTTAGGTCTGTGCACCCACGTTTGCACGTCTGTCAAATTTTGACTCATGGCTGCATCCCTGCAGCCACTGTGCCTACATTTTATTGACAATGTTGCTTGGCGTTTTTTTGGCAACTCAAACTGTACACCCAAAAATCCTAAATAAGTGCCCACTTCATTATCAATTACCATATTCAAAATGTATTAATCTCAAATGCATTTTTTAACAAATTATAATTACCTTATATGACTGACCTACCAAGCTGAAAACCATCTCACCCAACCTTTTTATTTAAAGAGAACAGTACAGCTATTCACCATTACTGTCATCCAAGCTTATTTTCTCGGGCAGCTTTTAAATGGCAGCCACCACTGATGGATAGAGAGACACTTGACATCAAGAAAAAGTGTAACTAAATACTGTAGAGAATGTTATATACAGCCAGGGCATTTTAATTATGAACACAGAATTCAGTGATGAACTACTGGAAATGTTATGAAAACAATGTTAAAAAAAAAAAAAAAATGGACGTTAATCTGATTCATCAAGCACCTGCATGAAAGAATGTTTCTAGCAGGTTTTGGAACTGAGTGGCTTGGTGCACTGCGCTAGTGCACCAAACCACTCGGTTCCAGAACCTGCTAGAAACATCTCCTTGCCATCCTTCACATACAGAAAGCATGTAAACACCGTACTAAAAAAAAATAAAAAAAAAAATAAATAAAAAAAATGTTTAACAGAAGGAGCAGGCTTCACTTGCAGCTGCTCGCTGGGCATATGAATCCCATTAAATACACATTCTACGTGACACCCCTCTTTCAGACTCATATATACCTACATACATTAAAACCAGGGTTTCTCAACTAGGGTTCCGCTAAAGGTTGCTAGGGGTTCCTTGAACAATTAATTTTTGCTTCCCAAAAAAGGTTCCCACTGACACCATCACTCTTTTAAGCTATGTATAAGGGGGTAATTTTTCCCACTGACCATCACACTAATGAATGAGTTGTAGATATAGTAATTTTTAGCGGGGGTTCCTTAAGACTGAAAGTTTATTTCAAGGGTTCCGCTGTGTTGAAAAGGTTGAAGATAGTGGTTTTAAGCAAAGACGACACCTTGCTAACACCTCAAGGTCAAATTATAGCGTCAAACAGCTATATTGCTTTCCCTGACTCTGGAGAACACTTTGAATCACGAGTGCATGGGACAATTTAACTATTTTTTTTATTTGTTAAATGATCAGATTCCATTGAATGAAAAAAAGTCTCCATGCTGTGCATAGCTTTATTGTATGAAACATATGATCAAGGCATACTAACTGGATCAAAACTAGAAAGCATCACAGCATGAGTGGAATAGCCAAGAAACTCATTTTCAAATATGTGATGCTTACCAGTACAGTTAAGTTAAGCGATTCTTCTTTTCATTATATTGAAACCCAGGTTAGAATCTGCATGCAATCCAGATCCTTCAGCGTTACTCTTTACTCACAGGACAATTCAAAATATTACCATCATTGAGTACTACACTTTTAATACTAACATTTTATACCAATGAATACAGTATCTTACATAGTTACATAGTAGGCGAGGTTGAAAAAAGACACAAGTCCATCAAGTCCAACCTGTGTGTGTGATTATATGTTAGTATTAGTGTATATCCCTGTATGTTGCGGTCGTTCAGGTGCTTATCTAATAGTTTCTTGAAACTTTCAATGCCCCCTGCTGAGACCACCGCATGTGGAAGGGAATTCCACATCCTTGACGCTCTTACAGTAAAGAACCCTCCAAGTAGTTTAAGGTTAAACCTCTTTTCTAATTTTAATGTGTGGCCACGAGTCTTGTTCAACTCCCTTATCTAAATGCTTTGTTTCCAAGGGAAGATCGCCTTTGCTGATATGTGTTGAAAATCACTAGCTTTATGAAAACATTTTGATGTTAAATAAAGTATATTGCATTACACGGTTATACTCTATTCAATTTGCAGCCAATTGCCCTAATATGACTTGAGCTCATAATAAAATAATTTAGATTGAGTGTTTTAGGAGTGAAACTGCACCTTTTAAAGCATAAAAAAAACTGTTCAGCTGCAATACAAGAAAATCAAAGTCTCTGATCTAGCAGATAATTCTGAGACCAGAGCAGATAAATCATGATGCCAGGTGTTAGAAGCGGAAGACAACTGCAGGTGCAAATTGACAGCTCAGTCCCCTGTTTATCAAGCAGCAAAGCGCAGCTGCAGTTAGGGATGAGAAACGACAGTGTAGTGCACCACAGCAGCTCCAACAAACCATTCTTATGTTAAGTCTTACAGCTATCAGAGCCAGAAAAATTTGCAAGATCTCCAAATCAACAAGTTAATTTTTATATTCCACTGGCAGACTTAAAAATGCAATTAAGTCCATCAGATAATTACTACTAGCATGTACTAAAAACATAATCATCTTGATTACCAATTAGTGTTCAATTGAAACGAATAACCAAACAGGACTCATGGGCTCTCGGGAGACATTCTGTTTGAGTGGGAACCTAATAGTTTACTTTAGACGCAAGTGTCACTTTTTAAATTTATTACATTCATTATCTGTGCGTTTCTGCAATGTGAAACAGTGCCCTGAGCTGACAAAGATCAGCGGACCCTGCTTGTTTTTTTGTAAAGATCGCCTTTTTAGAGGCTGCGTTCCTTTTAAATGAAAATGGGGCTGCAGTTATGGTCACACTTTGTGTTAATTTAGTTGCCAGTCAGCTCCAAATCAAAAGAAAATAAGGCTGTGGAGTGTAATTAACATTCAGTTCAGTCGTTTTGTCCCTTGTCTAGCCCCAAGCTTTGTTCAAATTGCCATCTGAATGCTGAAGGCTGTAGGGAAATCGATTTGATTCTAATCGCACCATGAAAAGAACATGATCTAACTGCTTTCAGCCCTCCGTAAATCTGTACTGGGTCTTTAGCACAATGCAACTTCCAATTTAGAAAGCACCGAAAGTCTCGTCAATGACTTTGTGAAGGGAGGAAACAAAAAAAAAAAAAAAAAAAAGGGGTGAGAAAAAAAAAAAAAAAAAAAAAAAAACGAACAAGGGGCAGACATAAAAATTCCAATAGTTGTTTAAGCATTGCAGTTCATTTGCATCACAGCAAACCTGAAAAGGGCTGACCCCTTAAACCGCCTCTCGAGTCTATGAAGTTGTAGCGTTGACAAGCTTATATTGACAGAAGCTCATTGACTCTGAAAGGCTACTCTATCAATGGTGTAAGACAGCAATAGGTTCTGCACTGAACAGGCATCTGCCTGCCCACCCGCTGCTAAATCAATGGCAAGGGATTAAGATATCTAAATCTAAAAATGCTACTTTTAGCTATACCTGCTTACAGCATTATAAGGATATACCACATTTGCCTCAACATTTTCCAGAGTTTCTTTTTTTTTTTGTCTATTTTTTTCCATAAAATGTCACGATTTTGAGATGAGCAATTACAATTAAATACCTTGGGAACACACAAGGCACTCTATTGTAATACATCAAAATGAAGGCAAAGCTTAGGATATCTAAATGGTACCAACGCAAATGTCTATAGTCATTGTCAATATTTGCATTCACGAAAACCATAATATATTAAACCTTTATAGCCTCAAAATACTTTTTTTTTTCCCCCTTTACACACAAAATGAAACACTTAATTTATAAAAAGCAAAAAAACAAAAACAGACATATGCTGATTCAATTGTGTAAAACTATGCCCATCTATTTTCTTTTTACATCATGAATGTATACTTCTATGGTAAGAGCTTGGGATCAAGTGGCATTATTATGCATTTCATTTTTCTCAGCTGTGACAGGTGAAAGTAGAAAGCTCCTGCACGTGCAGCCCAATTAATCAGCGCACTTGACATATTACGGGTTCCCAGCGAAAGGCAGGTGACAGAGCACAAAACCAGAATGGGACACTTGATTGGAGAGTAATATTTTTAGCTCACAACAATGGCACATTAACTGTCACAACTACAAAAGTAAAGCTGGGTCCTCTAGCGTAACTGCATGGATCGGTTTTAGAAGACTTTAATTTATGCTGCTATAATGTGAAATGAATGATGTCAATATAGACCAGCAACATGCTCCAAAAAACTGAAGGGTGAAAAAACATGGGAAAAACTAGTTATACTAAAGAATTTATCAATTAGCCCAACCAATTGAAAAATCGAAAAGGGTGAAAAGGGTGAAAAAAAATGAATAGGCTGGAAAATAAAATTTGGTTTGCACCCCAAGCTTGAATCAATTTCTAAACATTATAATATTAAAAGTAATGCAAAAAAAAAACAAAACAAAAACGAAGGGAAAAAAAAAAAAAACCTTCTGTGGCTTGTCTGGCAGGCTACATTGACTACTTGGCCCAAAAGATCCAGCATAATTATCACACTGTGGTCATTCGGAAATGAACTACACCCTCCAGCACTTAATAGATTTTTTGTTTACATTTTGCTTATTGTATAGATTTTTAACCACTTACGGACCGCCCGTCGTCGTTATACGTTGGCTGTTTGAAGAGGGACATCGTTGTTATGGCAGCAGCTAGCTGCCATAACACCGGTAACCTCTTCTTCAGCGGGCAGTCCGCTTTCAGATAAAAGTGGTCTCTGCGGCGGATTCGCTGCAAGATCACTTATCAGCGGTGGGAGAGGGCCCCGTCCCACTACGCTCCGGTGCCCTCCGCCGCTTACCGGAGCCACCGGCAGAGGCGATCACGTCCTGTCTCCCATTAGGTATGGAGATGAGTGAGGGGAAGATGGCCCCCAACCTTCTCCATACCATTGCAGGGCGGAAGTGACGTCAAAATGTCACTTCCGCCCAAAGCTCTTAAAAGCAACATTTTTTTATTTCATTTTAGTGTAAATATGAGATTGAGGTCTTTTTGACCCCGATCTCATATTTAAGAGGTCCTGTCATGCTTTTTTTTTCTATTACAATGGATAGTTACATTCCTTGTAATAGGAATAAAATTGACACAATTTTTTTTAAAAGAACTGTGTAAAATTAAAAAATAAAAAAAGGTAAAATAAATAAGGAAAAAAATTAATACATTTTTAAACGCGCCCGGTCCTGCCGCGCTCGCGTGCAGAAGCGAACACTATTACCCTATTTATGACAAAAGGTAAAAACAAATAACGTCTGAACCTAGTCTTGGAACTCTGAGGGGTTGATTTACTAAGACTGGAGAGTGCAAATTCTGGTGTAGCTGTTGCATGGTAGCCAATCAGCTTCTAACTTCAGCTTGTTCAGTAAGGTCCCTTTCACTTCTGCGGACCAATCGGGTCTGCTTTTTAGGCAGATTCGATCAGACCATCCATTGTTTTCTATGGAGCGGCAGATGTCAGTAGACATGTGTCCTCGCTGGCATCTGATCTGATCCTTGCCTCTAAAAAGAGACTGGCTGATCGGATGACAGTCTGTTGGAAATGGACAGGCAGTCTGTTTCCATTTGACCACCCCATAGAGAACAGCAGGCTGTGCCTGCTTAGGAGACCTGTCATCCGCTGCTCAGCGGGGATTAGCAGAGAGACCCCCGTTAAGAATGCGGACCCGCTTTGACGAATTCCACTCAGTCTGAAAGAAGCCTTAAAGCGTTTAATCCAAAAAAGGATCCTGTTCCTTTAAAAGCATGATATGCAGCACAGTACCTGTGCTGTGTAATTTGCCCCCCTGCATCACCTAAAAAACCTGGCTGATCCTGTCTGGCTATGCCTTCTCCTCTGTAAGCTGACCACGGTATGTCATAGTTGCTGAGCCTGGACACCGTGGTCAGTTTCCTGTCCTCCTCTTGCTAAAATTACTTTTATTGTCCTATATAATCCTCCTTGTTTCCTAGTGAGAGGTGCTCCTGTCTGTTTTATTTTAAAAAAATGCCTTCTTTACCATATTTCACAGAGTCTCCCGAGGACCACGTGACTGGCCAGCTTTCTCTCCTTTCCTCTTCTCATCCTGACTGGCGTCAGTGGGGCAATCTCGGCCCCGCCCGCTACAGCTGTCAGACGGAGAGAGTCAGCTGGTCACGTGATTGCCGGGAGGCACTGTGGAATATGGTAAAGGCTGCATTTTTTTTGTCATTAGCACAGAGGATTATATGAAGTAGTCAAAGTGGGTTAACAACCACTAGGCTTTGAAAAAAAAAAAATAAAATAAAATAAAAAACAACCCTGGAAACTGATAAGTTTCTATGCAGAGCTGCACCAGGTTTTACACTCTCTAGTTTTAGTAAATTAGTGTGGTAGTAAAACTGAACAAGACAAAATGAGTCTTCATTTGGTGGTAAATGTTAAAAAATATGACCTTTTTTTGCCTAAAATAGTAGAAAAATAAATTTTTTTCTTGCTAGTACCATGGCCCACCACCAAAATACATTCCAAAATATATTTTTCTACTCCTGACATGCAATGGGATACCACATGTATGTACATTTATTTGCGGTTTGGACACATAGTGGAGTTTTGAAACAACAATGCACATGTTGCTTTTTTTATCCTAAGCACAGGGGTACTAAAAGCTGGCCATACACAGATTTTCCCATCTACGCCAATAGAGACGTCTTTCCAACTGGCTGTTCTAACTAACTTTCTTTATATATTTTTTACATACAACATATTTTTTTTCCTTACACAGAAGAAAATACAGGTAAGGGTTTTTAAACCTATTGACCATTGTGATTGGCCATCACAGTGATCATGAGCCCGTTCGAGACCAGGAGCTGTCAGTGACAGTTTGGCATCCATACTAGGTGTAAGGAACAGGACACGCGACCAAGCTTCACCAGATCACAGCCGTTTTGGCGGCAAAAGGGGGACGTAATTAATATTAGGTTGGTGGTCCTAAAGTTATGGCTGATTGATATATATGAAAGTAGCAGACACACACACACACACACACACACACACACACACCCCACCGATCCCCCTTGCATACTGAAACTTTTTTTTCTGTCAGCATTGACAGACACTTAACCCACATCCTCCCACTAATGCAATGCATCCCTATTGGGGCTTAATTGTAGAGCCAGTAAATGTGAAACATGCCATATGTAAACAATAGAATGACATATACAGGAAATGGATAAATAACTCACAAGTACGGCGACTCTGATTAGCTACATTATTTGTTAACCAATAACCTGCCTAAATCCAGTTTGATCACACAGATAAGCCAGGCATAGCATTTTGCCTGTAGGGGATTCACACTATATGACATAAGTGGATAGTGTTGAGTTAATTATTTACAAACAGAACAAAAAAAGGCCTCAATGTCAAGTTGTCAACACAAGTGTCATGAAGGTGGTTTCATTATATAATGCAGCTTGATTGAACCAAACATAATTCAAGGCAGCAGAAATGTTTTTTAGTCTCACATGAAATCTAGGAAAAATGCTAAACTGTTAGGGCTCTTTCACACATGCGGAACGTTCAGGTCCACCTGTGAGCGATGGATGTCAGCGGTGACATGTCCGCTGACATCCGATCCGCCAAATCCAGACAGATAGAAATCCTATTTTCCATCTGTCTGGCGGATCAGATGAGAAAAACGGACAGGCAGTCCATTTTCATCCGATCCCTCAGAGGAGAGCGGGGCTCTGACAGATCTGGCCCTGCACATCGAGCGGAGACGGACCTGTCATCCGCCTGCTCAGCGGGGATCAGCGAATCGAATCTTAGTAGTTGTGTCAACGGCAGGTCAGATGCACTGGTCAATAAATTTTGAAAGACCTCAGAAGAGTTTCATATGATTGCCACTGGCACAAACTCAAAGCCCTCCGACAGTTCATTATCCTGTTGTATCCACTATTTAAAGTAGATCTAGAGCCCAATGTGGGTTTGTTCAGAATGGTTAAAGCCCAACTTTTTTTTGCCTTCTTTGTCCTACTGGGCAGCTTTCCTTTAGGCTGGGTACACATTGCTGCAAGATGCAGCAGGGGTCCGGTGTGTTCCTGTTCTCCCTTTCAGGGATGAATCGGAGCCAAATTTTTGCCTGAATTTGGCCCTGAAACAGAGACAAAAGATGTACATGACTCCTGTGCAAGGCGCAACGGAGATATGTGAACCGGCTCCATAGAGCCGGTCACAATCTCCTGTCATATGGGGGAAACCAGCATCCAATTTGCATCTACTGTGAACCCATAATGAACAAAGCATATCCCTCGATGAAGTGTACTTGCCTAAATACAAAGCACTTAGTAGAGGAACTGCAAACAGAAATCGCACTATCTGCATGAGCAATTTCTGACAGGCTGACTCCAAGGGACCGAGGGGAACTTCAGCACACAGCCTGTGATTACCATCCTTAGCCGTGCATGTTTCCCTATGAGATTACTGTGTAGAGGGGAGCGAGTCCCTTTACTTCACTCAGATCCAATATTACACTCAGTTCTTCTTCAGTTCAGCTCTGTTGCTTGTAGTGTGTCCCCAGTTGCAGGAAGAAGTGCGACACAAACGCTTATGCACATTTCACAAGTGTTTTTCCAATCGTTTCTCTGCTACAACACACACAAAAAGCTAGCAGATACAAGGGAGATGCCAACAGCTGACATCATAAAGGATTCTAAAAACTTTCACTGGGCAAGAGAAAAACGCTTGAAGCTTACAAAACACTTATACACATGAAAGACACTCCAAATGGGTACACACACTTGACAAAATTGCACTATTAAAAAAAAATGGCAAATCACTTAAAAATACACTCTGCTTAGGTGTGAATGTAGCCTAAAGTACAGGCCCCCTGTTGTAAATTCTAAACAAGTCCCAAATCCAGTTAACGTGTGATGCATAAGCCTCAAAAGTAAAAACAAAAACCTCCTTTACCTCCCTTCAATAGAGCCAAATCTTCCTTCATTTGTCTCACTTGCTTCCCTTCCCAAACACTGCAGCTCCCAGTGGGAGGGTTTCAGCAACAGAGGAAGTGCTATCAATTTAGAAAGCAGTGGGCAGAACTAAGTGTGGCTAAGTACTGACTGGCAAGCTACAGGCTCATCAATTAACAGTAACAATACTAATAGCAATGTCTCCTGCAACATCTTCCAATCCCACTGTAGTGCAGACACGGCCTACATGTAAGTGGCAATTCTGCTCTGAATTCAGCAGTTCAGCGTAATTTGCAACCCATCACAGGAAGCTGCATGACATGGACTTCAGTGACAGGATCAACTGGTATTTGTGGGACTTTACAGGGGCACTTTGAGAAGACTGCACTGTACAGATGCACTTAAAATGAAAGCCTGCACCACATATTTCTACTTTAACTTCTAGGAAGTGAAGTGGAATCTTCCCAAAGTGGAGGAAATTCCCTCAGACAGCTGTCACCAGTGCAGATGATCCACATTACCAATCTATTTCGGTTGACAAATGTGACTGTAGTTTTAACCTTTCCTATCAAAATCATTGGGGAAAAAATAGCTAGCATTATACAATTGCTTTTCCAAATTAAATTGAAAGCCAAATTGGTGACCCTATGCTTTTACTAGTGATGGACAAATGTGTTTAAAGTGGATGTAAACGCCATTCATGAAATCTGACCTGGGCACATATCTGTAGCGTTTACTTATCTCTCCACAAAGCCCTAAGTCCCATGTCTTTCTGCTGCTCCATTCCTGTTATGATAATTTCTGTAAAAGCAGCTGGAAATTTGTGTCGGGGTAGGTGTACAGAGATAGATTAGCAGAGAGCTGGTCTATTTACAGCACAGCTCTGCAAGTCTCTTCCTTCCTCTGTGGAGGGGGGGTGCCTTTCCTCCAATCAGGTGACACAGTGTATGCCAAGACTCCACACCCAGTGCTGGAACAGGAAGAGAAAATTCTAACACCATGTGCACTGCCGCTTTCTAAACAGTGTAGAAAGCTAAAGACAGCAGATATACAAATAAAACTTATGTAGGGAGATATGATACAGAGATGAAACCTCTGAGGCACTTCACTGGGTATATGAGGGTTTACATCCACTTTAAAGCAAACCTATCAGCCCATTCTAAGCAAAGTACCAAGTCTGCTTTACTGCAGACAATAAGCAGTCAGTGATTACATTATCCATCACCCAAATGACTGCCACAGCCCTCAGAAATCCTTTAAAGTATTAACTTTATGAGGAAGTCAAGTTACATAGGGCTTTGCAAGTTTCCTGCACTTTCAACAGTACTCAGGCCTGGTAACTGGCTGTCTAGTCACTGGACACAGAATTGTAAGGAGGCAAAAGGGATGATTAAAACTGGTGCACTCAGTCTGGTGCAGCTGTGCATGGTAGCCAATCAGCTTCTAACCTCGGCTTAAGCTATGCTATGGCAATAAAACCCAGAAGCTGATTGTTTTCTATGCAGAAGTGAGCCTGATTTTGCACTCTCCAGCTTTAGTAAATAAACCCCAAAGTGTCGTGCGTACCCATAATTTTTGGGTATTTCTCCTGTAGCAGCAGAGCAAGAATCAGTAGAGGAAAGGAAAGGCAAGTACTAAATGCATGCAATTTGTAATATGGTTGGTTTTAAATTTTAAAAAGTTTGTCAGGTAACTAAAAAGCCAAATAAACCATTTACAGTAAAACATTCAATGCAGGTCAGGCAGCATACATATTAAAAAAAGAGGATTCTTAGTTTTTGCTTTTTACAAGCCATGTGCTGCAGCAAAGGCTTAAACAACCAGCAGGCTGGAAAGTCGAACTGCTGCTCACACACAACGCAGTGGCCTGGGTCTGAAGCAGTCCAATACAATAAACCACAGCACAGTGCTCCAATTAACAACAGCCACACTCCTTCATCCATGAGAAAGATGAAGATTAATGTATCTAGACAACCTAGTCTAGGAACCAGAGAACCCCTAACAATGTAGTATTGTGCTTCATTTGAATGCAGACAACTAAAAAAAAAAAAAGTCAGCCAAAACGTTGGAGGGAATGACATTATAGAAGGGGCTCTGCAATACAAGTTAAGAGCTAAATGGCCTATTTAAAGTGTCACCAAACAGTAAAATCAGGTTGTATATGCAGTAAAGCATGATTGTTATACTCACTGTGGAACCTAAGGGGTCAATCCTCTGTGTTGTGTAAAAAGGCTGCTTGAACTTGTATGTGCAGATCCTCCTCTTCTTCCACTGACTCCAGAACATGTCTGGATAAGACAGAGCCTTTGGAGTCTGGCTGCACATGCTCAGTTTGGTGTGTATTGCTAGTGAATTTTTTTTCTTGGGAGAGTGCATGTGATCAGCACAGGGCCAATCAGCACTGTCCAGACAGAGGATCAGGGATCCTGATAGGACAGCTCAGTGCAGTATGAAAACTCCTCCTACAAGCTTTACCAGGAACTGATAGGAGTCTATATACTGCTAATGAGAAAAGTTATTTAGCAGTTTAGATTTACTAAAAGGATTGCATTTCCATGCTCTGTGTACTGTGGGAGACTAGATATAGTGAATTCAGGGTTCTGGGTTTAGTAACACTTTAAAGTTGAGATCTGACTTACAGACTGCTAAGTGCTCCTCAGCCATTTTCTGCATCCTGAGCAGAAGTGGCTTGATTGAACTATCTGCTGTTACTAACCTAGCAAGTCTACTTTTTTGTATGGATGGGCGTCAGACAGGCATCAATGAGCTTTAGAATTTGGTGTTTTACAATCAATAAAACGCTCCCTAAACGCAGTTTCGTAGAGTTTGAGAAGCATTAAAACTGCTCCACAAAAGGAAAGTGACAGATTTTAATGCTCTGCAACCGCACCAAAACTGCCTGCCAAGCATTTGCGGAGCGTTACCATATAGACTCGAATGGGAGGCATTGAAAAGCTTCTCGACATGAAGCTTTAATTTTGAAGCGAAGCGACGCTAACGCTTCATGCTTTTGTAATGTGAACAGCACAATGTGGGGGCTATTAAATCGCGTGCATAGGAGTTTGAGGGGCATTTTTAAAGCCTGCCAAACTCCTCTCAAACGCCTGTTCTTAAGCCAGTGTGAACTCATTTTTAAAAAAAGAGTACTTGGTATGACACACAAAAAGAAAAAAAAAAAAAACTATTGTCAACTTACTCTTTTACTAAGACACACAACTGGCCACATGCTGCATCCTAATGTGCAACAACAACAAAGACATCCACACAGCAGCCAGCGAACATTAATTGGAAGGTTCTTCTTAAGACAACTGTTGACTCTGTTAATGCTGGATTTAAATTCCTCTGGGGCTACCTAGGTGTATAAAACAAATTGTCATTAGAGCATTATACCTGAATTAATCAACATCAAGAAAATGTATTCACTGCATCCATACCTTGCCAGTTAAAGAGGATGGAAACTCTGCTTCAAATTTGTTGCTAAGACCAAATCTATAAGAGAAAATAAGGTAGTGTTATTCGTGTTAATAAAGTTGAAGTCGCGCAACAAGGCCAGCGCATATGGAAATATGTTTAATACCAATTTTCCTCACAACGCAGCTCCAGCCAGAACAAATTATTTTTAAAACCTGCTGTCTATGACTCCATTAGAAGGGTATCCCCTCATCTTTTGTTACTTGTGACAGTCGTATAAGAAAGAGGTGGAAATATGCCCAAAGGGTAAAGAAAAAAATAAATAAGGCTGTAAAGCATACCCTCAAACATTGCTGTCTGTGGAAAACAGTATCTAATTAAACAAGCAACTTCAACTTACACAGGTAAAAAAAATATTCCAGATAAAGACAACCTCTTTAAAACCACTTACTTCCAAGGTACGTACCTGTATGTCCTCAGGTTTCAGTGGTTTTAACGGGATGATGCCTGCACTTACAGGTAGCGTTCCGGTATCATTTTCAGGCACCGATTCTTTTTCTTGAAGAAGTGATCTGAGTGGCTAATTAGTCACTTGATCACTTCTGCGGGTGGCGGAATGGGGTACCACCCCCCCTCCCGGGCTCATCGATCCCACCGCGGAGGCTGGGAGCGATGTGGCGATGGCTGCCCTGTACAGAGCGAGAGGAACAGATGTCATTTCCCTCTCTCTGTAACCCTGGAAACTGGGAGCGACGAGTAGTTTGTCACTTCCGGTTCCTCCCCTTTGTTTACCTGGCCACCAGTGACCAGGGAACCAGCCGATCGGATCGATCTGATCTCTGTCCAAATCTCTCCATAAAGAGGACCTGTCACAGCCCATGCTGTCACAAGGGACGTTATTCATCCCTTGCGATAGCAATAAAGTTAGTACAAAAAAAAAAAAAGTAAAAACAATTGTGTATAAAATAAATGATTTAAAGCGCCCCCATCCCATCATGCTTACGCGCAAATGCATACATTAGCTCCTACATGCAAAATGCGAACACATGGCGGCTCTACACATATATGTAAACGGTGATCACACCACACATGAAGTATTGTCGCAAACGTTAGAGTGAGAACAATAATTCTAGCACCAGACCTCTTGTGCAACTCTAAACTGGTAACATGCTAGGACGTTTAAAGCGTCACCTATGGATAATTTTAAGAACCGTAGTTTGCAACCATTCCAGAGGCAGACGCAATTTTAAAGCATTACATGTTTGGTATCTATTTACTTGGTGTAACATCTTTCACATTATACAAAAAAATTGTGCTAATTTTTTTTTTTTTAATTCATGAAAATACCAAGAGACATAAAAAATTGCAACACCCACCATTTTATTCTAAAGGGCCTATGAAGAAAAAATATATATATAAAATATATACACTATATATCAAATGCTCAAGTCAGGTGTTTCTATTGAAGTCTGTGGGGCCAAAAACTTTTGTAATCTGCCAATAAAAAGCTCATGTACTTTTTTGAGCGACAGGCATTTTACTTCAGTGACAGAATGCTTAGATGTGAACAAGGGCCATTGAAATTAATGGTATTTGGCTTAAGCGTTTTAGAGCTACAAGCAGAAAATCGCTCAGGCGTGAACTGTGTTGTTTCTCTCTGGTGCTTCATTCCTCTGTTATCAGCACGTGTCACTTCTAAGAGGATTTCCCCACACAAGATAAAACTTGTGACAGATAAGCACACAGCTCTGTATCCTTCCTTCAGTCCTGTGCCGTGTCTGAAAGGGGGTTTGTGTCTTTCCTCCAATCAGCTCTCACACACTAAGAGTCGGTTCACACTGAGGCAGCACGACTTGCAGCGTGACTGCAGCGGCGACTTGCAAAACGACTTCTATATAGAAGTCAATGCAAGTCGCCCCCAAAGTAGTACAGGAACCTTTTTCTAAGTCGGAGCGACTTGCATCGCTCCAGTTAGAACGGTTCCATTGTACAGAACGGGACACTACTTGTCAGGCGGCTAAGTCGCCTGACAAGTCGTCCTAGTGTGAACCGGCTCTAACTTCAGCTCCCCACCCCCTCCTCTGTGATACTAACAGATGAAGGATTTTATCACAATTCTGCACTTTTGAATGGCTGAAAAAAAGACTGCAGATAAACAAGCAAAACTAATGTAGGAGGATTTGTTTCATCTGTGTATCATCTGAGGCTATTCACTTCACTGGGCATGTAAGAGGTTTTACATCCACTTTAATCAGAACATAAAGTATAGAACCATATTGTTGTGCTATAAATGGCTAGATGTAGTTATTACTAGCTTGGGAAATGTTGCCATCTCGCATAGCACAACACACATTTAGTGCATTTTGTTCCATGCATTACATAAGTAAGTTTTTTAAATATTTTGACATTTCCAGGCTTTAACCACTTAAGGACCAGCCTCGTTTTGGATTTTAGGTGTTTACATGTTTAAAACAGGTTTTTCTGCTAGAAAATTACTTAGAACCCCCAAACATTATATATGGTTTTTCTTCTAACACCCTAGAGCAGTGTTTCTCAACTCCAGTCCTCAAGGCGCCCCAACAGGTCATGTTTTCAGGATTTCCCTCAGATGAAACGGCTGGGGTAATTACCAAAGCAGTGAAACTGATCAAATCACCTGTGCAAAATAATGGAGAGCCTGAAAACATGACCTGTTGGGGCGCCTTGAGGACTGGAGTTGAGAAACACTGCCCTAGAGAATACAATGGCGGTCATTGCAATACTTTTTTTTGCACCGTATTTGCGCAGCGGTCTTATAAGCGCACTTTTTTTGGAAAAAATTCACTTTTTTGAATAAAAAAAATAAAACAACAGTAAAGTTATCCCAATTTTTTTTAATATTGTGAAATATAATGTTACGCCAAGTAAATTGATACCCAACATGTCATGCTTGAAAATTGCGCCCGCTCGTGGAATGGCGTCAAACTTTTACCCTCAAAAATCTCCATAGGCGACATTTAAAAAATTCTACAGGTTGCATATTTTGCGCTACAGAGGAGGTCTAGGGCTAGAATTATTGCTCTCACTCTACCGGTCGCTGCGATACCTCACATGTGTGGTTTGACCACCGTTTTCATATGCGGGTGCTACTCGCGTATGCGTTCGCTTCTGCGCGCGAGCTCGTCGGGACAGGGGGGTTTTAAAAATTTTTTTTTTTATTTTTATTATTTATTTTAAAATATTTTATTTATTTTTACACTGTTTAAAAAAAAAAAAAAAAAAAAAAAACTGTGTCACTTTTATTCCTATTACAAGGAATGTAAACATCCCTTGTAATAGAAAAAAGCATGGCAGGACCTCTTAAATATGAGATCTGGGGTCAAAAAGACCTCAGATCTCATATTTACACTAAAATGCAATAAAAAAAAAAAAAAAAAAAGTAATTTAGAAAAATGACATTTGAAAAAATATGCCTTTAAGAGGCGTGGACGGAAGTGACGTTTTGACGTCGCTTCCGCCCAGCAGTATCTTGGAGACGAGTGAGCGCCATCTTGGCCTCACTCATCTCCTGACACACAACGGCAGAGGACGCGATCGCCTCCGCCGCTACCGACGGCTCCGGTAAGCGGCGGAGGGCACCGGATCGCGGCGGGAGGGGGGGGCCCCTCTCCCGCCACCGATAAAAGTGATCTCGCGGCGAATCCGCCGCAGGGACCACTTTTATCTGAAAGCCGGCCGCCGCACGAAAACGGGGATACCGGGGTTATGGCAGCTAGCTGCTGCCATAACAACGATATCCCCGTTCAAACTTAGGACGTATATAGTCGTGCGGCGGTCGGGAAGTGGTTAATTTGCACAACATGCTTGCCTAAAGTGCATCGACAGCCAAAGCCTTTTTTCTGTCTGTGTTGCTGTTGGGGAAATTCCTCTAACACTTCCTGTACTTGGGCAACCATTTAAGGCCCGATTCACACCTATGCATTTTTAGTGATTGTTGCAAATTTGCACTACAGAATGTGTTCCATAGGAAACCATGTTAAAATGGACTGCAATGCAAATCTGCAAAAAGCACTAAAAATATATAGGTGTGAATCAGGCCTTAAGATTTGAAGAAATCTCTCCAAAGAAGAGGCTGACAGGAGGTCTAATTCTTCCCTGCTCTACACATAACTAGAAGAAAAATAGAAAGAAAAAAAAAAGTCTACGTTGGGTAAGCGAATGCTAGAAGCTCTGTAAGCTTTTTATCGTTGTCCGTTTCCCTGCTGCATACTTCCCCTCACTTCCTGTCTAGTAAACGATGTGCCCAGAAAAAAAAAAAAAAAAAAAAAATAGATGTCTTAACCACCTCCCACCCGGGCCACTGCACATTTACGGTCGGGTGGGCGCTTCCTCTTTCTAAACGGACGTTCAGGAACGTCCCTCAGACAAAGGGGGATCAGATGACACGAGTGCATCGGGATTATGCTGCTGCACGCGCCTGTGCAGCAGCGTAATCCCGATGCACTCGTGTCATCCGGACACGGCGCATCTCCAATCGGCAGGAGGGCTCTGTGATTGGCCCTCCTGATCACATGACAACTGTGTCCAATCACAGCTGTCATGTGGTGTAAATAGAGAACTGATTGCTAGGAGATCAGCTCTCGTCTCATGGAAGAGGTCAGTGGGAAGAGGAGAGCGGATTGCTGAAGCCAGCCAGTGATCAGTGAGTATGAGCTGTTTACACACTGATCACCGGCCCAGTGTCCCCACACAATGTAAACACACAATGTCCCCAAAACACTGTCCCTACACACATGTCCCTACACAGAAAAACACCTGTCCTCCACATATGTAACAGTAAAATCATATGTCCCAATGATCATCTGCACACATGTCCGTGATCACACAAACCAATTATTCTACACTTAACGGGATGGTTTTTTTTATCAAAGACATGTAGCAGAATACATTTTGGCTTAAATTTATGACAAAATTAGATTTTATTTGATTTCTTTTAAAGCAGAATTTTTTTTTTTTCCCCGCTCTTTTTTTGCTAAAAAAAAAAAAAAAAAATAAAAAAATAAAAAGATTTGTGAATAAATACCACCAAAAGAAAGCTCTACGTGTGTGAACAAAATGATAAAAATTTCATTTGGGTACAAAGTTGCATGACCGCGCTATTCTCAATGAATGAGCAAGAGCGCTGAAAGCTGGAAATTGGCCTGGGAAGGAAAGGGGCAAAAGTGCCCGGTATTGAAGTGGTTAAAGAAAAAGGAACAAATGATACACATATGGTATAAAAATGTCCAATGGCGAAGGATTTCTGGCTCAAAATATTTGGAATTTATCAGTTGGTAGCAGGACTGGAGTTGCAACCAAATAGTGGTAGTGCACTATTATCTATTATCCCAGGATCCATGAAATCCATTGGGGCAGATATCCTTCGCCATATGATAACAGCTGCTAGGACAATAACAGCCCGAAATTGGCAAAAAGCAAAAGGCTATACAATAGAAGAACGGGCATGCGAGATGAGCGAAATACAATCTATGGAGGAAGGGATTGGGTTTGAGGAGAACTTAATTAATCAAACTCAAAAAATATGGCAACAATGGGAAGAGTTTCGGACCTCGAAAAGTTTACTACAGTATCTATAAGGATTACCGTACACCTTTTTCTTCCCCCCCGGTTATAGTTTAAATGTTTTAGGACGAATGTAGCTAAGAGAGTGTAAGTTGATATATGTAATTATTACCAGATAATTGGATTAATATAAAAGCCAGAAAATCCTATGGGATATGGTAAACCTGGATTAAAGAAATAAGACTATACCTGATTTTATAATATGAATAATAAATATGTATGTAATTGTATACAGGGGCGTTGCTAGGTCTGCAAAAGATCTGGGGCTAGAGCCCATAGCAGCGTTCATCAACCTTTTTGCATTCCCGCGGGGGGGGGGCACGGGGGGCACAAGTGGTTCAATTCACCATAATGCAGAATCAGTGGGAGCCCTGGGCGTGTCACTTGCCACATCTCCTGCCACCAGATGCAGCGTGTCACTTGCCACCGTCGCCTGTCACCAGATGCAGCTTACTTGCCACCGTCACCTGCCACTAGATGTGGATTGTCACTTGCCATGTCAACTGCCACCAGTAGTGGATTGTCACTTGGCACTGTCACCTGCCACCAGATGTGGATCGTCACTTGCCACGTCACCTGCCATTTGCAGATTGTCACTTGCCACAAGATGTGGGTTGTCACTTGCCACATCACCTGGCACCAGATGTGGATTGTAAGTAGCCATGCCAGCGCCACCAAATGTGCATTGTCGCTGCATTGGTGACAGGCTGGCAGCACTGGTCCATTTAGTGAGGGCAGGAGAGCGGTGATGTGGGGCGGGCAGTGAGAGATGATATCATCTCGCTGCTCCCCGCCGCACCTCCGACATTGAAGCAAGGGGGTCTGGCTGCAGAGTGGAGCTCCACCAATGACAGGAAGCACGTGACCTCTACTCCACTGCGCTGTGAGGGCGGAAGAGCACTGATGTGTGGCGGGCAGTGAGAGATGTCATCTCTCTGCACCTCGCTCCCACATTGAAGAGGCCCGGCTGTGAAGAGCACTAATGTGGAGAGGTTGGAGAGAGATGATGTCATCTCTGCTCGTCTGCCCGCTCGCTTCTCTCCTCTCCTCTGCCTCTCTCATGCAGCCAGCCTGCCCACCGTAGCCACGGCGGCAGCCCGCTGGTTAGACAGGGACCTTGTGGCAAGAGACTCGGGGCTATAGCCCCAATAGCCACCCCCTAGCGACGCCTCTGATTATTAATTTTCTAAAACAATTATAAAAAGAAAAATTGAAAACAGAAAAAAAAGCCAGGGGAAAATCTCTCTAAGGCCTCATGTACACTACTGCTGGTAAACGGACATTTAGGAGCAGTTGGGCATTTTTTTCAACTGCTCCTGAACTCTCCTCTATGTTATCTTATCAGTACATGTACACAGAGTTGTTTATAGTCCTTTCTAGGCAGCTGAGTTTAGAGGCTTCTTTTGCAACGAAAAAAAAAAAAAAAAGGGTTCAGAAGCCGAGTTTAGAGGCATTTGAAGCGCCAAATGCTTATAAATGCAGCTAAACATTTAGCCGTGTTTCGTTTACAGGCGTTTTTTCATTTTTGGCTATTTTGGAAAAAAAAAAAAAAGAAAAAGAAAAAAAAACTTTTTTTTTTTCCCTTTTTTTAATGCTTCTAAACGCAAATGCGGCAAAACACAGCATGCAAATGTGCCAAAATGGACGTTTTAAACGTGGGTTACTATCTGTCAAGTTAAATCATTCGGGAGAGCTTGTAAAAAAGTCCTGTTTACATGAAGCCTAAAGCTTTATGTATACTGCTGCTGGTAAACGGACGTTTTGGAGCAGTTGGGCATTTTTTTTTCAGCTGCCCTGGAACAGGGTCGTTTATAGGCAGTTGGGTTTAGAAGCAATATTTGGAAAGCAGAAAAAAGCATTCAGGGGAGGCTGTATAATGTCCCATGTACATTAAGCCTAGGGGCCCTTTCACACTGAGGCGGGGCGGCGTCGGCGGTAAAGCGCCGCTATTGTACCCCCCGCTAGCGGCCGAGAAAGGGTTAAAAACCACCATAAAGCGCCTCTGCAGAGGCCCGTTGCCGGCGGTATAGCCGTGCCGTCCCATTGATTTCAATGGGCAGGAGCGGTAAAGGAGTGCTATACACTCTGCGCCTTCACCACTCCGAAGATGCTGCTAGCAGGACTTTTTTTACCGTCCTGCACCGCTCCAGTGTGAAAGCCCTCAGAGCTTTCACACTGGAATCAAAGCAGCGGCACTTTCGGGTCGGTTTGCAGGCGCTATTATTAGCGCAATAACGCCTGCAAACCGCCCCAGTGTGAAAGGACCCTAAAAGAGGCCTAGGTAGCAGTAAAACCTGACAGGGGTTTCAACCCTTCCCTATTCTATCCAAAACAGAAAACAATAGTTTTGGATATAGATAAACTTTAACCCTTTCACTCCCGAGGCTGGTTTTGCCTTGGTCTTTTTTGTTTTTTTAATGTAAGCAGAAAAAAAAATTAAAAAACACACACTTTAGGCCTGAAGGGTACTTAAATACACATTTTCCAAAAGCAGAGACCCTGGGTGCTAAGTTTTAAGTCACACAATATCAAGTGCAAGGTTTTATGAAGTGCAACATTTCAGTAACAAATATACTAAAGTTATATTACCCAACTGTGGTTGATTTTTGTTGAGGTTGCACTAAGTAAATAGGTACCCGTCAAGTCTTAAAATTATGTAGGGCTGCAACTAATGACTATTTTCATAATTGTGTGGTGTGTATAATTTTAATATGTAAAGTTTAAAAAAAGGCAATTCATTCTTAAAAATCTATATGCAGTGGTAAATATAAATAAGCAACTATATGGTTAGGGAGCAAAATCTCTAATCCACTCTGAGAATGACAGACAGAAGAGATATACTGTATATACTATTAGGGGTTGAATCTGGTAAATATCATCAGACTCAGATCACTGCAGATTATTTAGACCCCTTTCACACTGGGGCGCATGTAATGTGCCCTGCTCCCACATAATGTGTCCTGCCTCCTTGTAATGTACCCTGTTCCCATGTGCTCTGCCCTCATGTAATATGCCCTGCCTCCTTGAAATGTGCCCTGCTCCCACATAATGTACCCTACCCTCCTGTAATGTGCCCTGCTCCCACATATTGTGGCTTGCCTCCATGTAAAAGTTTACTTGAAATGTAAGTGTAATGCCTTCCATTACCTCCAGTCTTTCAGCCTCCACCTTCTCTGGGTTCAGATGCTGATCTTCCCTGCACAGTCTTTAAAGTAATTTTTTTTAAAAAACAACAAACATGTTATACTTACCTGCTCTGTGTCATGGTTTTGCACAGAGCAGCCCCGATTATTCTCTTCTGGGGTCCCCCACTGATGCTTCTGGCTCCTCCTGCCTTCAGAGTGCCCCAATAGCAAGCTGCAAATTATAGTATAGTGTGCCCCTATAGCAAGGTAAAAAAAAAAAACTTCTGCCTTTAGACCCACTCACTTCCTGCCCAGGACTACATGTTCCATGAGGCATTGCTCCTCACACATTCACAAGTTCTCAGGCACTTACTGACATGTACAGATGGTGTATTGAGCTGTATGTGTGCTGCGCTGTATTTCCTGATATGTAAACAAATAATGCATTCTGTATGCAGGCCAACTAATTGGCTGTCCGATTACAACTATTTTCATAATCGATTAGTTTTTTCAGCCCTAAAATTGCGTGTGCCCGAGAATCACGATTTTTTTGCTTAGAAGATAGATCACGATTCTCTCACGATTCTTGTGGCGCAACATCATCTTTCACATTAAAACAAAAAAAAAAAAAATTGGGCTAACTTTACTGTTTCGTTTTTTTTTTTTTATTCATTGAAGTGTATTCCTCCCACCCCAAAAAAAAAATTGCATTTGAAAGACCGCTGGGTAAATAGAGTGTAACATAAAATATTGCAGCAATTGCCATTTTATTCCCTAGGGTCTCTGCTAAAATAAATATATGTTTGGGGGTTCCAAGTAATTTTCTAGCAAAAAATATTGATTTTAACTTAAGAAAGGAGTGTCAGAAAAAGATTTAGACTTTAAGTGGTTACACTTCCTACATTTACAGGTTGTTGAAAACTTGGCAGACTACCCAGATTATTTATTTACACAGAAGTTCTATCCCTTTGATCTAAGAAGGAAGCTTAGTTACAATGTTTCAAGTTATAAAGTTGTCAGTCTGCCCAGATGTTTTCTTTTGACAGCTGAGTGAGTATATAATCTCTGCACTTGTTTATATGAAAGAATCGGCAAACTCAGCAGGAGAGATGTCAGAGGGGGTGAGTCGAGATCACGATTTTTTAACAATTAATTGTGCAGTTCTACCGTGAAGCAGCAACAAACTTCGGTAACCTAAATTTTCTATATATAACACCTACAGATCATCAGTCTAAAGTACCCCATGAACAATGGCCCTAGAATTGCTGCTCTCACTCTAGCATGTGCAGCACAACTGACCTTTTTGTACATAGGTGCCCCAATATGTATGTTTACGTGCGCGTGTGTGTGTGATGTGACATTCTTACTGGGTAGCGGAGATCAGCGAATGGACATTCACTAACTTCCCTCGCCTCTATCTGGCAGTACCTGCCATACCAGCTGCTAGCAGGTCTGCAGCTCAGGAGACATATGGGGGGGGGGGGGGGGCAATTAATGTCCCCGGGGGTCTGTGGAAGCGATCAGGCAGCTGTTCCTTTTATCTGATGGTCACCTTGTCAAAGAAAGTTTTAAGAGTAACCCAGCCCATCTTGAAAAACAGACTGCTGTGTTTGCATGCAAAACACTCTAATGACCACATATGATTCTAGGGCTAGCCATAGATGGATTGAAATTTGGCTGTTTAGTAGGAACCATCTGTTTTCGATCCATCTATGGGCAGGCTGGCTGTACTGAAGTCGATCAACCCATGGTTGAAGAAAAGAAAAATCGCATGTATAGCCCAACTAAGCCTCTATGTTTAAAAGAGCTATGATCCAATTAATGAAATAGGCAGGCCATAGATGGTAGGTTGGGGAGGAAAGGTCTAGGTGATTCTGGAAATCCACCAGCCAGAGAATACAGTAGGTTCCAACTTGCTGCAGCTTCTAATGCACAAGGTGAGAAACCCACAGTGTTCAGTGAAATCCAAGTAAGCAATTTCAGTACATAAGATGAACCTGCACAATTGTGCGAGCCTGAAGATTAGGCTGGAGCTCAGCTTTAAAATATCTGTGTTTAGAAGCTCCACATCACTCCAGAAAAAGGGAAGGTATTAAAAAAGCAAATAAAGGAATATAGAATTCTGTGTGCCACAAATCAGTGCCTATATTAAACAGTAAGTAACTGAGTTGCTGCGAAAAACTTTAATGTTCCCACATCAAAATATATAACTATAACAAAATATAGTTTTGCGCTACACAATACACAAAACAAACACTGTAAGTGATAATAAATACCAAATTTGATTCTTCTGATCCTGAAGAAGCCACATGGGTTAGTGGTGTAACGCGTAGTGCAGAGCCAAGTCGCTTCCACTCTGGAGCCATAAACCGGAAAGTTGTGTTTACTCTAATGCTGGTGATGTATTAGAAAATTTCGTGGAGCCAGTAAGCTGTGGAGTTAATTTCTGTGGATGTGAAGGGAACCTGTCGTTACTACTACAGGAGGATTTAAGGGACCCTGCAACCTTATTATTGCCTTGCGGGAATGTGATGGATAGAGAGATATTTAAAGTGGTTGTTAACCCACACTGATAACTTCACATAATCCTCTTAGTTTCCCAATAATATTTGCTCCTGTCTGTTTTATAAAAGAAAATATGCCGTTTATAACTGTTTTCAGAGTGCCGCTCTGTGCTCACGTGACCAGCCGGCTCTCTCCTCTCCCTGCCTGACAGCTGCAGCGGGAGGGGCAGAGATTCCTCTGCGGATGTCAGTCGGGACGGGAGGAGGAGAGAGAGCTGGCCACATGAGCACCAATTAATAAAACAGAGACAGGAGCAAATATTAGGAAACAGGTTTATATGAGGCATTAAAAGTTATTTCAGCAGCACGAGGGGAGAGGGTGGGCACTGACACAGGAGCAGACAGGCAGGGAGGGGAGGGGGAAGGAGAACAGAGGGAGACAGAGCTGCAGACAGCAGTGGCTGAGAGAGGCACATAAACTAATTACAGTGTCAGGGCTCAGCAGCCATGATATACCGTGGTCAGTTTACAGAGGGGAGGGTAGAAACTTGCAGGATCATCCAGGTTTTTCAGGTGATACAGAGGGGCAGATGACACAGCACAAGCACGGTGCTGTATAACATGCTTTAAAAAAGGAGCAGGATTTTTTATTTTTTATGTGTAACAAACTCTTTAAGATAATGCTGTTGAGTTCCGTTTAAGGTGGCGCAAGGATTGCGAGCATAATTCATTACGGAAACATGCTTGTAATCCAAAGCACTTGTATATCAAAGCGAATTAACCCATAAGAAATAATGAAAACAGATGATTCATTCCACAACCATTTATTCATAAGTCCTTCAGTTTATAGTCCATATAAAAAGATTATGGTAATGTGATAGGTTGTGTAAACATAAAATGCCCATCCACAAAAGCCAGCCTCCACAAGGGGATTAGAAGCAAAATACAGCAGGAGCTACAGAGTATAAAAGAAGAGAGGTGCCTCTAAGTGTAGCAATATGGTTACATTTAGCAACTCACATGGTTAAAATAGGCACATCTAAGTATGCAGGCATCCGGGGTAAAGCTGTCCACAGACCAGCCTTCACACCGTCGACTCTCACCGCTGTCAGTCTGCAATCGTGAACAGGAAGACTACCCTGCAGTAGAGCGATCTGAAAGCGAGGCTTGAACTGCTTGTAGAGCGCAGCGTGGAAGGGATGACGTTGATGGTGCTGCAAAGAACAGTCTATGTGGACAGCTTCACCCCGGATGCCTGCATACATAGATGTGCCTCTTTTAATCATCAATCATGTGATTTGCTAAACGTTGTACCTTCATTAAATGTAACCGTATTTGCTACACTTAGAAGCATCTCTGCTGTTTATTACTCAGTTGTGACATGATGCTACTTGTATATCAAGACATCGCTTGTAGATCAATTCAAAATTTATTTAAAAATTTTGCTTGTCTTGCAAAATGCTCTCAAACCAAGGTTCTTCTGTATATTAATTTATCATCAGTTGGATTACAAATCAAGCGGGACTACTTTATTTCTGATTTGTTTATTTTTGACAAATTTGGTATTACCACATATTTGTTTTGTGTATTGAGTAGAGCAACACTATATTTTGTACATAATAAGCAAATACACAAAACAACCAACAATTTTCACTCTATATTCCATGCTACATTCAGAAAGACTGAAAGGGAACATTAGTTGAGCATTCTATTGCAAATCTATGTGACAACTCAGGAACAAACAAGACAGGGACTGTAGGTTTGTTCTTAAGTTGAATCTGTTTGTAAGTTAGAACGGGTAGATTTTTAAGTGTAGCTCCAGCCAAAAAAAAATCAATTTTTAAGCCTTTTGGATAGCATAGGGAAGGGTTAACACCTTTGTAACATTTGTTTTGCTGTATGTGCACCTGTTCAGAAGATTTCACCTCACTTTCTGTCCCTATGACAATTGGATTTTGAAAATTTTGGGTTGTTAGGAAAACATTGTCTGGTAATAAAGTATCAGTGGAAACACCTTTTCCCCATAATAACTCATACAGGAGTGAATTATCCTCTCACTTCCTGTTGTCTCCCTCCGTTTGTAAGTAGGATGTTTGTAACTAGGGGACCGCAATATTATATATATATATATATATATATATATATATATATATATATATATATATATATATATATATATATATATATATATATACATATACACACTACCGTTCAAAAGTTTGGGGTCACATTGAAATGTCCTTATTTTTGAAGGAAAAGCACTGTACTTTTAAATGAAGCTAACTTTAAACTAGTCCTAACTTTAAACAAATATACTCTATACATTGCTAATGTGGTAAATGACTATTCTAACTGCAAATGTCTAGTTTTTGGTGCAATATCTACATAGGTGTATAGAGGCCCATTTCCAGCAACTATCACTCCAGTGTTCTAATGGTACAATGTGTTTGCTCATTGGCTCAGAAGGCTAATTGATGATTAGCAAACCCTTGTGCAATCATGTTCACACATCTAAAAACAGTCTAGCTCCTTCCAGAAGCTACAAAACTGACCTTCCTGTGAGCAGATTGAGTTTCTGGAGCATCACATTTGTGGGGTCAATTAAACGCTCAAAATGGCCAGAAGAAGAGAACTTTCATCTGAAACTCGACAGTCTATTCTTGTTCTTAGAAATGAAGGCTATTCCATGCGAGAAATTGCAAAGAAATTGAAGATTTCCTACAACGGTGTGTACTACTCCCTTCAGAGGACAGCACAAACAGGCTCTAACCAGAGTAGAAAAAGAAGTGGGAGGCCGCGTTGCACAACTAAGCAAGAAGATAAGCACATTAGAGTCTCTAGTTTGAGAAACAGACGCCTCACAGGTCCCCAACTGGCATCTTCATTAAATAGTACCCGCAAAACACCAGTGTCAACATCTACAGTGAAGAGGCGGCTGCGGGATTTTGGGCTTCAGGGCAGAGTGGCAAAGAAAAAGCCATATCTGAGACTGGCCAATAAAAGAAAAAGATTAAGATGGGCAAAAGAACACAGACACTGGACAGAGGAAGACTGGAAAAAAGTGTTGTGGACGGATGAATCCAAGTTTGAGGTGTTTGGATCACAAAGAAGAACGTTTGTGAGACGCAGAACAAATGAAAAGATGCTGGAAGAATGCCTGACGCCATCTGTTAAGCATGGTGGAGGTAATGTGATGGTCTGGGGTTGCTTTGGTGCTGGTAAGGTGGGAGCTTTGTACAGGGTAAAAGGGATTCTGAATAAGGAAGGCTATTACTCCATTTTGCAACGCCATGCCATACCCAGTGGACAGCGCTTGATTGGAGCCAATTTCATCCTACAACAGGACAATGACCCTAAACACACCTCCAAATTGTGCAAGAACTATTTACAGCAGAAGCAGGCAGCTGGTATTCTATCGGTAATGGAGTGGCCAGCACAGTCACCAGATCTGAACCCCATTGAGCTGTTGTGGGAGCAGCTTGACCGTATGGTACGCCAGAAGTGCCCATCCAACCAATCCAACTTGTGGGAGCTGCTTCTAGAAGCGTGGGGTGCAATTTCTCCAGCTTACCTCAATAAATTAACAGCTAGAATGCCAAAGGTGTGCAATGCTGTAATTGCTGCAAAAGGAGGATTCTTTGATGAAAGCAAAGTTTGATGTAAAAACAATGTTATTTCAAATACAAATCATCATTTCTAACCTTGTCAATGTCTTGACTCTATTTTCTATTCATTTCACAACGTATGGTGGTGACTAAGTGTGACTTTTCATGGAAAACACAAAATTGTTTGGGTGACCCCAAACTTTTGAACGGTAGTGTGTGTATATATATATATATATATATATATATATATATATATATATATATATATATATATATATATATATATATATATATATATTAGGGCTGGGAGATTCTCTTAAAAAAAAACTTGATTCACAATTCGAATCGAGTTTTTTTTTTTTTTTGGAAATCACGCCGGTCCCGAGGCGCTGCGGGCATGAGCTTTTAGGCGAGGCCGCGGCTTCGGCCTAGTCCGCGGCGTCCGGCCTCGCGGACTAGGCCGAAGCCGCGGCCTCACCTAAAAACTCCTTGCCCGCAGTTCTTCAGGCCCGGCGCGGTGTCCGCGCCGTTCCGGAGGCGCTGCGGGCATGAGTTTTTAGGCGTAGCCGCGGACTAGGCCGAAGCCGCGGCCTCGCCTAAAAACTCATGCCCGCAGCGCCTCCGGACCGGCGCGGTGAAAAAAAAAAAAAAAAATCTAAAAAAATCGATTTGCTTAAATTTTGAATCGATTTGACCTCTCAACTCGATTCAAGATTTAAATCGATTTTTTTCCCAGCCCTAATATAAATATATAAATATATATAAATATATATAAATATATATATATATATATATATATATATGCTGCACAATTAATCATCAAGAATCATTATCTTGATTAATCGTCAAAAATTGTTATCACAATCTTGACTAAAGTGTTTCACAATTCTTTCTATGCAAAGAATTCTCTCTGCTCTTCTGAAGCCACAGCCCTCAAAAGAAAGGAAGAGAAAAACCGGGCAGTCTGCCAAGAAACAAAACATTCTTTATCAGTTGAACTTAAAGCGGGGGTCCACCTATCTATCGTTTTTTTTTTTTTTTGAGTTCATTCACAAACTTTTCTTCTCAGCATTACATACTCACATATTGTGTGTAATATGTCCACCTGTGTCAGATTTCGTCGGAAAGAATAACTTATATTATTCACTGCAGGCGGTTTCCATCTTCATTGTGGGCATTTGAAGCCCACAAGCATTTATTTCCTGGATGTGGTGAATGCTGTGCTCCCAGCATTCACCGCTCGTTCCCGCACATGCTCAGTGGCATCCTGGGAAGCCTGAGACTAGCTCCCAGGAGTCTGGGAGAGGCTAGAAACACGCCTACTCCCACGGGAGGAGAACCAGGAAGTGCAAAGAAGAATAGAAAAATAAAAGGTAATTACGGCGATTTACATTTTTTGAAACGGCATGTCAGCATCTAGGCAAGGAAGAGAATACATACAGATATTGTTCAAAATTTGGGTGGAACCCCGCTTTAAGTATAAACATTGTAACAATTTGTCAATGGAATAGACTTCCTGTGTAAGTGAAAAAAGTTTAACCACTTAAACACTAAACCTTTTTCTGACATTTGTTGGTTTCAAGTTAAAATCATTTTTTTTTTTTTTTTTTGCTAGAAAATTACTTAGAAACCCCAAACATTAATATTTTTTTAGTAGACACCCTAGAGAATAAAATGGTGGTTGTTGCAATATTTTGTGTCCCACTGCTGGGGTCTTTCAAATGCAATTTTTTAAATAAATTAAAAAAAAAAAATCTAACCAGTAAAGTTAGCCCATTTTTTTTTTTTTTTTTTTTTGTATAATGTGAAAGATTTTACGTCGTGAGAGAATCGTGATCTTTTTATTCTAAGCAAAAAAATCGTGACTATTAGTTTATGTAAAAATATGTAGAAATCATTAGCTTGTATGAAACACTAGGTTTTGTTTTTATTACTCTTTTCCACTTAGAGACGAGAAATATTTTGAGAAAAACGGTCTGGCTTTAGCAGAGTGCATGGTGAGAAGTTGTTAATGCAGGGACAGCAGCTGAAACATGATCTGGAATGTAGCAAAGGACACTTCCAAATTAGCAGACTGGTCCTTTCAAAACACTTCTCAAACTAAAGAAACAGGAATGACAAGACAATCGTCAAAAGTCCTAATGATCTATGTTCTTAGATGTGATAAAAGAAAAAAAAAAAAAAGCCAAAGCAAAAAGAAAACTTAAAAAACTTCTAGCCAAGACGAATTATGAAGTACAATAATTATGCTAATCATGCTAAGCAAAGTACCAGGCTCATTGGGACAGGAGACAGCACGGGCAGGCAGTACTTGCCTATAGCCCTCCATGCATTCAGGTATAGGGGAGCACATAACACTCCTTCCCGCATGTCACAATTCATCACTCAGTGCCTAAGACAGCCAATTAAAGCCTGAGCATGGGCATTAGGGAAGTTAAAGAAGATCACCAGGAAAGAAAAAGACAGCTTGTTAAACCACAAAAGATGATGCTGTGCACATAGCACTTGTCCCCATCTTAATTTGTGCAGAGGTTGCTAAACTGTGGTATCCCCCACCAAAGCCCCACCCCTACTGCCTATCTAGCTGAAAACACTGATCAATAGAAACTGAGTTCTGAATGACAGTTCAGGGAGAGATGTGGCATAACAGGTAGTCCACAAACCTGCTCCCTCCTAAACTAAGACTGAACATTGTTGTGTTGTGCAATGCTGTCTGCTCATCTTTCCGTTTTAGTGTATACTGCAGCTTGCTATTCAGGGAACAGCGAGAGTGGAAAATGACTGTATTGTTGTGAATGATTGCAGCTGTAGAAGAGCGCATTTATTTACAAAAATACAAGCTGACAACAGCACAGGCCAGATACTACATTAGGCTGTTTCAGACAAGTGTAGTAGGTGGTGTGTGCTGTTGTCAGCTTGTGTTTATGTGAATGAAAGCCCCTTTCCCCAGTTGCAATCATTCATAACACAGTTGACAGTTTCCACTCTCTCAGATCCCCTGAATCAATCTGGACTCTTTGGGAGAGAGTTGCTAAAACTGGGACACTTAGAATCTGGTGCAGCTGTGAAAAGTAGCCAGTTTCTAACTTCAGCTTGTTGAATTAACCTTTGACAATAAGCCCCGGTTCACACTGATGTGGGTTAGAAATTGTGCGGGTTCAGCTTTAGTCGCGCAATTTCAAACAGGCAATGCAGTCCGACTTCGGAGGCGATTTGACAGACATCTGTGTGGGTTCATGCATAGATGTCTATTCAAGTCGTCCCCGAAGTCACAAAAATACAGGAACTACTTTTGGGAATCAGTGCAGCACCGTAAAGTCGGCCCGGCACCGATTCGGATGGTGCCATTTGCCAGCAATAGCCAACGATTTGGCATGCCAAATCAGCCCAATGTGAACGATGGTTAAAACCCGGAAACAGATTTGTTTCTCTTAGGCCCCTTTCACACTGAGGCGGTTTGCAGGCAGTATTGCGCTAAAAATACCGCCTGCAAACCGCCCCTAAACAGCCTCCGCTGTTTGTTCAGTGTGAAAGCCCGAGGGCTTTCACACTGAAGCGGTGCGCTGGCAGGACGGTGAAAAAAGTCCTGCAAACTGCTTCTTTGGAGCGGTGTATTCACCGCTCCTGCCCATTGAAATCAATGGGACAGCGCGGCTATACCGCGGCTATAGCCGCGCTGTACGAGGGATTTTAACCCTTTTTCGGCTGCCAGCGGGGGTTAAAACCGCACCGCTAACGGCCGAATACAGCTGCAAGAACGACGGTACAGCAGCGCTAAAAAAAAACGCTGTTGTACCGCGGACGCCCCCACCGCCCCAGTGTGAAAGGGGCCTTAAGGGCTGAGCCAGAATTTGCACACTTCAGTTTTAGTAAACTACCCAGGACAAGTGGCTTGCTATGGGGGCGGTAGGGTAGAGCCAGGAGCGCCGACAGGGTACCCAAGAAGAGGTGGATCAGGGCTGCTCTGTGCAAAACCATTGCACAGAGCAGGCAAGTATAATATGTTTTTTTTTTAATTATTAAAATAACATACCATAGCCTTACAATCACTTTACCACTTGCCACCCGCTAACAGTCGATTTACTGCTAGAGAGTGGTGGCTGCAGGCTCAGCAACATACTTGTATGTCGCTGAGCACATGTGCACTGGTGCGCCGCCTGGATTGATCACTTTTCAAATATAAAAACACCATAGCTTGTAGACTAACTTTCACACAGATTAAATTTCAAAACTTTGTCTTTTTTCGTTTATCCACTTCCCGGCCACCCCATAGGAGATTTACTGCAAGAGTGGCCATTCTTCCGCCTAGGGGGCGTGGGCACTTGCTGCTTCTGCTGTGACTAGTCGCAGCAGATGCCAGCCAATGGATGTCCGCCATCACCCTCTGATTGGCGAGGAAAGACATAGGACAGAGCTCTGCCTATGCAAAGCAGGGAAAGAAAATCCATCACATCCCTTGGTAAAAACACCACACATAGTACGCAGAAACATTGATTAGGCACACATTTAACCCTTTGATCGCCCTAAATGTTAAATCTTTCCCAGTGTTGTCAGTACAGTGACCGTGCATATCTTTAACACTGATCACTGTATTAGGGTCACTGGTTCCCACAGTGTCAGTTAGTGTTCGAGCCGCTGATAACAGTTACCAGAATAAAAAAATAAAAAAAAGTTCCAGTATATATCCCATAGTTTGTAAAAAGCTATAACTTTTGCCCAGACCAATCAATATACCACAAAAAGCTCTATTTGTGGGGAAAAAAAATTCACAAATTTCATTTGGGTACAGCTTTGCATTACCGCACAATTGTCAGTTATAATAATGCAGTGCCATATTGCAAAAAATGTCCTGTTCATGAAAAAAAAAAAAAAAAGGGGGGGGGGTAAATCTTCTAGAGGTCAAGTGGTTTAGTAGCAAAAAATAAAACAAATGATATTAATTTAATTTGGGGACAGTGTTGCAGGACCGAGCAAATGGCAGTTAAAGGAGCACAGTGCTGAATAGCAAAAAAATGCCCTGGTCGTGAAGGGGATAAAACAAATCCTCTGGAAGTCAAGTGGTTAATGTAGCCCCCAATTCAGTTCCCCTCTGCGAGAACATCCTGAAGAGAAGGAATAATTACACAGGGTCCTTGTGTGGGGACCCAGTTTCTGTAAAAAGATTTTATTGGAACACACACCATTTTTTTTCTGAAACTTCATCGGGATTATGTTATATAGCAGTTCAGATGAAAGTAGTGCTTAGCTGAGTTTTTAATGGCTGTGTCTGAACACCAGCATCAACATTTTCATGCAACATTCCCTCATCAATGAAAACTGCAGTAATTTCAATCTATTTGCAGTGACTCGCTTAATTTAAGTACTACAGAGATAGCAACTTCCAGCAATGCACATTCCACCTGGGAGCTCCTATCAGCCAGCAAATCTCTGGTAACAAATAATAAAACAAGCAAGCTCCTGTCTGCTTTTTGGATGCCCTTGTGATGAATCATAATCACAATTTGATGAGCAAGCACTACAGATACTCATCCATTCATTTTCAAATAGTTTTATCAATGTTTTTTTAAAGCAGAGTTCCACCCAAAAGTGGAGCTTCCGCTTTAAGCACTCCTTGCCCCCTTACATGCCACTTTTTTTTTTTGGGGGGGGGGGGGGGGTGACTAGTTTCGAGAGGGACTTCCTGTCCCACTTCCTGTTTCTGATTTCAGGCCACCTAGCCAACTCTTCCTCTCCCCCTAAGCAGTCCCTCCCTCTTGGCAACCTTCTGGGACACGTCACGCAAGCTGTTACAGCTGGGTGCCCACATTTTCTATGGCGGCGCCACGGAGAGGAGCGAGGCTTCGGGCGGCTGCATCGCTGGACCATGGGACAGATGAGTGTGTGTTTATTAAAAGTCAGCAGCTACACTTTTTGTAGCTGCTGACTTTTAATAAACTGAAAAAAGCCTGGAACTCCGTTTTAAACAAAGGATTGTGAGCCAACCTAGGTGGCGGACATCTTCATAACAGGTTGTCATGTGTCTGAAGTAAATTTAGGTCAATTTCTCCAAGAGAAAAATCAATAGCAAATAACACATTTTATGTGTCAAAATATGCATACTATCAGATCAGAGACATAGCCTATAAATAATGTCGGGATGAAAACAATCAATATTCCTGCCGAGACTACTACCACCCCTCTCAAATAATGTGAAACAAACCAATGATTGACAGCACAGACATGTATGGTGAACCAGAACACATGCAAGGTGGGGGAAGATGGAATTAGACAAGGTTGGGAGCTGAAGTGACTCTGGCACTAGTTCAAGATGTAAAAAGAAAATTGAATACCAAATCTATTTACTAAAGCTTACAGAAAAGTGTCTGCAGTGTGCATCTAAGGGCCCTTACACATGGGCAGACTGATCGGGTCCGCCTGTCAGTTTTGCAGATGGACCTGATGGGACTCTCCAGTCTTCTCTATGGAGTGGCGGGTGTCAAAGGACGTGTTCATTGACACCCACCAACAACCGATCCTGTCCACTAAAAACAGACGGATGGGGATCCATTCCCCATTCCATTAGCAGATCAGATGGCAGTCAGATGTAAAAGGACAGGCGGCCCGTTTACATCCATTCGCCCATAGAGGACTGTGTCTGTGTCCATTCTGCATAAGCAGACAAGGACTAGCCATCCGCCTGCTCAGTGGGGAGATTCCCTACTCAGCAGACGAACTCCAACGGAGCCCACTATGTGTGTAAGTGGCCAATAAGTCATTGTTATTTGTCTTTGCTGACATTTTGGTAATAATTCTTTTTATAAACCCACTGGTATAAACCTTTAGAATGCAAGCTGAGCAACCAGTGCAGACCTCACTTTGCCTGGTCACAGACTTCAGAGTCTGGTTCAGCCACCAGCAGGATAAGTGACCATTTGAGATACAGGATAGCAAGGAGGAGGGGATGGAAAAGGGCATTACTTTGTACTTGATTGGTAACTATGGGCATCTTTTCTTTTATGTGGTAGATACAATAGACTTAGAATGGGGGTTGGAAAAGATTTACGCTTGGTTAGGTTTTGACTTGCCTTCCATTTTAAATCCAGGAAGCCTAAAATCCCTTCTTTGCAGTGGATCTGCGCACACACACTGCAAGAGGCAACTGCTAGTTTATGTCTAGGGGGCTTGGTGAAGCCCTTTTCCAAGCAGGTGCAGTCCCACTGCAGGGGAGGGTTTTTAGGTTTCCTGGAGTTGGGCTTTAAAGTGGGAGGTAAGCCTATGATAAAGCTTACCTATAGGTAATGTAAATATGACCTAAGTGTGCACTGTTTAGGAGATATTTACGGTACATGCAGCCGGTAACGTCACTGGCGCATGCACTCTGAAGGAACTGCCTATCCGTGCCATTCCTTCCAAGCCCTGTGCATAAATGGCGGCTCCTGTGTGCATGCACGGGAGTGAAGCCATTGCAGCTCTGGTCACTCACACAGCCGTTGTCTACGAACCTGGAAGGAAGGCTGGGTGAAGATGGAAGCACCTTCAGCGGTGACAGCACGTCACTGGAAGGCTTCGTTTTCAGGAAAGTTAAACTACTTTGGTAATTCCGGGCCTGCTTTTACCAATAAGATGGCCAATGTACATCTGATTCTGCACAATATGCCAAGAGGGAAGTAACATTTACACTAAACATAAGCTTTTTAAAATGTTTTTCACAAAAGGGCATGCAATATATGTGCGGTTTAACCACTTCAATACAGGGCCTATTCTGGCACTTCTCTCCTACATGTAAAAATCATCTTTTTTTGCTAGAAAATTACTCAGAACTAGAGCTGCACGATTCTGGCTAAAATGAGAATCACGATTTTTTTGCTTAGAGGATAGATCACGATTCTCTCACGATTCTCGCGGCGTAACATCATCTTTCACATTAAAACAAAAAAAAAAATTGCGCTAACTTTACTGTTTCTTTTTTTTTAATTTATTGAAGTGTATTTTTTCCCAAAAAATTGCATTTGAAAGACTGCTGGGCAAATACAGTGCGACATAAAATATTGCAGCAATTGCCATTTTATTCCATATTATAAAATATTATAATAAATAAATATATATATATTTATTATCTCTAATGTTTGGGGGTTCCAAGTAATTTTTTTAGCAAAAAATATTGATTTTAACTTAAGAAGTGTCAGAAAAAGATTTAGACTTTAAGTGGTTAAACTTCCTGCATTTACAGTTGTTTAAAGCTTGGCAGATTGCCCAGGTTATTTGTTTACACAGAGAAGTTCTATCCCTTTGATCTAAGAAGGAAGTTAGATACAAGGTTTCAAGTTCTAAACTTGGCAGAATGCCTGGATGTTTTCTTTTGACAGCTGAGTGAGCAGATAATCTCTCCACTTGTTTATATGAAAGAATCGTCAAACTCAGCAGGAGAGATCGTCAGGGGAGGTGAATCGAGATCACGATTTTTTAACGATTAATTGTGCAGCTCTACTCAGAACCCCCAAACATTATATATGTTTTTTAGCAGACACCCTAGGGAATAAAATGGCAGTCATTGCAACTTTTTATCTCACACTGTATTTGCGCAATAATTTTTCAAACGCCTTTTTTTGTAGAAAGAACGGTTTCATGAATTAAAAAATAACAAAACAGTAAAGTTAGCCCAATTTTTTTGTATAATGTGAAAGATGATGTTACGCCGAGTAAATAGATACCAAACATGTCACGCTTTATAATTGCGCACAATCATGGAATGGCGCCAAACTTCATTACTTAAAAATCTCCATAGGCAACGCTTTAAAATTATTTACAGGTTACCAGTTTAGAGTTACAGAGGAGGTCTAGTGCTAGAACTGTTGCACACGCCCTAACGCACGCGTCGATACCTCATGTGTGGTTTGAGCAGCGTTTACATATGTGGGCGGGACTTACGTGAGCGTTCACTTGTGAGCGCGAGCTACAGGGGCGTTTTAGATTTTTTTTTTATTATTATTTTATTTTTTACTTAATTTTTTTATTTTTACACTTTTTTTAACATTTTTTTTTTTTTTATTCCTATTACAAGGAATCTAAACATCCCTTGTAATAGGAATCTATGTGACAGGTCCTCTTTATGGAGAGATGTGGGATCAATAAGACCCCACATCTCTCCTCTAGGCTGGAAAGCATGAGATCGTAAAAAAAAAAATTCACCGATCTCATGCTGACAGCCGCGATCGTGGCTTCCTTTATTTCCGGGATCCCGGGCGTGACGTCATAACGTCGCGCCCGGGCCTCCGACGGTCATAGAGATGACTGGTGACCATCTGGTCACCAGTCATTTCTATCGTCAACATCCGGCGCTGGCCGATTCGTTCTCCGGGCTCCCAATGGCACGGGAGAGCACGGAGAAGCACCGGATGGCGGCGGGGGGTACATCTCCTCCCATCGCCTATAAGAACGATCAAGCGGCGGAACTGCCGCTATGATCCTTCTTATCGTGCACAGAATCGCCAGCTGAAAAGAATGATATCTGAATGATGCATCTAGCTACAGGCATCATTCAGATATGCCCCCTAAAAGTAGAGGACGTAATTTTACTATAGGCGGGTACTGAAGTGGTTAAGCTAGCCATAAACCGCTCCATCTATACTGAGCAGTGTGATTGGAGGAATCTCCACTGCCAGCTATTCTGGCACCAGCAGCTCCATCCGATATCAACTCTATTGAGATTTACTAGTTCGTAGATAAGATGCTGCCTGTGCAGCTTAAGAGAGAACAGTTGGAGGTGGTAAAAACAAGGACGTAACCATGCATTTTACTGTCCCCAAGCACAAGAGTAAACAGTGGGTCGGGCGGCACAGGTACAGTATCCTGCTACGCAGCCTGTCAAAGTTTATGGTTTACTGATACACTGTGGCTGGATGATGCTAAAATGATATCCAGTGGTACTCGCCTTAGGAGCCCTATACACTCAGGAAACCCCCCCCCCCCCAAATAAGGGCGATTCAATGGGCCACTTGGCATGTCACAACAGTGACAGTCATCAGCTCTCTGCTCATGGTGCTCTGAGAACCGAGTGATCAGCAGTCTTTGAGCCGGCGTGGGACCGATGCTGCATCCACCAAGGTAAAAAAAAAAAACCCACACACCTCTCAATATTTAGGAGGTAATAATGACAGGGGTAGTTTATCCAGAGAATATCTAATTGCCTCCTGGGGGAATCAGGAAGAATTTTTTCCCCCACTGATGCAAACTGGATCATGGTTCATTCTGTTTTTTTGCCTGTTTTTTTGGTTGAACTAGACGAACTAGTATCTTTTTTCATCCCGACAATGTATGTACCATAATGGACACTCCTACTTGCCTACCATGCTCTCCAACTTATACTCAGGTGCCAGAAATTCTGACAACTTATACTGCAGGTAGAAAGCCCAGAGTCTGCCAGCATTGCATTAGAACTTTTTTTTAAACTAATATCCAAGTTAGAGTGGCAACATCTGACAGACTTCCAATCAGTTGACTTTGCCTGGGCTAAGGTAAGGTCATTAGTCTGCTGCAGGCAGGAGAAGGCGTTTCCTCAGAGCCTGTTCACACTAGCCACGTTAACACACCATTTTATCATGCAAGCCAGAGCCAGCTTTAACAGGCAGTAGCACTTCATAGTGTGTATTTTTTTTCCCATTTATTGAAGTGTACAATGTTACACTCCATTCAAAATTCCGCACTGCAGTGCCATTCGATGCAGCATGTCTGCATTTTTCCACACTTTACATCACACCAGTGTTGGGGTGAGATGAGCACAACTGATTTCACTATGCCCTTGCATTGACCAGGCGCAGAAAAAAATAAATAAATAAAAGCAGTCACTACATTGTGTCAATGGCCCTTAGGGCTGTGGTTCACATCACTTGTGGTGCGTGTGCACGCATTTTCCTGTACCATACAAACACAAATCTGCCATCTGCCGATGTGTACGGGTGCCATCAATTCTTAAAGGCAACCTCGTCCATCTAGCAAACGTGGGTACATTCGCAGACACCAAACGCAGTATAATGCAGTCTGGTGCGGCGCAATTTAAAAAATCCCACCTGCAGCACTCTTTGCGTGTTCCTGTACTTGTGGCAATCCTTTGAAATTACCAGGCTGTTCAAAACACGCAAAAACGCACACGTTCGGATGGACCTTTATGGTGTGAACGAGTTCTTCTCATTAAAGCTTCATGTACACTTGAAACACTTTGACCAATGGCTGCAGGAAAAACACAAAACAAAAATCGCACAGCAATTTTACTGCATTTTGCGGTCAAAAGGTTCCTATCCTGAACGCGATTCTTCCGCGTTCATGAAGAGAGGGAACCTCCCCTAATCGCAGCAGCACCTAAACGATCCTAAAAGCATGTGTACATGAAGTTGAGTTTAGGCAAAAAAACACCAAAAGCTTCTAAACTCAAGTTTGGGAGCTGCTAACATACATGGTGGCGCCTAATGTGGGTTGTTACACACTATAAGAAAATCGGGCGAACGATTATCCGATTTTCCTCCTTTCACCGCAAACCAGAACCAATGAACGAAAATTCTCATACGACAAAGGCTTGTTTTTTGTTGTTTATCGTTTCTGATCAAGCGCAGTCTCTTTTTTTCTGATTTTTCTTATACGAAAATTGTACACATTAAAACGAAAATCGTTCGTTCTGTTCCCGTACGAGGAAAAATTTTGGAGTCTGTCCCTTTGGGAATTTTCATACAAAAAGTTGGGATCGGCTCACAAAAGTTGTGTATACACTATACGAAAAAATTGTACGCAAGTTCTTTGGACGAAAATGCTTGCCGGATTTTCTTATAGTGTGTATGAACCATTCGTTTACTCTCTCTCAGTAATCACACTGCTACATTGTAACTTTCTTTTAGGAAGTCACAACTAGAGGTCGACCGATATATCGGCCGATATTTGGTGTTTTTTACTTAATCGGCATCGGCCGATTGTGCTGATAAAAAAAGCCGATATAGCTTCAGCGCGACTTGCAAAAGACTTCTGTAATAGAAGTCAGTGCAAGTTGCCTGTGTGAAGCGACTTCTTCCCCTCTCTGGGCAGCCTGCCAAATCTGATAAAAAGAACCTGAAGGATACAATGTTTACACTTATGAATGAACTAAATTCCGTGTGTAGAAGTTCTCAGTTTAACCATTTAAAGACTAAATCTTTTCTGACACTTGTTTCTTACAAGTAAAAATCCTGTATTTTCTGCTAGAAAATCACTTAGAACCCCCAAACATTATATATATTTTTTTTAGCAGAGACCCTAGGGAATAAAATAGCGGTTGTTGCAATATTTTATGTCACACGGTATTTGCGCAGCGGTCTTTCAAATGCAATTTTTTAAAAGAAAATACACTAATAAATTAAAAAAAAAACTAAGCAGTAAAGTTAGCCCATTTTTTTTCATCCAGAAGTTTTGATTACCTGTTTTTGTGTATTTAATATTTAAGAGAGGTTTTTTATATTTTTTTTTATCTAAATTCTACATACAAGTGAACTGATTGGAGGTTTGTTTTGTTTAATAAATGTTTAAATGTAAAAAAATTTCCGTATCACGAAAGGTTGCTTACACACTGGAGCGGGCATACGTTGACGGTAAAACGCTGCTAGTTTTAGCGGCTCTTTACCATCATTTTAGCAGCGCTATTCGGCTGCTAGCAGGGCGCTTATAACCCAGCTAGCGGCCGAGGAAGGGGTTAAATGCGCCCCTGAAGCGCCGCTGCCGAATCGCTTTGCAGGCACTTCAGCAGCGGTGCGCATTCATTTCAATGGGCAGGAGTGGTGGTATACACCGCTCCAAAGATGCTGCTTGCAGGACTTTTTTTTTTTTTAACATCCTGCCAGCGCATCACCTCAGTGTGAAAGCACTCAGGATATCACACTGAGACTGCAGGGGAGCCGTTTGACAGGCACTTTACAGGTGCTATTTTTAGCCCAAAAGCACCTGAAAACGCCCCATTGTGAAAGGGGTCTAACTGTTAGATTTTATGAGAAGAAGGTAAAAAAAAAAGAAAAAAAAAAAAAAAAAAAAAAAAATCGGCCTAATATATCGGCATCACATATCGGCCATCGGCCACCGCGATTTGTAAATATCGGCATCGGCCAGAGAAAAACCCATATCGGTCGACCTCTAGTCACAACATAAGGCTAGGTTCACATTATTGCAGGTTGGGAACTTGCTACCGATCTGCAGGTAAATAAGCAGCTATTTAACAGACGTACGGGGGGTGCCATTAACTCTTTGCATCAGCAAGTGCGGCACATTTTCATGCGCACCAAACTGCAAAAAAAAAAAAAAAAAAAAAAAAAAAAAAAAAAGGTCACGGACTTCTTTCCCTGCATTTCTGTAGGTAGGGATTGTAATTAATGTGCTGCTTACATGAAGAACACAGATCTGAACGGAGCCCAAGAGGCTGCAGCAGGGGGTTGATCCACGTCAGACATTTGTGAGCAAATCCGCCAGAATTTTTAGGGCTGTCATTTCAGTCCAGGAAGAAGACGCCAGCTATGAATGACACCAAAACACAGATGAATCCATCCTTCTGGGGATAAAGTAAGCCGAAGGCAGCGTCAGGAGTACGGTAATCGTGAGAAGACATGCTTGTGCACATTACAGATTTCACTGACACTTGTAGCAGCCTATGCCTCCCCTCTGAAAACCAACCAGCAGTGGATTATGTTTCAGAGTGCAGTTGACAGGCAGCTAGGAAGTGATACCTCACCTCGTCATTGCCCCTGAAAAGCCCACACCAAAACTGCTTGCATTACATGCAGTTGCCATGCAGCCCCATTCTCTTGAAACGGTCGTGTTCGGCGGTGCTACTGCCTGCTAAACACGATAAGGGGTATACTGCAAACGTGAACAAGTGCCTGGATCCACTTTATTTGAACCTTCACCCTAATGGCCCTGTTCACATCTCACGAATTGGGATTGTGAGCAGAAACGCTGCGACTGCTGCACAATGTGCATGTAGATACCATAATCCCTTAACAGTACCCCAAAGATGCAATTCCACTGCAATTGTTGTACGGCAAATGCGTTTTTCAAAATTCTGTGAAGCTTATCGCCCGAAAAGGAGCAGGAGCTTCTTTTCAGGTGACAAACCTGCCTAGAGCGGCCCAATCAAGCGACACACAAAATCACATGCAAATGGCTAAAAAAATTGCGAGTGGGAACTAGAGCTGCACAGTTATCAGTGCCGACATTAGGCATTTGCTACTTGTACTCGTGTAAATGCTCTGATACCTAAAACGAATACCTGTGCGGTGTGATTTGAGCCCATGCAAAATGAACGGCTCAAATTGCACTGCAAAGAATCGCATGCAATTCTAAAAGGAATACAAAGACATTGAATTTCAAAAGAGCAAACTTCCCTAAACTACAAACCTTGTTAAAAGATATAAATTGGGATAAAATATTATGAACAAAGAACACAGAGGAGAAATGGGTTTGCTTTAAGAGCAAATTAAATAAGGGCATTAGCCAATGCATCCCATTGGGAAATAACTTTAAAAGCGCAAACAAAAAGTACTGGATGGCTTAACTCCAATGTAAAAATGCATATAAAAGCAAAGGAGAAGGCCTTCAAAAAATACAAGGCAGAGGGATCATCATCAGCATTCAGACTTTACAATAAATGCAACAAGAAATGTAAGGGTGCAATTAGGGAGGACAGACCATATTGGCCCCATAAAGAATGAGTAAGGAAACCTGGTTACAAAGAATGGGAAGATGGCGAAGGTATTGAATTTATTCTTCTTCTCAGTCTTCACGAGGGAATCGGGGGGGCTTCAGTAACCAAAACTGCAGTGTTTGTCCACCTGACACATCACAGGAAGCACCCTCATGGCTAACAGAGGATAGAATTAGAAATAGACTTGAAAAACTTAGCATTAATAAATCACTGGGACCAGATGGCTTGCACCCGAGGGTACTTAGGGAACTCAGTCAAAGTAATTGCCAGACCATTGTTCCTAATTTTTACGGATAGTCTACTGACTGGAAGGGTACCAGCTGATTGGAGAAAAGCCAATGTAGCACCAATATTTAAAAAGGGCCCAAAATACATCCCTGGGATTTACAGACCAATTAGCCTAACATCAATAGTATGTAAGCTCTTGGAGGGGATGATAAGGGACTATAGACAAGATTTTAGTCATGAAAACGGTATCATTAGCAGTAATCAGCATGGATTTATGAAGAATCGTTCTTGCCAAACCAATCTATTAACCTTCTATGAGGAGGCGAGTTGCCATCTAGCTAAAGGAAGGCCCCTAGATGTGGTGTATCAGGATTTTGTAAAAGCATTTGACATAGTTCCCCATAAACGTTTACTGTACAAAGTAAGGTCAGTTGACATGGACCATGGGGTGAGTACATGAATTGAAAACTGGCTACAAGGGCGAGTTCAAAGGGTGATGATAAATGGGGAGCACTCGGAATGGGTGGGGTGGAAAGTGGGGCCCCCCAGGGTTCTGTGCTGGGACCAATCGAATTTAATTTGTGGACCTGGAGGATGGAGTAAACAGTTCAATCTCTGTATTTGCTGACGATACTAAGCTAAGCAGGGCAATAACTTCTCCGCAGGATGTGAAAACCTTGCAAGTAGATCTGAACAAATTAATGGGGTGGGCAACTAGATGGCAAATGAGGTTTAATGTAGGAAATGTAAAATAATGCATTTGGGTGGCAAAAATATGAATGCAATCTATAAACTAGAATTCTCCCGCTCTACAAGACTCTGGTCCGGCCGCACCTAGAGTATGCTGTCCAGTTCTGGGCACCAGTCCTCAGGAAGGATGCACTGGAAATGGAGTGAGTACAGAGAAGGGCAACAAAGCTAATAAAGGGTCTGGAGGATCTTAGTTATGAGGAAAGGTTGTGAGCACAGAACTTATTCTCTGGAGAAGAGACGCTTGAGAGGGGATATGATTTTAATTTACAAAATATCGTACTGGTGACCGCACAATAGGGATAAAACTTTTCTGTGGAAGGGAGTTTAATAAGACTCGTGGCCATTAAAATTAGAAGAAAAGAAGTTTAACCTTAAACTGTGTAGAGGGTTCTTTATTGTAAGAGCGACAAGGATGTAGAATTCCCTTCCAAAGGTGGTGGTCTCAGCGGGGGGCATCAATAGTTTAAAAAAACTATTAGATAAGCACCTGAACGACCGCAACATACAGGGATTTACAATGTAATACTGACATATAATCACACACACAGGTTGCACTTGTGTCTTTTTTCAACCTCACCTACTATGAACCGATGAATGCAGTGCTTTCCCTATCCAAATCTCATGTGGTTTCCCACACCGTTCCTGTGTGAACCCAGTATAGAAAGACAGGGAAGTTCCATCTAAGTGCAGCAATAAGCAAACCATTTTAAAAATGGTTATAAGAACTCACATTTCATAAGTACATATCTTGCATGTCAAATCCGAATCATAGTGCCCATCCAGCAGGACCCGCCAATGGCGGGTAAACCACAACTGCTTGCATTGCTCACAGAGCTGTAGGAAGTTCCAGGACCCCTGTAAACCAGCTTGCAGCGCACACGTGGGTATAGGGCAGAAGTGACATCAGCTTGCGGGCGGACCGCTGCAGTAAGAGGCTACGCGCTCAGAGCTTGCAAGCTCCTTCTACAGATCTATACATCTCCTCCAGCCCTGTGAGCATGACAATCGGCTGCCATTTTCCATCATGGTGGGTCCCACAGGATGGGGACACTATGACAGAGCAGATTTGGATTTGATATGTACTTTTAACATGCAAGTTGTTTTTTTTAATAAACGGTTTGCCCATTGCCGAACTTGGATGGCGCTTCCCCGTCTTTCTATACTGCTTCATTATAAAGCTGGCTTCACCCTATGGGCATAGCAGCCCCCGGGGGATGAACTTTATGGACTACTGTTATTTTTATTAGACTTTTTAGGACTGTTTCAGGGGCTGCTCTCCTTGTGTGATAATAACTCCCATTATCCTGTGTGAACCCAGGCTTGTCATAGTTACTTCAGCCTGGGTTCACATGGATGCAGTGCAGGAAACCGCAAGTTATTTGGACTGGAACCCCACCAGCTAACTGTTCAAATCACATGCGATTCAGGTCCATTCATTTTGTATGGCCACAAATCGCACGGCATTGGTAACCGGTGCCAGCGAGTCGTGAAGCACAAGTTTCAGTACTCGCTGTTAAAAAAACAGGTATTGGTGCATCCCTAGTGGGAACACTTGTTCCTAGTATGCAAAATTGTGAATGGGGCCTAAATGACATCTTGTGCTGCTCTGCCTCCCTCCATGGCCAAAGTATGTTATAAAAAAAAAAGTTATATATGCAGCCCTTCCACTTTTCTCACCTAGGCCAGACGTTTCCCTCACCCCCTGCATGTGTGAAGATGTGCTGCACGGCTCAGGTCCTGAGAGAGCAGAGAGCCCTGTGCCACATCTGTGCATGCGATGGCTTCCTGGCCACCTGTGCATGCATGAGGTTCCCCACATATGTGCAGACTGGCATCAATCGATTACAAAACCCTCCCTGGCTTGGGGCATGCACAGAAACCCCCACTGCACATGTGCGGATGCACCAATGGGCTCTGCCAGGACTCGCAGGCTGAGCTTGGCCCATGGGCACACTCACAATAACAGCGGCACGGGGAAGAACCAAAGTTCCACTTTAATATTTAGAAATGTGCGATGAAAGCTCTTCGATCACATTGCTGCCAAGAGTCACTAGGAAGTATCAGACAACTCAGAGGGGCAACTTACTCTGAATCTGCTGCACGGCAACCAATCAGCTTCTCTCTTTCATTTTCAAAGGTTAGCTGAATAAGCTGAAGGTAAAAGCCGATTGGTTGCCAGGCACAGCTGCCCCCCCCCCCCCCCCTTTCTATACAATGTACACACAAACACAGCCAGACTATACCCCCCTCCTGTTATCAGACACCCCCTCTTTTCTTCCCGGCCGCCTTACACTGTGACGTGCCCGCATCCTCGGACCACCACCGGGTCAGGAGAATACTTGAGAAGCTGCTCCTCCAGGGCCCGCTCTTCATCCTCTTCCTCCTCTTCATAAATCTCATCAAAGTCCGCCATTCTCGCTCCTCTCCTCCGCCGGGCGCACACCAGGAAGCGTTGCAGCCACTTTCCCCCCCTCCTCTTCCCGGCTGCTGCAATCACCAGGAAGCTGAGGCCGCCATACCCGGCCGCTGCGCCCTGACGTCACGACGTACCGTACGTCACAAATCCGGGCGCTACTGGTGCCGCAATAGGCTATTTTTTGTTTGCTTTCTAAACTTTATTGTTCCACTTACACCGAGCTTGTATTTCTGCATGCGGTTGATTTCAGGACGTAGGGAATGTTTGTGGACAGAGAAACCATTGTCTTTACCTCAATACATTCTCACCAAACAGTGTGTAGAGAGAAAAAGCAGCATGTTTTTATTTTACAAGCATGTCTGTAGAATGTGGGGTAGAGTTGGGGACAGATATATAGTGGGTGAATGGTGCTTTGGGAGGGGAGAGGACCTGTGATAGTGCAAGCAATACTCTTCCCCAGTTTACCTTTCCAGCAAAAATATGCGAAATCCAGCACTAATCTGCTCAGTCATCCTCACAAATCCCCCTTCTCATCATCTTCTCCATCCCAATCCCCCCAGCATAAATTCTTTTACTCACCCCCCACCACACACAAATACAGCTTCTGGTATAAATTCCTCTCTCCCCCCAAAATCATCCCTACAGGCTACAGCACAAATACCTCCCAATCACTCCTGTCAAAACTTCTTCTATCCCCCTCCTAAATCCCCCCTCCCAGCACAAATCCCTCCCCCAATCTCCCCTTCCAGTATAAATTCTCTTCCCCCTCAAAATCCTCCTTCTAGAACAAATCATCTTAGCCCCCTCACAGCACAAATCCCTCCCCCTCTCAGCAATAATCCTCAGCTCCACATACCCCCTTCCAACACAAACCCCCTCTCAGCACAAACCTTCCCCCAATCTCCCCTCCCTGCAAAAATCCTCCTCTCAGCCTAAATCGTCACCCTCCTATATCCCCTTATAGCTCGAATCCCCCCTCTCAGCACAAAATGCCCCCCATATCCCTCCTTACAGCATACATTCCCCAAATCCCTTATTCTTATCCAAATTCTCTTACCCCCCCCCCAAATCCCCCTCTCAGCACAAATCATCCCCCACATCTCCCCCCTCCTCGCACCGATACCTCCCTCTCGGCACAAATCATCCCCCTCACCCTCCCCCCTCTCAGCACAGATACCTCCCTCTCGGCACAAATCATCCCCCACACCCTCCCCACTCTCAGCACAGATCCCCCCATATCTTCCCCAAACCCCTCCTTCTTACACAAATTATCTTACCCCCCCCCCCCAAATCTCACCTCTGAGTACAAAGCCTTACCTCCCATATATCCCTTCCAGTATAAATCCCCTCCAAACCTCTCTTCTTACACACATTCTTAGCCCCTGCCCCCCAATTCCTCCTTAGCAAAAATCTCTTATTTAACCCCTCCCCACAAAACCTCCCCTACAAGCACAACCCCCCCCCCCCCCCCCCAATAAAATGCACTCACCTCCAAATTTTCCCTTGCAGCACAAAAATCCTCAATCCCTCAATTCCTTTTCTTCCTGCCCCAAGCACAGATTTCCGTTCCTCACAATTCCTCAGCGCCGGGAGAGCTCCTTCAGAGCTGAGGAGGAACCTATGGGAAACGTCCCTTGGTGCTCTGCCACTATTGCTGCTGTAAACATGCAGCCAGCTGGGAGAGATACCGGCTGCTGCAGTGTCGGCGATCACTGTGCTGGAGACCCCAGGGACACCTTGCAGGAGACCTGGGCAAATGCTCCGTGCTAGTGATAACCGACACTCCCACACCGCCTAGTTCCAGCCCTGGTGATAGCAGACACCACGGTACAGTCTCTGTATTGCAGCCGACATCTCCCCACCAGCTGTCTGTCAGAGTAACTTACTGTGACAGGCAGCTGGTGGGGAGATGTCAGCTGCAATACAGAGCCTGGGTCACAGTGTGTAGTACCCCATACACCATGCACAAGCTGCTGGGCAGAGGCAACCAGTGCACATGCGAGCCCGCCCCCGCTGGACAAGTCCCAGGAACCAAGTGCTGGAACTTGTTCCAGCACTGGCCTCCACTCCGGAACTTAGCCTTGACTCGCCGGGACTTATATCAAATCCCAGGACAGTCCCGCCGAATCCGGGAAGGTTGGGAGGTGTATACATGCAGTTGATGTGCTTTTTTCCGTCCACGTTTGTCCTGTGAGGTCATTCCCTCTTTCTTTCTTTGGGCTTTTATGTGCACTGCAGTGCATTGCTGTGCATTTGCAGTGTGGAAAAATGCAGCTGGCTGTACTTTTTTTATAGCACTGCATTGCACTGCAATGGTGTGAACTATGCCCATAGGATAACCTGCATTTTTGGCTTTCTATGCTGTTGGAGCCATTAATGGGACATGAGGCTGACAGTGATAAAATCCTTGTCGCTTCCAGCTTCTGATGTCACCCAGTGGGGGGAACAACATCAGTTCCTCTCACTATGTGCCTGGAAATGGATGCAGCTAGTCGCTAGTCCCCGATTGGAAAGGAGAGCCCAGTAAAGGCAGCAGGGGGGAGGGGGGCTTCCGCCCTCATTAAAAGTAAGCCAGTGGCTGTATAGAAAGAGAATTGCAAGCTGCAAAAAATGATACCCCTCCGCTACCACATTTGGAACCTTTTGGGGGGGGGGGGTACCTGGTTTTGACATGTTACCGCTCCCACTTCTGGGTCAGTTTTCCATGACAAATTGAGTCAGAAGTTCACCCCCTCCTCCTTCACCCCCATAGCCGGCCCATTGAGAAAGCACAGTGCAATTCTCGTATGCACTGTAGGAAACCGGCAGTGAAGCCACAAGGTTTCACTGACGGTTTCCCTTAGCCAAGATGGAGATGGCAGACCCTGAGAGCCAATTCAGGACACCACTGGATGCCTGGTAAGTACCCTAATAGAAAAAGTCAGCAGCTACAGTACACTATTTGTAGCTGCTGATTTAAAAAAAAAATGGCGGGGGGGGGGGGGGGGTGGAACTGCTCTTTAAGCTGTTTATAAATGACCTAAAGACAGGAAGTGGTTAAAGTGGAAGCTAGGTTCACATATGTTCAGTTTCTACATGCCACGTTTGCACAGCACAGTGGCCCATTCATTTGACTGGGCTGCCATACCTGTCGGAAATGCAGGAAAAAGGACCCTACACCTTTTTCAAATTGCAGCCACAGGGAAATTGCATGTTACTTTTGCAACATGCGATTTCCCGCACCTGTTTTTGCTGTGTTTTCAGAACCGAGTGGATGAGTGAGTTTGGCGTAGAGGAACTTGACTGGCCTGCACAGAGTCCTGACCTCAACCCGATAGAGCACCATTGGGATGAATTAAATCGGAGGCTGCGAGCCAGGCCTTCTTGTCCACATCGATGCCTGACCTCACAAATGTGCATGTGGAAGAATGGTCAAGCATTCCCATAGACACACTCCTAAACCTTGTGGACAGCCTTCCCAGAAGAGTTGAATCTGTTATAGCTGCAAAGGATGGGCCAAATCAGTATTGAACCCCATGGACTAAGACTGGGATGGCATTAAATTTCATGTGCGTGTAAAAGCAGGTGTCCCAATACTTTTGGTAATATAGTGTTTTTAGGTAATATGTGCAATGGCATTACAGCCAAACAAGTTTACAGTTTTTTGTTTTTTTATATTTTAACCACTTCAATACAGGGCACTTGTACACCTTCCTGCCCAGACCAATTTTCAGCTTTCAGTGCTATCACATTTTGAATGACAATTACATGGTCATGCGACGCTGTACCCAAACAATTTTTATCATTTTTTTCCCCACAAATAGATCATTCTTTTGGTGGTATTTTATCACCACTGAGGTTTTTATTTTTTGCGCTTTGTTTCTGTTATAAAACTTTGTAAATAAGTTCGTTTTCTCCTTCATCGATGGTTACTGATGAGGCTGCACTGACGGGCACTGACAAAGGCAGTATTGATTGGCACTAATGAGGTGGCACTGATGATGAGGCACTAATATGCAGCACTGATGGGCACTGATAGGCGGCACTGATAAGCAGCACTGACAGGCACTGATATGCAGCACTGATGGGCACTGAGGGGTGGCACTGGTAAGCAGCACTGATAAGGGGGCACTGGCAGGCATCACTGATGGGAACAGTGCCATCCCTATTGGGCATTGATTGGCATACCTGGTGGTCATGGGTGGGCATCCCTGGTGGTCCTGGCTGGACATCCTCGGGGGGGGGGGGCTGCACTGATAATCAATCAGTGCAGACCCCCCTGTCAGGAGAACAGCCAATCAGCTCTCCTCTACTCGCACCTGTCAGCGCGAGTGGAGGAAAAGCCGATATACGGCTCTTCCTGTTTACACTGTGATGCGGTGTGATTGGACACAGTTGATCACATGGTAAAGAGCCTTTGTCAGAGGCTCTTTACCGGGATCAGAGATACGGTGTGTCAGACTGACACACCACACCACTGATCACCGCGCTGCGTACGGGCGTACACTAGTGGCTTATCCTGCTGGACATCATATGACGTTCAGTCAGGATAATGCAACCACTTTGCACACATCATATTGCTATATGGCAGGCGGGAAGTGGTTAAAGTTGCACTTTTGTTTGTCAAAAAGCAATATTTTTGTTTGTTTATGAAACTTGGCTTTATATCTAAAGACGTTATACAGGTGATACTCGAAAAATTAGAATATCGTGCAAAAGTTCATTTATTGCACTAATGCAACTTAAAAGGTGAAACTAATATATGAGATAGACTCATTACATGCAAAGCAAGATAGTTCAAGCCGTGATTTTTCATAATTGTGATGATTATGGCTTACAGCTCATGAAAAAACTAGTCCACAATCTCAGAAAATTAGAATTTTGTGAAAAGGTGCAATATTTAGACCCCATTCACACAGGGACGACTTGTCAGGCGACCTAGTCGCCTGACAAGTCGCCTCCCGTTCTGTACTATGGAGCCGTTCTAAGGGGAGCGACGCAAGTCGCTCCGACTTAGAAAAAGGTTCCTGTACGACTTCGGGGGCGACTTGGGGCGACTTGCATAGACTTCTATGCAGAAGTCGTTTTGCAAGTCGCCCGGGCATTCGTTTGCAGGTCGCCTCGCTGAGGCGACCTGCAAGTCGTGTTGCCCCTGTGTGAATGGGGTCTTAGGCTCAAAGTGTCCCACTCTAATTAGCTAATTAAGCCATAACACCTGCAAAGGGTTCCTGAGCCTTTAAATGGTCTCTCAGTCTGGTTCAGTAGGAATCACAATCATGGGAAAGACTGCTGACCTGACAGTGCAGAAAACCATCATTGACACCCTCCATAAGGAGGGAAAGCCTCAAAAGGTAATTGCAAAAGAAGTTGGATGTTCCCAAAGTGCTGTATCAAAGCACATTAATAGAAAGTTATGTGGAAGGGAAAAGTGTGGAAGAAAAAGGTGCACAAGCAGCAGGGATGACCGCAGCCTAGAGAGGATTGTCAGGAAAAGGCCATTCAAAAGTGTTGGGGACTTTCACAAGGAGTAGACTGAAGCTGGAGTCAGTGCATCAAGAGCCACCACACACAGACAGATCCTGGTCATGGGCTTCAAATTTCGTATTCCTCTTGTCAAGCCACTCCTAAACAACAAATAACGTCAGAAGCGTCTTACCTGGGCTAAAGAAAACCAGACCTGGTCTGTTGCACAGTTGAAAACGAAGGATCCAGAGTATGGAGGAAGAATGAAGAGGCACACACTGCAAGATGCTTGAAGTCCACTGTGAAGTTTCCACAGTCTGTGTTGATTTGGGGAGCCATATCGTCTGCTGGTGATGGTCCACTGTGCTTCATTAAGTCCAGGGTCAACGTAGCCGTCTACCAGGAGATTTTGGAGCACTTCATGCTTCCTTCCGCAGAAGAGTTCTATGGGGATGCTGACTTAATTTTCCAGCAGGACTTGGTACCTGCGCACACTGCCAAAAGCACCAAAACCTGGTTCAATGACCATGGGATTACTGTGCTTGATTGGCCAGCAAACTCGCCTGACCTGAACCCCATAGAGAATCTATGGGGCATTGCTTAGAGAAAGAGACATGGGACCGAACAATGCAGAAGAGCTGAAGGCTGCTATTGAAGCATCCTGGTCTTCCATAACACCTCAGCAGTGCCACAGGCTGATAGCTTCCATGCCACGCCCCATTGAGGCAGTAATTGCTGCAAAAGGGGCCCAAACCAAGTACTGAGTACATATGCATGCTTATACTTTTCAGAGGTCCGATATTGTTCTATGTACAATCCTTGTTTTATTGATTGCATGTAATATTCACATTTTCTGATATTGTGGATTTGGGGTTTTCATGAGCTGTAAGCCATAATCATCACAATTATGACAAATCACGGCTTGAACTATCTTGCTTTGCATGTAATGAGTCTATCTCATATATTACCTTTTAAGTTGCATTAGTGAAATAAATTAACTTTTGCACGATATTCTAATTTTTCGAGTATCACCTGTATATATCACAGCAGCTACATCTGTGTCTGTAGTGCATGTTCATACCTTAATACCATAAATAATAACATGTTATTAGGTTTTTACTCCAGGAGTATATAATGAGTTTGGCAATTCTAGGGAAATTATTAAATAATGCAGTACAATTTAACTAAGCTCGCTAAATTTTAGTCAACTAAAATGTATTGGAGATTGTAGTTGACTAAAATAAGACTAAAACAATTCAGATGACTAAAATACGACTAAAACTAAAATGGCATTTTAGTAAAAAAACTATGACTAAAACGAAATCGAAATTTGACATTAAAATTAACATTCGAATACAGAGTGTACTGTACATGCAGTGACGTCATTGTCTGGAACCAACAGCGCAACCTACATATTGTAAGCTTACTTGTAGGTACAAGTTTACTACTGCTTTAACAAGATCCTCATAGACCCCGTCTATGATAATCCTGTGTTTAAAAGCCCAGTAGATAAGCAATCCGACCGTAGAGTACACTCAATTTTTACTCAAGACCATTGCAACTCAACTTTCTGGCAATCAAAGACAAACAGACTTTGTTGTGGGACTGTTTTTTAACCCAGCGCTGGAGTTAGGGTAGCCCTTATTAACCCCAATCGTTGAAGGTTCTCACAATGGATGCCAGCCTCTCGGGCTGGGGTGCAGTCTTGGACACTGTCTAGTTGCAGGGGGCATGGGCATTGAATTAAATTGGCCTTCCCGATAAAAAAAATTCTGAATCCCAGGGACGAGTATCCAGTCAGACAATCCCATAGCCATAACCAACATCAATCATCAAGGAGGCACCAAGAGTTGAGTGGCTCTAAAAGAAGTAACCTTGAACCTCTCTTAGGCAGAACTTCATGTGCTGGCCCTGTCCACCCTTGACATCTTTCACATTGAAAATTGGAAGGTGGACCTTCTCATTTATCAGGGAATTGGTCCTCTATTCAGAAGTTTTTCCAGCCCCTTTACCGCACATAGGGGACGCCATACATGGATCTTTTGGCTTCCAGATTCAATAAATGGAACAGGTTTGTTGCCAGGTCCAAGGACCTGCAGGCCTTCTCAGTCTGGTTTTCTCCACTCTGCAGTCACTCTTTGAACAACTCAGGGGTATTCCCTTTTCTGACCTTACACATAAAGTGGCATTTCTTGTTGTGTGGGAAGCAGGGCCGCTGATAGGGCAGTACAACCGGCCCTGTTGTACCGGGCCCGGCCCTATAGGCTGCATAGAGGGGCCTGGCCAGCATTACAGCTCATTGCTGCATTCAATTTTTTTTTTTAAATCGAGCTTGGTAAACTTCTCCCCCACTCCTACTTGTTTTATGGAGCAGGGTTATACCATTTTTCCTGGGCCCCATCAGGTCAACAGAGGGGCCCAGGTGTGCACAGAGGAAGGAGTATTTCTTCATTTTCGGGAGCAGATGTATATCATTCTGACCGCTACTCAATTAGTCCCGGCCGGCGGAGAGATACTTTGATTTTCCGCCCGGCATTCTCAGGTGCTGAGATGCGAGGAGCCTACCGGACAGGAAGGAGAGCGTGCTGCAATGGACACAGTGAGTGAAGAATAAAGCATAGAATCCTCACTGTGTCTTTTTTTATAATATAACTCCCAACACAGCAGGTTATCATTAGCATTACAATAGTCTTCACAGGCAGCATGGCTCTGTGTCTCATGGTTGCTGTCAGGGGCATGTCAGCAGTCGTCGGGTGAACCTGCGTGCACGTAGGTCCACAAGGAGTGCTTTCCAGCGAATTCAGCCAAAATCCCCACCAGGGGGCGCCGGTGCGCTCCCGCGGATGCCTGTACGCGCGTTCGCGCGTTCGCGGGTGCGCGCGCGCGCCCGTGCGCGCGCCCGTTCGCGCTAGCGCCGTTTGGCGCCAAGGGGCCTTTAAGAAGGTGACAGGTGCTCATGTTAGCTGCTGTTCGTCTGCAGCTCTGCACCTGAAAGTTCCAGTATCTGCCTGCTTGTTACTACTTTTGACCCGGCTACGTTTGACTACTCTCCTGTCTCCCATCCGACCCGGCTTGTCTGACCTTGTTTACTCTGATACCTGTTGCCGAACTCCTGCCTGTCTGACCATTCTTGGATCATCCCTCCTGTTTATACCCTGCCTGATCTCCTGCCAAATACGGACTGTCTGACCTTGCTTGCCTGTGCCTTTAACGCTGCTTCCAGCCTGCCTGTTTGCTTCCAGCTACAGTCTTCATATCCGGCTGCCAGCCAACCTACCAGCCTGCACCAGTTACCTACATCCACAGCTCAGCCATCCCTGCGGAACATCCTCCCAGCTCCGGTGTCTGCTTCTGCTGGAACCTGCATCAGGCCCTCCTACCCACTGTGCTCAGGAGACCACTGTTCCCACTTCCAGCGGCTCCTGAACCAGCGCTTAAGAGAGGTCTCCTTCTACCAGTCAGGCTCACTACCAGGTACCTCACAGTACGAACAGCCATGACTGAGCCTGCAGGAGAGACCTCTCCTATTCAGGAGATCTGTACACACTTGGCGGCCCTCACCCAAGCAGTAAAGACTCTACAAGACAGTTATAACAGACTGGAAGGGCAAGTGTTAAACCTCAGTGGTTCCGGTGGTGTGGCCTCTGCACCCGCAGCTGTTCCAGTACAGGCCGCAGCACCACCCTCAGTGGTCATGCTTCCACCAGAACCAAGAGTACCTGTTCCTGACAAGTTTTCCGGTGACCGAACTAAGTTTGTGGCCTTCCGCAGCGCTTGTCAACTTTACTTTGGATTACAGCCACGGACTTTTTCTTTGGAAGCCACCAAAGTGGGGTTTGTGGTATCCCTTCTACAGGGGGAACCCCAGACCTGGGCTCATCGCTTACTTGAATCCAACGCCATACAGGTCCAGACCCTACCTGCCTTTTTTGAAGCCATGGCCCAGCTCTATGAGGATCCTCAGCGGGCTGCCACCGCTGAGGCAGCCTTGATCGCGCTCCAGCAAGGCCGTAGACCGGCCGAGGACTATGTCATGGACTTTCGACGCTGGAGCGCGGATACTCAGTGGAATAACGCAGCCCTACGCCACCAGTTCCGCATGGGGTTATCGGAGGGTCTTAAGGACGAGCTTGCCCGAGTAGGAATGCCTGACACCTTAGAAGAGCTCATTGCCATCACTATCCAAATTGACCGACGCCTTCGTGAGCGCCGGTCTGAACGATCTGCCCAACAAAATCGGCCTATGTGGATGACTGCCAGAGCCCCGCTGCCTGCCTCCCGGTATCCACCTTCTGCCGGGCCAAACCCAGCCAATCAAGCAACTGACGCCTCTGAACCCATGCAGCTTGGACTTATGCGTACTACTCTGACCCCTGAAGAACGGGCACGCAGGCGCCAACTGAACCTTTGCCTCTATTGTGGCGGAACGGGCCACTACGTGAACAACTGCCCAGTGAAGATCCGTAAGTGTTTTTCTTCAGCTCCAACCAGTTTGTCTGCTTTAACAGCCAATGCCACTCAACTTGTTCTCCCTCTCTCATTACAGCTTCAGGGAAGAACAATTCAAGTCAACGCCATTGTTGATTCCGGGGCATGTAGCTGTTTCGTTGACTCCACTTTTGCTACCCAGCAAGATCTTCCTTTAAAAGATAAAACACATAGACTTTCAATCTTTCTGGCCGATGGGTCCCATATAAAATCCGGGCTAGTTTCTCAAGAGACCCTTCCTCTGTCTGCTATCTGTTCATCCCAGCATCGAGAGATCTTAATCTTGGACGTTATCTCATCACCTCTTTTCCCAATCATTTTGGGTATGCCCTGGCTACAGGCCCACAATCCTCTTGTCAATTGGACCACGGGCGAGATCAAGTTCCAGTCACCCTATTGTCAAAGACATTGCCTACCTGAACCTGTTAATCCTGCTACCACCCTACTATGTATGGACTCTGACCCAGATCTGCTTCAAAACGTACCAGAGGTCTACCAAGACTTTGCAGATGTATTCAGCAAGAAGGGAGCAGATTCTCTGCCACCCCATCGCCCCTATGACTGTCCAATTGAATTGCTTCCTGGAGCTGAGATCCCTTTTGGGCGCATCTTTCCACTATCCGAGAAGGAACAAGAGGCGCTTAAGGTTTACATCAATGAAAATCTTGAAAAAGGCTTCATTCGACAGTCCACTTCACCAGCTGGGGCGGGAATATTTTTTGTCTCTAAGAAAGACCTTACGCTCCGCCCTTGTGTGGACTACCGGGAATTGAACAAGATTACGGTCAAGAACCGCTATCCGTTGCCCCTAATACCAGAACTGTTTCAAAAATTACGGACCGCCATTATCTTTACCAAATTGGATCTGAGAGGGGCCTACAATCTGGTCCGCATTCGGGCCGGGGATGAGTGGAAGACGGCTTTCCGGACCCGTTTCGGGCACTACGAATATTTGGTCATGCCCTTTGGCCTTTGCAATGCTCCTGCCACATTTCAACATCTGGTCAACGATGTGTTTAAAGATTTCCTGGACATCTTTTTAATTGTCTACTTGGACGATATCCTTATCTTCTCCAGTTCCCTTGAACAACACAGGGAACATGTCCGTAAAGTTTTAGCCCGACTCCGCTTGCACAGATTGTACGCCAAAGCGGAGAAGTGCGAATTTGAACAAGAAGAGATTCAGTTTCTGGGGCTAGTCATCTCCCCGACCGGTATTAAAATGGATCCTCGGAAAGTGTCTGCTGTGTTAGAATGGCCAGCACCCATGGACAAGAAAGGCATTCAACGCTTCGTTGGATTTGCGAACTTTTACAGAAAGTTTATCAGGGGGTTCTCTGCCATCATCTCCCCCATTACACAGCTAACCAAGCAGAATATCCGTTTCCACTGGAACCAGGAAGCCCAGGAGGCCTTTGAGGAATTAAAGAGGCGTTTCACGTCAGCTCCGATTCTCAGCCATCCAGACCCATCTTTGCCATTTATTCTAGAGGTTGATGCTTCCGAAGTAGCTGTGGGTGCTATCATTTCCCAACGTCAGGGCAACAAAGACCTGATGCATCCTGTTGGGTTCTTCTCTAGGAAACTTTCGCCGGCTGAGCGGAACTACGATGTGGGGGATCGGGAGTTACTTGCCATCAAGACGGCCTTGGAAGAATGGAGATACTTGCTTGAAGGTGCAGTCCACCCAGTACTGATTTATACAGACCACAAAAATCTGGAGTATCTAAGATCTGCTAGAAGACTGAGACCCAGACAAGCCCGTTGGGCTCTATTCTTTACACGGTTTTGCTTCCACATCACCTACCGGCCGGGTTCCAAGAATATAAAACCAGACGCACTGTCACGCATGTTTGATAATCCCAAGGACTCTTCCGTCCCTGACACTATTTTGCCGGCAAACAGTTTTCTTCTCCTTCAGACAGATTTGCTATCCATGATTAGAGAAGCATCCCCAGAACCTTCAAGTCTCCAGGAGTCTTCCTTAACATCTCGAGATGGACTATTATGGAGGGGAAGTCAAATCTTCGTACCAGAAAACGTCAGAGTCAAGGTGCTGACACTTTTGCATGACCATCCACTTGCAGGACATTTCGGGGTCCGTAAGACCCTTGAGCTGGTGCAGCGCACGTTTTGGTGGCCTAACTTAAAGGAATTTTGCAAGAAATATGTCAACTCCTGCTCTGTCTGCATCCAGAACAAAACCCCCAGGAACAGAGCGTGGGGACTACTAAGACCATTGCCCATACCAGATAGGCCCTGGAGGATGATAGCTATGGACTTTATAGTCGAACTGCCATATTCTGAGGGGTGTTCGGCGATCTTTGTGGTCGTCGACCGGCTATCCAAAATGGCCCACTTTGTGCCCCTAAAAGGAACACCCTCTGCTGTTGAGACGGCCCGTGTGTTTATTAAGGAAATCGTTAGGTTACATGGGATTCCCGCAAATATTGTGTCTGATAGGGGGGTGCAGTTTACCTCACGCTTCTGGAGAGCCCTTTGTGAAAATTTGAAGATTGAACTAGCTCTGTCCTCAGCATACCATCCCCAAACTAATGGGCAAACTGAACGGACAAATCAAACTTTGGAGCAGTACATTAGATGTTTTACATCTTTTGTACAAGATGATTGGGTATCCTTGCTGCCACTTGCAGAGTTTGCGTACAATAATGCCAGTCATTCTGCCACAGGTCAATCCCCTTTCTTTGCTAATTATGGGTTTCATGCATCTTTTTTACCAGATTTTCTTTCAGAATCTTCGGTTCCAGCAGTCCAGGACACTGTACAGTTCTTCAGTCATAATAACCGGATCTTGCAGGAAGCGATATCCAAAGCGCAGGCGGATAATAAGCGGTTCTTTGATGAGAAAAGAAGGGGAGATTTAAACCTTCAGCTTGGCGACAAGGTATGGCTGTCTACTAATAATATCAGATTGTCATGTCCTTCCAAGAAGCTTGCTCCAAAATTTATTGGACCTTTCCCTGTGAAAAGGAAAATTAATGAAGTATCGTATGAATTATGCTTACCTGATTCACTTAAGATACACCCTGTATTTCACGTTTCACTCTTAAAGCCGGCTGTAGATGATCCCTTTCCTGATAGGGGTACCAGGATCCCCGAACCAGTTCTGGTGGACGGCAATGAAGAGTATGAAGTGGAATCCATCCTCGACTGCAGAAAGAGGTCTGGGCAGGTACAGTTTTTAATTAAGTGGAAAGGGTATGGTCCGGAAAATAACTCGTGGGAACCTGACTGTAATATTCATGCCAAACGTTTAATTCATGCATACTTTTCTACCCATCCTGAAAAAAAGGTGTATCTGGGCATCCGGAGGCTGCCCGTTGGGGGGGGGCAATGTCAGGGGCATGTCAGCAGTCGTCGGGTGAACCTGCGTGCACGTAGGTCCACAAGGAGTGCTTTCCAGCGAATTCAGCCAAAATCCCCACCAGGGGGCGCCGGTGCGCTCCCGCGGATGCCTGTTCGCGCGTTCGCGGGTGCGCGCGCGCGCCCGTGCGCGCGCCCGTTCGCGCTAGCGCCGTTTGGCGCCAAGGGGCCTTTAAGAAGGTGACAGGTGCTCATGTTAGCTGCTGTTCGTCTGCAGCTCTGCACCTGAAAGTTCCAGTATCTGCCTGCTTGTTACTACTTTTGACCCGGCTACGTTTGACTACTCTCCTGTCTCCCATCCGACCCGGCTTGTCTGACCTTGTTTACTCTGATACCTGTTGCCGAACTCCTGCCTGTCTGACCATTCTTGGATCATCCCTCCTGTTTATACCCTGCCTGATCTCCTGCCAAATACGGACTGTCTGACCTTGCTTGCCTGTGCCTTTAACGCTGCTTCCAGCCTGCCTGTTTGCTTCCAGCTACAGTCTTCATATCCGGCTGCCAGCCAACCTACCAGCCTGCACCAGTTACCTACATCCACAGCTCAGCCATCCCTGCGGAACATCCTCCCAGCTCCGGTGTCTGCTTCTGCTGGAACCTGCATCAGGCCCTCCTACCCACTGTGCTCAGGAGACCACTGTTCCCACTTCCAGCGGCTCCTGAACCAGCGCTTAAGAGAGGTCTCCTTCTACCAGTCAGGCTCACTACCAGGTACCTCACAGTTGCTGACTTTTTTATGGCAGTGCTGTGTTACAGTCTGTTTTATACAGTGCAGCCATAAGTTAACAAAGTCAGCAAACAGCCATGTGAGATACAGCCATGATAGAGCCCCTGTTTACTGTGCTGTAGGGATGAGCCGAACACCCCCCGGTTCGATTCGCACCAGAACCTGCGAACGGACCGAAATTTGCGCAAACTTTAGAACCCCATTAAAGTCTATGGGAGTCGAACGGTTGAAATCAAAAGTGCTAATTTTAAAGGTTAATATGCATGGTATTGTCCTAAAAAGGGTTTGGGGACCCAGGTCCTGCCCCAGGAGACATGTATCAATGCAAAAAAAAGTTTTAAAAACTGACGTTTTTTCGGGAGCAGTGATTTTAATGATGCTTAAAGTGAAAAAAAAGTGAAATATTCCTTTAAATATCGTACATGGGGGGTGTCTATAGTATACCTGTAAAGTGGCGCGTGTTTCCCATGCTTAGAACAGTCCCTGCACAAAATGACATTTTTAAAGGAATAAAAGTAATTTAAAACTGCTTGCGGCTTTAATGTAATGTTGGGTCCTGGCAATATGGATGAAAATCAGTCAGACAAACGGCATGGGTACCTCCCACCCCCCAGTCCATTACCAGGCCCTTTGGGTCTTGTATGGATATTAAGGGGAACCCCACACCCAAATTACAAAAAAGGAAAGGCCCAGGCCCTATATACTCTGAACAGCAGTATACAGGCGGTGCAAACAAGACAGGGACTGTAGGTTTGTTGTTAAGTAGAATCTGTTTTGTAATTTTGAACTGGTACATTTTTAAAGTGTAGCTCCAGCCAAAAAATCTATTTTTAAGCTTTTTGGAAAACATCACCCCTGTAACATTTGTTTTGCTGTCTGTGCACCTCTTCAGAAGATTTCACCTCACTTTCTGTCCCAATGACAAATGTTTTTTGAAAATGTAGGGTTTTTAGTGAAACAAGGATTGGTGATAAAGCATCAGTGGAGAGAAGACACGTTTTTCCCATATTAACTCTTACAGGAGAGAATTTCCCTTCCTAGGGGTAGATTTCATCTCACTTCCTGTTGTCTCCTTCCGTTTGCAAGTAGGAGTCGTTTGTAAGTTGGATGTTTGAAAGTAGGGGCCTGCCCTATATACTCTGCAGAAATTGGGGCCTTAGGTGTTGGTGTTGCCACAACACTGCCACAACACTGTAAGCCTTCACAGTTACTCTTGGGCGCCGGAACGGGCCCTGCTGTGAAATATTAGATCAAGAATTGTAATTACTTTTTTTTTTTTCTTTCTTCTCCCTTCCTTTTTTTTTCCTTTTCCTTCTTTCCCTTTCTTTTCTTTTTCTTCCACATCAGCAAGCTTTTAGAGAGATTTTGAGTCAGCTGCGTCATTTACGCTGCGCCCCCTCTCTTTTTCGCATCATTGTGGCATAAGAAAAATTGTAATCTCTTTAATACAAAACTTTTAATAGGTTTTCCTTTTCCCTTTTATCAACTGAAGGTACAAATATTTACTTATCTATTTTTCTCCCCCCTTCCCCCCACCCCCACGGGAACGAAAAAAAAAAAAAAAAAAAAAGATCCCCACCATCCTCCCTCTCTCTCCCCCCTCTACGGTCCTCAAGCATCCATAATTGTCATGTACCTCTCTGTGTTCCTATACTCATGCCATCTAGCCCAAGTCATAGTGTATTTATCTCGCCGGCCTTCCATCGAGTGTCTTGCTTCTTCCATTCCTCTAACCCATTCTACCCTTATTATCCATTCCTTCATCCTTGGGACTTCCACCCCCTTCCAATGACACGGGATCAATGCTTTAGCCGCGTTTAGAAGGGATGGGATTACTGACTTGGTGTATTGGGAAATCTCTCTCTCCGTATCATGGAACAGACACGTCCAGGGATTTTTATATCAAGAATTGTAATTACATGCCAATTTAATTTCAAAAATTGGGCCTTTGGTGGTGGTGGTGGTGGTGGTGTTGCCACAACACTGTAAGCCCTCACAGGTACTCTTGGTGGGCGCAGGAATGGGCCCTGCTGTGAAATATTAGATCAAGAATTGTAATGACATGTCCCTGTTGAAAAGGGGCAGAAAAATTGGGCCTTGGGCACTGGTGCTGGTGCCACGACACTGCAACCCCTCACAGATACTCTAGTTGGAGTGCAGGAATGAGCCCTGCTGCAAAGTATTGCATCAAAAATTGTAATTACACACCCCTGTTAAACAGGGGCTGAAAAATTGGGTGTTAGGCACTGGTGCTGGTGCTACAACACTGCAACCCCTCACAGATACTCTAGTTGAGCGCAGCAACGAACCCTCCTGCAAAATATTGCATCAAAAATTGTAATTACAGGCCCCTGTTAAACAGGGGCTGAAAAATTGGGCCTTAGCCACTGGTGGCGGCTCCCAGAACCAAAAATGTTCTTACAAGCTATCAGCATGATCATTGAGGAGAAGGGGATAATCACTCAGCATAATAGGATAGTCACTCAGCATCAGCATAGGCAGTCTTGAAGGGATCAGACATCTAAAAAAAAAAATTCGGTTACATCAGCATCAAGTGCCTGGTAGCTGGTGGTGATCCAAGACTGATTCATTTTTATGAAGGTCAGTCGATCAACCGAGTCGGTGGACAGGCGCACCCTGTGATCGGTTACAAAGCCTCCAGCAGCACTGAATGCGTGTTCCGAAAGAACGCTGAATGCAGGACAGGCCAGTAGTTCAATTGCATACTGTGGAAGCTCTGGCCAGTGATCCATCCTCAAAACCCAGTAACCCAGAGGATTTTCGGTGGGAAAGGTGTCCAAGTCAGATCTTGCCCCTAGGTATTCCCGCACCATGTAAAACAGACGCTGGCTATTTTTGCTGGAACCGATCATACCTTGGGGCTACGGACTAAAAAATTGTCTGAACACATCGGTCAGACGGCCACCTTCTCCATCGTTTCTTCTTTGACCGAAGCCTCAGCAACACGTTGTCCAGGAACAGGAGTTTGTAACCTTCCAGTCTCTGGGAACGCATTGCACAGACCTTTCTGCAAGGCCTCCCGAAGATGTTTCATCCTCTGTTCCCTCTGCGATGGCAAGATAAGGTCCGCAACCTTACCCTTGTAACGTGGATCAAGGAGGGTTGCTAGCCAGTATTGATCCCTCTCCTTGATACCACGAATATGAGGATCCTTCAGCAGGCTTTGCATGATCAAGGAGGCTATGCAGCGTAGGTTTGCTGAGGCATTCGGTCTGGAGTCCTCTGGGTCACTAAGGACGACATGATCCACAGCCACCTCCTCCCAGCCACGTACATGGGTTTCTTGGGACTGTAAATGATCCTTTGAAGATCTGCCTGTCGGGCAGAGAGGAGGTTGGTGCCATTGTCGCAAACCACCATACCTGCCTTAAGTTGGCGTGGCGTCAACCACCTCTGAACATGCCCCTGCAGAGCTGACAGCATCTCTGCCCCAGTGTGGCTCCTGTCCCCCAAGCGCACCAGCTCAAGCACCGCATGACATCTTTTTGCCTGCATGCTTGCGTAGCCCCTTGAACGCCTACGGAGCACCGCTGGTTCCGAGGATAAATCAGCACAGGAAGAGGCCATGGAGGAAGAAGAAGAGGAGGGTGTGGAGGAGAGAGATGTGGCAGAATCACCACTAGTAGAATTTTGGAGGCATGGTGGCGGAACAACCTCCAACACTACTGCACCCTGTCTTGCATCCTGCCAGAAGAGTCACCCAGTACGCGGTGAAAGATAGGTAACGTCCCTGTCCATGGCTGCTGTACCGTGAGTCAGTGGTAATATGCACATTACCGCTGACCGTCCTGTCCAGCAAGGCCAGGACATTGCCTTCCACATGCCTGTAGAGAGCTGGAATCGCTTTCCGTGAGAAAAAGTGGGAACCTGCCACCGAGGAACCGCACATTCCACAAACTCACGGAAGGGGGCCGAGTCTACCAACTGAAAGGCAGCAGTTGTAGTGCTAGCAATTTAGCCAAGCTAGCATTCAACCGCTGGGCATGTGGATGGCTGGGAGCGAACTTCTTTCGGCGGTGCAGCAGCTGGGGCAGGGAAATTTGCCTGGTACAATCTGACATTGGTGTACCGATAGCAGATTGCCCCCAAGTACTTGGCTGTGACATACCTAATTCTACACCTTCATTCCTCTCAGTGCAGGTCTCAGAGAGGACTGAAGGTATAGTGGGTTTGGAGATCTCAGCTGATGAGGAGCAAGGAGAGGTCCTCTTTGTTCTTTGGTGTGGGTCTTTTAGGTACGCTTGCCAACGAACTGCATGGCAGGTCGACATATGTCTGGTCATGTGGTGCCCAAGCAGGGGATGTTTTGGCCACGCGAGATACGCTTGAGATATATGTTGCAAATAGCAGCGGTGGGATCTGATGCACTCGTCTCAAAAAAGGCCCACGCCAAAGAACTTTTGGAATAACGCGCAGAGACAGCAGCGCACTGCACATGCGGAGCTCTGTGGTGTGATCCAGTCGGTGTGCTACCCTTGCCCCTGGAGGGCATCCTGCCTTGTTGGTGATGTGCCTCCTCCTCCTCTCTCCTATCAGGCACCCACGTGGAGTCAGTGACCTCATCATCCCCTCCCTCCTCATCACTGGAGCAAAACTGGCAGTATGCTGCAGCTGGGGGAACATGACTGCCAGATTGCTGTTCTTCTTGGGCACTCCCTCTCTCTGGGCTCACGTTACTGCCTTCCTCTAGCTGGGTACCATCATCGGAGCCTTCAAAATGCTGGGCATCCTCCTAGAGCATGTACCCAACACTGTGGTCAAACAGTTCAGGGGACTCCTCAGGAGGACATGGTGGGGCTAGGGAAGGAGTAACTGATGCCATTGAGCCGAGGGAAGAGGCCACGTTGGCAGCTGCTTTGACAGACAAAGTACCCTGAACCTGGGTGAGAGAGGATGAGGAGGATGAGGACGGCTTGGTCATCCACTCTACCAAGTCTTCCGCATGTTATGGCTCAACGCGGCCAGCTGCCGAAAAAAAGGACAAGCGTGTCCCACGGCCACGTGCTGATGAGGATGCACCGTCTCCACGACCAGCACTGTTGCTTCTAGACTCAGAGCCTGCTTGCCCTCTTTTATTGGCTTGTGACTGTTTGCTTCTCCTTGTGGGCCTTCCAGACATACTAATGGCCTGCAGTGAGATGTAGCTGCACAAAGCTGGGATGTATACATATACTGAAACTGCAGCTAGCAGAATCAACTGTGCAGAGGATGCAGTACACTAACTGTAAATACTGTAGCTGCCTGCCTGTGGTATTAATAGGAGCAGAACAACAGAAATTGTCTTCAGGTAGCTTTAGGTGCACACTGTGCAGAGGGTGCAGTACAATAACTGTAAATACTGTAGCTGCTTGCCTCTGGTATTAATAGGATCAGAAGAACACCACCAATTTTATTCAGGTAGCTTTAGGTGCACACTGTGCAGAGGACACAGTACACTAACTGTAAATTCTGTAGCTGCCTGCCTGTGGTATTAATAGGATCAGAAGAACACCACCAATTTTCTTCAGGTAGCTTTAGGTGCACACTGTGCAGAGGACGCACTACACTAACTTGTAAATATTGCAGCTGCCTGTGGTACTAATAGGATCAGAAGAACACCACCAATTTTCTTCAGGTAGCTTTAGGTGCACACTGTGCAGAGGATGCAGTACACTAACTTGTAAATACTGCAGCTGCCTGTGATACTAATAGGATCAGAAGAACACCACCAATTTTCTTCAGGTAGCTTTAGGTGCACACTGTGCAGAGGACGCACTACACTAACTTGTAAATGCTGCAGCTGCCTGCGGTACTATTAGGA